>NC_049228.1:7169043-7853530 GCF_011100685.1 Canis lupus familiaris
TCTCTGTGCTTCTAGTATAACTGGAAGATGAAGGGCAGAGAATTGTGACCTGAAATGCTTGTAGGCCCGCGTTTCCCATCACCTGGAGCATGAGCCCCAGGGAATCCCAGGGCCTGAAGGAAGGGCCTTTATGCTTTTCAAAAGTGATGAAATAGGGAACTCTGAAATCCTGATCCCCTGCCCCGGGGGACCGGAGGGAGGGGGATTTCTGGCAGCCCCTCTAACACTGAAGCTCTCCCAGCTTGCCTGGCTGTGATTTGGGGTCAGGCTGTTGTTTTACCAGGCTTACTAAGGGAAATCCTAGCAAAAGAACAATGCATTCTCTGTTAAAACGTTTGTCATGAAAGACCACATATTGTGCGCTTCATTTACATGAAGTGTCCAGAAGAGGCAAAGCCATCAAGGACGCAGATTAATAGTTGCCAGGCCCAGCAGCCAACCTGTGGGTAGTCGGAGAGGGGAGGGTGTGCCTGCTATTGGTTTAGGGTTTCTTTCTGGGGTGATAAAAGTGGTCTAAAATTGACTGGGTGGGAGAGGGATTTTGGAAGGTCAAGGACCAGTTTTCTAAACATGGCAAAACAATTTTGCAGCTTAAGGATCGTAGAGCATTTTGATGTATGACTCATATTTGACCCATGGGATTCCCAAATAGCTGCAGAGTATCAGCATAGACTTAAGGCCACTTAACATCATTGAACTGGATACAAGCCTATGAAACAAAACATTTCTCTTCATAGAAAATTCATATCAAGCTTCACCTTAGCCCGAGTTAAGGGGCAGCAGAGCCTTTCTCTCTGGTTCAGAATATCTAGATCCCGTGGGCTCTCCATGAGTTACCATGGGCCCAGGTTCCCTGGATGAACCCTGCATGGCTGGGAGGACTTTAATGTTGCCTGTAGTCATTCTTGCCTTGCATAGTCAGGAATCACAGAAATACAAAGTAAAATGTCTGGAAGGGATTTGAGGGATCATTCGGTCCAATGCCTTCACTTCACAGTAAAGAAGATGAAATCCAGGGGGGCGGAGAAGAGGCATGCTCAGCACAGGGCTGCAAATGAGCAGTTAGACTAGATCCTGACTTCTGGTCCTGTGGTCTTTATAAAATGGGGAGGGCTGCCACCCAGTTCTTTTTTAGGAGAGCATAAAGTTGTTATTTTCCATATGACACATTTTACATAGCAATCATTTCCTGTGGTCTCCCATCAGTCCAGCAAAGACACAGAAATATGCCATAAAGAGATAAATATATCATAGAAAGTGCCAGCATAAATGATGCATACTTTGAGAGGCCAAATTGAGTTTTCACCTAAGGAATGGATACCCCTTAGCCTACTACTTCCACCATTCTGAGCTGGTTCTCATACAAACTGCATCTTCACTTTCTTTAAAGTGGATGCACACATACATTGACTAGGCCACTAATCCATCTATTCAAGGCCACTGTACTGTCTCATAGATATAGGAGCCTTATGTTTTAGGAAGGAAGAGAGGAGAAAGGGAGGAAAGAAAGAAGAAAAACAAAGGAGAAAATGGCGGATGTAAAAAGGAAGGATGTACATGAACTTTCTGGTCTACCTAGAATAAAAGGATCCACTAGACAAAAGTTTCCAAGTACCAACCCTGCAGTGCCTCTCTTATATTTCAAGCTGTGGAATACGAAGTTTTGCTTTCTCATTTCACCACCCAAAATAAAACTCAAACCTCTCACTTCCTCATTTTTTTCACGTCCAGCTCAGAACTTAGAAGCAGCATCTTCCACACCTACCCTTGTGTCATGTCTGGCCCACTCCCCTGCACCCTTGAATGTCACAAGAAGTTCTGAAATTTGCTCAGTCGCAAATATATTTTACCACTTTCTTTGCAGCTCCCACACATTCTTGGATTTCCAAAGCCACGGTGGCATCGACCAGGAGAGGAGCTTTTCTGAAGTCCAGGAAGCTGTTGCGAGGTGACATCATAGCCCCTAAGGCCCACTGAGCAAAATCTGGCACCGAGTGATGCTTCTATCTGCCCATCATCTTACCCCTTAGGTATGTGTCACAGTGACCATCCCCAATTTCAAAGTCAGGCACTCCTTCCTACATTATTAAGGTGCAAAGACATTATTGGAGATGAGCTATAAGTTTATACGTATAAATTTATCTCTGTGCTTGTTACTTTTAGCTTCAGAATCCCTCATCCTCAGCTGTCAACTCCAGCCCAACATGGTTCTGTCAACCTGCAATATTGTGATTTATAAGAATTATATATTTGTATTGTCATCCAGATGACCGAAATATAATTCTCAGAGATATTTGGTCTTCAGCCATCGCTCTTGGATCATAGCTCCTTGGAATTTCCTGAAGGATAAGAACAATGGGAACACCTTTCATTATGATATTTTGTCTCTTGTCCACAGTTCCTGAAACCACCCCATAGCCACAAAGGTGAAGTAGTTGTCTTGTTATTCATAAAAGGCTCCTTTCCACCACAACTAGGTTTATGTTAAGGAAATTGACTTCTGCAAAACAGCTAAGGATGGGGCCAGTTGCCAGAGAACCAACCATTAATAAAGGGTTGGAACTTTCAATCCCACTCCCTGATTTCTAGGGGAGGGAGAGGGGCTGGAGGTTGAATCAATCACCAATGGCCAATGACTTAATCAAGCATGCCTATTGAATGAAGCTTTTATAAAAGCCCTAAAAAGACAGGGTTTGGAAGGCTTCCAGGTTGGCGAACACGTGAAGATTTGGGGAGAATAGCCTCCTTTGAGATTATGGAAGCTCTGTGCCTCTCCCACATGCCTTGCCCTGTGGCTCTCTTCCATCAGGCTGTTCCTGAGTTATAGCCTTTTATAATAAACAGGTGACCTACTAAGTCAATTGTTTCCCTGAGTCCTGTGAGCTGTTCCAGCAAATTAATTGAACCTAAGGAGAAGGCCCTGGGAATCTCTGATTTATAGGTCAGGTGACAACCTGGGCTTGCAACAGGCATCTAAAATGAGTTGGGGTGCGGTGACATAGTCTGAGGGGACTGAACCCTTAGATTGTATCAGAATTGAATTGAGTTGTAGGACATCCTGCTGGTGTGGAGAATCGCTTGTTGGTATAGGGAAGCCTCTACATAAGCGCGTGTGTGCGTGCACACACACACACACACACACACACACTGAAATTGGGCCCAGGAACCCTTCACAGCTCTAACCTAAGATGCCATACAACATGACTTTCCAAACATGACAATTCCTTGTGCCCTGATATCATGGGTTCCCAAGCCCTATGCTTTCTCTGCTTCGATGGGTCTCCCTTTAACTTCATAGTTCACCATACTGCAGTTTTTCCTTTGTTAATATCTCACTTCTCCCCAGACCCTGGTTCCAAAACATTTAATTCATCAAGCACCTACTGAGGTCAGACACCAGAGAAGCACTTCAGGGTTTGCAAAAAGTCAGACACATAGTCTCTATCCTCAGAGACCTTCCAATCTAGTAGTAGGAGTCAGATCAGCACAGAAATACTTGTGAACCAAGAAGAATGTGATCATTCATTGCCTTCTAAAACGTATATGAAGTCAGATAGGAGAGAGAATCACTGATTTGAGTGGAGGAATGTGACATTTGAGGTGAGTCTCATAGAGTGTGTAGGATTTCAACATGTGGAGTTGGTAGGAGGCATCTATGGTGGCAGGAAGTGCAAAAGCAAAGGCAGTGAGGTAAGAGTGTGGGAGGGGTGTGTGCAGTAATTTCTCACACCTGCTGCATCAAGTAGGGTTCTATAGGCTCCAAGGAGCAGAAAAACCAATTAAAATTTGTCTAAGAATAAGGACATTCATTATCTCCTATATCAAATAAATGGTTCCAGAGTTGGTTAATTTAGCAGCTCGATGATATCAGGGTTTTGCGTCAACTTCTCTACAATTTTCTTGAAACCCTTCTCATATCTGAAAGATGGCTCCAGAAGCTCTTGGCATCATTTCCTTCATGCAATAAAGTTCAAAGGCTAAAGAGGCTTGTCACTGTCTGCAATTCGTTTTACAAGTGCGAAAAACATCCCCAGAAGCCACAGCTGACTTCTCATCATTGGCCAAGACAGCATCTCTTGTCCATGTCTTGACTGATCACTGGCAGTGGAGAATGGGAATGACTTAAACAAATCAAAATTCACCCCTACTACCTGGGGAAGGTCTCATGAAGCATTGGGCTGCCAGATACTAGAGTAAAATGGGCATTTGAAATAGCAAAGAATAGGGAGTTTCTGCCCCTATATGTTTGTTTTCTCCCATTTTTGGAAGTCTTTGTACAGACACTTCTTTCTACCTAGGATACTATATTGGCACTTTGACCTTCCCATCAGGAGTTCCCAAAGTGTGCTCTATGCCCCTGAACACACTAAATTATAGCAATGATTTTATTGCTTGTCAACTCCACTCAACTATGAGCATAGTTGAGAGTAAGGACCATTTCTTATCTACTTTGTATGCCTAGCACAATGCCCAGCCTACATTAGGTGTTTAATGTATGTTTGTTGAACTGAATAGATGTTTAGTGAATAAATGAATGGCTGAGTGGGGTAAATGAAACTAGGTGATTTAGGTGGAGGGAGGTACCGTTTGAGGTTGGTCAGGTAGGAGAATTTGCACCTCTTCTTTCCTTGCTTCTATGATTAACCATTATCTAAACTCCACAGAAGATAATGGGGTAGCTAGTGCCAGACAGCTCAGCACAACCTTTAATAAGCTTGTGTAGCAGAGAGAGGTAAGTAATTTCCAGGCTGTAACTTGATAGAAGGTAAGTAAGTGAAGCCAGGAGGGGGAGGTGAGGGAAGGGGACGTCCTCCCCGGAGAAATTGATGAAATATTCTTGGCTATTTAATAGGCTCTCAGAGGTACTGTCCTGTATCTTCATCCTCACCTTCACTTTGATAATTCACAGCTTTTAATTCCAGGTGAGAGCTCATAATGAATTGATCACAGCCACAGACCTAATGAGGTTGAATATCTTTGTGTTGATAAAAGCTTCCTGTTTCTCTCGATAAGCCATCACCAAGTATGTATAGCCAATAAAGCCACTTGAAGCGTTGACCAAATTCACATTTTCATCTTAACTAGACAGATTGCAGGCAGTGGGCCTATAACTATAACAAGCCCCCCACCCCCAAATATAACCCAAGCAGGAGGGATCACTGGATCTTTGGGGAGAGAGCATCAGTGCTTTCATCCTGAGCTGTGGGGTGTGGCCTCATCTCCATGCTCGATCATAATTCCCTCCATCACTAATTCTGAGGGAAGCAAAACATAAGTAGGCCATTGGCACAGCTTCACTTCTTTCCTCCTCTGTGTTAGACACCTTTGGTATCCAGGGAGTGGAGGGATGTGATGTGAAATGGGATGTTAAAACTAAGGTTGCGTCAGGAGCATTAGTATCGTATGGGGGTTATGAACCCGGACTTTGTAGCCAGAAGCACCTGAGTTTGAATCGTGACTCTGCCATTTGTGAACTTCTGATCTTGGGCAAGTTATTCCCTAGACCCCTTTGAGGCTGCTCTGTAAGATGAGGATAATATTAGCACTCTGCTCATAGGGCGGTTGTGATGAATAAAAGCCATTGTGTATAGAGAGCCAAATGGAAGGTGCCTGTTACAGTTGCATTCAATAAACATTATCTTTTATTTTTTTGTTGTTATTCTCATAATAAAAAAGAAGGCCTGAATTTGTTTATTTGGTGGTGGTAGGGAACCAAGGGGAGGTGAAATAAGCAGCTTCTTGGAAAAAATGAATGATTTTATTCCACACGGAGCTGCATGAATTCTGTGCTCAAAAACGTCCTCCCAGGAAGAGGAACAAAACAAAGGTACCACCAGAGAGTGAGGCTGATTTGTTTTGAAAGAATCTTACGATTGGAAAAGAAAACCAAATCTGCTCCATGAAATTGAGCTACGGATAATAAAAGTGTCAACGTGGGACAGTGGTCAGAATACCGACTCTGTTGAAAAAGAGAATTCATCATAGTTCAGAAAAATATATATTCAGGCACCTTGTCAGTACACATCTCATCCCTCTCTGTGTCACCCTGGCAGTGGATCTGCTCCGTTTACTGACAACAAAAGAAGAAAATAAAAGAAGAAAGTTTTTTATTATCTCCCAGCTGAGCGCTGCGGGGCCAATATAGCCATGGATGGAAGACGGCGCCAGGGCCCCGTTCCCAGCCTCATGCATCACCAGCCAAATCGACAGCTGTGTGCAGACCTCATGTTCCTTTCAGACTCAGGGATGAGGAGCAGAGTGAGGCACAGAAGAGTCTTCCTGTGAGGAGGGAGAGCTGGAGGGTCTCCCTCAATCAGCCCTCTTCCCTAGAACTACAGGCATCCCTGTGAGCCTGGCCATAGCAGGGGCTGCGAGACCACAGAAAAGGCTCAGCATGGTGGTGCAGCTACATGGAAGTTGAGAGCCTCCCTGAAGCTCAGGTGACTGTGACTTAAGAAGTAGGCACATGCCCTCTTCTGTGAGTCACAGTACCGTGGGCAACCCTAGTCTGGCCTCCCTCGGTGCTGGCTGCAGGACCCAACAGAGCATGTCCAGGGTGAGGGTATGCAGGTGCACACTGACTCTTGCCCCCTCTGTTCTCCCTTATCCCCATGCAGACTATAGGCTCTTGCAGGCAGGAGCAGCAGCTTAGTGGCTGTGGTGCCCACATGACCTCACACAGGGCCTGACTTCTAGTAAGCTTTCAATGCACACTTGATGAACTAATGAAATGGAACTGAAGGGCCGTTTGGAGGAAGAAAAGGGACAGGGGTATGTTTCTCCTGGACCTTTCTGACACCTCTGGGCCGATGACAGCTCTAAGGAAAACAGTTCTCAGATGTATGTCCCCATCACCTGGCCTCTGTTTGAATATGCAAATGAGTGGCCTTCATGGAGGCCCATAGAACCTGAATCTCTTAAGAGTGAGGTCTAGGTATCTGCTTCTTTTTTAAAGGTCCCCCCGCCAAAGGTGCTGCATAGCTAAGACTGAGCCCCACAGGAGCCTGGCACTGAACTGCACCCAGCTACCAAAAGCTCATTTCCTCTGGAGTATCCAGTAAGAGAAGGCATTGCATTGGCGTTAGACAGGGGCAGGCATAAGGAGGGAAGATGGTATCCTTGCAATGATTAACTGTTTCCCTTGTGGGTTTTGTTTCATTTTAAGAGCAAACAGATCCTGCACGTTTCACAGTGATCAGGAATGAGCTGATCCATAGCTGAATGTTCTATCCAGACACACTACATTGGCATTGGCTGTGGAAGCCCCTTTGACAACCTGACCTAACGGAGAAGATATGAGTTGCAGCCACAGGCCCACGAATCAAAGACACTGGATCGATGAGGAGGGGCATGTATCATATGCACATCAACTCTGCATTTCTAAAACCTATAAGCAGAAATCCCTATGCTATTTCAATCCTGATCCCCTACTCTAGGCTCCAGCAGGATTCCTTTTTTTTTTTTTTAAGGTTTATTTATTTTATTTGAGAGAGAGAGAATGCAAGCATGGGAGGGGCAGAAGGAGAAGGAAAGAATCCTCAAGCAAACTCCCCAGTGATTGTGTAGTCCGATGGGTTCAATCCCACCATCCTGAGATCATGACTAGTGCCAAAATCAAGAGCCAAATGCTTAACCAACTGAGCCACCCAAGTGCCCCTGAAGTGAGATTCTTATTCCTAGTTTATTGCTTTCTGAGGGTTGCCCTAGCCTATAAAACAGGCCTGATAAGGTTCTTCTTCCATGATCCAGAGCTCAGTTAGCTCAGGGTTTGCAAACTTTCTCTACAAAGGATCAGAGTAAATAATATGGGCTTTGTTGGCCATGCCATCTCTTTTGCAATTGTTCCACTCTGTCAGTGAAATTTGAACTTTATATAATTTTCATGTGCCATGAAATGTTATTCTTATTTTGGTTTTTATTTAGGTATGTCAAAATGTAAAAACCATTCTTAGCTCTCTGGAAAAAAGAAGAAAGAAAGAGAGAAAAGAAAAAAAGAAAGAAAGAAAGAAAGAAAAGAAAGAAAGAAAGAAAGAAAGAAAGAAGAAAGAGAAAAGGAGAAGAGAAGAAGAAAAGAAAAGAAAAGAAAAGAAAAGAAAAAGAAAAGAAAAAAGAAAAGAAAGAAAAAAAGAAAAGAAAAGAAAAGAAAAGAAAAGAAAAGAAAAGAAAAGAAAAGAAAAAAGAAAAGAAAAAGGAAGGAAGAGGTAGCAGGCCAGACTTTGCGCATGGGCCATAGTTTGGGAAATCTTACGTTAGCTAAGGGGATGTTGCCAAAGCTGGAGATGGGCTCTGACTGAACCTATGTCCTCAGGCAGTCAAGGACAGAAGGAATACAAAGAAAACTCACTCCAGGTGATGACATAGGTTGGCTCTAATCAAAAAGACCTATGTTAGACAGGAAAGTATCAACATCCTAGAGGAGAACTCAGGCAGCAACCTCTCTGACCTTGGCCATAGCACTTCTTGCTAGACATGTCTCCAGAGACCAGGGAAACAAAAGCAGAAATGAACTATTAGGACCTCATTGAGATAAAAAAGCTTCTGCACAGTGAAGGAAACAATCAACAAAACTAAAAGGCAACTGACAGAATGGGAGAAGATACTTGCAAATGACATATTGGATAAAAGGTTAGTATCCAAAATCTATAAAGAACTTATCAAACTTGACACCCAGAAAACAATCCAGTCAAGTAATGAAAAGACATAAATAGACACTTTTCCAAAGAAGACATCTAGAAGGCTAACAGACACATGAAAAGATGTTCCACATCACTCATTATCAGGGAGACGCAAATCAAAACCACAATGAGGGCAGCCCGGGTGGCTCAGCGGTTTAGCGCCACCTTTCAGCCCAGTGTGTGATCCTGGGGTCCTGGGATCAAGTCTCACGTCAGACTTCCTGCATGGAGCCTGCTTCTCCCTCTGCCTGTGTCTCTGCCTCTCTCTCTCTCTCTCTCTCTCTGTCTCTCATGAATAAATAAATAAAATCTTTAAAAAAAAAAAACGACAATGAGATTTCACCTCACACCTGTCAGAATGGCTGAAATTAATAACCCAGGAAACAACAGATACTGGTGAAGATGTGGAGAAAGGATAACCCTCTTGCACTGTTGGTGGGAATGCAAACTGGTGCAGCCATTCTGGAAAACAGTATGGGAGTTCCTCAAAAAGTTAAAAAATAGAACTTCCCTATGAGCCAGGAATTGCACTCCTAGGTATATAATCAAAGGCTATAAAAATGCTGATTTGAAGGGGCATCTGTTTATAGCAGCATTACCAACAATAGCTAAATTATAGAAAGAGCCCAAATGACCATCAACTAATGAATGGACAAAGACAATGTGATTATATATATATATATATATATATATTCAATGGAATATTTCCCAACCATCAAAAAGAATGAAATCTTGCCATTTGCAGAGTGTTTTATGCTAAGTGAGGCAACTCAATCAGAGAAAGACAAATATCATATGATTTCACTCATATGTGGAATTTAAGAAACAAAACAGATGAACACAGGAAAAGGGAAGGAAAAATAGAGTAATATAAAAAGATGCAGGGAAGGAAACCCTAAGAGACTCTTAACTATAGAGAACAAACTGAGGGTTGCTGGAGGGGATGTGGGTGGGGGCATGGGCTAAATAGGTGATGAGCATTAAGGAGTCACTTGTTCGGATGTTGTATGTAAGTGATGAATCACTAAATCCCCCTCCTGAAACCAATACTACACTATATATTAACTAACTTTAATTCAAATAAAAAAATATATAAATTTATTATAAATTTTGATAAACATGTACTAAAGAAAATTTAAATTGTCTTTGAAATTTAAAAAAGGCACCAAGGAAGGTACAGGAGGGACTCTCTGAATCTGATTTTCATGCTAAGACTTTGTATTCCCACTGAAGGAGGGAGTTGTGCAGATGGATGGGGTGGAGGGGGATAAACAACAGCTTTAAACGTTGAACTGGTGTTCGCAAGTGTGGGGTCTGCTATAAGCATCTGGCAAACCCCAGAAAAGGCTCCTGATTATGCTGGCTGAAACCTATTCACATGGTGATGCTTTTTTAGGATATTAAAGAAGAGGCAAAATGCAGGAAGAAAAAAAAATACTTAGGAAGAAGAAAACCATCAGTTTCTATTCCTGCAATAGGATCATCATTTGAGAGACAGACAGACAGAGAGGGACAGACAGAAAGTGAGAGAGAAGCATTTGTTCTCCTAAGTATAAATAAATGTATGTCTCATATCACTTTCAGATCACCCTCAACAGATATTTTTTTTTTCTTTTTCTTGCTCTGTGATCATCGTCAGGCTCTGGAACTCCACTCAGTTGCTCAAGTCACCGGTTGAAATAATTTGTCTTCCCACAGTCTCCTCCCAAACTCCTTTTCCGTCCTTGTGGCTGAAGACTGAGACATAAAAGAGGCGCACAACCGCAAAGGAAGTGTGCATGACACAGAGTCCTGACGTGTGCACTATTACCTGTCTGGGACTCCATCCGTGGGGAAGGTTGGAGGCATAGTCTAGCTGTGTTTCCAAATAGCCGTAGGGACCCCGGGGAAGGCTAGAGATGTCAACCTCCAGAGAAGGTTAAGCACATATCTGGCAAATGGAAATCATTTCTTGCCCTGGACTTCCCTTCCTTATCTGTAACCTGAACTCTGCTTTTGTTTAAAAACCCTGCATTCCTAATTGGTCAATACGTTGGGCAAACCCAAAGCCAGCAAAGGCCTATAGACTCTACAAAAGCCAAGGATCCCTCCTCCACTTGTGGCCCTGGTGCCCTGATATCCCCTTCTGCTTCTTTGCTTCCTAGGTGTCACCAAGGCCACCATTTAGGGTTATGTAGATTGTGCCCTCCCCCAGTACACCCAACTGAGGCAGGGAGGGGTGGCTAGAATGCAGCCTGCCTTCTGCTTACCAAGCCCTGTACCATCAGGGCTGTGTCTGATTCCTCCTACCTCACCTTCGCTCCTATGAAGGGCTCCTCTTTTGTTTGCCCAAATCTGGTCATCAAGCAGTAAGGACAAGTGACTATGTTCACCTCCACGTGCCCCTTTTTCTGATTCACCCAAAGATACTGCATAGGTTTGTGTTGGTCCAGGGGGTCCTTTTCAGGACTAGCACCCAGGGCATTCATTGTCCTCTTTGTTTAGCTATCCTTACTCATCTCAGGCTACTGAAAGCAAGATACAGGCCTTCTCCAGAAACGAGAGAGAGCTATAGGTGAAGGCCTGAATCCAGTGGGAAGACAAATGTGATCAAGTGCTCATCATTAGCCAGAGGTTCCTAATGTCTTCAAACTTAATGTCTCAAGTCTCTTAGCAAGAGAACAAAACTACCTGCAGCCTGGAGGATACCCTAACTTCTCTTTCAGGATCCAGTGGTCTCTAGGGTTTGAAGCAAATCCATTTCAGACCACAGCTAGCAGAGTTTGGCTTCCAGTACTGAGAGTCGGGTACCCAGCTTGCTGAGCCTGGGCGTCAGAGGCACATACAGCACTCTCACATCTGAAACAGCACAGTTGTTGGAGTCTGAAGGCCCTGGAGCGTGTGGATCTACTCGCCTTCCCTTCCCCCGAGGTCTTGGGTTTCCTTCATTTTAATCCAATTAAAGAAAAGAAAAATCAGTAAGTTTTTAGTGCTGGTGGAAAAGGGCTCAATTGACAGGAGTTTAATCATTGTGCTAAGTGAGGTTAATTTCCACCCTTGGTCTTTAATAGGTCTGGTGCTGGAGATGAATTTTTCAGTTGATGCCACACTCAGGTCACCGGGCTGCCTATTTTAATCAGAAGGCTTCCCTAGCTCTAATTTTTATGTTTCTAACCACTCACCCAGTCTTCTTCTCTGGATGCAGACATCACATGAGGGGCAAGACACGTTCCTCCTGTGTTGAGTTATCCTGAGAAGATCCAGCCTGCTCTCAGCCTGCTTCTTCCTCTCCTCAGCCTCTAAACACACATATCCTTTCTTTTTCACAGACTCTGCCATCCAGTTGTAGAAGATTCTGTTTGAGTGTGAAGATAGAGTCATGCATCCTTTCTTCCCCCCAGATCACCTAGGACTGGAGGGTGAGTGGTCACTGCAGCATGCTCTAATCTGAACATGCTAGAAGATCAAAGAAGGAGGAGGAGATCAACACAAATTAAAACCAAATTAAAAATTATGCCAAAACTATACTAGATGAAAATCCATTAACAACTGATTTATGGCTTGACCCATGATTGTTTGCTGGCTGTTTGGTGAGCATGAAGTCTGTTAGTTTCTAGGTATATTTGAAGAAGCCCACATAGCTCTGAAAAGTATTTATCATTTAGGCTGCATTAAGTAAAATCTTTCCAGGTGGCCTTTCTTGATTGAAGAATATTCTGCAAAGCTTTTCCAAGAGAGGTAGAGCCATTAAAGGTGGGGCTGATGCAAGCTGGCACCTCGAAACATCATGGGACACCTCTGGATGACATCCCTCGGCATAGCAGGAATACTGATCATATGTCAGCCCCAAGTTTACTCTAGTGGATGCCCAAGGCAGTGTCAGAGAACCAGGGTTTAGTTCCAGGCTATGAATCGAGCACAGCAAATGCTCAGACGGACTTGTACTGTTAACCTCTCTGGGCTCATCATCTCCTTAGAGCAGCCACAGCCAGAAAGTCCTGCCTGGATGGGCCCAAACTAGAGGCCATAGTTCCTCACTTCGCATTTCCAGGGCTGCCTTGGAAAGACATCAAACTAGAGTGGAAGAAATATTTGGCCTTGGTCCAAATAGACAAGGGCAATAATCTGGCCCAGAAGCCAGAACGAACTTTGTGCTCTTCTCTCGCCCTGATCATCTTCCTCTCGGTTATTTCAAAGCGGAGTAGGCTCTAGACCCAACCGAATTTCTAGGCTTAGGGACAGAGCCAGCAAATATTCACGCTGCCTAATCTGTGTGAGGGGCAGGCATCTCCCAAATTCTGCTTCACACTCCTCACCCGGAAGGCAAGAGGGACTATCCCCCACGTGAGGGTGTCGGAGCAACCGAGGCTCCTTTGGCACTGTTGTCATGTCTTCTGCAGTTTCTCAGCAACAAGAACCCTTCTGGGCTGCCTTCTTGCCAACCCTAACTTCCTGCCAAGCTCCCCTAACCTGATCTGCTACTTTTGCCTCTATAACTATATCCAAAGAATGCCTGTTTCATGCTCTCATTCAAGCTCTTCTCCTTCCCACTCCCCAGCATACCCACTCCTTTTTCCCCCTCAAATCCTCAGCTTCCTATGTTCCGTGGAGATGAATCTGAATGGAGTTCCACTCAATGGATTATCTAGTTGTTGACTAGCCTGCTGTCTGATTGCATAGTGTTCGGGGTTTGGGAGCCAGTGCTGCTTTATGACTATGGCTTGTTTAAGTCTTATGTAGAACACACACATACACAAACATCAAGCAACTCCCATTGTGCTTAATTTTAAGTGCCAAAGTAAACCCATAACTGAAAACCAACAATTGTCTCGGGCCTGAACCACCATGAACCCAGCTCCACGGTGTATTCTATTCTGGAAGCAGCCTTGCCTCTGTCTTCAGCACCTGGGACAGTCCTCTCCTCTCCCTCAGAGTCCAGAAACCACAAATAACCATGGCCATCCTGGAACAGGAAGTGGCAAAAACTTATGTGGAGTCACCTTGTCTGAACACAAAGCTCATCATACTCACTACGATATTTGTCCAAGGGCCAGAAAGAGGAAGAAAATGGCAACTCTGGTCCGTCTGTAGCACACTCTACAATTTGCAAAATACCTTCACACAGATTATCTCTGAGAAGCGTTACTCTCATCCTCTGAGGATATACACGCACTACCTTCTTTGTGGGGGAAAGAAACCAAGGCCCAGAGAGAAGTCTACTATGACTGGTAACTATAGGCTACAACATATTATAAGCTTTCCCTTATTTATTCATTTGTGCAACAAATACTTTTAAAATCCATGTTGACTTCAAGGTCTCATGCCAGTTGTCATTGTGCACGCACACACACACACACACACGCACACACACACACTCCTACACACCAGAGTCTACAACCAGAGATGTGCTACTGTTTTCTCCAGCCCCGGGGGGACTTTGTTATAGCCAAGGCCTCTGAACTTTGGTCTTCATAAAACCTTTCCAAGTTACTGCTATGCCAAGGGCTCTGAGGAAGTAGCTTGAAGGGCTTTCAAGTCTCCTGAGTAAGGTCAGTTCAAAGGAGACTCTGGGAGTGGGGGGTACCACCACCTTCTTAAGATCCCCTAGTGGTCCCCCCACCCCCACCCCCCGGGATCACTTTCTTAGATTTCATTATCTACAAACAAGGCCAATTTCTTTCCTCCTCTGTTTTATAGATTACAACGCTGTCTTTGTGGCTACAATGCTAGTTGGTGGATTAAAGGTACAATCTAGACTCTCAAGCTGCTGGGCAACACCAGGCCTTGGGAGGAAGGGAGAAACAAGAGCAGGTAGCCAGGGAGCTGGAACACTAGGGAGGAGTGGGGCGGGGGTGGAGGTGGAGGTGGGGAGAACAGTGCTATCTGGTCCTGCTTTGGGACTCAGAGTAAGCCAAAGACAAGGCCGTTGTATTTGTTCAATAGCTCTGCTTTGGTTTGGTTTTGTTCCCAAATGCCTGACTTCATGTGGGCAGGGGGCTTGCTTCATTGTTTGGCCTGTGTCTTATCTGTGTTCTCAACAGCACCCGTATACAAAGAAGGAAGAAATTGTTTGTTTTTTAAAAAGAAAGAAGATTCTTTGCTTTCCTTTCTGGTTCTCTGCAGCTAGGAAACAGCCCTTATGAAGGTGGATTTTTAAAGAAATGCCACATAATTCAAAGATAGGTCAGTCTATTTAGCTCTGGCTCTATCAACTTTATGATCTAGATTTCTTTCTAGTGCATCTTGCCCACCATCAAAGAGAGTCACCTCAAACCTGGGTTCTAGAAAAACTGTAATCACCCTAATAAAGCAGGCTGCTGTCCAGCACCACCATAATTTATTGCTTAATTATAATGGGTAGAAATTTGGGTTATTTACAGCAGAGTTTCCTGAGCTTTCATTGATGCTGCTAATTCTTGGCAGCCAGAAGGGAGAAGTGGCAGGTTTGGTAATCCAAAGAGAGGCACTATCAAGACCTGTCCTCAGAATAGCACCAAAGAAGCAAATGATTTGTGATACTCAGAAGCAGTTGTGAATATTCAACTAGTTCAGGTTTGAGGTTGAGGTTATTTTGCCAACAAATCACCATAGAAGAAAGTTTCAAAGGGAGAGAAAGTGGAAAATAAGAAAAGGTATTTCTTGACAGTGTTTACTGGTGCCTCGAGGCTAGGCTGGGCCTATGTAACCCCAAGAGAGCATAAAAGCATGGCATTTGAAGGCGGATTTAGGTCAATTAAAGCAAAGGACAATCTGTGATTTTCATGTTGCATCAGATTTACTAGAGGTTGTCTATTTGGTGTCACTCACTATACGGAATTTTAAACTGAAAAGATAAGGAACTCAATTATTAACAAAGAATCTGACATATTGGTAGTAGCTGCCATCCAAGATGGCAGATTGGCTGGGGAAACTATCAAATGTTGGATTATAACACCTCCTTGTGAAGTTTGAGATTGCGCCTCATCATGGACTATTTTTCCATGGAGTCAATATACTCATTCAATATTTACTAAGCAACTATTATGCACCTGATACTATGCTAGGCACGGGGGATACAACAGTAACCAAAGATCGACATATTTCCTATTCTTATGGAAAGCAAATCAATTGAGGAGAGACAGAACAGATGATAACCAAACAAATAAGATTATTTCAGATAGTGGTAAATGCTATAGAAATAACAAAACTTGGTAATGTTATGAAAACAGAAAAAAAAAGCAGCTGTGGGGTCAAGTGTGAGACTTCTTTACCTAGGGTAGTTCAGGAAGGCTTGACATTTGAACTGAGACATTTGAATTGAGACTGGAATAAGGAAAGGTGAACCATCCAGGAACCAACAGAAATAACATTTCAAGAGGAGAGGCCATCAGTTACAAAGGCCCTTGGATGGGACCTCATGTTATGTGTCCAAGAAGCAGAGGTAGTTGGTGGAACTGAGGAGGAGGGAGCCTGAGAGACTGGTATACAACGACATCATGTCAGAATTAGGACTTTGGATTTTAAGTGTCTTGGGAAACAAGAAGATGGATTTTTATTTTTTTATTTTATTTTTTTAAGATGTTATTTATTCATGAAAGACACAGAGAGAGAGGCAGAGACACAGGCAGAGGGAGAAGCAGGCTCCCCACATGGTAGTCCATCCCAGGTCCCTAGGGTCACACCCTGAGCCTAAGGCAGACGCTCAGCCACTGAGCCACCCAGGCATCCCACAAGAAGGTGGTTTTAGGAAGTGGGAAGATGTTATTTCAAGACCATCACTCAGGCTGCTTGGTGGGCCATACAAACAAAATAGACCAGCCGGGCGGCTGAGCGGCTGTGCAGGCAGAGAGGAGGGGGGATCGCATATAGGACCAGAGGAGCAAGTGAGAGAGGTAAGAAGATGATTTTTAGGATTTATAAATAATGAAATTACAACAGTTGTTATCACTTTATTATTTTTGAATTGGGAGATTAATATTCAAATTAGATTAAGTGTTTTACTAAGAGTGAACACTTAGCATTAAACTCAGGCATGTCATCCATACTCTCCCAAAACCAACCCCCAATTCTTTCAAATAGTACATGTGTTTCATCAACAGCACAGTGATTAGGAGTTTAAACTCAAAAATCAAATGGGCCTGTTTTTTAAATTTTGGTTATGTCCCGAGGATTTGACAAATCATTAAATGGCCTGATTTTTAATTTAATAACTGAACACAGGAGTAATAAAAGTACCAACCTCACAGTCGTTGTGGGGCTTAACTAAGATAATGAATGCAGAAAGTCTTATCACAGGCACATCACACGTTCTTAAAACATATTAAATAATATTCTTAATACTTCCTCTAGTTAGAGAAAGATGTCCTATTCTTATGGTCCAATTTGTAAGACACGCACATCTCTTGTCTGATTTGTATATTCATAGAGCAATCCTGAAATTTTCAAAAATGTAGCTTTTAATTTTTCCTTATTCTTTATTAAGCACAATTGACATAGTAACCTATACATATTTCAAGTTTATAATTATTTTTCTAATTTCAGTTTTGATGTAAGTAGGTACTTATGAAGCTATCACCACAATTGAGATATTGCACATATTCTCTATCCCCAAGTTTCGTCGTGCTTTCTTATGCCACCCCATGCCCCTCCCTGAACCCTCCCTACCTCAGTCCCAGGCAACTACTGATCTGTTTCTGTCACTATAGATTGGTCTGCATTTTCTAGAATTTTATATAAATGGAATCATACATTCTGTATTCTTGTGGTTCTAACACCTTTTTACTCAACACAATTATTTTGAGATTCATCCATGATACTTATGTGTCAAGAGTCCCCACCACAATATGCTTATCCATTGCTGTTGATGGACATTTGGGTTGTTTCTAGTTTTTGACTATTACAAATAACGCTACTATGAGCATCCTTGTACAACTCTTTGTAGGAATATATGATTTCATTTATTTTGGAGAAACACATAGAAGTGGCTGGCTGGATCTCATGATCAGTATATGATTAACTTGTTCAGTAACTGCTGAACTCTTTCCCAAAGTGCTTGTATCATTTTATACTCTCACAGCAGTACTGGGAGGTTCCTGTTTTTCTTGCACTTGGTAGGGTCAGTCTTCTAAATTTTAGCTGTTCTAACAGGTGTGTAATGGCTTCCCATTATGCTTTTAATTTGCAGTTTTGTAAGGACTAATGATGTTAATTAATCATCTTTTCATGTACCTCTTCTTCTTCTAAACTCTTGAAATAATTATTTGCCTTTAAATTCATTAGCTATTATATGCTGGTATAAGTAAATAAAGGAGTAGGTAAATAATGATAGATAGATAGATAATAGATAGATGATAGATAGATAGATAGATAGATAGATAGATAGGACATATTTGAGTTCCTATCATGTGCCAGGTATGATTCTAGGTTATAAGGATAGAGCATTGAATAAAACAAATCTTGTACCCTTATGGAGTTTCTATTCAGGTGAGGCAGACAATAAACAGCGTCATGTCATGTTAGGTATACATGGATATGATGAAGAATAAAGCAGCATGATGTGACTGATAGTGAAGGGATGGGGTAAAGAGGGAGCAGCATTTTAAGAGGACCTCAGAATGTAACATTTACCACCTTCACTGCATTGCCAGGTCCTTGAGGGCTCCTTACAACACTGCCTCTCTGCCGTCCTTTGCACCATGGACTATGCTGAATGCATGTGTGTTAATTAATTATTCTTATTTCTATGCCTTCTTCCACAATGGCAGGGATCAGCCCATCTGTCTGTTTTGTTCAGCACTGAATTTTCCTCACATAGCTCAGGGCCAAGAACACAGTAGGCATGTGTTTAATAAATATTAATTAGACCAATGGAAGGGGGAAGGAAAAATGCAAGCTACATAGGCAGAAAGTGATATACGGAGAAGACTCAGCCCAGCACCGAGGCAGGAATCCAGATTTATAGTCACGGCCGGCTGAGGCTGCTTCCACCAGCTTCCTCCTCTGGGTATATACCTGTGCCACCGTTCCCCTGGACTTTCCTTCCTACCTGTTTGGCGCTGATGGGATATGAGTGCTCTCCCAAGGGTCTGCACCATACAATTGCCTGGTTCCAGGTAAAAATCAGTGGCCCCAAATCTCTCCTCACGTGGCCTTAGGATGCCATTTACCACATTCTGCATAATTAGTGACGTCAGAGTTGTCCTCCTTCTCCAGCCTGAGAGCTTCTTGAGAATAGGTGGAAGACAGTCATATCAACCTTGTGACCTCCTTGGTCCCATTCAGTATTAGATACAGAAGATCTCAGTAAATATTTATTGTATTAAATTGAATCCTGAATCCTTCTAAATGATTCAAGATGTCCATGAAATATCCTTTACCACTCTAGAAGGCAGAACACGAAGAAATAGCCTAGGCTCCTGAAGCATGAGTGGTTAAGGTTAGACTTAAGGAAACTTTTTTTTTTCGGTCATCTAAGGCTATTAAACCTGCACACATAATTGTATACTTGGCAGTTTTTGAAAATAGAATTTTTGGGTCTGAAATGGTTTTGAATTGATCCAAAGAAGAGACAGGGACATGGATAAGATGACCTTTAAGTTGTTTGAAATGGGAGGAGCCTGGGTGGCTTATTTGGTAAAGTGTCAAATCCTTGGTTTTGGCTCAGGTCATGATCTCACGGTCTCAGGGTCATGGGATCAAGCCCCACGTCAGGCTCTGCACTCAATGCGGAATCTGCTTCAGATTCTTTCTCCTCTCCACCCCTCCCTGCTGCACTCTCTCTCTCAAATACATAAATAAAATCTTTAAAGAAGAAGTTGTTTGAAATGTGCTCAAATGTGTCACTAGGTCTTATATGTAGACAGGATCCTCCATAAACTCGAATTCCAATCCCATAGAGCTGCCTGGGCCATGAGAGTCCACTGGAAGCTCCTGCTGAGAAGTGCAGACCCTGCCTCTCAGTCCCAAAGTTTATAGCTGCTGCAGAGCTCAGGAATGGGGACCCTTGAGCGGCAGGGAGGAGACAGCCCAGCAGGTCTGCAAACCAGAATTCCCTGGAGGGTCCCAAATAAAACCACCACCCAAGGCACATTGCAACTTGTGCTGTGCAGTGCGGAAGAGGTTTATGGTGGCCCTGCCCCAGAGCTGTAAAGTTTATTCTTGCACATTAGCCGATCCATTGTCCCCTGCCCTGCTGCCTCTTTCATCTTCTTTAGGTAGGCCTGTCAGGATCCCCTTCCAAACACAGACTTCGCTGGGGTAGGACAGAGCTTTGGTGGGGGGAGATGAGTCTGCTCTATCAGCACCTGAATAAAGGCACTAATGTGGCACCCACTGCACCCTGGCAGGTCTTAACGTTAGTCATTATCTGCTGTGCTATGAGAATCTAAATAACCTGAGCACTCCTACCTGTGCACTGACTCTGAGGTTGCTATGAATGAATAGGTAGGATAAATGCAGAAGAAAGGAAGCAGCTCTTCATTGGATGGCAAGTTGGGGAAAGGGCAGCTGTGTCTGTATTCAATGTTTTAGTTCTAGGAGGATCTGTATTCCTTCCCAAGTCATGATCCCCGAGTCCACAAAGGAATATTTTATTTATTTTTTATTTTTTATTTTTAAAAAGATATTATTTTTTAAGATATTATTCATTTCTTCACAAGAGACACACAGAGAAAAGCAGAGACATAGGCAGAGAGAGAAGCAGGCTCCCCACAGGGAGTCTGATGCAAGACTGGATCCCAGGACCCCAGGATCACACCCTGAGCTGAAGGCAGATGCTCAACCACTGAGCCACCCAGGTGCCCCATGAGGGAATATTTTAATGCAATAAGGGACTAAGATAGAGAAAAAAAGATGATGGCAATATTCTTATCCCTAAAATGAGGACAATAATGCCATCTTCTTTGTGGCTTTTTAGGGGGGATTGAAAGGGAGAGTCCGCATAACGAGCTCAACACAGAGACTGGCACCTAGAAAGTGAGCCATAAATGTCGCATTGAATTATTATCTACCATAACCATTAGATCCAACATTCTGGGAAGTCAGTTGGGCATGTAGAGAGTCTGGAGAGGGAGATGCAAGACTAGAAGTCAAAATAAGACAAGTGAGAACCCGATTCTTGCTGAGAAGGAGTGTAAAGTAGCAAAGAAAGTGCCAACACTGAGTGCTAGACAAGCCTGCTATGCTATGGGAATGAAAGGTATGTCAAGAGTGCTCCGCGGAGGGGATGCACAATACATGTTGGTTCTTTTCTCTTCCTTCCTTCTTTTCACCTCACTGACTTGCTTCTCAACAGGAAATTCTTTCCGTCCAAAAGTACTTCATGATTCATTCATAACAAATTCCACCATTAGAGATCTTTTTCAATTGTGACCATCCTGGTGTCCCATCTCAGTTGTGCTTGTGAAGCATGTGGCTTTGGGTATGTGACTTAACCATATGGAGTCTCGGATTCCTCTCCAGATGAAATGAGGTGCTAGCATCTATATCAGAGGGTTATTAGGATAATCCCATGAGATAACGCACAAGGAGGATGTAGCATACAGTGGCACTCAATAAATGGTACTAGTAGGTGCCCATGAACATGCTCAGGTATGGGAGTGACTGACAAAACAATTATGTTGGCTAGAATTCATGCAGTTTTCACTAAAAAAGAGGAAAAATATGTTGCTTCATCCAAAACGTTGACAAGTGAGCTATAAAGGAAGGAAGATGTGCGCATCCCAGAGGAGGAGTGCTACGGAGGGCATTCAGCTTCTCTGTCTCTATTCCTAAAAATCTCTTTCATTGCCTCTTTTGATGAAATAAAAAACATTCCTACCAACTGACTGAAGAATACAACGGCTTCTCTGGGTTGTGTGCTTCTTCTCATTGAACTCTCGGGAGACATTGCACCCCACTCGTCCAGACGTGGTTCTCATTTGGGGTTATTAGGCTCTTCTCTCCACAACCACACACAGGGGGAGCTTATGACAGTAGCTTATGACTTCTGCGATGTGCTAACCTCAGGCCTTATCTGACTGGTATTTACCGCAATGCCTCTCTTTTGCAGACTGAAAAACTTGAAGCTCACAGCCGAGAAATCAGTAGGTTAAAGCTCTAATGAGAAAATAACACAGAAAGATAGTGAATTTCAGGCTGTTTTCAAACTGCAGTGGATTTTAGGTGTTGTGGGTATTTTTTTTTTTAAATCCTGAAATCTATTTGTGTTTATTGTTTTAAGACAGACAATACAGTTCGATATAAGAGTAGCCTGAGGGTCGGGCCTGGTGTAGAATGTATATGGCAGCCACATCACCCACAGAACCTGTTTCACCCTGAGAAATAATTATAATTTCAAAACTTATCTTTATTGTGTTCCTACTGAATGCAAGGCTTTAATCACTTAGTCTCTTAGAAGCAAAAGCTGCATGGCATTCTGGCCTTCATGGATGCAGACCAAGAAGCCTTCTTATAAATGGAAAGAAGGTAAATGGTTTTGTTTGAGGAATAGTGATTCAATCCAGTTTGCTCCTGTAGAACCTCAAGGGCTGCCTTGTCACTCTGCTTGACTTCAGTCCTTCCATTTAGGCCTCAGAATGTTCTGTTTTTTCCTTCTGTGTCGTCTGCATTTACCCATGTCCCTGCCCAGTTGGCTAGCTACCCATTAACCTGGACTAATTGTGCTAGATTCCACACCTTGGCTGCCCCCTCTTGGCTGGCCTGACATGCTGAAGTCTGAACTTGGCTTCCTTTCCTGGATTCATGATACCCGTGTGTCCTTTCTGCTTTACTAACGACTCCCCTGTTTCTGACCTCACCCTTGTTCCAGGTTCATCCATCCTTCTTCCCTGGCTCTGGTTCCTGGCCCTTCCTGAGCAACCCTGTGATGCTGCAGGGACAGCCCAGGGCTGCCTGTGCTGGATTCCCCTACCCTCCTGTCTGAGCAGGTCAAAGGTTTTGTCACCTTTTTGTGCCCTTGCATTACCTATGAGAAATGACCACAAGAACAGCAGAGAGTATAATAAGAGTATGATCTGCATGTTAGAGACAGCCAGACAAAATTCCAAAATGATGAGGCACCAAAGTCAATCAAACCAAGACCAGCTTCAAGACAGTACCCACTTGCCCTAACACCCACCCCAGCTTTCTTATCTGTCAACATTCTCCAGATTTGGGAGGATGATCTTGATAGGACACAGGAGGCAAGGTGCAAAGCAGAGAAAACCACCTGCCAACTTTCTGCCCATCATGGGCCCTATGCCACGACCTGGAAGGAAAAGAAGCAATTCTGCTCTATGTCATAGAGACCATTGTGGGGCAAGTCACTGTATCAGGTTCCTGGTACTGCAGTAACAAGGCACCACAGGCTGGGGGCTTAGAAGAACAGAAGCTTGTTGTCTCACAGTTCTGGAAGCTTAAAGTCTAAAATCAAGGTGTCAGCAGGATCACATCTCCTCAGAGACCTGTGTTCCTAGCTCCTAGTGCTGCTCGCATTGTTTGGCATTCCTTGGCTTAGAGATGCATCACTCCTATACTCTGTCTTCACCTGGCATTCTCCTTGCGTCTCTGTCTTGACCTGGCTCTTTTCATACAGAAACACCAATCATATTGGGCTAAGGGGCCCATCCTTCTAGTGCTAGTAGTTAACTTCACCCATGCTCCAGGTCCATCCATCCTTCTGACCTGGCTCTGATTCTTAGCCCTTCCTGAGCAACCCTGTAATGCTGCTGGGACAGCCCAGTGCTGCTGCACCAAAAGGGACACAGGCAAATGCTACCCAGAAGAAAAAAACCCAAAACATTCTGAGTCCTAAATGGAAGGACTAAAGTAGTAGTTAAAACCTCATTTTAACTAATTACACCTGCTGTGGTCACAGTTTTAGTCATTAGGGTTGAGGATATTCAACACATCTTTTTCTAGGGGCAGGGAATCCAACCAACAGAAAAACACTTATATTAGAATAAATCGAATTCCCTGTCCGGAGAAGGGGAGGTCATCCAAAAGGCATGGGAAACCCAGAACATGGAAAAACAAATTCTCTATAAATATGTTTATGAAATATCAGAAAGGGAGACAGAACATGAAAGACTCCTAACTCTGGGAAACGAATTAGGGGTGGTAGAAGGGAAGGTGGGTGGGGGGTGGGGGTGACTGGGTGGCAGGCACTGAGGTGGGCACTTGACGGGATGAGCACTGGGTGTTATTCTGTATGTTGACAAATTGAACACCAATAAAAAATAAATTTATGAAATTCAAAAAAAAAAAAAAAAAAGGCAGGAGAGGCATCATCAGCTTCCTCCTGAGGTCCTGGTAGGAAGACTGATGATAGCGAGGTCCCAGAACATGTGCCATCAGGTTGGATGTGCAGACATTTCCTTTTTTTCTTTTGCTCCTGGGCAAAACCCTGCATTCGAACTTTTCTTGATGCCCAACTCAAAATTTCCAAGATCTAGAGGCCAAGGCTTAGGTTCAATTCTTGGGCCTCCTGCTACCTCAAAATATAATTTAGAACATGGCAAAGAGCCATAGAACTTGAGAGTTAAAAAAGAATTTGAGGTAATGTCATCTTTCTTCTTCCTCAGAGCAGGAAATACTTTTATTACTTTCTTGACAGTGGCCTTCTAGCTACTGTTTGATCATTTCAAAGACATAGAAGCCCCTATTTTACAGAGCATCTCATTTCCTTGTAGGTAAGCTTTAATTATTAGAAATTATTAGAAAGTTCTTCCTAATGTGGAGTCAAACTCTAACCCCTGATTTCATGCATCCTTTGATTAATGCAACTTTTAGCTTCTGGTGCATGTTTTTCAAAGAGTGTTCCATTTGGCTTTGGGATTTCTGGGGAGCCCCCCACCTCTGTCCGTGAGGAGAAGAGAGAGCTGTTTCTCATTCCTGGAACATTCCTGCTTCAATTTGAGCATCCCTTTTTCCCTTTTCCTTTTATCTTGCTCAGTTTTTTTTTTCTTCACATTTCAGAGTTAGATTTTTGTTTGCCAGGGGTTTCTATCCAAAAGAAAAAAAAATAACGAATAAGAATTTTTTTTCCATTTAAGAAATGGTTCTTCAAGTGTTTGAAAGTAGCCGTTATTTCCATCTACTAATCCCTTCTTCCCTTCATAATAAATTTCCATGGCTCCTTCAACGGAGACGAGAGTTTGACTTCCCAATCTGTATAAAGAACATGGTCAACTCGACCATCTGTTCTCAGTATAATAAATGTGATGACACTTTAACCTGAAGGTAGTGTAGAAATTATATAATGGATGTTCTCATTCGTTTGTGGTTCTCAAATGGAGGGCATGCCCTCTTCAGGTCACTTCTGGCCTAAAAAGTCCTTGTATGTGGAATCCCAATTGAGGCATGATTACAGAGAAGCACTCCTTGGTTATGAAGGTTTCCCTTAATTTGATCCTTATCTCATCTCACCCATCATTGGGTTGCAGGAGTGCTCTTTCCTACTGATCTCTAATATGCACCTTTACCGTTGTCAGCCCACCACAGAAACACATTGCACTCGTGCTTAAATCCAGGAGCGCAGCACCCTCCATCCCTCAAGTAGTCCTGACTCTACGCAGCAGGTTGCAGGCCTTGAAGGCAAGGACTCTAATCATACGTCCTAACACAACGCTTGCCTGTTTGAGAGCAGGCCCTCCGAAATGTGTGCTGAATGAATGAAGGATGCATTCTTCTACGTTCTTTCATTTGTGTTATTCTTGGCTTCTGGTACATGTCCCCCATCCAAATGGGATCATAAGTAACCTGAGGGGAGGTTTGATGCTCTCTACACTGCTGAATTAGCAGAGCTCTGGGGCCTGCTGAGCACTGGAGAGTAACAGAATAAGTACTATTGATTGTTGATCTGAGAGCGAGCGCATCAAGCAGGGCCGTGGCAGTCAGGGATCCATGCGTACGGATATGCACTGATTTATCTATTCGTTTTTTAAGACAAAGGTTTTGACTCACCATGGCTCCTTGATGCAGCTTCCTCTAGCTCGGTTCCTCCCTCTGTCCATGGTCAGGTCATGGAAATACTTCACGTAGACGTGACAGCATGCACATCCTTTATGAGCTCTGGTGACTTGGGCTGCACCTTGAAATTGCAAAAGTGAAAGTTTATCTAATGATTTTTAATTAATTTTAATTACTTACGTTTTGAATGGTGGCTTAGTATTCTGAATCCCAGGCCCTCAGATCACTCTGGGATGCCTGCCAATTTCCTCATTACACACTGGCTCCCCTAACACTATTTGATAATGAAAGGCTTTAAAGCAAACCCCCCAAAATATTCACTATGTAATGGGGAGCCCCTGGGAGATAGGGATGGATTACAGCGTGAGGTATGGATAATATAGCTCACTGTATCTGAACTTATGAAAAGAGATTTTTCAGCCAGGGACCATCCTACTTTTAGCAATGAGTCAGAATTCTTTCTCCTTCCAATATTGCCCTTCACTTCAGTACCCTAACCCTGCTACAACCTTACTCAATGCTCCCAAGAGAATTAGATGGTATTTCCCCCAAGGGCCGTAAAGTCAATTTTTTAAAGATCTGTTGGAGATAGAGGAGAAAGAAAAGTGGGAGGCACATATCCTACAACGGGAAGGTCTTGGGCAAGATACAAGAAAGCACTTTTCGGTTTTATATGGTGACACACGCGCTGGCAAAGCCTTCCAAGCAAGGTTAAAACTCTTGGGGCAGAGGCCACAACCGTTAAGAAAGCATGTGGTCTTTGACACAAGACCAGTCGGGGTCCAAACACTGAGACTTTTCAGCTGCGGAAACACAGCAAATCATTTGGCTCCCAGAAATACAGTTTTCATTTCGACAGCCATTCTTGTCTCACCAGTCAGAGTGAATATTTTATATACTATTTGGCACATATTGGACGATCAAAAATATTAATCTCCTGTGTGTTAGTTTGTTCTGGCTGCTATAACAAGAATGTCATAGACTGGGTGGCTTACAAGCATCCGAAATTTATTTCTCACCGTCTGGAAGCTGGGAAGTCCAAGATCATGACACTAGCATGTTCCGTGTCTGGTGAGAGCTTGCTTCCTAGGTCATAGATGGCGATCTTCTCACTATGTCTTCACATGGCAGGCCAGGCAAAAGCGCTCTCTGGGGAGTTTTTAAGAAGCTCTAATCGAATTTATGAAAGCTCCACCTTCATGATCCATCAATTCTCCAATTCTCCCCCACAAATACCGTCACCTTGGGGATTAGGTTTCAACATATGACTTTTGTGGGGACACAAACATTCCCTCTCTACCATCCTCATTCCTTTATCTTATTTAAAAAAAAAATATGGACAGCTTTTGTTTGAGATCATATAAGGGCAGCTTTACTTAGAGGCAGGAGAGGATAACATGATTCCTGAGGTTATTTTTAGTGCTGGAATATTATAAGGCTATGTGATAAACTAACAGGTATCATTTCTGTCCCCACTCTGACATTGGCTACAGAGAAAAGCAGGAAAGGAAGGAGCTCTCTCTGCTGGAAACTGTAACAGGCTAGACCCCATAAATGCTAACCTAAAGCCCTGATTTCCTAAGGATTCTGAGAATATGAATAAATGGTGTTCTGGGTATAAGTGCTGGTGACTAGCCTGCACCCAGCAGCCCATTCTTGGATTCGTTGGGCTTATGCAAGATGGGCAGATGCAGAGTGTGCAGCTTCCAGCTGTTGCTGAGCTACTCAGCTTACTGTCAGAGCTAAAATGGGAGAGGGGGCCAGATTACACCATTGTGTGGAAGATGTGGCTCACTGAGATCTAGCTGCTTATGTTTATTCAAAGGATTTAGTAACACTACTTTTTGAGGTAGCAGCTGAATTCTACTCCAAATCCAGATGTGGATCAAGGTTATTTGCTGGTCATGATATAAAGTATTTCCATGTCTCTCTGTCTTTCTCTACCCATTTTTTTTTTTTTCTTAACTGGCTGCTTTCCCCATTTTTTCATATATTTTTCTTTCCCTTGGTTAACAACTGGGATTTGCAATTTGAAGTCTCTGTCAGGAGTTTTGAAGTGGAAATGAGTTTAGGTGATTTGAAATTAGTATCAAGGGAAAGAAATTTTAAGAATTATAAGAGTTCACCAAAGTCAAGGATGTTTGATGTTAGCAGTGTTCTTTTCCTGGACCAACTCCTTTTTAATAGATGGAAGTAGATATGATGGATGCCGCCACGCAGGGATGTCAGAAGGGAAGGTGAAATCGGCAAAGGGGAGTCAAGTGGGAAGTTGCCTATCTCTTTCTGTCCACAGTTAGTGCATAATTTATAGCACAGAGATTATATACAATCTCTTATTCATGAACTTTTAAACAGACCGGTTATTACTGTTGGGCCATTGAAAGGAGATTACTTCTACATTCTCCCCTCTGTCCCCCAGAATCAAGGATGCAGTGAGAGTACTGATATTCTCAGATCCCTAAGAAAGCAAGCCATCAGTTCCTCCAAAGTCTTCAATGTTGAACCCTTGCTAGGCTGTTGCACATCCACTTTGGAAAAGACCTTTCACACCGAAACAAGCTCCACTATCAGCGGATGTTATGCAAGTGTCACTCCTGGAGGAAGGAGGTGCTGAAGAAGGAAGGTGTGAAGAGAGGGAAAGAAAATATACTGGTTAGACGGGAAAGATAAAATCGAAGGCGTGAAGTCTATTTATTTTCTCCCTCTTGGCAATGGAAATTAAACAAACAAAAGAATGAGCAGGGCTGGGGGTAGGCAGGGTGGTTGTTATGCTAAGTTTCAATTCTCTTCTTCCCTTGTGCCCCTCTTCTCCTATGTCCTCATCCATGTCAGAAGATGACCCAAGAGTCTGGAATCATTGAGATGAATTCTCATCGGTATTTGAAAGAAGGGCTTATAGTCCTAGTGAGTGCTCTTAGGTTTGCTGTGCAGCACGAGCAGTTGAGGAGGAAAGCGCCACAGGCGGGGAGGTGGTCAAAAGCAGTGAGGACCAGCCTGGGCCCAGGGACTCACCACCGGAGGATGGGTTCATTGTCATCTCTGGGTCCACATGGGCATGCAGAAGAGGACGCTGAGGCTGACCTCTCCTCTCTTCCCAATTGTTTAGAAGGTTGGTCCTGTCCTTGGGCAGCCTGGATCCAATTCGCTCCCATGTCATCCTGCCCAAGGGCCAAGCCCTGAAGTATTTTGGGTTCAGTGCTAAGGAGCAAGAGCTAAGAGGGTCTGGTTTAGCCCATTCATATGGGCCTTTCATCTCTGACAGCCATTTTATGCTTCCTTTACTAAAGCTTGGGAGGCAACCGAAGCCAGTTCTCAATACCTTTGAGAAGAGACTTGTGCTTCTCTGAAATTGAGAGCAGGTTTTTTACAGCTTTGGCTCCCCTGGGCCCCTTGGCCGGCTGCATGTGACCTGCCTGCATCATTTCTGCACTCCGGCAGTGTCTGGGAGTTAGTTGTGAATGGATTAGCAACGTCTCTCTCTAGACCCAGGGGTTCTCTTTGTTTGTTCATCCACTGCATTTGTTCTCTCTTTTCCTTTTTTTTTTTTTTAAGCTTAAATTAAAAAAAAAAAAAATAACAAAAGGCATTTTAAATGAGCAAGGCAGTGAGGTGCCAGAGCTGCGGCTTCCATACCTTCATAAGGAAGGATGGGATTCAAACGCATTTCCTATGTTCCATTCAGGTGGCTCCCCAGGAACCTCACCAGGGGAGACAGCAATAGAAACTGGGAGATCACAGGGGAAGCCAATACAGAGGCGTGTTCAGAGAATCCCCGTCGCACCTCTTTCTTCCCTTCCTATCTGGCTCCCCCAGGGGCTGGAGGAGCTCCTATGAAAGAGCCTTTCACCAAATGAAAAGCCAAGAAAGCTACACAATTGCAAGTGTGTTCCGGACCCCAGCAAATGGAGTGTAGGCCTCCTCTAATTAAGTGATAGAGGTAGCAGAGCTACTCCTGACTTCAGCTGCCCTGGCGCCTTTGGGAGCAGAGTCTGAGTTCCAGCCCTTCTGGTCCCAGCAGCTCTGCCATCAGGCCGGGCTTCAGGGTGGCATCTGAGCCCTGCCGTGGGGAATCATCACTGGTTCACTGCCTCTAAAGCTGACAGACATTCTCTTCCATGGTTCCTCTCTTCACACTGGTGAAGTGTGATGTGTGGAAATAGCACTGAATTTAGAATCAGGAGTCTCAGATAGGAGTCCTGCCTCAGCTTATTTCTGGCTGTAGCTTATGTTGTTTTTCCCCCTCTGTGAAATGGGTTAGCAGTCATTCTTACCTCATAGGGCTGTTGAAAGCTAGTGACACTAATAGGTATGTTTTATAAATTGTAGTGGGCCCTACTATTCCGCAGTGACTATTCCTAACTAGGCTGAAAACTTTCAGAAAAAGGTAGATTTAAAGTGCTGAGGGAGGAGAGAAAGGAGGCAATTAATAATGTGATGGAATTCTTTTTCTTATTGTTAATATCATCCAGCCTCACGTTGCACCTAGTATCTTAAAAGTAAGTCCTTGTACTTTCTTGTCTCCTCACCTTTCTGTTCTCCGTTCTTCTCTCCTATTATTAGTCTACCCAGCTTGCTAGAGGAAGAGGAAATCACAAGAGAAGAAGGCTCCACTGTCATGTTGCACAGTAGTAGGTGCTCGGCACGGGTATGGGTTACCCATGTCTACGTCAAGTGGACAAGAAAAAGGACTGTGCTGGATGAAGCCCCCAGACACTCTACCTCATGCTGATGATCTGTTTGTCCTCATCTGAGAGGTGGCCTGCCTCTCAGGGGCTCTCGAGTCTCTCCTATGACCCCTAGCTTTATTGGCTCAAGCTTGGCAAATGGACTTAACTGATGGAGTTTCTGAACCCCAGCATTTGTCTGAACACTCAGACCTCTCAGAGACACAGAGAGAAAGTCCATCTGTTAGAGATTTTTGCTCATAGTGGTTATACCTTCTTCTCCCCAGAAGCTCCACTCAACTTCTCATCTCAACATGTCTGCCTGTAGGCTAATAAATCACTCCTTCCTCCTGCTTGTTCTCGACTCTATTTGGCAGTGTTGACACCATTAACCTTGTCAGAGTTGTTCGGCAGGAAAGTCTTTGCGTTTCTTTCCTTCACAGACTCTGAGAGTCTTTATTTATTTCTCTCCAAAGGTATGAACTTTCTCAGAGTCTCAGAGGTGTCCGTCCTATCATTTGCAGAATAATCTAAGAAAATCCAGCCACGGCTGGTGTGAAAGTAGGCCATCAGGTTTCTCACAGTACCTGGATGTCCAACCCCAGTTTCCTCGTGCACAAAAGATGGGATTCTATGATAGCAGCAGCCCTCCAATTCTGGGGCAGTTTGGCATTCTCCGATTAGAAGAGATGGCTCAGTATAGCAGTGATTCTTGTGAGGAAAGGATGGGTAGTAAGGAGAAATGCTGATACTTTTCCTGGGTTGGACCAGAATCTTGATGAGGAAGGAGAGGTGTGCTAATTTAAGTAGGACCCTTCAGTGAGAGTTCAACACTTGCTCAGACTAAACACGTGAACTGACCATTAAGATTACTTCTTAAAACATGAAACTAGAGTCATCACTCCATGGCTTCCATCATCAGCTCCAGAATCATACTTTCGCTACATCTATGGTCTAGAGGTTGTTCGGCCTTGTTCCCAAGATCAGAGCACAATGTCATGCCCCTTGCTTTAGTAACATGTTTCTATATTGTTCTATTAGATGCTCAGTCTCTTTTGGTAACTATACCAAGTTGAATAGTGTCTCCTCCTGCCTCTTCAATCCCCTAGTCCCAAGCTTGTGTCTACCCAGAATCGTGGACCTTATTTGGAAACATGGTCATTGCAGATATAATAAGTAAGTAAAATGAAGTCATACTGGGTTAGAGTGGATCCTAATCCAATGAATTATGTCTGTATAAGGAGAGAAAACAGACACAGATACACACAGGGTGAACACCATGTGATGGTGGAGGCAGAGATTGGAGTAATATAGCTATAAACCAAGCAACGCCAAGAATTGCCAGCAACCACGAGCAGCCAGGAGAGAGACATGGAACAGGTTTAACAGGTTTTCCCCCAGAGTTTAGAGAAGGAACCAATCCTGCTGATACCTGGATTTCAGACTTCTAGCCTTCCAAATGGTGAAATAATACATCTCCATAGTTTTAAGTCATTCAGTTTGTGGTACTTTGTTATGGCAGCTCTAGAAAACTCGTATAGGAACCTACTCAATAACTGCCCTTCCTCTTATCAACTCCCCTTCCACTCTGCAGCCCCCTGGACAGGAGTGCTGCTTCTGGAACTGCCACCCTGAGCCTGCAATCTGCCTACTAGCTCTGGCAATGTGACCAAGGCCTTCCAGCTCTCACCCCTCACCATCTGTCTTCCCTGCCGACAAGAAATTACCTACCTGGAGCTCATAATAATGCCTCCCCTGAACACTCCACTGTTATGTCCTGTAATAGGTAATCAAAACCTTCTTGCTCTCTTCACTGACACCATCTGAGAGTCTGGCCACCGCCAGCCACCCACCTGGCTGCAGCCAGCCAGGTCTATCTTCAATGCTTAGCTCACTCCCCTATGTTGAGAAGGGGTCTGTTCTAAGTCTGATTCCAGTTGATTTTACCATATTTCTGTTAGATAACCTTTTGTGCCTGGCTGTGTTACCAGATAAGGGAAGAAAGTTGGGGTTTGAATGCTCTGAAGCCTTGTCCCTCCTTCAGAAAGCATTGTTTGACTCTTACTTTCTCCTGCCTTCCATTTTATTTACTATGCAGCAAGCAGAGCCCTTCTATCTGCTCGCACTTGGCACCATTTAGATTCTCAAATGTGCTGGCAAAAGATTCTGTCTTTCTATGGGGAGCTTCTTTTGTTCTCTCATCCTTTGACTTTCTTTTTTTTTTTTTTTTCTTTCTTCTAAAACAAAAACAAAGGAATTTTAAATGAGCCAACTCATTGCTTGCAAAAATGGTCTTATCCATATCTTGGTAAGTAATTAGTAGCATCAGAATCCTGACTGAGTACATTTTTTTTCTGCTTCCCATTTCTTCCCTTAACCCATACATCCTAAAAGCTATAATCTCCAAAATCAGAGCAAAAAGGCACTTCAGCTGTTTTTTTTAACGCACAGAAAATGAGAGAAAAAGACAAAGACACAAACACTGATCACAGTTAGGAGGAATATATGACACAAGCAGCCACAAGGAGCCAGTTTGGGTGAGTACCGTATAGATCTACAAAGGAGAGATGCAGAAGACCAACGTCTGCTATCTGTGACACTGTCGGTGAGGAAGAAAAATAACTAACTTTGCAGAAGTGCCACCAGGAAGAACATGGCTTAATATTTATGGAGTGTTCCTCCTGTATCTAGTGGTGTGTCAAATCACAGCATTGTAGAGCTAGAGGACCTCTCACTTGAAGGATGGGAAAATTGAGTCCAGAGAGGTTATCCACTCTTGAGGCCATAAACAATCAAATATGGCCACTCACATCTAGAAGTACTTTCAATTTTGAATCAGAGTCTGCGAATCCCTAGAATGAAAAAAAAAAAAAAAAAGAAGATGAAGAAGATGAAGAAGTTCATGAGGTTGCTTTTCTGTTAACATGAGGTGGCTCTGAAAGATTTCTGATCATTTGGATTGCTCATTGACTGTGTTCCAGGTTTTCTAGTGATATGTTGCATTTGCAGAGTCTGCCCTACTCCCACTGCGTAGAGGACCGTGAGGTGGGTGTCTCATCTTTCCTTTGTCCTTCTTTGTCTTCATCTTCTAAGATAATGTTTATTTATACACTGCATATAATAAAGGGAGATTTACTGATGATTTAGGATTGCCAGAAACCATGCTATGGTCTTTGCATGATTTAGCAGAAAGTGCAAATTGCTTCTCTATCCCCTTGGATCCTTTGCTGTTTACCAACTGTGTGCAAACAATTTCAGGTGTGCTTGTGGTCTCAACAACCAGACCCCAACCCTTTGTCAAAGATCTGCCCTCAGGCTTCAAAACCTTCTTTTCTTGCAGAGGACTAGAAGTGCTTGGGAATTTATATCTCGTAGGGGGCAGTCCTTAATGACTGATGGGCTTAAGGAGATAAATAATCCAGCTACCCTGCTTCCAGCTCAGGAGGACTCTCGGTTTGCAGCTGACTATCCGTAGTGCTCCTTTGCAGGACTGAGCTACAGTTATTCTCATGGAATTTTGCTTACTATCAAAGTGGCTTGGCTCCTTTTCCTTCCTAGGTCCCACTTTCCTGCTTCCCTATTGGTTTTGCCTGGGAGCACTGTGCAGTGAGTCACTTGCCCACAAGTCGCCTTCTCAGGGTCTCTTTGTAGAGACCAGAAGCTAAAACACAGAGATTTTCTTATTTAATGCTCCCAATGGACCCATGAGGCAAATTTCTAGTGATAAGACAAAAGAGTCTCAGAGTGATGGAGCCAGATTTCCTGTCCAGTATCCCTGACAATAGGGTTAGGTAACCCTCCCATAGTACTGGGGTTAGCCTTCCAGTGTTCCTGCTTCCCTGGCTCAGGCCCTGGGTGTGGCCAATCTTGCAAACCACCCTTTTGCCTAAATATTTGTGGCCAAGATCACCTATTAAGTTTTTGTTAGATAATATCAGCCTGTTCACTGGGGAACCCATTACCCTTTTGCTCACTTCTCTGTTTCCTAAGTTTCCTAACTCCACACACTTTCTGAAATCACACACATCCTCCTCCTCTATGAGCACTGATGAATTATTTAGACTCTAAATAGATATAAATAACTACTATGTTATCTTCAATATCTGGAACCCCCAGAGTGAGATCCTTATGCCCTTGGTATTCGATGTGTGGTCCATGGACCCATGGCATTGGCATGGCCTGGCAGCTTCTTAGAATTGTGGAATATCAGGTGCCACCTCAGACCCTACTGAAACAGAACTGCATTTAAACAACATCCCTTGAGAAACCCATATGCCTTAAATATTAAGCCCACACTCCTATGGAGCCAGCGATTTGGATTCTAGGCCAGTACCCTAGCTCACCATCCTCTCTGGCATGAGCTCTGTGCATCAATTTGGCCAGAACCATGCTGTTTGTGTCTATTCATTTGATTTGTTAATCTCTCTCTCATAGCTAAGGAATCATGTCTCTCTTTTTACATCCCTCTCCTTCTAAATCAATTTAAAGTGATTTTTCTTGGACAAAAACGGACTCTCACCTTGGGTGGGAACATAATAGCTATTTGCCTAAAAGATAGATAAGTTACCTATACTCTTAATACAGAAGATACATCTTGTAGGGGAAAAAAAAACTAAAGTAGTAGGCTTAAGATTATTTTTGACTTTCAGCTTGAATGAAAAATACCTAGTGGCTTGACTAGAGGGATGTTTTCTGAGGAAGGAGCCAATGTGTGCTTCAATGTCAAATCATTTGTGAAAGGCAGCTCCTTGAAGTTCATCTGCATTGAGGATAGGCAGAGATTGCTGCATTCAGCCACTCTGTATGAGAGCTCTGAAGAGGCACCTGGTTAGAAACACAAACCTTCTCTGTGGGAAAGGGAGGGAAATTTGTGGGAAAACAGAAGGAAGTCATGAGGAGGTTGCTCCAGAGGTTTATTTTGTAATCTTTATAGACAGTTTTATTAAAAAGCCTTCCAGCCATAATAGGGCTATGAGTGATGTTTGTCGAGGAAAGAAATAATTTGGCAGATTGCTGGTTCAGTGTGCAGGGCACATGCTATTGCAACTACAAGGATATCTGAAGGTATGGGGATTACGCCAGACGTTTCTAATGGAAAAACACCAATAGTTATGGCATCTGTGCATGGTCAGCAGCTCCTCCGAACACTTATGAGATATTCAGTATGGCTGTGGTTGTCTCCGTTTCCTTCCTACTCTCAGTGTTTTCTTAGTTTCCAGGACATTCTTTTTAATTCTTTCTTCTTTGGCCTCAAGCTGGTGAAAGGATGAGATTCCGAGTGTATATCAAAGAAAAGATTAAAAAAAAAAAAAACTAAAAAAGATCATTGAGCAGGTAGGTTGACTTTTGCTGTACATTGTATACCCTTTGAGTCTTTTGCCTAGAATGGGACTCAGCAGAGTCTGTAAAGGGCCAGAAAGTAAACAATTTAGGTGTTGTGGGCCATACGGTCTCTTGCAACTATTCATCTCTCCCATTGGAGATAGAAAATAGCCATAGACAAGACAGAAATGAATGAGTAGCTGTGTTCCCATAAACTTTTCTTTACAAAAGTAGTTGGAGGGTGAATGGTACATGAGCTCTAGTCTGGTGAGACACCATCATTCTTTTCATCACCGTGCCCACCCGGGCTGGGCCCCCCTCATTCCTTGAGAGTGAGATAGTCATTTTCTTTGTTTTTCATGGTTTCCACCTTCTCATCCATTCTCCCCACAGTAGAGCGAACTTTACCTAGGATAGAATGTGTTTGTTAAAATCCTTGGTATGTTTCTATTTCACAAAGCCCTGCATTCTGCCTTCCCCTCAGATCTCCCCCCATCCCCTATCTTCGTCTCTTGTGTCTGCACAATCCATGCGTCTGTCACCTTGCTCCAACCTCTTTTCCACCTCAGGGTTTCCCAGATGTGCTGTTCTGCCTGAAATGCTGTTCTCCTCACTTTGCCTGGATAACCCTTCTCTTCCAGTAGGTTCTAGAGTCGATATCATGTCCTCAGACTAAGGAAGTCTTAGACTTACTTAACTCCAGACTTAAGGAAGTCTTCCTAGTTATCCTCTCCTGTGGAGCCCTTTTCTTTTTTAATTTTTCCAAGATGCTTTGTACAATCTGTAATTATAAGCGCACTTATTCGTTTACTTCCTGTCTCAACAGGGAAGAGTGAATTCTGGGATGGCAGAGACTATGCGATTGGCCACTGTGCCCTCAGTGCCTAGAACAGAGTCTGCCCAGAGTAGAAACAGACTCCTGAATTTTAAGGAATGCATAATTTGGTGAGTGTGCAAATCAAATGATCAAGTGTGGTTATAATGAGGCTGTCTGGGTGGAAAGAGAGCAGGATGCAAGGATGAAGTTGGAACAATCTCAGGTGTCTTTGGGAAAAGAATGGGCCAGAAAGGAGAGCCAGGTCAAGACTGAGACAGAACCTGGATGAGAACAAAGGAGTGGGCAAGAAGCAAGAGTAACTGAGCTAATGGAAGACACTTGAAGACAGAAACCAGATTTCTCAGGGATCCCTCGGTGGCTCAGGGGTTTAGCGCCTGCCTTCAGCCCGGGGCGTGATCCTGGAGACCCAGAATCAGGTCCCACATCGGGCTCCCTGCAGGGAGCCTGTTCTCCCTCTGCCTGTGTCTCTGCCTCTATCTCCCTCTCTCTCTCTGTGTCTCTCATGAATGAATAAATAGAATCTTAAAAAAGTAATAATATTTAAAAAAAAGAAACCAGATTTCTCTTGTTCATTTTTGTGTCAGCACAAGACCAGGTACTTCATAAATTGGAATATAAATTCAACAATGGAAAAAGAAGATCATTTCTTCAGTGACTGTGGCCATCAACTGCCAGGTATTTCTAGATTACCTTGTAATGCGTGTGCTATCTGCCTATCTAGATGCTGAACATCTGGAGGGGGATTTAGGTCATGATCATCTTTCTGCCTTCCTTGGCATGGAATACAGTGTTCTGCACATGGTAAGGCCTCAGCAAAATATTTTTGGTTGAACAATTAACCCCAAGTTACTTACTGTGCTATGAACATTCCCTTGTTTCCTGGGCTACACATGCCCCCTCTCCTGCCACTGCCCTGTTCTAGAACTACTCTTTTTTTTTAATATTTTATTTTTTTATTCATGAGAGACACAGTGAGAGAGGCAGAGACATAGGCAGAGAGAGAAGCAAGCTTCCTTCGGGGAGTCCGATGTGAGACTTGCTTCCAGGACCCCAGGATCATGACCTGAGCCAAAGGAAGACGCTCAACCACTGAGCCACCCAGGAGTCCTAGTGCAGCTATTCTTATAGTGGCCCCCAAAGTAGCAAAAGCAGGCACCAGGCCCTGGAATTTTCCCATAAGCAAGGAGCCCAGTTGGAATCTGGGTATGGATTTGAAAATAGAGAACCTCCAAGTTTTCAGAAACAGAAAGGGATTGAATTCACCTCAGTGTCTTCCACACACTGGGTCCTTTGGAGAGGGAGCGGGGAATGTCAGAGTAGATGAGCTGAGACCAGGGGACCAAGAACCAGAAAGAGACCAAAAGAGGGACAAAGAAACGACATATTCTAATTCCCTGAGCTGTCAATCCCACACCTTTCACCCCACATCAAATCCTCTTCCAATTCTTCCTCTTCAATTGCAATCCCAAACACACTGCAGATGTGATATCATTTTCTCTGATAACTGGACCCTCCGAGTTAATGACTTTCCTTCCTTCCAGCGGGGAAACAATTTCGTTTTGCTTAATGTAATAATCTATTGTAGTCCTCTCCGTTCACCGCTGTGACCTGAGGCCGGGTTTCGGAGGAGCTCCGGCTCCCCCACCCAGCCACACGTGGGAGAACTGGTATGGGTGCTATTCCGCTTTGGGAATCCTGGAGCCACGGTCTGCCCCAGCCCCACCGGTGATGGTGACCTCCAGTGATGACACCCAGAGGCTGCCAGGAGACTACACCAGACAGTATAGAGAACAACCATATGTGCCTGGGAAGGAAACAGTCCCTGTGTGGCCCACCAGAGGTCCCTGGCCTAGGCCCCGAGTCTGGGAGACTAGAGCAGCTCAGGTCTGTCACCGACCTCCTTCCTGAGTCACAGGTGGGCTCTGGGGCCCTCTTTCTTTCCCTTCAGTGATCTGCACTTCAGCTCAGAGGAAGTTTAGAGCAGTTGAGGGCTAGCGATGATGGGTCCCTGGCAGCCCCAACACTACTGGAGTGGAGGCTGTTGAGCTGATTGGAGAGAAGCAGCTGAGAGAGAGAGAGAGAGAGAGAGAGAGAGAGAGAGAGAGAATGGGAACTCCTGTGAGAGAAGCTTCCTGATACCAGAGGCAGGCATCTCGGCCCCCCCCCCACTGCTGACTCAGACCAAGGCGCTAAGCCTTCTCCAACGGAGCTGACGAATGGGAGGGAGGCTAATTTGGTGCTGTTTGTTTCTCATTTCCAAGCCCTCATTAAAATAATCTGCTCTGATTGTCTAGGGAAGTTATTTTTCGCGCCTCCTTTCCCGTCACTGTATCAGTGCCATTTCAGAGGCAGCAGATTTCCGGGTGGAGGGGTCCAGACAGTTCTGTGCAGACAACAGGGGGAGAGGGAGGTAGTGGGGGCTCACGGATCTCTGGGAGCAGAGCCAGACCTCTTGGCAGCGGTAAGGTGGGAATCCTAGACCTTCCACTGTCCCCTGGACTGGGTGCCTGAAAAGCATTCGACTCCTGGCATTGAGGGAATCCACTTCCCTAGAAAATTCCTTTGATCAGAGAGTACAAATGAAGGGAAATCTCAATTCTGAGTATTATAATTGGAAAAGGATTCTCTAGGGAGAGAATGAAAAAGCCCAAAATAGATTTCAGAATTTTGATTCTTTCAGTCACCCATGCATGACATGGTTTAGCACACACTGAGACAACTAAGAAAACCAAAAACCAAAAACCAAAACCTGTTCATTTAATCAATTTTGGCTGAGCACCTACTATGTGACAGCCAGTGTAGAAGGGTGATGGGGTAAAAAAAAAAAAGAAGGTGATGGGGTTATAGAGATGAGTAGAATATGGGCCCTATCTCCTTGTCCATATCTGATTGCTTTCTCTCTCTTCTTCCTCAGGTAAGTCAGAGTCTTCCCTCTCTACAACCAAGCTGCCACTACCATCTGGGGTCCTTCACATCCTCCTAGTGGATCTGAATCTTTCCCTGTAGACTTTATCTTGACTCATGCCTCCGGCCCTCTTCATCTCCTAGCAACTTGGATAGAAATTTGTTAGCTTAGGTTTTGCTGTTCCAAATCAAATCTCTGATGCTTGCCTCTTAGCTACTGCCCAGCCAGGCCAGCCTCACCCCCAGACCCCTTGAGTGGGGTCATTAAATACCAGCCCTGGGGGATCCCTGGGTGGCCCAGCGGTTTAGCGCTTGCCTTTGGCCCAGGGCACGATCCTGGAGACCCGGGATCGAATCCCACATCGGGCTCCCGGTGCATGTAGCCTGCTTTTCCCTCTGCCTATGTCTCTGCCTCTCTCTCTCTCTCTGTGACTATCATAAATAAATAAAAAAATAATAAATAAATAAATACATACATACATACATACATACCAGCCCTGGAGAGGATTAGATTCAGGTGCGGGGAGAGAACACCTAAGCATGCCTGGGTCATTGAGACTGACAGGACAGCCCATGGCAGAAGTCCAACGGAGGGCTCATTCCTGTCCTTCACGTCTCTGAGCCACAGCTTCATTCCTGACCACCCAATCCTAGCTGAAGATGTAAAACCAATGAGGTTCTCCAGTCCCAGCCAGATGGCCCAGGACACAGCAGCAGCCTCCTTTGTTGGCTTTTATCTAAACCCAGTAACGTGCCTTATCTCTGGATTCTATTTTAGGACAAGAATACTTTATTTTTTCTGCCATTTATTATAATTCATGATGATGATGACTCTTAAACTGTCTTTTATTCCTATACATTGCCACCTACTATGTGCCAAGCAGTATTCTAGGCAGTGAAAACACAAAAGTCAATAAGACACGGTCATTGCCTTCAAGGAATCTACTCAAAAAAAGAAAACAAAAGAATAGCTCCTTTAATTTTTGACTGTGCCAAAAGAGTGTTTACACATGTAGGGTGGAGGTGAATAAAAATATCTTCTTCCCTCAACATCTTTTATCTTCATTCTGGTGTCTGTATTGTACTGATGTGCCCCTCGCTTTCCCTCTTTCCAACCCCACCTGCTCCCTCCTATCCCAAAGCAGAAATGCCTCTTGCATTCAAGTGTATTTGCATGGTCTTCAGGCACTTCATGTTTCCACAATCAACATATTTTAAAGTCTTGGGAAAGGTTTTTAATTGGCTGAAATGCTGATTGCCATAACAACTGGCTAATGAACCATCTGGTAGCACATGTAATATTTATTTATGAATTAAACTGCCATGCACTATAAAGTCGAGTTTCCTCTCAAGGACAGCATGGGGGCCTTCTTTGGAGAATGCAAGTTCTCTGCAGGAGATCACTTAATGGGACTCCAAAAAGGGAAGAGGGAGGCAAAAGGGGGAAATGACTCTCTCAGTACCAAGGCAGGTATGTTTTCATGTCACATGGAAAACACAGCAACCATAGGAAATGAGCAGGAAGACACGGGGAGGAGGGGACAGTATGGACTCCAAGGCCTAGGAGCTGAGTCTCCCTGTACTCTGCAGTTTCATGGATAAGAAACAATTACCAGGCCAGAAACTGGAGACGCTGAAAATAGGGGAAGTGGTAATAGTCACATCGGGTAAGAATCGAGGAGCTGATCTGAAAGTTTTTATTTTGAAGCTGGTACCTGTAAGTATCTATGATTTTCCAATCTCGGGGCTTAGTTTAGAGGATCAGAGACCCTCTGAGTATCTGATTAGAGCTGTGGGCCTTTCCTAGAAAAATACCTAATACACATATTCACACAAAATGTATCCTGACTCGCTTGCCTATCCTCCAATTCCAGGATTTGAAGGCAGGTTCAGACTCCTATGAGTGTTTTCAACATCACAGGCAATTGAATGATAAGGCTAGCACTTTTTTTTTTTTTTTTGCACACCCACTAGGTGACATATCCCAACACGAAGGTAGCAAATATGAGTCTAGCACCATGACTGCATCAGTGGAGGCACTCAGTAAAGATCAGCATTGAAGTTTGACGAGGTCCAATAAATAATACTTTTTTCCTTCACCTGATTTTTAAACCAATTAAAGGACAGACTGGAGGTAGGCAAATGGAGACCAAAGGTCAGTCTTCAAAAATTATTATTATTATAGAATTGTTGGAAAATGTGACTTTGGGCTTCCTAAAATGGAACCCCAGAATTACAGACTTATCTTCTAGACATGGACTATTCTGGAAAGAGACTGAACTTTTCCATAGCAGAGGCTGCTGGAATGCACACTCAACAGGCAGGTGGATTCCAAAGAGAAGGGATAGAGAAGGGGCGCCCCAAAAGAGATATTCTTCCAAACAAAGGAACATCAGAGATGGAAAGCAAGTATTGTTTTACGGTCAATCCCATTTCTCCCATTTCCCTTCCCTTTTAGGGCAAATCAAAGGCAATTTCTCTTTACAAAAAACTTTGGAACTTGTTTAAAAGTCTTCAGGACGGGGACATTTGGGTGGCTCAGTGGTCGAGTGTCTGTCCTCAGCTCAGGTCATGATCCCAGGGTCCTGGGATTGAGACCCACATCGGGCTCCCCACAGGGCTCCCTGCTTCTGCCTCTGCCTGTGTCTCTGCCTCTCTGTGTCTCTCATGAATAAATAAATGAAATGTTAAAAAAAAAAAAAGTGTTCAGGACGGAGAAGCTGGGAAGCCATAGGTGTGTTAAGAGTGTAGAATGTGGCAGCAGACAGACCTGAACACAGACTCTCCCTCAACCACTTCCCAGCTCTGTGATCTTGAATGATGAACTCCTCCCAGCCTTGGTGTCTTCATGGACAAGATCTTGTACGGATAAAAATCTGTAAATATTTTTGTGTTTGGGAGGAACTAGAATGGTCACTTTGTCCCAATTCAAGATCAAAAAGGGAGGGAACACATTTAAAAAACAAAGCATTTAGAAAGGGAGAAGAGGGACAGAACACAGAACACTCAAGGCAAGGTTGGGAAGAACAGAACCCTTCCCAGGATCAGGGCGTGAGGAGGACGCTGGGGCTACAGATTTGGGAAGTGACCCAAAGGATTCTGAGTAGAAGACTTTAGGAAAAAGACTGCATTTTACACACACACACACACACACACACACACACACACACAGCCCACAACTCAAATCAGCAGCACTGGGGAAATGTAAGCAAACCATATGGGCCATCAGGTCTCCCTCTTTTGTGCTGAGGTGGTTTTTGACTGTGTGTGGCTTGTGGAGTTTGTTTGTTCATTGGTTTCTACTTGTGTTTGCTCTAGGCAACACTTGAAAAGAATATAAACAAAAAGGGGGAAAAAAATCCCCACACTTGTCTGCTGCCTGGAAATTATCCACCAGGCCTCTACCAAACTGGACAGCAAAGGGTTCTGATCTCTTCAGACTCTTTTTTTCCTCCCTGACTTCAATTTCTTCCACCCTTCCTCCTTCCCTCCCTTTTTTCCTGACTTCCTTCGTCCCTCCCTTCCTCCCTCCCTCCCTCCCTCCCTCCCTCCCTCCCTCCCTCCCTCCCTCCCTCCCTTCCTTCCTTCCTTCCTTCCTTTCCTCCCTCCCTCCTTCCTTCCTTCTCTTTTCTCCTTCTCTCTCTTTTTCTGTCTTTAAGTCTTCTGTTTTCCTCTCTACGGATGCACATACCTCCGCACACACCCATACACACACACACACACACACACGCACACACTAAAAATGAAAAAGAAGAAACTGACAAATGAGATGTCCTCTGTCTGTCCCGGGGCCAGCCTTTGCCCTGCGTATTCTTCCCTCTTGGCTGCCATCAAAAGTCTCTCCCTCGGCCCCAAAGCATCACACACCTCATCTGTTTACTAATGACAGAGGCACTAAAAACATGTAATTTCTTCAAGATAGTCCTGGGTATTTGGTACATGTACCAATTGGCAGAGAGAACCTCCTACATGATTTGAAGGGGACAAGGCCTCAGTGTGATGGATATCAGATATATTTTTAGTTTGCGGTGGGGGAAGGGGTAATGCAGGGGTAACCAGGAAAGAATGGAGAAAACCCAACCCTATTTCATTAAATCCCCATGAATATGCAAAAGAGGACTAATTGCCCTCTTCAAAAACTAATCATTCTGAATTTTACAAGCTGAATTATAAAAACTGACACACACTTATTTTTCTCTTTTATTATATTTGTAAGCATTACTCCTTCTGCAAAGAAAATCAAATCCTATTTTTATCGGGTGCTGTCATCTTCCGTTTTTCTGCTCCCGACCCCAGTTCTCCCCTCCCCTTTTGCTGAACATTGCAGCATTGCCATGTGTATTAATTGCCCCGTGAAATGCACTTGAAGTCATTAGAATTCCCCATTCAAAACTATTATCTTGTACCATTATGCCTTTGCATTATATTTATTTAAATGTGCCTCTTCTGAATTAGCTCATTTTTAACAGCTAGCCATGCCTGAAATATTGTTCCCATCCAAGCTGCTCTCATATCATTTTTCTCTCCTCTCTGGAAGAGACGGGTGCAGTCCAGCCTCCTGTCCTCACAGGGGCAGCTCTGTGAGAAGGCACAGGCAGCCTCTGTGCGGCCAGCTTCCCTGAAAGGGATCCCAGGCAGATGCTGTTTCTAGGTTGTGGGACCCCCGAGGGTCAAGGTTAGGTGCAGCCTCCCGGAGCAGGTTACTTGCCAACTGTTGCACCTGACTGTCATCTATTTTTGGGTATTCACTGAAGAGAGGAAGAAGTCAAACCCAAGTCCCTAGTGTCTTGTTTGCCCTTGTGCTCTCAACAGTACCATGGTGACGCCAGTTGTCACTGGCAAGATCCCAGGAGTCGTCCAATGTCCACATGGCCACTGTGCCTGGGGCAGGGGGGTGGGGGGCAGAGGGACGCATCAGCAGGCCACTGGAATTCCCTCCCAGACCCTAGTGCCTCAGGCTGCTGAGGAAGTTCTGGAATCACTTCTTTGAACTTTCTCTACTGAGGCTAAATTGATGCCCCTGACTTATCAGACTGTCCCTTCACTTGTCCATAGTGAACTGACTCCCATCGCCATGTTGTTTCCTGTCAGACTGGCACCAAAAAAAAAAAAAAAAAAGGAGAGAGAGAGATAAAGAAACTTTTTGGTCTCTCATTAACCCTTAAGATCTCCAACTTCAAATAAGTCAATCGGAGAGGGACAAACATTGTATGGTCTCATTCATTTGGGGACTATAGGAAATAGTGAAAGGGAATAAAGGGGAAAGGAGAAAAAATGAGTGGGAAATATCAGTGAGGGAGACAGAACATGAGAGACTCCTAACTCTGGGAAACGAACTAGGGGTGGTGGAAGGGGAGGAGGGCGGGGGGGTGGGGATGACTAAGTGACAGGCACTGAGGGGGGCACTTGATGGGATGAGCACTGGGTGTTATTCTATGTGTGGGCAAATTGAACACCAATAAAAAAATAAATTTATATTAAAAATTAAAAATAAAAGATCTCTAACTTCACTCTGTCCTCCTGGATGTCGGAGATGGACACCAGACTGGCTGAATTCTGAGAAGTAAAAGAGGTGACTGGGAATCAGGAAGTGCAGGGAATGGACGGAGGAAGAGGCCAAACATACCGTGTGGCTCTTCCTATCCAGCTTCACTCCCTCGCAAGGACGCACCTGACACAGCCACAGCCTCTTCCCTGAGGGGAGGGAACGTCCCTGCCAACCTTCGGTGAAGAACGTCTGGACGTCCACGCCACAGTGGTCTGAAGAGAGGCCCTGGGGCTGCAAGGGTTGCGCTCTTCGCTGGCTTGCATCTTGGAAAGCTTCCGGCCCAGCCCGAGCCCCTGGGAACATGGAGATTGTAGGGATGACCTTTTCCCTCATAAATATATTTTTTCTCCAGCAAGGAACAGCCAGAAAAAGCAAACACATCCCTAGCTTGCTATTTCAGCCCACAAGTCAAGACCTCCATTAACAATGCTTTCTTTCTAAAACAACCAAACCACACAAGATCGTTTCTCTTCCAGAGACTGCCCCATGATTGCACAGGCGGCTAAGAGCCCCTGTCCTTGAGTGTCCCAGTCCCAGGAGACGTAGTGGGGTGTGATGAGCATCCGAGTGGGCCAGGGTAGGAGAAGGTGGAGGGGATGGGTAAGAATGAGACACACTCCCATACCTGTGAGGATCCGGCCCCTCTGTGGAGAGGGAGGCACTGAGCAAGCTGATGGGATGGAATACTTTTTAAAAAAATTGTCCAAATATTTTTTTTTCATTCTACTGTCAGATGACCCTATTCATTAATTCATTTTCTCCCTGAAGACTATTGAATATTTAAAACAGGGACCTGAGATATGCCCAGTGATTTCACAGCGGGGTTATATCCGGCTTAATTTCCTCTTACAAGGCCTCTTCTGACACAACCAGCCGCCTCTTCCGTGTTCCAGGACGGCCCCATCGTTCACTGCCACATGGACACAGCAGTCCCCCCCACTCCGCCCCAAGGTTCTTGTCAAGCCTCCATCCCACCTCCCCCCAACCTCCCCCATTCCTGCCACCCAAGACTGATGTGTCCACATGCTGAGGGGGAATTTGGAGCAGAGTTGCAGGTGGAAAAAACTTTCCCCTCACTCAAAAATCTTGCTGAGGAATTGCCTTCAGATGTGGACCCAATCCTTGTGCAAGGGTTGGGGTGTGAGACCGTTGAGGATCCTGTCCCTCTAGGTCTCTAGGTTTCCAGGGGTTTCCCTGGGGTTGGTAGACAGGGGATTTCAAGCAGGAGGGTGTGGGCTGACAGCCCGGGTTGCACCAGGAGCCTGGTTAATCTCTCATGAGTCGAGTGCTTTGGTTGAAGAAACCTAAATTATGACTGACCATCTCCTCACCTCTAAAACATAGGCGGTTATGTCAGAAATTCACAGGGCTGGCGCGAGAATTAAACGTGCTAATATTTGTAAAAGTGTTTTATACAACACCATAAGCGGAACGCTTATTATTCGTGCTGACTGGAGGCAGATGTCTTGACAGAAAGTCTCTGGAGGTTGCTCCCAGTATAAACATTCTATGATTCTCCTGGCCCTTTAGGAGGGCTGGAGATGAATGGCTGCAGCTGCTCGGCTCATTCCATGGGCCTTTCCTTGCTGTAGGCTGCGGATCCTTCCAGAGCCCACTAGGTGGCACCTCCTTTCAAACTCTCTCCCCACTTTCCCCAGCGAACCTGGGATCTTTTCAGAAGCAAAAAGGCATCGGAAAGGGATTTAGTCAACTCTAGAGGAGGGAGTCTGGAGTCCCCGTTTACTTCATTGGTGACAAAAGACCCTTGAGAGAGTCACAAGGACTCTTGAGTTTAAGACACATGCATACATGAAACACACCACCCTTTCTTGCTTGTCACCTGTCCCCTCTGGGTGATGGTGAGAACATGAAGTGGATTTCCATCCCTGTCCATGGTAGTCTGTCCAGAAAAACACCTGCTGACCCATTCTGAGGGGTCCTTGGGAAAGAGAGCGATGGGAGGGGCAGTAGGTACAAAGCCCCCTCTCCTGTTCCCTCACTGGGGATGTGTCTTATCTCATGGCCCCCCCATCTCAGAAAGTTTCCTTCTTTGAGTCCCTCACAACCTGCGCCCAGGCTGAGTCCAGAACAAACCACTTAGTGAAAAGGCTATGGGCTCTAGGGCTTTTCAGACAAAGTTCGACGAAAGGAGACTTCCAGAGGCTACGAAAATACTGGGTGGGGAACGGGGATACTGAGGGCCTGGTCAGGTGGTCCGCACACCAGCCTCACAGTCTTGTCCTCCCTGGATCAAGGTCCTTATCTGTCAAATCAAGAGTCTGAGTAAGGGGGCTTTTTGATACCCCCTTCAGAGGCCCACCTTCTCTGAGCTCACAGTTACGTGGGTGGGTTACATATCAGATATGCAACTTTGACATGCATCTGCTTGTTGCCTTATGTGCATTTGAGAAGAACTCCTATTACTTTAAGAAACATGCATCCATTTATTCATTAAACTATGCTCCTTCTCAAGGAGTTCAGATATAGCCACTGCTTTTCTCCTCCTAGACCCTTAAGGAGTGGTTCAGTGGGTTTTGTGGACGATTACAATGGACAGTGATGAAAATCGGCTCGAGTTCTTAGTATTACTGTAAGGTAGTTAGGAACAGGCAGACAAGAAGAGGTAGTGTGGTAGTGTGTTTAATCTAGACGTGCTCCTCTAATCCAAATTCAATCCGTTCTCTCCCCCCTACTTTAGCATCCATGTAGACCCCAGCCCGTGGCTCTGTGCTCTGTGACTACTCAGCGAATGCAATTGACTGATCGGTATCAGGAAAAAAAAAGGACTTCATCTAGATAAAAATTCTGAATCACTCATGTTTAGCATAAGACTAATAACAAGGAGAATAATAGCTAATATTTATTGAACATTAGAAGCTAAGCAAAATATGGACAGAGATTTCTGTCTGCTTGTTAATTACTATAACCCTGAGACTCAAATAATGTCTAGGACATAGAAAGCACTCAATAAATATTTGTTTAATAAATAAATGAATGAACACTTACCATGAGTTTGATTTTACGGATTATCTTGAGAAGCACTACTATTACTCTCATCCATGTTAGGAAGGAGGGAACCAAAGCTAAGAAAATGCAAACAATTTGTCAAGTTCCCATGCCTAAGAACTGGACAGCACTGGGATTCATACCACCTTATCTGGTTCCAAATCTATTTTAATCATAGGGCTAAATACTCATTGAAAACACTATTATTTCCTTTAATAATTCACCTGAGGCAAGGATATGAACTTTCTCTTTTTTTTGATCCATTTATTTATTTATCTATTATCATTTTTTTAATCAAGAGAAAAGGGAAGAAAAAGATACTTCTATGGGTCCCCAAAACCTACATAGAGAAGAGTTCAAAACTTCTATTTCTCTGCAAAGGAAAGCTCAGCCCCAGTCAGTTTGCAAGTTTGTACACTAGGTGGCGAAAAGCAGATTAGCACATGTTTTATTAAGGACACGTAGTAGGATTAAGCATGGATTAAGTGCTTTGTATGTGTTGGTTGAAGGATGGAGCAGAGAACAGTGGAGACATACATAAGAGAAAGAACTCTGGCCTACAAGAGGGGAATTGGAAAAGGACTATGAATGGGAGGACCTGGATGTGATTAGTTTCCTTCCCGCAATTCATGTATTTGTTCTACAGACATCTGCTGGACACCTAACTTATGTCACCCACTATCCTCAGTGCTGAAGACACAGCAATGAACAAGACAACTTCCCTGCCTTTGTGGAGCTTGGGTGCTACAAATATACCATGGATACCAAGCAAGCACGTCTTTCTCCCTGCCCCGCTAAGGTTGAGGGAATCCTACTGAAGGACTTTGCAGGAATCTTCCCAAATTCAAAACTAAACAAACAAAAACCATGAATTGAGTTATCACTTTTTAATTATTTCCAGTACTTTAAAAGAACTGTCATGAATTACATACATCCTGATTTTTTTCTACTTTTTTTTTTCCTTTTGTTTCTTTCTAATCCTTCACTGGATGGAGAAAATAGGCTCTTTGAAGCACAAATGCTCAAACAAATCGGATATTCTTAGACTTTCTTTTATTACAGTTAACTGGCACAAAAGAAGAGTAATCATGTACTCATTGCCACTTGTCAAAAAACTGTAAACTTGATGTGGAAAGAGACCTTAGAGATGATGGATTTAACTTTTCTATTTCGCAACTGAGTCTACTGAAGCCCAGAGAAGGAATAGGACTGCTTTATCAAGGTCAGAGAGACAATTTAAGTAATATGCCTAGATCTTAGGTCTTCTATTACCTAATCCAGGATGACACAACTGCAAGGCTTCCGATGGAGAAGCAAAGACCAGGAAGGAATTTTAGGGGAAGAGAGCAATATAAGTTATCTCAAGTATACTGGGTACTATGGATGATTGGCCACAGCTTAAATTGATCTTTTCATGAGAACAGTCGGTATGCTCATGGAATCCTTTTCCAGAGATCTCTGCTTCACATTTAGCAGGACTACAAGAACCCAAATGTCAGTTGGTATTCCCTGGCCTCATTACCACAGGCCTAGGTCTGTAGTGTCACCTGCAAAAGGATCTCAAAGCCTTCAGCCTCTCCACACTTAGACCAAGTTAATGTCAAAAGCCCATAAGGCTAGCCATACTGCTTCTTTACACCTATGAAGATACTATGCTGTTGTTCAGATCATATTCAGGCTTCAGAATCTGATATCAAAGGACTGACTTGATGTAAACAGCTATGGCTTACTGACCCCATGTCCTGTGCCATGTACCTGTTTCATATTTACATGTTACTTCTAATTTGTCTCCAAGCCCAATGGGTTTGGTGTGATAGCCATGAGTCCTATTTGCCAAGCATACTCCAGTCTTCTCCTTGTGAACACAGTGTAAGATTGTACTTTCCCAAATCCCTGTGGTAATGCATGCTTTATTTGAAAGGAAGAGCCAGCACATGATTTACAGGGCACCCCTTCCCTTTTGACCTAAGATGGGCATGAAGAATGAATGGGAAGGGAACCTTTTTCTAAGCTACAGAGAGTCAGGGGATTACTCGGTACTGCAGCAGAACCTAGTCTATCCTGATTGATACGGCTGTTGTCATTAGTCTCATTTGACAAAGCAGGACACAGAGGCTCAGAAAGGTTTTGTAATTTGTGTCTAATAATTAATAGAGAGAGGATTCAACTTCAAGTCTTAACATGGGATTCCAAAGCTCGTGATCTTTCTACTATAAAAAGTGTCTATCCATCCAGCCTGGACCTCACAATTGGCTTCTCTGTTTTCAATCTCTTATGTTTCCAGTATTGGTTGTTAAATGTTTATTGTTTTTCTTTCCTAAGTACCACTTTGATCATGCCTTTCACTGACTCAAAAACCTCCAGAATTCTGTATCACCCCTATAATAAATGGAAGAAAAAAATAGGAAGTAAGAAATCAGGTCTTTCCTCTCAAACAACTGTTTGCTGCTTCTTCTACTGACAGGACTTTGGCATCATGGTGTACTAATCTGGATACACCAAAAAACAAAAACAACAACAACAACAACAACAAAAAAAAAAAAACAAAAAACAAAAAACATAGGACAGGACTACAGATTGCCTTCTGGCTCCAGGAATCTTGTAGATGAACTAGATCTTTGGGAGTCACTTTTACTCTCTATGTTCAAACTCAGTGTTCAAAACGTATAAGGAGAAGTCATTTTTACCTCATTGTAAGCTACATCCATTCTGGAATTTTCTCAGACACCTTAATCTATATTTCTCTCCTTTATTTCCCACAGGACCAAGCATGGATCAGTTCTCACCCACCTGCAAAGGAATTCCAAAGAAACCTAAACAGATCAAACCCATTTGGAAAGAATCCACCACTTTCCTACTTACCCTAGGTTGGGTTCTGATTTCCCATGGCACCTACGTGCTCTCTTGAAGTATTTCTCAGCATTGATATTTACAGAAAAATAATAAACATAATCCACATTGGCGCCCGTATTGATCCCCAGATTTCACTGACATTTACGAATAAATGATGGATTGCCGTTTTTGTGAGCCTGGCTGAGCTGACCTACGGTGGCCTGTACATAATTTACTTTTGATTAAAGGAGTGCTTCAACATCGAGATTCTGTTTGGGAACATGAGGCAGGATCGATACGTTTATGACACAAACTTTCAAACAATGTACTCTGAGCGAGCAAGAAGTCTCTGTCATTGGCTCATCTCAGATTGAGTGGGTGGTGGGGAGGTGGGGGGAGAGAAAAGGCCTGAAGTCCTGAGAGTCAAGCACAGGACACCATTTAGTCTGCAACAGTGGCTCTGCTCTTTGTAGCTTTGGGTTCATAGCATTGTCAAGCAAGACAGCTATAAGGGATTTTAAGGGCCCAAGAGGTTTCCCAAACATCACTAGAGGAATGAGGGGGGAAAGGCACAGCAGTTGATTACAAAGAATGAAACTTCTGAGAGGACTGGGTGGGGCAGCCCCGGTGGCTCAGCGGTTTAGCGCTGCCTTCAGCCCAGGCCCTGATCCTGGAGACCCAGGATCAAGCCCCATGTTATGCTCCCTGCATGGAGCCTGCTTCTCCCTCTGCCTGTGTCTCTGAGAGGACTGGGCATTTTCTTATCCAGTGTTGCTTATATATTTCTGCCCAACCTGGAGATGCATATGACCTCACATATGATGTCATGTTTTCAAACATTTGAAGCTGAATGTTTTTGAAGTTCTCTATTTTGCCATACCCCACACCACCCCTTATTGCTTGATACTGGGCCTCTTTTATCGAGATTTGCTCCTGTGTCTTCCCTGAAGGCATTTTGTGTTACCTGTTCTTAAGTTATATTGCTTTGGTGATGCTTTTTCTGAATGTCTTGGCTGAAAAGGCTATCTCTGTTCTCTTCATGATTATATCACCAATTCTATAAAAAATAATAATAGTAGCTAACATACATAGAACGTGTTCCCTCTTAGTCTGTTTAGGCTACTAACCAAGTACTATAACCTAGGTGACTTATAAACAATAGAACTTTATTTCTTACAGATCTAGACACTGGGAAGTCCAAAATCATGGTGCCAGGAAATTAGATGCCTGATAAAAGTCCTCTCAAGGTTACAGACTACTGACTTCCAGCTCTGTCTTCACTTGGTGGAAGGAGCTAGGGATCTCTTTTGTAGGAATCCTACTCCCATTCAGGAGGGCTCTTCCCTCATGTCCTCGCCTTCGAAAGCTCCACTTCCCGATAGCATCACAGTGGGCATTAGGTTTTGAACATCTGAATTTAGGCAGGAGACATATATTCAGATCATAGCATATCCTTGCATTTCAATGCTACAAGCCTCTGAGGAATATAGTGTCATTTCCCCCATTTTCACAACGAGAAAATGGAGGCTTTGAAAGCTCCCATCAACTGCTCAAGATGGCACAGCTGGTGACTGTACGCATCATGTTCAAGTTAGATGTGTCTCACCCCTAGTTAGATGTGTCTCAACTGTTTTGTCTGCTGCCACTTTCCTAGCTACAGAATAAGCTCCATGAAGACAGGAGCTAAGTGTGCCATACCACTTTAGCCCCAGCCCCCACACGTTATAAATACACATTCAATAAATGTGTGTGGGCTACAGCTGAAGTTGAAAGGAGCCTTGGCCCACCAGTAAGAACTATATTACAATGGACCTGGTGGAGTACCTAGGTGGCTCAGTTGGTTAAGCATCTGCCTTTGGCTCAGGTCATGACTCCAGGATCCTGGGGTCGAGCCCCAGGTCAGGCTCCCTTCTCAGTGGGAAATCTGCTTTTCCCTCTCCCTTTGTCCTTCCTCTCTGCTTGTGCTTTCTCTCAAATAAATAAACAAAATCTTAAAAAGAAAAAAGGAAAGAATGGACCTGGCTAAAGGGGTAATAGGACCAGATAGAACCTACTAGCTAGTGGCTACTTCCACTGGAAAGAAGGGGCAACTTTTTCTAATTTGTTCAATGATATCCTATAGGTTAATGGTGGCCTTCATGGAGTTTCCGGTGATTCAGAAGGTTGAGAAACCTTAGGGTGAACCCATAACCAGTCATTAGAGGGATCAAGTTCAACACGTGGCATTCCATGGTGAGCAATGGAGAGGAAAGAAAAAGGCAAGTAGTAATAAGACACTTAGTCACAAAGGAAATGTTCTCTAATGTTGAGAGTCAAACAGAGGTTTTCTATCCCATTTTCCCATTCATGATTCCCCACATTTTTTTATTCTTCCCTGTGTTCTCCATGGTGGAGCCCATACCCAAATCTTCCAACTTCTCTTGAGTCTGCTCTTTCTCTTTAGCCTCCAACAAACCTTGGCCTTCTTGGAGCTTGCAATCTAGCTGGTGGGGGACTAAGGTAGGATGACCACTGAGCAATTCGTTATAATACAAATATGCTTTTCAGAATAACAATCACTAATAGTTATCATTTATTGAGGGATTAGGAGACATCAAGAATTTTGGTGAGCGCCTTTAATGCATTATCTCATTAGCCTTTACAAAACACCATGAATTATACATTATCTCCTTTCTTTAAGGACTTTCCTCTGGAAATATCATCCTAAATAAAATGAGAGGTAGTTCAAACTTTTTATTCCTATCAAATGCCCTGCTTATAATCCCTTGGATATTTCATACATTTCTCTGTATTTGCTTGAATTTTAATGCCAAAAACTTCGGTTCTATCTATCTATCTATCTATCTATCTATCTATCTATCTATCTATCTATCTAATCTATCTATCTATCTCCAAAGATAAGCCTGAGAAATTTCAGCTTCCAAGACACTTTAATTTTCCGAAGTCACAGCTTTTGATTTCATGGCTCTGTGTAGCTTTTTGCCAACTATCCTCCTCTGTGCTCAAGTCATTGATTACCCTTCCTCTTGAGTCTGAGCCTCACTCCCACATCACCCCTCATTGTGTATGACTCATGAAGGATCTACTCAGTAAGAAATAACCCCAGTCCTTGCCTCTAAAGCAGAGCCATCCTTCTTTGGCATTCTGTACTTAATGTTGAAGATATAGCTGTCATTAAAGTAGAATTTAGACTTCCATTAGTATGGTTTATGGCTGTCTTTCTTGCAACTTCCATATGGAAATATCATTCCTTTGGGCTGAGCCACAGAATGGAGACTAGTAGATGCTGTATTCAAGTATAACATGTCAACATAACACATAAACCATTGTTGTTTACATGTTATAGACACTGCACTGTTTTATGGTCCATCTTAGTAGAAGAACTAGTGCAGGATCACTCTTCTGTCTGACAGTGTGGAAGACTCTCACCTGAATGAGGTCCCATAGTAAGAAGAGAATTCGAAAGCTAACATTTACAGAATGCATATCACATATCAGACATTGTTCTAGAGACTTTATATTTGCTGCATTCTTTCCTCACAAAAAGCTTGAGAGTTGATATTATAATTGTTATTTTTCATGTTTGAAAATTAAGTCCCAGTGAGGCTAAGCAGTTTGTCCAAGATGATTTGGTTAACTAGTAAAAGAACCAGGATTCAGATTCAGGCCTAAAAAGCACTGAAGCACTCCCATCTCCATCCCATACCATCCTGCACTGATTTATAGGAGACACCAGGAGAGTGAGGCTGGTGACTTGGGCTTCATTGGCTTCATCTGTGATTCTCAAAATTTGGGGGGCCAGTCCATTAGCATCACCTGAGGATTTGCTAGAAATGCACATTCTTGAGTACCATCCTACACCACCTGAAGCAAAAACTCCTGAAGATGGAGCTCAGAAATACAATTTATCCACTTTTCCAGGTAGGCTAAAGCTTGAGAACCACTGGCATCTCTCATTATTTGAAGTGTTTGGGTGTTAGTCACCGTTTCTTGCATATCAAGTGAGAAATTGGAAAAATCCTTTGGAACCAGGTGAGAAGATGCTAGCTGGTAAGAAATTCTTGACATTTGTCCTGGTATAGGAAAGATGTTGAAGTAGAGCATACTTGTGGGACACAGAATGGTGGCTTCCACTTGTGAGACAGCCAGGAAAGTCAGAGAGGAGGGACCTAGGAAAGATTAGCATCCACCATCAAGAGTATTAGCAGTTTTCTTTGAATAAGGGGCATAGGACTGAGGAAAGCTAGTCAGAACATTGGGATTTCCAGATTCAGGAAAATGATTACACCTCATTTCCCATTTTTTTGCCTTAAACATTTATTTTTTAAATACCAACCTCATCTTTCCACTAAGGAGAATCAAGAGAAAAAAAATTTGCCTACCTTTGGGCTGGGCATTGATTCTAAGGACAAGAACCAGAGGGATTGGCAAGAAGGAACCCCTAGGATCCTGTTTTTCATATGAAGCTTCTTCTCACTAGTTTTTCTCTCTTTAAATTGTGTCTATGTGCTGAGTGTGTGTGTGTGTGTGTGTGTGTGTGTGTGTGTGTGTTTTACAGGATAAAGTTGGGGAAGTGGGTGTTGTTTGTGTTTAATGTTTTATTTTCATAATGGTACCTCTATTCCTTAGAGCAGGTCTGGGGCTGGAACATGAAGATCGTTGACAGGACAAGGATAAAGACCCAGCAAGGACAATCTTAAGGAATTTGGGAAGCCTGGTAAACCCATCTGTGGGACAGCACTACCTCATATTTAACCAGCAGACATCTGATTAACATCATATCAAATATAGGCTTGAATTTAGAAACTCTCTCTCAAGGTCCCTCCTTATCTCTGAATGTTTGGAGGGGTAAAAATTTCAGAGAAACTTATCACACAAGTTTAAGGGAGTGTATAATATCTAAGAGGTCAGTGGGTCTGTCCCTGAGGTGTTCCGTGGAGAACATTTTAACTGAATGATTCTTTTACAGATACGACTGAGATCCCATCAGTCCTTACTCAGAATTCTGCAATAATCCCATGAATTGCAGAGTATAGTCCTAAATGTTCCACATGAGACACACTGCACACCCTGGATAATCCAATCCTCGATTCTACCTTATGCCTCAAGCACACCAGAGGACTGTCCTGGCTGTTGCCTCTAAGGTCTGGGCTCTTTCATGCATCTGGGGCTATGCTCTTCCCTCAATGGATGTTCCTTCTGTCTTTCCCTGGATGGACGCTGCTGGTTTGTCAAGACCTGTCTGAGCGTTGCCTCCAGAGTGTGGCTCCTTTCCCGCTTACTCTCAGGCAGAAGGAAGTGCTCTGCCTACCTTTCCCACAGTGCCACTCACTTCATTCCCAGTTTCAGCCCCTACTAGCTGTTCGGCGGGCAGGTCATCAAACTTGTCTGATGCCCAAGGTGCTCCTCTGCATCTTTCCTATCTCCATATGTTGGGCAGATTAACTGAGATAGAGTGTGTGTACAACACACTTACCACAGTGTGGTAAATCCTTCTTCCTTCCTCCCCTTTTCCTGGTCCTCTGGAGTACTTTTTCCCCCTCTGCCCATGAGTTGGATTCACTCCTGGCCTGGCTATTGTGTCTTTAAAATTCAGAGTTCCTGAATGGCAGAGGTCATCTTCTTCAGCATTACTTCCCCAGAATGCATTGCATTGTACCATTTAGACACTTAGACTGGTAGTCCTGAGCTACTTGCCAGATTTGTATTTGCAGGCACTCCAGGTCCACCCAACACCAACTGATGGTGGCTCTCTTTGCTCACTTGCTGATTTACTAAATTTCCCCCAAATAGTTCCCCCGGTGATGGTGGGGTAAAGTTGAGGGATCACCCTGTGGTCGACTGTATCAGGGTTCACACTCTCTGCCCTTCTCCATAGTGTATATTACACATCCCCATCTTTGCTATGCCTCCCTACTTGATCCACAGGCTCGGCCTATGACTTGCTTTGGAAAGAGGATTGCACTTGGCTATGCAATACACCCTTCTGAGCAGAGATCTTAAATGCTTCTGAGTAATTACTCTAGAAGCTTCCACCATGACAGCAGTATCTCCCAGAAAGGAGCCACTCCTTCACCCTGGCTTCTGAATGAGCAGGCAGGTGAAGCTGAGCCTAACTGCCTCATGGAGACTCACGGCCCTCATGTAACATGGAAATGCAAGAAATGCTGCTGTTCTAAGGCCCCTTCAAAACCGGAGTTGTTGCTGCAGCCAAAGCTAAGTAGCCCACACCTCCAAATTCCCATCTGCAGGGTTGGCTCTGGGCCCAGGCATTCAGACTTCCTAGGCTCCTGCTTCTGAACTCCCTTTCCCCGAGATTTGCTTTTATAAACCTCTACACCTAAATGGCAGCATGTACTGTAACTAAATGTGACCATAAAGAGGGAAAAGTTATAATGTTGTTTCGGAAAATTGTTGTTCTCATTACCTACCTTATTGCCATATGTTCTAATCTCAAGCACTACGACATGGGGAATTATGGTGACACGAAGATGAAGCGATGTTCTGGCTAATGATACCCCCCAAATATTTATTCTAGTTCCCTCCCCAGCGGTACCCACATGCATAATTGATGCCGGCTTCCTCAATTAGAAGTCCAGGGCATAAAGAAAATGAGGACGAGGCCGTTTGCATTTCTGAAGCCTGACAAGGAAAGATTAAAATCTTTTATGAGTTTTCCCCTATCATCTGTGGAATGTGGCACTCCTATATTTCATTTTCTCAGGAAAAAATAGTGTTTGCATTATTTGGAGAAAACCATTACGAATGCAACTAGTCAGCAGCCGTGGTGGGCCCTGTTACATTACCATTTCTGAGTTATGTTTTGTACTTGGCTTTCTCTACATACTCTTACTTTTTTTTTCACCCCAGTTTGTGTAAGGAACAGGGATAAAATGCAGCTGCTCTAGCATTACGTGTGCATCGGGCATGGTAATGCGGAGCAGCACACCTTGCAGAGGAGAGATCACTGGGAAATGTGAGCTGGGGCCTCCAGGGGTGGAAATCCCAGCCATCAAAGTTGCACTAAATTGCAGCCAAATCCCATTACCCTCTTTTTGCACAGATTCCTCCTCACTGCTAATGTGGGCAAACTCTCAGAGCAGAGAGGTCAAACTGAACTGGCTTTTCACATGGTTTGGTCATATTATCTCAAGAGAACTACTGCCCGTTGGTGACATCTGTGTCATGGCGCTAGATAAGAAGGATAAGGGCCCATAGACTGAAGAGAAAGCCTGCTGGTACTGCGTGACAGACAGTTATTGCAGCCCGGCTTCAAATCCCAGTTCTTCCACCATTGGCTGAGTAACCTGGAAAAAGCTACACAATCTCTGTGAACCACAGTTACTTCATGCATAAGATGGGATAGTGATTGGGAAAAAAAAAAAAAAAAAAAGCCAAGTTGTAAAGATAAGTGAGTGTATGTAACTTACCAGGAACACGACACATTCAACAAACGTCCTTCACAGAATGACTTTATAATATTACTTTATAGTGAAGAGGTTTTGCTTTGTTATTGCTTGCTGCTTTTAGACTAAGAGAAAAACATTCCATTACGCCAGAGCACCTTGTGCTAACTTCAATCTTGACACTGACCACATTGTAATATAATTATGGACCTACGTGCCTTCTCTTTCAGTAGTCATGTCTCAGAGGCATGTCACTGGGCAGGACCCCAGTGCCCAGAGCAGTATCTGGAATACGGCAGTCACAGAGTAAATGATTGGTGAATGAATGAATGAAATTTCCCAGTGTACATTCCTAGATAATGTTGGACTTGAATGTGAAACCAGGTGGACCTGATGGCAAAGATCTATGCCCTTTCTATTGTACAGCAACCTGTGCCTTCTAGATGAATCCCAGTAAATGTTGATGTCAGTGAATAGGTGGGTGGAGGATTACAAGTCACTGGGCTTCTCCTTTGTATCCTGGAGCCTAGTAGTAAGTCTTAGCCTCTCTCGCTTTAATGTCACCAAAGACAGTGAAGGCACCTATAACCAGAGTTTGGCTGCTAATTTGGATGTTAGTGCAAGATGCTGAAGGACATTCAGATCATCTCTTCTTGGAACAAGTTGGTATCTGTTGGGCTGATGGGAGCAAACTCACTTTATGGCAAGTAAGGTCAGTGTCTAAAACTGTAAAAGGAAGGATAGGGTGGGGGAAGTTATCCATTTGCAGGCCTACGATAGACGTTTTCAATATTCTACTAAAGCATTGTCAGTTTTAGTCAGAGAAAGTGTATCTCAGAGTTGCTGCAGTGTCTCCCAGCCAGGCCCAAGTCACCCTGGATATAATTTATACACACAGTGAGCTGACTGTGCCAAGCATTGGCATATCTGCTTTATGTGCTCCAGTTGTGAGGACCTCAATACATTTTTAATTAAAAAACAATTGATAGAGCTGAAGCTATAAATCCCTTCTTGCTGAAGGGAAAACTTACTAAGAGTTTCAGTTTTGTAGAAGGGAGGTAGAAAATATTTTTGGTCTATGACCAATTTTTAAAAAAATTCTTTATCTCTATGTAACTGCTCATAGACTTTATGCTTGTTTTGCCTACAGGTAATATTAATAACTTGCTGCCAAGGCTGGCCTTATGTGGTCCAGCACCAAACAGTTTTAAATGGGTAGTTACCTCACTAGGTTAGAAGCCTACTTAGAATACTATGGAGGGGAAGGAAAATCCATGTGGGAATCTGAAGACTGAGACCCTCTGGTAAACTGGATCTGAAGGGGAACTAGGGGCTCATGCCCTCCCTTTATTAGAATTACGTATCCACGTCTTTGGTCTCGTGACTTGGAAGTAATGTCCACTAGAATGGATAGAGTATATTTCTTTGACCCACTGATTTTGGAGTTCAGTCCATATGATTTTATTTAGCTGAGAGCATGTGGGTGGAAGTTAAAGTATTTCAGTTCTGGGCTGTGGTCTCAAGAGGCAGCACATTTTTATGCTTACCTTCCAATACTCCAGTGTTCCACTATAAGAAGAATATGCACCTGCGCCCCTGATCCAAGGGTGAGAGACATATAGAACAGTACTGGACTCAACCAGAAGCTTATAGCCAAGCCCAATAGAGCCCAGCCAAGACCAGGCCAGCCACAACTGAATTTTGGAGTGGTTTGTGACACAGCAAAAATCAACTAATAGAGACCTTATTCTAATTCTATCAAGAACTAGCTAAATCCAACCAAGTCACTTCAGCTCAAGGCTTCAGTTTTCTCCTATATAAAATATAAGATTGAAGCCAAATATTCTCTAAGGTCTCTTCAAAGTCTCTTCAGATTCTAGAACTTTAGCATCTGCAATGGGTAACATGAATTCCTAGAAAAATCTCCTATATGTGGATGCTGTTGGTTACTAAGGAGAACCGAAGCAGATAATAAGTTTTTGTTTATTGTTGTTATTTTCTCTTCTTCTAAAAGGAGGTTAAATTAAATGTGAGAAAATAAATGTTCCGATTTATAGTTTTTGATAATTGTCTTTGTTAACTCACAATCTGAACCACTGTTATCTTCCATGTTGTTAATTCCTCCTCAGTGAATTGCTCTACTTAAAAGAAATACTGCTTTACATAACTGGAAATTCATGAACAACATATCAAATGCTTGTGGTTAAAAGAACACATCAAGTTTGGTTAAAATAAAAGTTATTCCCACTTATGAAGATACAGTAATTCCCATTTTAAGTTTCTATTGACAATTAGGAAATTTTCTAAGCAGTTATATATGTTATATTATTTAAGTTCTAAATAGTTTCTTAAAGATGATATTATTTTCATAGACAAAGGCACTGAAATCCCCAAAATTTAAATATCTTGTCTCAACTTACTGTCTTATAAGAACCAAAGGGAGAGATTTGAACATGGGTCTGTCTGACTCCAGACCTGAAGCCTGGGTTTCAGAGCCCTGCTCCAAAGTGTTAGCCCACTATTAGGGGCAAAACAGTTATTTCTGTGAGGTAGCCATATCTTTTGTTGTAACTCTTTACAGTGGCCAACTTCTAATGATATATTAGCTTTGAGACTTCCGAACATATTTTCATATATATACATATAAAATGGGTAAAAGTTTCCCATCAAAAAACTCAAGTGTGAAAAAACTGGAACTGTCTTTGAACTAATGTTAATTTGTACAGCAAATTAAAAATAAAAAAAAACAGTTTGGACATTTTTGTATGCTCTCACAAAATTAGAATGAAACATTTTGGATATAAATTCAGCCATATTGAAAATTCAGCCCCTAGTTCCCTTTCTACCCAAGTGCCATCTAGTATTTGGGAGAGAGGCAGGGCCTACAAATATTCAAGGGGTGATAAAATGAGAACAAGGGAGAAACATTGCATTTACCACTCACTGCCCTCCACCCTCTGCTGGCAGATGCTGCTGCTTGGTCTTTGGTCATTATTACTGATTGCCTGGGACTCTACTGCTACTGTCCATGGCCCTGTAGTGACCTTTCACAATCAAAACTCACAGGCACCTCTCTGTTTTAATCCTGTCAGCCCACTTTCAGACTACCAGGTATCCCTCAAGCATTTTCACTCCTTTCCTGAGAGCTCAGAATATTTGATATGCTCCATTTGGCTACTTCTAAAGAAATCTGGAAGGCCCTTTCAGATTCAGGTTTGTTGAACACTACCTCTTCTGCTTTAGGAATATTGTACCATGGGTCATGTAGCCATTCCCCCATGACTCCTCAGATTTACCAGCATAATGAAGTCTGACTCTTCTCTAGTCTGAGACCTTCTTGTCTTACAGAGCATGGGCCAGTAGGGAGCTGGAAAAACACTATCATTTAATATCTCATCATACCCCCCACCAGTCCTTGTCTCCTTGTCTACATCCTCCTCTCCCACCCCTCACAACTTCCATCTTTATCCTCTTTCCATGATTGGATAAAATGTTCTTCTATTCTTTTTCTAGTCGCTTGCTTATGACATGCACTTTATGCCATGGCTCCTTCAGGGCTTTCCCTCTAATACTCAAAAGTGTCTGGCTCTTGTAAAGCAACAGCTACAATTTTAAAAATCCATTTAGAAACTTAAAAAATCCAGGACTTACAGTTATTTTTTTCTCTTTATATTACTGCTGTAATAATCTTAATCTTTTCTGGAGCAAAGGATGCAACTGATTTAATAGAGGGAGCATCTCAGAGTGCCTTGTGGAGGTGAGGTGGGCACAGTGGGTGGCAGGGACTCTTGGCTAATAGCTCAAGATACTCAGGTTGTAAAGGGATGCAGGTGATAGTGAAAGTCATAAACACTCAATTTCTGAGGCTTCTTATTCTTTCATTCAATAAATATTTGTTAGGCGCTACTACATGCCGTCCTAGGAACTGCATAAACAACAATAAACAAAGCAGACAAGACTGCTGCTTTCATAAAGCTTTTGTACTCTAGTTGGGGGAGACACTGAACAAGCAAACAAATGTATAAGGTAATTATATAGAATAATAGCTACTGTAAGAAAAGAACAGATTGTTGATAGATAGAGAGTAAGACAAGAGGTGAAGCAGCTACGTTAGATGGGTTGGGTAGGGAGGGTCTCTCTTAGTGTCAGTGTTTGAGTTGACATCTGAATGGTGACAAGAAACCAGTGATTCAAAGACCTGGGTCCAAATACTCCAGGGAGAGGGCAAAGCAAGTGCACAAACCTGTAGTTGGGAAGAACTTGGGACAGAAAGAAAAATCAGAAGCATGAGTGAGAAGAGGAGGTGGTGGTATAAGAGGGAGTCAGAGGTTGGATAATGGTCTTGCTGGCCACAGTGAAGAGTTTAAATTTTATTCTAAGAACAAGAGAGTCATATTAAGACCATAAGCACAAGAACAACATGATCCTATTCACTTCTTTATTTTTTTTTTATTTATTTGAGGGGGTTAGGGGCAGAAGGAGAAGGAGAGAGAGAAACTCAAGCAGACTCCACTCTGAGCATGGATCTCCACACAAGGCTCAGTCTCACAACCCTGAGATCAGACCTGAGCTGAAACCGAGAGTTGGATGCTTTAATGGAGTTCACCACCAAGTCACCCCGAATTCACTTTTTTGAAATATTGTGTTGAGTGGATAGGAAATAGACTATAGAGAGGCAGGAGAGGAAACCGGGCAACAGTACCAAGGATTATTCATGACAAAGGCCACATGCATCACTAGCTCTCTGTGCTGGCAATGTGCCCTATTTCATCAGTTACAAGGAAAGTCTCAAGTTTCTCCTTAATCACCTTCTGAGGAATGGTCACTAGGATGTGGACACCTGCACTTCAGCTTTTTCTTGCTCCTCCTTTCTACCCAATTGGAGCCCTTAGAAGGAAACCCAGTGAATATGTGTTCTGTAGACACTGCTGTGAGACCACCATAAGTGTCATTCTTTTATCTGATTTAAACTGAAGCTTTCCCCAGTCGGTGGCAGGTGGGGTGGGGTGCGGGGCTGATGATGCTCTGAAGGGGATTCTTCTCTCCTTGCTTCATCGTCTCTCCTACAGCATTTATCCTAGTGCTAGGCACAGCTCAGGGAATCAAAAAACATTTGTTGATTCAGGGATTGATTGATTCTGAGGACTTGAGTACATTTGTAAATATCCTTTGAGGATCTTGCATCCCATTGGAATAAAGCACCTCATGTTTTATTCAGTTCTTTCCCAATATGCAAATGTGCAGGTGCCCTGATGGCATATAGATAACATCATTACACATACACACTCACACTTACACACCAAAGAAATGACTGCTCACATAGAAGACACAATTAGAGGAAGATTGTGTTTGAGAAATCTATTGGGGTTTAATGCAAGAATGATTGAATGTGTTCCTCGATGCTGGTGGCCTGCTTCTGCAGGGGAGACTTCCCTGCAGGCTCCATGAAACAAGAAATATTTAAGTTAGACAGCTTGATTTAGAGCAATAAACACTAGACAGTAGTCAGGGTATTTTTGAGTTCTAGCTTTACAATTCCTAGCTATATCATTGTGAGCAAGTCATTTAAGCAAACCAAACCTCACTTCCAGGTCTGTAAAAAATGAAATAAAAATATTTGCCTTGAATAGCCTTTAAGATAGGAATGAAGCATCAAAATCATGTAAATGGAAATGATTTACAAACTGTGAAGTGATATGTGTGAGTAAGTTACAAGCTAGTTTCACCATGGCCACAGTCACATTCTCATAGCCCAACCCTACAGAGCTGGAAAAAAAATATGTCCATGTTTTTAAAACTGTGGAATCAGATCACTGGGTCCATTTCAAATTGCTATAAAAAGCATATAATTAACTTTCAGTATTTTACATTCCTTTACTATTCAGCAACAGCTGTTTCCATAGTTCTTCTGAGGTATTTGCTTTTTCCTCCTATTTTATGCCCCTTTTTATTTCAATAATTGGATGTCCCCATCTCTACCATCGAAGAGTATGTTGATGCTTTTTGATACTATTTATGAAGATGTAAGAAATCACTTTTGTTTGTTATTCACATTTTCCTTTTTCTTATGTATATTATTTGATCCTCTTTATTTATTCCAATGTTTTAAAATATCAAGATCGCGTGTAGGTGTCCCCGACCCGTATATCAAGATACAATATTTTTAAAGGGTTTCTTCTTATTTTGAAAATTAAAGGCATTTAATAAGAAAGTATCTTCCATCAACAATCACCACTATATTATAAAAGTGAGACCTTTTGACATAAAATGAACATTGAATAAATTGAGCTTTAGAGAAAATTACTTCTTTTGATTTTTAACTTTGTTTTAATTAATATTTTGAATTGCATTTTTATATAAATAGTACTTTCAACATGGTTTAACATTTAAAAGAAAAAAAAACATTTAAAAGATAAAAAGAGCATTTTTTTTTCCTCTTTTCAGTCAGAGTTGTCTCCACTTTTATTCCATAGCTACTTAGCTTTCTTTCCCACAGACAATTACTATCTTGTGAATACCTCTGGAGATTTTATGTACACACAAATGTGTGTGTGTGTGTGTGTGTGTGTGTGTACTAGGTCTACTGCACAAATGGTAATATGCTAAATACACTATTCTTCCCTTCTCTTTCTTAACATAACAAATTTTAGAGATTTTTCCTTAGGAGCCCAGAGAGAGTTTCTTGTTCTTCTTTATGATTACATGGTACTCCATCATGTGGATAATTTATTTAACCAGTTTCCTACTGATAGATACCTAGGGTGTGACAACCCACTCACCACAGAAAACAATCATCAGTGGTTAATCTTATGCAGTCACCATTTTACTCATGTAAAAGTATATATTTAGATTAAATTTCTAGCAGTGAAATTACTGAGTATAAAGGTGTGTTCGTTCAATAGTGCCAAGATACGGGGCATCTGGGTGGCTCAGTCAGTTGGGTGTCTGTCCTCAGCTCAGGTCATGATCTCAGGTTCCTGGGGCCGAGCCCCACATTGGGCTCCTTGCTCAGTGGGGAGTCTGCTTCTCCCTCTCTCTCCCTCTGCCTGCTGATCCCCCTGTTTGTGCTCTCTCTCTCTCTGTCAAATAAAGAAATAAAATCTTTTTTAAAAATACTGCCAAATGCCCTTCATACATGTAGCTCCAACTTGAACTTTCCCACAAAGTCTGAGAGTCTATCTCCCACACTCGTATCTAGCTAGCAGGTTATGAAACTTTTGGAAATTTGACAATATGGTAGGTGAAAAACAGTATCTCTTTGTAGTCTTGTTTCCACGTCTCTCTCTCTCTCCCTCTCTCTTTTGAGATTTATTTATTAGAGAGAGAGAGAGAGAGAGAGAGAGAGAATACCATGAGGGGAGGGGCAGGAGGAGAAGGAGAGAGAGTTCTCAAGCAGACTCCCTGCTGAGCATGGAGCTGAGGTGGGGCTTGATCCCAGGACCCTGAGATCATGTATCAAGAGCTGGATGCTTAATCAACTGAGCCACCCAGGAGCCCCTCCATGACTCTTAAAGTGAATAAAGTTGAGTGTCTTTTCACATGGATCAATAGCTATATTTTTATTTCCCTTCATGTGAACTGTGCATTCATATCTTTTATCCATTTTTTTTTCTTTTGGGATGTTGGTTTTTTGTTATTGATTTATATTAACTCTTTATATATTAGAGAAATTGGCTTTCTGTCTGTGATAAAATTTGAAAGTGTTTTTTTCAAAGCTTATCATGAAACTTTTGATTGCTTATGGTGCTTTTGCTATAAATATACATTTGTTTTCTAATTTAGTGTAATTTAATATGTCAATCTTTCCTTTTAGTTTCTGAAATTTGTAACATGGTTAGAAAGACCTTTAGCACTCTGGGATTACAAAATAAATTTTCCTTGGTTTCTTTTAATACTTCCATTGTTTTGTTTTTCACCCTTTAGTCTTTGATCTATTTTCAATTTATCCTCTTATAAGACTTGAAGCATGAATCCAACTTAATTTTTTCCATATAGTGACCCAGTTTCCCAATAAAATTTATTGAATAATTCATCTTTTCCCACTGATATGAAATGGAAATTTATCATATACTAAAGTTGCCTACATCTCCAGACCTATTTCTAGATTTCCAATTCTGTCTCATTGACTGCTGGTTTATTCACATGCCAGGACCAAAAATTTAATGTTTGCAACCTGGCAAGTTCATTTAATATCCGGTAATGTTAGTTTTTCTCTCTCCTTTTTATTTATTTCACTTCTTTCCTTTTCTTCATTTATCTTTCCACTTGAGTTTCAGAATCAGTTTGTGCATAAGAACAGATTTTTTAACTCTTTAAAATATTGAGATTATGTTAAATATATGTTTCTCTGAGGAATAATTGACAGTCTTGTGTTGCTGAGTCTTTTTATCTCAACACACGATGTGCCTATCGCCTTGTGTAAATCGTCACACATCCTCAGTAGCATATCTTACACACTGCACCTGGGCACACATACGTGTATTTCCCATTAAATTTACTACCAGGTATTTTGTGTTTTAAAAACACAATAGTTAATTGCATTTTTTCTTCTGTTGGAGCTTTAACTAGCTGGAAGGAAGCTATTTTTAACCTAAGGAAGTTATTGATTTTCTTCTTTTCATCTCACTGAATTCCCGTTTGTAATAGGTTTTGTTATATCGTATGCAAGTAACAATAACTTTACAAATTCTTTTCTACGTTATATGCCTCTAATTCCTGCCTCTTAAAGGATGGTGTTTGCTAGTATTTCCCGATGATGTTGAAGAGCAGTGGTGACGTAGGACATTTGATTGGGGACTCCAGTACTTTCTGCTGGTTAATGTTCCTGCTGTTTCTTATTACTCATGATGCTGACTTTGCAGCAGAGATACATTTTTTCACATTAAAGAAATTCTACTTATTCCTATTTTGCAAACTCTTCCTTTTTACTTTTTTCTTTTTCTGAAAAGCAAATCTAGAATATAAAGTGCCTTTTTTTCAGTACCTTTGGAGAAGCCTACAAAGGCCTATTCTCCTTTACTCCATAAAAATGGTGAAATGTATACTCAAAGAACCACCTTTCTCTTCCTGGAATAAATGTCAGTTGGTCAGAGTGGCTTATGTTTTTAATTAATTTAGGATTTTTGTGTTGATATCGATACATAGGACTCAGCTATAGTTTTATTTTTCTGTGTCATCCTTATCAAGTTGGGGTATAAAGTTTCATCAGAAGATCATCCTCAATGTTTGGAAGTCTTCTTTCTCACCACCCCACCACACTGCCCCTGCTCAAAAATGGTTTCTTTGTTTCCTTCTGTTCTTTAGACTTCGCAGAATTTCAAGAACTGGATTTTATGCCTTTGGATGTGGACTAACTCATGTGTACTAACTGGTCTTTTTAAAGTTTCTAGTATATTTTCTAATATAGACTTCATTTTATCTATGTTTTCAAATTTACTTGTATAAAATTGGGCTCAGCGATTTCTTTTAATTTCTTCATGCCTTTAGTGCTACCTCTTATCATTTCTTCTTTTGTCTACTTGTGCCCCCTTTTCTCGTTTAGATTAGCCAACAGCTTCAGATTTTATTTTATTGCAAAATCAGCTTTTGAATTTATTCATTCCCCTTTCAATTTCAACTCCCTTGCCATGCATGATCATTTTTCCACACCACTTCCTGATTGCTCTCTGCTAGATCACATGCCAGCTCCTGTTCCTCCCGAGTTCTTATACGTGTGTGTGTTCTTTCTTGCTTCCTGGAAGTCCTTGCTTTAAGTTTAGCTGTTCCTTCTTTTTATTTGGACAAAAGATATGACTAGATCAGATCCTCCAGGGGCAACTTTTAGATTATTCGTTTTTGAAGGAGATTTTTCTTTTCTCTCCAAACCAGCAATTTGCTGGAGGTTTATGTTGGGAAAGATCAGAGCCCTGTCCCACGGTAGACAGAATTTTCCTCATGACTAGGGCCTTATATGTGAGTTCTTTATCCCTGATTTCTCCCCAGCCAATGAATATCTATGTTACACATAGATATCACAACGAAAGATGTGTGGGTTTCCACAGTTCAAGGTCTGATCCTCGGCAAACAGCCTGGAAGTAGTTGACTGGTTTCTGTGGCCCCTTGCACACCCTGCTTTCCCACACCATGGGCTGGGATAGTGGTGTTATTGCAGGTCCAGGAGCCCCAGCCTGCTGGTGCCCAGGGGCACGTAGCTTGCATCTCAGGCTGCACTCTTCACTCTTAAGATGCATCACCTGTGACTCTGTGTGAGATCTGAGGCCACCTCATCCTCCTCAGGGTCCTCTTGTTCGCACCCTGGTCTGATCCCCTCCGCTTTGGGCAGCACTTCCATTTATTTCATGGTTTCAGATTTCAGCAGTTACCTCATGCCATCGGAAATCACGTTTGCGTCTTTATTTCCCATTCTTGTTGCTTTGGGATAATTTCTGGGAAGAAAAAGAGAAAGTGCTGACTTATGTTCAAACTGGAAGTGCCTTTGAATACCTTACAATATTTACATTATTCTCTTTACGTTCAATTTTTAAAAAATTACTGATAACCGCTTTTAATGAAAACTAACTAGTCAATATGCATAAATAAACTCCAGATCTGTGCCCTTTATTAGTATTAGGTGTCTAGCCCAACATTTGACATGTAACCCCTCAATATATAGGTGTTGAATTAATGAATGTGTGCCAGAAGGTTGATTCAACAATTGTTCTAATCCAGGGATTGGCCGCTGATGCAAATCAGCCTGTAAATGTGTTGTTTGGTCGGAATGGTATTTGTTAGGCAGGACGTGCACAAGGCAGTCTGTTCTAGTCTTTCCTACGCTCTGTTTGTTGTTCTGTCTGGCTGCTTTAAACACACACTTTTTCTTCTTGGCCTCTAAAGACATTTGACATTGGGACCTCTGCAAATATTTAATTAAATATTTCAGATAATTTTATCTAGACATTCTAATTTTAAAAAACAATTATAACACACTCACACATGCATGCACACACACACACACACACACACAATCTAGAGATTTGCAAAGTTAGAGCTGCTCAGGTGTAAAAATCAGAAGTGTTCTTGAGAGGTTGTTTAACCTGTCCACACCCCCAGGGGAAGACAATGCTTCATTATTTAGAGGCTTTTGTCTTCTGAACCAAATATTGCACGTTGGATAGAATGCAGGAAGAATAAACAGTACAAAGTGGTGCCCAAGGGCCGTATGTAGTTGCAGTTTCTCATCTTTCTGGTATGATCCTGTCCAGATATCCAAGAGCACAGGCAGTGAATGAGGAGCTCCATGTGTCCCTGGAGTGACCCATGTTCCTGACCAATGATCCACATCTCATCTTCTTCCAGGATACTCAGCCCAACGGCCTGGGCGGTACCTGAAGGGATGAAGTTTTCCTTAAGGATTTAGATCCTCTGCGAAATTTCCTTTGAAGTAGCTCTCAAGAGAAAATTTCCTGAAATGAAGTGAAGCCCTGGCCAATGAACTCATATTTATCCCATTCTAGGTGATTCTATCCCAGAAACCAGGAGTATAATCTCCTGGTATGCCAACCAGGTGCATTCAGAGGGGTAGGAAGAAAAGGAGGGATGGATGACCCAGGATGGTTATCTGAATTAGGTGATCTGATTCTGTTACCTGGATTTTGTATTCTCTGAAATCAAACTACTGAAGCAAGACACATGAAGTTGAATCTCAATCCCCACTACCTTGATTCTGATCCTACAAGAGTCATTTCCCTTTCTCCTTCAGCAAGTATGAGATAAAGATAATCCACTGAGGCTGGAGTAAAGAAATGCCCCAGGAAAATCCTCCACAGGGCAATTATAAAATGCAAAAGACTTCTCAACTAAGGGCAAGCAAAAGGGCTTCTATCCCTAGATTTTCTCTTCTTGGGTACTGTTCAGTCTTTTAGCCCCTGTGTAGTAAAAATCCACAGAAAAAAATTGAGAAATCTGTGGAAAAACTAAAGGGTCTTAAAAATCATCTGTTCCAATCTCATTTGATGGAGCAGATAGTAGAGCTTCAGTGAAGAAATGTCCCCAGAAATCACCAAGCTTGTCAACTACTCTTCCCAAAGTGTTACATTGCCTGACTTTACCAATCCCATCAACTTCTACTGTGCACATATCATGTGCCAGACATGATTAGGGGTTGTGACACAAAGAAAAATAAGACAAGTTCCTGCTTTTGAGAACTTTAGGGTCATAGGAAAGATAGATAATTTAATGTTTAGGTGTTATAAGCAATGCGAAATTTAGGGATACTTTCTCTCTAGAATGGTGTATTTTTTTTAAGATTTGACTTATTTATTTATTTATTTAAAGAGAAAAAGAGAGTGTGAGTGAGGGGCAGGGCAGAGGCAGAGGGAGAGAGAGAATCTCAAGCAGAACTCAGTGCAGAGCCTGATGTCCCTCATCAGGACCCTGAGATCATGACCTGAGCCAAAATCAAGAGTTGGACATTTAACCAACGGAGCCACTTAAGTGTCCCTAGAGCAGTGTATTCTTAATCTTTTGATCACAGATAGACAAAAATCATTCAGACAATTTTATTCTTATTGTCCTCCTCACCAATACACTGGCAAGAAATGCACAATTACAGTACTCTCTGTGGTGCTGACGGTGCTCTTCAGTAGTGTGAGCAATTTTAGGTTCCTGATTTCTTGTGGCTCCCTGAAGCCCACAGCCACGTGTCTGCAAAGACAACTGGGTGAGGGCACAACCAAGAGCCAAGGAAAGGAATTCTGACTCCTTGGGCAGAGCCAAGGCTTTTTGGTGGTGTCCATCTAATTTTTGCCTTCCTGGGACTTAACAGGGCAAGGATTTCCCAGTCTGTGTACAGAAACAAATTGAGAGAAAACAAGGGTTTTACAGCGAGACCTTTTAAACAGCAATTTGTCAGTCATTCGTTGTTCTCTCCTTAAAAATGGGTTTTTTGGAAGTTCTCTCTCCTTAAAAATGGGTTTTTTGGAAGTTCTCTCAGTCTAGTCTGTGCACAATGCATCCAGTCTTAAAAGCAGAAAGATTCCGTGCCTTGATGAACTGTAGGAGGACATAATTACTGGAAGAAAGGGTATGAGAAAAGAAACAAAGACATAAAAGAGAATGGTCTGGGGAAGCCATAACCCAACACTTTCATTTTAAAGAAGTGGAAAGTGAGATATAAATCATATTCAAGATATGTTTGAGAGCAGTGGCTAGTGAAGAGCAAGGTGGATGAGGAAGTCAGACCTTGTGACTTCCAGACTTCTTGTGCTTCTCTGTAGCACACTGCACCTGATTTCACACTTCTAAAAGCTGAAACATTGGGCCTTGGAGCACTGGCCAGCAAACAGGGGACGTGGTCACTCATAATCAGGCACCCACAATAATTTTGTATTTTTTGCAATACTCTCTTCTACCAGTGTCTAAAACTCTTGTTACAAAAAGCCAACCTTTTTTTTTTTTTTTTGGCAAGTTTGATTAGAGCAAGAGAAAGTGCTGAATTTCCAATATGCAAATGAAATTAAAGGCCACCCAGGAATGAAGGAGCCCTACAGGAATGCTTTATTGACGGCTGCAAATTTACCCAAATAACAAGTATTTTAAAAATAAATAAATAAATTGAGTTACAACCTCCTTTGTTCTTCCCCTTAGGAGTCACATGTTTTTTACCTCTAATTTCATATCATTGTCAGAGTGGTGCACTGCGCATTATTTATGGATGGAATATCAAATGAAGGCAGCTACACTAAGAAACCAGAATTAGATTAATCACAAAGTGTGTGGATATTAGCCATTTGCCCTTTAAGTGCCTACTTTTGGTGGGTGTAAAGGGGGAGTTGAATTTAATTTTCTTGGCTAGTATTAGCAGAAAATATATAAAACATTCTATGTCTTTTCTATAGTTACCCCTACAGTGTTTGTGCAATAATAGCCTCCCCAAGGAAATCTAAAATAGTGCAGGCTTCTGGGACATATATTGACATTAGGGAGATTGTATTTTTCAAGGACAAGAAATTAGGTGACTTAGAACAGTTCTTCTAGGTTAGCAGTGTGGTCCTACATTAACTGGGTGAGATTAGAAATTCAAAACAAGTAACAGACTTACTAAATCCCCTTACATGGCATCAAAATGTGCTAAAGCCAGTCTCACATAAATTTAAAATTTTAATCCAATTAGGGTCCTGTAACTCCAGTGATGGCTGAGATCATGATTTGGGTCCCTCAAACCCCTTTCTTGCTCAAAATGAGAGGTTGTGACATTTAATCAAGGACATTGGCTTTGTCCATGAAGTTGAAAGAAGATCAACAGAAAAAGCAAACTCAGAATTCCTATGGGAATTAAGGAAAACATAAAATGTCAACCACTCTGACATATCACTCCTCATCCCCTTTCCCCACATGTCTTTCACTCTCTGGAAAGTTTGGGCAAGCTCTCCAGGAAAAAGGTATGTCAAGGAAGTAGTCAGCATCACTATTGTGAGTATAAACTTTGGAATCAAGCAAACTTGTTTTTGACACCTAGATTGGCACTCACAGGCCATGAGAGCTTAAAAATGCCTGTTACCATCTGTAAAATAGTGATGGTATGGTCTACCTCTCAGTCTCCTTGAGAGGATTAAATAATACTTAAGCCTCTGGACGCACAACAACTGTCTAATTACATGTTTTTCTTACAAAGCATAAGAACACAAAATAGCTCAAAAATTTTTTTTATTTTTTTATTTATTTATGATAGTCACACACACAGAGAGAGAAAGAGAGAGGCAGAGACATAGGCAGAGGGAGAAGCAGGCTCCATGCACCGGAGAGCCCGACGTGGGATTCGATCCCGGATCTCCAGGATCGCACCCTGGGCCAAAGGCAGGCGCCAAACCGCTGCGCCACCCAGGGATCCCAGCTCAAATTTTTAGAATATTTCTATGGGCTGTGGCCATACTGAGTGTCTTATATGTAGTAACACAGTGACCCTCTGACTATCTATGAGCAATCTCTGGCAGAGTCAATATTCAAACCCAGGTGACCCAGCACCTGAATGTGAGCACTTAACCATGAAGCTCTTCAGTGGGTTGTCCAGTGAGTAGGTAGCCAGGAACAATCATCCAGAACATTCCATGTCCCCATTAAAGAACGTGAACTGAAGAAAGGCAAGCTTGTCCCTAAGTTCTTGAGCTTCTGGCATGCTTCCAGACATAACTATACTATCATAAGGTGGCTAACAAAAATCCTCCACACCTCCCTGTAGGACTTTTTACCAAACTGGCAGATACTTAGAGAGTTCTAATAAATATCTTTTTAAAAGAGAGAGAGAGAGAGAGATAAATCTTAAGTCGCCATCTTTATCTGAATAATTTCTAATCCAAACAGAAAGTGCTCATGACTAAATGAAAATGCAATGATAGTGAGTGTTATTCCTCTCTAATTTGAAGCTATTGTGAAATCAGTCCAGGAAGATCAAAGTGTACAAGTATAAGGTGAATAAACTCATGCAAATCTCTACCACTATCAAGATGAAACTCATTCAAATCTCTCGTTTTCCCCTTATGATCTTTCTGAATAAGATAAGGAGAGAGTTTAGGCTGACAGTCTTATCATTGACCTTTAAGGTACATCTTGAATTGATTCATTTATCTACAGAGACATCAACAACCCTACAGTCTAAACCAGGGGTCGGCAAGCTCTCTTTGGAAAGTGCCTGTAGTGTTTCAGGTGTTGCAGGCCATATACTCTACATAGCAACTACTCCACTCTGCCATGTAGAGCAAAAGCAAACATAGACAATGTGTAAACAAATGGATATGAATGTGTCTCAATAAAGCTTTATTTACAAAAAAGTGGGTGATGGGCTCGATTTGACTCCCGGGTCAAATCACAGGTTTGTCAACCCCTGGTCTAAATCACCATCAGCTTTCATATTTTTCAGATACTGTTCTCATTCCTTCACTATGAGTGTTTTCTGATCCATTGTAAATGGATATGCCACTTCCATGCATTCTTATTGCACTTGCATCAGAAGCTGAACTTCTTACCATGGCATCCAAAGTCCTCATAACAGGACCCAATATAGTGTCCCAATCTAGTGTCATTTTATACCTTGCTCATGTCAGCTCAATGGCTTTCTTTCTGCTACTTTTCAATGTGCCATCTCAGGGCCTTTGCACATGCTGTTTCCTTCAAGGTCGTCTTCCCCACTTTCTGCTTCCCTGAGGTCCCAGTCCAAATGAAGTCACCTCCTATACCTCTCATAGCAAGTTTATACTCTTCCTTCAGGGCATTTAATTAGTAGTTAAATATATGTTTGTGTGAAGATTTGCTTAATAGTCATCTCCTCTACCAGACTGAGGGCAGAAATCAGCCATGTTTGTTTTCCTTATTGCATGCTCCTGACATACAGTCGGTAATCAACAGTTGCATGCTAACGGAGCAAACACATTTTTTTTTTTTTTAGTGTTCAAATAACTTCACAAAATTCAATCATCTTTCTTCTTTTTTTGAGAGAGCAAAATAATCAAGGGCAATAGGATTTTTTTCTATATTACACATGGAGAAACAAGCCCAGCTATGATCATACATACATCAGGAGATGTTTGATTATAAATGCGAACATAAAAAAAAATTTTTAAAATGCAAACATGTTTTCCCAGCTTATTAATTCCCTAAGACACTTTAAAGTTCCACACGTTCATGTCTGAGGAATTGCCATGTAGTTTCCACCTTGCCCTTGCTGATGTCTTTAGAAACCCTCCAAAGAGGGTTCATTTTCAATGACTACTGCCCTTTGTGTAGAGCAATGCTTGTTCTGGGAGCCCTCTTGATGTCATTGCTATCTTTGTAGTATGGATGCAGCACAAGAGTCGTGCATGTACTATGTGCTAATTTTAAAAAGTTTACAGAGCTGGGCTCCACTACAGATTTTCATGAAGACATTTATGGTTCTAAGCACCTTCCATGGAATCATTAGGCAACAAATTTGCTTGGAAATTTCTTTCATTGTGCCTCGGTGGAGATGAAATACGGTCACTTGCTGGGGAGAAAACAACAATAAAAGGAGAGTGAAATCTCCCTAAGTGCTCCCTAAAAACAAGAAAATCTGATATGCAGCCTGTGCACTGATACAATTATGAGGCTTCTAGCTCTGAGCTGTAACAGATGGGAGTTCTCTTTCTCTCTTTGGTGATAAGGTGAATGGATTCCCCCAGGGATGTGTGGGGAGAGCTGCTGAGTTGGCTATGTTGGCGCCAAACAGCTGGCTGCTGACAGGACTATAAGCAGAGATTGGCACCAGGCAGGGGTGGGGGTGGTGAGGGGACTGTCAATAATATGGGAGTGGAGGTGTAGAAAGCAAAAGTATCCCCCTCCCCTATCCATTCGTAAAGCTGGAACTAGAAGTAACTTACTTTGAATAGTGAATGGAGCAGCCAAAAGATGCAAAAGAAGAGCCTCTATCCATTCATTTTTTCATTCATTCAAGTAACCATTGCTTGAGTACCTGATATGTGGCAGTTATTGTGCTGACTGCCAAGATATGAAATCATAGGAGAAATGGATTGTTTCTACCCTCAGGAGGCTCCTGGCTTAGTGATGGAAAAGAATCATGCAAAATAAGCTTGATAAAGTGTTATTGTGAGCAGAAAGTCTTCATAGTGGCAGAGACAAGATAAATATCTGGAAAATCAGTAGGTGTTTCCATGAGGATGTAAGCATTGGGAAGAAAAAGAGAGTATGATTTCAGCGGAGAACACAGCATGGACAAAGAGGTCAGATCTAGTCCTCTCTTTTTATCCTCCATTTGGACCCCTGCTAAAGTCATACTCATCTACATGCAATTCTCTTATAATGCATCACCCCGTTTCCAGCTTCTGGTCCTTTCTCATGATCTCATTCTACCTTGATTTCCCTTCTTTCTTTCTTGAGTACTCCTGAAACTATGGAGGACTGTTTGGAGTATGGTGGACAATTTAAGCCTTATCTTGAAGGCCCTGGGGAAATATTAGGGATTTTAATCAGAACATGTACATGGAAAGATGTTCTTTCTAGAAAGTTCAGTTTGTTGTTACAGAGAGTGAGCTATTAGAAGACAGATGCCATCATCTACCCAGAGTTGTTGAGGACCTGCAGTAGAGCAGTGACAGTTGATCAGAGAGAGGAGAGCCTGAGTAAAGAAGACATGAAGCAGATGAGGAAAATCATAGTATTCGATTGGCTATGAGGGTTTTTTGTCTTTTGGTTGGTTAGATAAATGAGCATCACATCATGGGGAGACTGAAAAAGCACAGCTTGGAAAAAAAATTATTGATTTCCTTTGGGATGGTGATGTTGGTTCAGGATTCAGCATTAGAGGTACACATTTGACACCCAAATTGAAATATTAGGGAATGGTATAAAGTAGATTTGGAACTCAAGAGATAGATAACAGGGCTTTTGTCAGTCAGGATGAACTAGGTTATGATGTGGTAAAAATGAAAATCTCAGCGATTTATGATAACAACAACCCATTTCTTCCTCACTCTGCCATATTTTGCAGGTCTACAGGGGTCCTTCACTCATTGTAGTCATTCACAGACCCAAGTTGGGAGAGTAGTCACCATTTCAAAAGTGGTTGGCTATTGAACCAGAGGAAAAAGAAAGTCCTGGAAGGTTTTGCTCTGGCAAATAAATGTTTAACCAGGAAGTAACCCAGTGGCCCTTCTACAAATAACTAGTGAATGGACTGGGTGGGGGTGGGCGGGTGGGAGGGGTAAGGCATGGGTAACTCAGTTGGTTAAGTGTCTGCCTTTCAGCTCAGGTCATGATCCCAAAGTCCCTGAATCGAGCCCCACATCGGGCTCTCTGTGCAGCAGGGAGTCTGCTTCTCCCTCTGCTCCTCCCCCTGCTCATGCTTTTGCTATCTCTCTCTCTCTCTCTCTTTCTCTCTCAATCTCTCTCTTTCGCTCAAATAAATAAATAAAATCTTAAAAAAAAAAAAAAGGAACTAGTCAATGGTTTCACTCACCTGCAGGGAGCCAGGAGTGCATTCCTACTGGAGGGAGAGGGATCTGGAAGTAGTTGGCAATAGCAGTAATGACTAAAACTGAGTCAGAAATGAAGATCTGGGGATGATCTGCATACAGATGGCATAAAGCTATAGCAGGAGATAAAGCTATAGCAGGAGATAATGCAGGAAAACCATACTGATCTTGAAAAGAAAGGGGCTACATATGCTGTTCTAGGGAAGTATCTACATTTAGGAAATTCTATGTACTGGAGAGAAAGCCTGTAATAAAGAAAGCCACAAATAGAGGATGAGAAGAATGAGAAGAAATGATCAAAAAAGTATTAAGAAAACCAAAGTAACATTTCAAAAGAAAAAGAAGAGAGAATTTCAACAAGGGAGTAAAGACCAAAAAGAAAGCATTTCAGTAATAACTGACTGCAAATTCCTTTTAGGTGGTAGCTAGACTCTCCTGAAAGTGATGGAGACCTAACTTTTTCTTTTCTTCTTCTTTTTTTCTTTTTTAAATTTGGTGTATCAAAATAATTGATGCCTAGAGCTGAGAGGGTCCCCAGAGGTCATCCACTTTCCCCTCTTACCAAATGTTGGAAACTTCACAATGACATGTTACAAAGCTCTATTTTCTACTAACCTGAAATCTTTCTCTTTGCAACTAGCATTGATGGCCTTGGTTCTGCCCTCTGACATCAGTTAAGAGGAGGCTTTTCCTCCTGTTAACCTTACACTATCATTGAATTGTAGTTAGTGCTGGTGACTGATTTCCAAGGCACACTTAGTTTGCTGAAGCAGGTACTGAGAGGGAAGGACCACGACTGGTCAGAATTTAGGAGTTCTGATTCCTAGATGGAGGTTCAGTCACCCAAATCATACTATCTCTTTTGACTAAAGCATAGAAAATGGGAAGTGGGGCAAGAAGAGACAAGATAATATAATACAATTCTTTAAAAATTGAATATTAGTAATGCTTCTGAATGCATAATACATTTGGTTCCTGTGTGACCCTGGCAAGTCACTCAACCACTTTGAGCAGGAATTTTTGCACCAATGGAATGCATGCCAGATCAGTACACTTCACAGTGTGGTTGTGAGAAAAGACTGAGGCAATGTCTATAAGTTCCATACACATGTTCAGTACAAGAAATGGAAAAGAACAGAATAGAAAAGATGACAACATAAGGTTTAGTAGGTACATAAGGTTCAGGTATCAGCCGCCAAGCCCAAGAAACAAGTTGAGCTCAAAGGCCAACAGTTGCATTTTAAAAGAAAAAACAAGAAAGAAGAAAGAAGAAAGAAAGAAAGAAAGAAAGAAAGAAAGAAAGAAAGAAAGAAAGAAAGAAAGGAAGAAGGAAGGAAGAGAAAAGAGAGAGAAAGAGAGAGAGAGAAGCTCCTTTTGTGTCTATTGCCACAGTATATTACACAATGACCACATGATTCCTAGATGCACAATGACAAATATTTATTTTAACACATGAATCTATGGATCTGATGGGGGTCTGAGTTAGGTTAAGCTAAATTTGGCTTAGTCGTGTGTCTGCATCCAGCAGATAGGTAATCTGTGCACTGGCTGGCCTAGGATGACCTCATGTGACACAACTCTCCTCTTCATGGGCTCTCACTTAGCAGGCTACCCTAGGCTTGTTCACAGATGTTTACAGGCCTCTAAGAAAAGGTCTCCTTGAAGCTTAGGCACACGTTAGCACACTCATCACTTTTGCTGCATTGTATTAGCCAGAGCAAATAATAAAATGAAGACCAAATCCAAGAAATAGGAAAATTGGTTTCACTTTTTAATGGCATGAACACAGGGTGGAGTGGTGCACTTGGTCCATTTTTGTAATTGGTATATTACAATCTTTCTCTCATTCACCTGTAAGCAGGATGAAAAGTTGTTTAAGGTATAAAGGAAACTACAGAAATAGAAGGGCCCCCAAGGACAAAGCTAAGAGCCACATACAGTAATGGACTGGTGGTGGGGGGGGGGACACTTTTTGGCACAGAACTGGAGCCTAATCAAGATATTCTCCTGATGTCCAAAAGGAAGGGAGCTAGACACATTTGCTCTGTGGATTTCAGAAATGGTGTTCACCTTCTATCATCTCCCTTTTGAATGCAAGTGTTTGCAGTCATCACCTTATTCCTACTCACCATTGTATCTTTTGTATGTGTGACAGATAACTAATCTTTTTATTTTATAGGCTCCGGATTATAAAAAGCCTTCCTCCAGACTTGATGTCAATCAGAAAATCCCAGACTTCCAGTTTAATACCATGATTGGGTGGGACTTGTGGAGATGGTGAGTGAGTTTGTGGGCAGGATATGAATAGTTGTGACCAGAAGACAGACTGCAGCAGGTCAATTGTGAAACAGCTTACAACTCCTCACCCCTCTCTAAATTCATACCCTCTGCACTATGACTGGCTGTGTAGCTCTTTCAATCAATAGGTGGAGAGTCTATTTCCCCACACTTTGAATTTGAACGTTTGTTTTTTTTTTTTTCATTTTGCTGTTTTTTTTTTTTTTTTCCTTGGGCCAACAGAATACACAAAGGTGATGTTGGGCCATTTCTAAGCCTAGACATCAAGGAAGCCTTGGTCACTTCTATTCTCTCTTGGGATTCCTCCCTATGCCATGAGAAAAGCCTCAGTGGGATATGGATAATAAGAGACATGTGACCAATCACTGCCATCACTCCATATGACATTCAGACATGTGAGAGGCCATTCTAGTCTAGCCAGTCCACAGCTTACCAACCAGGTGACCAAAGATGTATGAACAAGCCCGGTTGAGATGTGCAAAGCTTAGAGCTGATTAGCACCATCCAGCTGACATGGAAAGCCATGCAAAAGTATAAGTGGTCAATTGTTTAAACTCCTGCAAGGGGTGTATGTGTGCATGTGCACATGCGCTTATGCAATATCTAACTGATATGCCTTGAGTTTATTCTCCAACATTTTGAAAACTTTTCTTTTTCAGTAACAGAGCATCACATTTGCAGAGTAAGGAGACACAAGAAAGAAAGCAAAAAATTTGGCCCTGTCAGCTCTGTTGTCTCTACACATGTTAGCACATTATTTATGGCTGTCTCTTTTGAAATAGACCTAGGCATGCATCATTCCTTCAAGCCACCGGTTTGTACTCTACCCTCCATTGTCTCTCTATCTCTGTCTCTCTCAATCACTGACAGCCCTTCTCCCATCAGTGTCTGGAGGTATGGCTAATACAGTGAGAAGGTAAATTGAAAATCAGTGACTTCAAGCTTTTGAAATAGTAAAACATAGTCATTCTGCCAGTTTCCTTCCTTTTGCTAGAGGGAAGCAAGTATGAGAAACTACTATCTGGAGAATTCTCAGAAACCGGAAGCCCTAAGACACCATACAAATGGGCTTTAGCATACCAAAACAAGGATTATTTTTGCTATTTTGATTACTTGTTTCTAATGAGAAAGCCAAGAACTTTAAATATTTGGAAGCAATGGGCAGAACCAAATGTCCCTTATCCCCAGTGCAGACAAGTTTGATATTTGGAGTATGGGTATTTGCAGATAGGAAGAAAACTCCAGGAGAATGACCACCTAAAAGAAGTTAAGAGATTGGGAGCACCTGGGTGGCTCAGTGGTTGAGCATCTGCCTTTGCCTCAGGTCATGATCCCGGGGATCCTGGGATCAAGTTCCACATCGGGCTCCCTGCAGTGGGTCTGCTTCTCCCTCTGCCTATGTCTCTGCCACTCTTTCTGTGTCTCTCATGAATAAATAAATAAAATCATTTTTTAAAAAATCAGTTAAGAGATTGAAGGGTAGAGGCAAAGTTGCATAAATAAGATGCATGGGGTTTGTGATCTGGAGTCAGAATTGCCAGTTTTGACTCTCCTTTTATAACACACCCTCTTTCTACCTCTGTTGGTTGTATAATCTGATTACCTGATCTCAGTATCCTTATCATGAAATATACATATTTAATACACTTAAGACAGAGAAATGTCGTGTTGATTGAATAAAATAATATAGGTGAAATGTCATGACAAACCAGGGTTTCCTTTTTGCTTTGATTATCTCAGGTAGCCAGTCTCTAGGATTCAGAGATTCATATTATCTACATAATTTCAAAACAATGTTTCATTTTGTTTGAATCAAAATAAACCTAGACATCACTGGAGAAAGCTGACATGATTTGTGTCCCATTTTCGTCAATATGCTTGTGTTTAAGATCTCTGTTTGACAATTATGATGTAGAAGAGTAAGATGCTCTTTTTCTCCAAGAAACAATTCATAGAAAGGCCAAGACTTGAGGTTATTAAATGGTCACTTTGTTGTTGCAGACCACTTGTTACAGGTATCCAAAGGAAGAGGAAACTAGAGTTCAGCAGATCAGTGAGGAAGGTTATTGGGATTGGGTTTAAAGCTCACTCTTGTAGGATGAAAGAGGGAGGATGAGGGCACACTGGGTAGACAAAGATGTGACCATGTGCAAGACATGGTGCTAGATGACACATATGTATACAATGCCTCTAGTATTGTATACAAGAACTTGAGAGGATATATTATTATCTTTGTTTTAAAGACTTGAAAACATGGGGTTCCAAAGAGGTAAGATATTTACCCAAAGTCACACAGTAAATGATCATCCTAGATAGAAAACCAATCTCTTGGACTCCAGAGATTATGTTCTTTTCACTGAATCCTACTACTTCCAGGGGCAAGAATGAACATGCTGTGTCGTAGGACAGTGATGTGACATATCCAAAAGCAGACAGAATGTATATTGAGGATCCCAGGAGGTAATGCTAGACAGAAAGGGTGAAATCTTCAAGTTAGAGTGGTCTACAAAGAGCCAGAACACCTAAGAATGATGCCTTTGCCATAAGGGGCTGTTGGTGATGACTTTTCTCAACCTGGCACTGGACATAGAGACAGTCAAACCTCCATTTTTCTTCTTCTTCTTCTTCTTTTCTCATTTTGCCACTCTGCAAATTTCCTCTAAGTGGGGGAACATTGTTAAAAAGACTTTATTTCTTTTTTTTTTCTTTTTCTTTTTTTTATTCATGAGAGACACACAGGAGAGAAAGAGTCAGAGACACAGGCAGAGGGAGAAGCAGGCTCCATGCAGAGAGCCTGACATGGGACTAGATCCTGGGTCTCCAGGATCACGCCCTGGGCTGAAGGCAGTGCTAAACCGCTAAGCCACCCAGGCTGCCCAAAAAGAGTTTCAAATCAGAGTTTGGTCCCCCAGTTTTTTTCCTTATAGCACAGCCACATGGTTCTGAAGTAACCCCACATTCATCAGCTGACCTAATGCAGACATAATTCTCTCATTTATTTTACTTTTCCTTGCCTGGACTTCTATGGAAGAGCAAAAGGAAGGCAAATATGGAAATAGGTTATTTGTTCATTCTGTCAGAAGCTATTTTAAAACTTCTTTCCACTTTATTCTTATGGAGCATATGCATGCTGCTCCCTTTCATGAATATTTGAATGATCTTCCCCTCCTCTGTTGTTTCTGGAGTCTCAGCTGCAATGGGGGGCAGAATTTGACCTGCCCTGGTAGATTCTCCTGGAAGTCTCTGTCATACTTTGCACGTGGGATTGAGAGCCTACAAAAACTACTGGGACTTGTGGTCCTTTATTCTCAACTCTGAGGAGCCCATCTGGATGCTGACTCTAAAAGAAAGAACTCAATGGAAGAGAGAGAGATAAATGTAGGAGTTCTGCAGGATATATGTCTGTTCCAAATTTTCTAATACTTCCTTATCAGTGAAAGAAGCAGGAGTACAGGAAAGGAGGTTAAAAACCCCAAGTTTAGGGGCTCTGGCTTCTTTATTTTCTGTGAAAGAATAGACCAGTATAGTGCCATTAGATTTCTTCATGTTTATAATTCAATTTTATGGCATCCTATCATTCTCAACCCATTATTCTAGTTTCTTCTTTATAGTTCTTATCACTATATGATGTTTCATTTTCTATTTATTTGTTTATCTAATGTATGAATGCCCCATTAAAATATATGTCTGAGGGATCCCTGGGTGGCGCAGCGGTTTGGCGCCTGCCTTTGGCCCAGGGCGCGATCCTGGAGACCCGGGATCGAATCCCACGTCGGGCTCCCGGTGCACGGAGCCTGCTTCTCCCTCTGCCTGTGTCTCTGAGCCTCTCTCTCTCTCTCTCTGTGACTATCATGAGTAAATAAATAAAATCTTTAAAAAAAAAATATGTCTGATGATGACAAAGGCTTTATTATCTTGTTTACTGTTAAATTCCATATAACTGGAAACAGTACATAGTACCAAGCAGATGCTCAATTAATATTTGTTGAGGAAATAAAGCTTAGCATTATATTAATTATTTAATTTACATTTATGGACTGACCCCTGTGGTTAGGCCCTGTGCTAGAAATTAAACAGAGCTCATATTCCTGTGTGATACATGATCAGATATAACCTAAAAGGGGCAATGGTAGAAAAACACATAGGAAACCATGAGAGGGCTCAGAGGAAGTACCTAACCAGAGAAACAAGCTGACCCAAACCTTAAAGAATGAGTAGAATGCTGACTGCATTAGAAATCAATCAACCTATCTGCATTCTCCCTTTTTTCCTTGATGGAACTGAAGTCCATAGGGACAAGTGAGGTAGCAGCCTGAGATGTGACATACCAAAAACACATATTTTAGACAATTGCAATCTAAGAAGAGAAGAAGGGTACCTTATGGGCTACCAAAGAATCATTCCCATAGCAGATATCAAAGGCATGATAGGAATACAGGAGTCAAAGTGAGAAGTGCAAAGACAAGACAGAGTGGTAGGGATAAGTAAAAAGAGGCAAGGATATTGGATAACTGTGTAGAACAGGTATTAATATTACAGTTTTCTTGGACTGGCAATCTGGAGGTTAGGGCTGCTCTAAGAAGAGCATCAGAGTCAGAAAAGACTTACATGGAGTCCTGGGGCCTTCTGCCATATGGGCTGCAAATATATGTGTTTTTGATCTCCTCATATTTCTCATGTAGGCTGGACTCTATTTCCACCCCAACACAGTTTGTTTCTTTCATCCAACTTGGGTATAGGAGGTAATGTGAGGGAAGATGAGAAAGAAGAGAAGAAACAGAGAGAGAAGGAAGAGTGTAAAATATGTGAAGGAGAGAGAAAGAACAATTTTTATAAAGCAACAAGGAGAAGGAAATAGAAAGTTGAAAAATAAAAGAAGAGGGAAAGGAACTTTCCCGTCCTTATTAGGTTTGAGTGCTGGTGGTTATTTAAGTGGTCCCTTTGGAGGGGTAGACATGTTGAACATTTCACTTTTGGTTTGTTTATATTTATAAACCATAAAGTCAAGTTCAGATTTCTGCTAGGAAAGCACTTTTAGAAGGCTGTGAGATCTTATCTTTCATTTTCTATAGATCAGTTTTGCAGCCTCTTGAAGTATTTATAGTTTTAATACATAACCATAAATGCCCCCTAAACAAGGAATATTGCACCTTTCGATTACTATTATTGCTTTATTGCTCATCACACCCATAAATTAGCAACATCCTCCAGCATTGCTGAAAGAGCACTGAATTAGGTTACAACACGAGTACACAAGAACCTATTAAAGCTTTGCTATTTCTTAAAAGTCTTTATAGTTTTCTAGTGCACCCCATAAGTGTTTCAATTAAAGAAGTACTTGCCTGCTCCGTAATAGCCCTCCTGTTCAAGACAGGATAGCAGTATCTGGAAAGAAAAGCAAGATTAAAAGAAGGAATATTGGAATGTAAAACATTAAAAAATGAAATTGCTATTAAAAAAGAATCAGGTGTTTAAATTATGCTATTAAAAGCATTTAAATTGTGTCTTTATTTGATGCAAGCTGATGTACATATGTGATATATATCTATATCACGTCTATAGCAAAGCTCATGGCTAGGTCTGTATTTACATATTTTATTCTCCCAGTGAGTTTTTAGTGCCATCTTTGATATTTTTTACTTTTTCAATAATTGGTCATGTGGGAAAAAACTCCATTAAAATAGCAAAAGTGGGACACAAAATTCCTATGGAAAACAAAACAGGTAGATATTGACAGACATAAACTTCATGCCTAGGAGATGAAGGTGATGATGAGGATGATAATATAGCATCTTGGAGATAAATACCACATGGAATATCATTAGGATTACAAATAAAATACAACATAGTTCAACAAAATTATTGGGATCCAGGAGATCTACATTAGACAGGGCTCAACTAGTAAATTTTATAAATAATTTTACTTTTTGTCTGGGTTTCCTTGGGGACCAATGAGTTGATAAAATTAGGTAATGTGAGATATACATTTAAAATCTGTACTGAGTAAATGCGAGGCATGTAGGAATTTTTTAAATTGTATTTCTTACCCTCAAGAAGCATATAGTTTATTTTAGGTAAGGAAAGCATATACTGGGTGTTTAAGGTGCAAATAATATTGCTTCTACCTACTATGTGTAAAGTCACAAAAGACTTACTGCCATCTTAACAAAGAGAATTAGCCAAATGTGCTACAAATACATATTGTGTGTGTGTGTTTAAACACACAACAGAGCTGAGAATATCAAGAAAGCTGAACTCCAGAAAGTGATGACAACTTCCTAAAAGAGAAGAGACCCACAGTAGCTTTTATTCCTAGTTAATTGTGGATAAGAGACTGTTACTTTCATCTTAATAATGAGAAGAAGCCAGATAAGCTATAAAATTGGTCTTTTCTTTCAAGACCATCAGAGAGATGAAAGTGCAAGAAATCTAATTTCAGAAAGCAAAAATCTCTTCCTAGAAGAGAAGAAACCCATGACTGCTCTTATTTTTGCCAGTGTTATGGGATGAGGAAAACTACATAGAAAACTGAAGCAAGGGGGATACCAGCCAGCCCTTCAATTTTTCCTTTTGAGCCTTAATTGGGTATATGGAGGAATTACACCAAAAGATGAGGGCAGAATCAGACAACTGAGATTCTCCCCTCAGTCAGGCAAGGCCATCATCAAGAATACAGCTGCAACTTTCAGGAGATTGCGGATGGGAAAGGATCTGATAAAAATCCATACAAAGTATTCTGACCCCATATAGTATACAAGACACTGCCCTTCAAAGGCTAGTGGCCAGGCAGCTGAGTGGAAATAGATTTTCTGAAGTTTTGAGATCTTACGGTGATACCAGTGAGCAAGAGAACTCTCTAGGGACCAAAAGAGAGGGATTTCTCATGGTTCAAGATGCTAGCAGTGGAACTGCAAAGCACTAAATATATATAAGGTTTCTCGAGGGCTCAGATCCTAGCCTTGGTAGTAGTAAAGTCCTGATCTAGTCCTCAAAACATTTGAAGTCATTGAAAAACTGAATCTAAGTTGCAACAAAAGCCAAACCAAGCTCAACTAGAGATTAAATTGACCTAATTCCCATAGTCTGACAGAATAGATATGTCCAAGTTGGGACATAATATTATTTATTTTAGTATCTAGTGATCTTTCAGAGACAAGCTTGTTACCAACCTATGCATAGAGAGGCAAGAAAATGAAATTCTTGGTCAAGAGAGGTAGATACAAAGATGACCAAGGTATTGGGATTATCATAAAGGAACTTTAAAATAACTATAACAAATATATTAAGGGGTCTAGGAGACATGTTAGACACATACTCAAATACATGGAGAGTTTCACCAATGAGATGGACTCTATGAAAAGAATCAAGTGACTCTGTAGAGATTTCCTATCTGGTGTTCAGCTGAATAATGGTCAGCGCATGCATGTGAAGATACTGCCTGAAACTAGAATCCTCTGATAGAAGCAGAAGCAGCAATCTCTGGAGCTTGCACAGAACTAGGAACATTTAGTATTTCTAGAATCCAAATAGAAACAAAACAAAACAAAACAAACCTGATAAATTGTGGGATACCAGTAGAATACTTGGACAGGTATTACTTCAAGAGTGAAGAAAAAATTAGCCTTAGATTAAAGGTTGCTCTGGTTTCAACTAACAAAACATATAAATAACCAAACAATTTCCAAGTGATTTAAATGCATCCCAGAAAAAAAAAAGAAAAAGCATAAGAGTATTTGTAAGAACTCAGTAGGGTATTCAAAAAGTGGAATACACAACTAGAATTCCTATTCAAAAACAACCATGCATACAAATTTTAAAAAGACAAGGACGTTCTCAAACCTGATAAAAACATCCCTGAAAAAAGCCTGTAGCTGATATCATACATAATTGTGAAAGGCCTAATACTTCTTTCCTAATATCAGGAATAAGGCAAAGGTATTCATATTCAGCAGTACTTATCAATATCGTACTAGAGTTTCACTTAATGCAATAAGACAAGAAAAAGAAATAAAAGACATACAGATCAAAAAGAAAGAAACTGTTATTATCTTCAGTCATCCATGTAAAAAAATTCTATGGAAGCCATAAAAAAGCTACTAAAACCAGTAAGTTGGGCAGCCTGGGTGGCTCACCAGTTTAGCGCCGACTTCAGCCCAGTGCGTGATCCTGGAGACCCAGGATCAAGTCCCAGTCGGGCTTCCTGCACGGAGCCTGCTTCTTTCTCTGCTTGTGTCTCTGCCTCTCTCTCTCTCTCTCCCTGTGTCTCTCATTAATAAATAAATAAAAATCTTTTTAAAAAATAAAATAATATAAAACCAATAAGTTATAGAATATGAAATTAATATACAAAAATACTTAAGATGAATATTACAAAGAAATATTTATTATATCATGTATATTTAGTATATTTAGTATATTCATGTAATATGAATATTACAAAAAAAGTAATATTTGTTATATTGGAGACTATGAAACACTGTTGAAATAAGTTAAATACTGAAATAAATTGATATGTCATGTTCATGGATAAGAAGATTCAATATTTTTAAAATGCCAACTGTCCCAAATTAATCTGTAGATTCAGTGCAATCCCAAACAGTGGCAGGCTTTTGCTTTTTCTTTCTTTCTTTCTTTCTTTCTTTCTTTCTTTCTTTCTTCTTTTTGGGGGGGGAGGGAGGTTAGCTTTTTAGGTAGGGAGGGGAGGGGGGAGGGAGGGATGGAGGGAGGGGGGGAGGAGGGGGAGGGAGGGAGGGGGTGATTTGCGGTTTGGGATGGTGGCGGTGTGGTCTTCTTTCTTTCTTTCTTTCTTTCTTTCTTTCTTTCTTCTTTCTTCTTTCTTCTTCTTCTTCTTCTTCTTCTTCTTCTTCTTCTTCTTCTCCTTCTTCTTCTTCTTTTGATTTTAAAAAATAGATTCTGAAAATTATACAGAGATGTAATAGACCTAGAATAGAAAAGCAACTTTGTAAGATAACAAAAATAGCTCTAAAAATAATTTTAAAAAACATGATCCAATACTTATTACAAAGCTAAAGTAGTTACTTTTGTATGCTTGACAAAAACACATGTACATATTCACCAATGAAACAGAATAGAAAACTGAATGCTGGATGTACAACTGATTTTCAACAAAGCTGCTAAGGCAATATTCTATGGGGAAAAAGTCTTCAAAATGCAATGTTGCAATAATTGGATTGCCATTTACAATTAACCTCAATCTTTTTCTCCCACAGTATATAATAAGGAAATCAAAAAGAAAAAGATGTTAAACTAAATGCAAGAGTTAAAAATATAGGCCTTCTAGAAAAATCAGTAGAAAGCCTTAGTAAAATCTTGAAGTGGGCAAATATATCTTAAGATTCAAAAAGCATGAACCTTAAAAGAAAACTTAAATAACTTGGAATTCTCATCAATTTTTAAAGTTGCTCTTCAAAACACTATTACTAAAATGAATGGTAGGCCCCAGTCTTGAGAGAAACATTTCCAAAATATATATCCAATAAAGGATATATGTCTAGAATATATTAAGAACTCTTACAACTTAATAATTAGAAGATAAGGTCAAGTAAAAAATGGTCAAAAGATTTGACTAGACATTTCATCAAAGAAGATATGAAAATAGCAAATAAGTACAAATGGCAAAAAGAATTTCAAGATCATTAATCATTAGGGAACATGAAACTTGAAGTGAGCTACCATTTATATTCCTCCTATAATGTCTAAACCTAAAAGATTGATCATACCAAGTTTCAGTATGATTGTGGAGCATATAGAACTCAATTTCTGATGAGATGTTAAATAGTAAAATAATTTTGAGAAAAAATTAGTTTGTAGCTTTTTAAAAAGTTATAAACACATACTTACCATGTAACATAGCTATTTTATTCCTAGGTATTTGCCTAAGAGAAATGAAAGCATATGGTCATACAAACACTTGTACATAAGTGTTCAGAGCATATTTATTTGTAGTATCAAAGAACTGGAATCTGCCCAAATGTCCAGCAGCATGTGAATGGATAAACAAAGTATAGTAGAGCAATACAATAGAATACTACTTGGCAATATGAACAAACAAAAATCAACAAAGCAAAGAAGAAAGAAAAGAACTATTTACTAATATAGGCAACAGCCTCAATGAAAATCAATATAATTGGACTGAGTAAAAGAAACCAGATATGAAAAAGTACATGCCATGATGATTCATTTATAAACAGCTTGAGGAAAATGCAAAATATTCTATGGTGACAAGAAGCAATTCAGTCGTCACTTAGGGACAGGAGTGGAGGGATAGATTATCAAGGGGCATGAACAGACTTCTTCGAGTTATAGAAATGTTCATTATTTTGATGGTAGTGATGTCTTCACAAATGTATACTTTTGTCAAGGTGGACCAAATTGTAAATTTTGAATATGCGAAGTTTGCTGTACTTCAATTGTACGTAAATAAGTTTATTATTTTTTAAAAAAGCCTCAGCAAAGTAGAAATACAAGATAATTTCCTTTTTTTTAGTATTTTATTTATTTATTTTGTAGGCTTTTTAAAATTTAAATTCAATTTGCCAACATATAGTATAACACCCACTGCTCATCTCATCAAGTGCCCTCCTCAGTGCCCATCACACAGTTACCCCATCCTCCCCCCACCTCCCTTTCCACAACTCTTTGTTTCCCAGAGTTAGGAGTCTCTCATGGTTTGTCTCCCTCTCTAATTTTTCCCACTCAGTTCCCCTCCTTTCCCTTATAATCCCTTTCATTATTTCTTATATTCTACCTATGAGTTAAACCTTATGATTGTCCTTCTCCAATTGACTTCTTTCACTCAGCATAATACCCTCCAGCTCCATCCATGTCGAAGCAAATGGTGGGTATTCATCCTTTCTGATGGCTGAGTAATATTTCTTAATGTGAATAAGAAGCTTCTACCAAAAAGACCTAGTGATAAGATCATATTTAATGATGAAATATTGAATGTTTTCCCAAGCTAAAAAAACACAGATATCCATTCCCATGACTTGTATTCTTAGTGGAGCTCCTAGTTAGTGTACTAAGGCAAGAAAAATAACTCAAAAATCTACATTTTGGGAATAAAAAGGTAAAACTATTTTATTTACAGTTCACATGATCATGTACCTTGAAAATTCTAAATAATCTACTAAGAACTACCTGCATACATGCGGTTAGAAAGATAGCAGCATAATAGGCTAATATTCCTATGAGCTAGCAATGGGAAGTTGGAAATGGAAATAGTAAATATACCATTTTTATGGCATCCAAATATAAAATATTTGTGGATAAATTTCACTATATATATATGTATATATATATATACATATATATATAAAACACCTGTGCATGGAGGACTATAAGACATTGCTGATAGAAATTTTTAAAGGGCAAAACACACATAGATTATGAAACAAAATAGAAAGTCCAGAATAAAACCACACATAATTGATTTTTGACAAAAAGGACAGGTAATTTATTTGGGAAATAGAATCTTTTCTACAAATAATACTGGAACAACTACTCCTTCCTAAGGAAACACATGAACCTTAACCTTTAACTTTCATTGTAACCAAAAACTAATACAAAATGAATTATAGTCCTAAAAGTAAAAGCAAATTCTACAATATTATATTAGTTTCAGGTGTACAACATAGTGATTCAACAATTCCATACATTCATTACTCAGTGCTTACCACTATAAGTGTAGTCAACATCTATCATCATAAAATATTATTCCAATATTATTGATGATATTCCCTATGCTGTACTTTTCATCTCTTTGACTTATTTATTTCAAAACTGGAAGTTTGTACCACATAATGCCCTTTATTTCACCCATCTCCCCACCCACCCTCTCTCTTGCAACCACCAGTTTGTTCTCTGAATTTGAGTCTGTTTTGGTTTTGTCTTTAGATTCCACATATAAGTGAAATCATATGGTATTGTCTTTCTCTGTCTGACTTTTTCACTTAGCATAAATTAAAAAATAATTTTAGATGTATATTATCAATTGAATATAATCCAAAAGCAATATAAAGATGCTGTTGAAGCCCCGTTGCTTTTCTGAAAAAGTTCATTCAGTTATACCAGTTACTAACATCATTATGTTACTATAGTAATTGTTATATTATAACCTATTATTAAAATACTATTGGGTATTTTCTAGAGTAAAACTCTAAAACTTCCAGAAGGAAATATTAGAGAAAAAATGTTGTGACATAATAATATATTATTATTAATATAATTATTATATTAATAATATTAATATCATTTTAATAATAATATTAAAAATAATAATTTGTGAATAAGTAAAGTCTTCTTAGATAGGACACAAAAAGTTAGATAAATTGGGGCACCTGGATGGCTCAGTGGTTGAGCATCTGCTTTTGGCTCACATTGTGATCCCGGGGTCTTGGGATCCAGTCCCACATCAGGCTCCCTGTGGGGACCCTGCTTCTCTCTGTGTGTCTCTCATGAATAAATAAAATCTTTTTTAGAAAAGTGATCCCAACCTTTATCTTACTTACCAACATGCATTAACATTGATTTAGAATGTCTAATAAATCCCACCTTTAGCTAGAACTCATTAACATTGATTTAGAATGTCTAATAAATCCCACCTTTAGCTCGAACTCTAAACTGCTAGAAGAAAGCATAAGAGAATGTCTTTCCAACCTAGATGAAGTAAAGAACTTTATGTTTTTACAGAACATGAAAAGCAATAGCTAGAAAAGAACAGGCAAGCCAAAAACTGGAAGGAAAATACTGATAGCTAGATATATGATTGATAGATAAATAGATAGGTAGGTAGGTAGGTAGGTAGATAGATAGATAGATAGATAGAGCAAAAGACATGCCTAAAGAATATATGAAGAACCTCTACAAATGAATTATAAGAAAACAAACAATCTGAAAAAAATGCATGCTTGAACAGACAGTTAAAAAAGAAGCTACAAATGGCCATTGATCACAAGATTGATGACATGAAAAGAGGCTTAACATCTTGTCAGAGATACACACAGTGAAACCAAAATGAAATACCGTATGTGCCTATGAGTATATCTAAAATCAAAATGCCAGTTACAACGAATTTTGACAAGTATGTGAACAACTGAAACTCTTGTACATTGCCTATGGCTGAGGACAATGTTATAGCCACTTTGGTTAACTGTTGATCTTGTTCTAATAGTGCTAAACATCTATCTATGTTGTGACCCAGCAATACTTCCTAGATATTTACTCAAGAGGAATGAAGACATATGTCTACAAGAAGACAGGCATAATAATACCATGCCTCATTCATAGTACCTCAATATTGGGGGCACAGCCCAAATGTTCACCAACAAATGATAATGAAATTGTTGCATTCATACAATGAATACAACTCAGAATTTTAAAAGGAATGAATTATTGATAGAAGCAGGAGCATGGATAAATTTCTAAACATTATTTTAAGTGAAAGAAGGTAGACACAGAAAAATACACACCGTGTGAGCCCACAATAAGAAATCCAGAAATAGCGACACCTGGGTGGCTCAGCGGTTGAACATCTGCCTGTGACTCAGGGTGTGATCCTGGAGTCCCGGGTGAGTCCCACATCGGGCTCACTGCATGGAGCCTGTTTCTCCCTCTGCCTGTGTCTCTGCCTCTCTCTTTCTCTCTCTGTGTGTGTCTCTCATGAATAAATAAATAAAATCTGAAAAAAAGAAATCCAGAAATAGACAACATAAGCTAAAGTGAGAGAAATTTAAAAAGTGTCTGCTTCAGGAGCATGGAAGAATTGACTAGAAGAAGGCATGAGCAATAGTCTCTATTAAATGTTTAACAACTAGTGCAGGTGGGGTGGGGTTAAAGTCCTGATTTATAACATTTGCTGATTTTCATGCTGTAAATACTCTCAATTTCAAGATTTCCAGCTGCCACCATGACATGACTGCATGAGGAGTTGGAAATAGATATACACAATTGATTCTTACGAGGCTTTGCAAGCTGGCTCCAACACACTACTGTGAAAGTATGAGAAAAATTTCTCTGACAATAAAAACATTTTATTTCTTCTTTTGGGATGTGGAGATATATATCCCAAAATAATATATATATATATATATATATATATGTCAAAGCTGATCATATTCCTTGAAAATTTGAGATCTGTGCACTTTTGTATTCAAGTTATATTTTGATTAAGAAAAGTAATCCGTGCCATATGCTGGGTACAGAGAAATAGTTGCCAGTGGGATTGTTCCCATTGTTATGTTAACAGCATAACATCCTAGTACATCCCAGTATAACAAACAATTCCAAAATTTAATGGCTTAACTCAATGGCCTTATATTTTTTGCTCAAGTTTGGGCTGGGCTTAGCAGGGATAGTTCATCTCTGCTTCACTCAGCACCAGCCAAGGCAGCTTGAAAGCTGGATACTGAATCATCTCTCACTTATTCAAACATCTGGTAGTGAATAGTGGGCTGTGGAGGGGAATACTTACACATTACCTCTCCATGTGACTTGGGCTTTTGTACAGCACGATGACTGAGTTTCAAGGGTGAATATCCAAGAGAAGGAAGTCCAAGTAGAAGCTTTCTCACCTTTTCTAACCTAGCTTGGGAAGTCACACTGCATCACCTCCATCACTTTCTGTTTGTTAAGGTAGCCACAAGCTTGCCCAGGCTCAAGAGACAGAGAAAGAGATTTCGACTCTTGATGGGGAATGGCAAAGTTCTAGAAGAGTATATAGGACTGGAAATATTTTTATGAAAAATACATCCTGACACAGATTATCATCTGGCCTAATTCACCTCCCTCCCACATGCAAAATACTTGTCCCTTCTCTAAGACCCTTCAAAGTCTTATCCCATATCAGCATCATAATCAGGTTCAAGACCTAGTATCTTATTGTCTGAGTCAGATCTAGCGGTAGAGAAGGCTTCTTGGGTGTGTTACTCAAGTACAGTGGCTTGAGTGGAGTTCTTCTCCACATGAAGGCCTGAGAATGAAAGAGAGGAGTTGTCTGAACCCTACACAACTAACCTAAATTGTAAGACAAGCATTCAGGTACCATAATACATCTACCATTCATGTAGTGGGAAAACTGGAAGCATCCAATATTCATTGGTTTGTGGTAAATGATAAACATGAAATCTTTGTTAATCCCTGATTAGAGCTTGGTCCTACTTCCTGGGAGTGATTCACTATTATTATTGGATCTGCCATCTGGGATTTGCTTCTGCCTTCTGCGTAATGCTTCCCTGCTCTAAAAGTGGTTAGTTCTTACCTATAGTCATTCGAAAGTCTGATGCCTTTTTTCTTTTCTTTCCTTTTTTTTCTTTTCTTTTCTTGTCTTTTCTTTTTTTCTTTTCTTTTCTTTTCTTTAATATAAACTATAGACTTTATTCAGATTCCTCTAATTTTTCCATTTATGTCTTGAAATTCCAGGATTCAACCCAGGACACTGCATTGCATTTAGTTATAATGTCTCTTGAGTCCTCTCTAACCTGTGACAGTTTTGCAGTCTTTGTTTTTTTTTTTTCTTTCACAACCTTGATTTTTTTTAATTAAAAGAAAAGCTTTATTGAACTATAATTCATGTATCATACAAGTCATCCATTAAGGTTTTTAACATATCCAAAGAATTGTATGATGATCACTGTAATCTAATTTTAGAGCATTTTATCATTCCGGAAAGAGAACCCTTATCTATTAACATTCATTCCCCGTTTTTCCTCCCCAACTCGCAGCACTAGGCAACCAATAATCATCTTTTTAACTCTCAAGACTTGCCTTTTCTGGGCATTTCATATAAATGAAGTCATACAATACATGGTCTTCTGTGTCTGGTTTCTTTCACTTAATATATTGTTTTCATAGTTCATTCATGTTATAGTATATACTAGATCTCATAATTTTTATTGCCAAGTAAAATTCCATTGGATGGATATGTCATATTTTATTTATCAATTCATTGGATGATAGGCATTTGAGTTCTTTCCACTTTTGAGCTATTATGAGTAATGCTGCTAAGAACATTTATGTAATGACTTTTTTTAATGAGAGTATGTTTTATTTTCTTAGGGTATATAACAAGAAGTAGAATTGCTGAATCATATGATAACTTTACATTTGACATTTGAGGAGCTGCCAAACTCTTTTCCAAACTGGCAGCACCATTTTTACATGCCATCAACAATGTAAGAAGGTTACAACTTCTGCACCTCCTCAACAACACATTACTATCCTTTTTATTATAACTATTCAGATAGGTTTGATGTGGTTTTATCTCATTGTGATTTTTTATTTGACCGTCCCTAATGACTAACAATATTGAGAATATTTTCATGTGCTTATTGGCCATCTGTATATCTTCTTGCAAGAATTGTCTATTCAAATCCTTTGCCCGTTTTAAAATTGGGTTACTTATCTTTTTTTATTATTGAGTCCTGTAAGTTCTTTATGTAGTCTGGATGCAATCCCCTTATCAGATATGAGACTAGAAAATATTTCTTCTCATTCTATGGGTTGTCTTTTCACTTTGTTGATGTATGGAACCATTTGTATCAAAAAGTTTTTAGTTTGGTGAAATCTGATTTATCTATTTGTTATTTTGTTGCTGTTGTTTTGGTGTCCTACCTAAGAAACCATTAACAAGCCAGGGTCATGAAGATTTACTTCTACGTTTTCTCTCTCTCTCTCTCTCTCTCTTTTTAAAGATTTATTTATTGAGGTGTAAGGGGCAGCGAGAGAGGGAGAGAGAGCCTTAAGCAGACTCTAAGCTGAGCACAGAGCCCAACAGGAGGCATTTCATGACCCTGAGATCACGACCTGAGCAGTAGCCAAGAGTTAGGTGCTCAGCTGACTGTGCCACCCATGTACCCCAGCTTCTATGTTTTCTTTTAAGAGTTTTGTATTTTAAGCTTTTACTTTTGGGTCTATGATCCTTTTCTATATATATATATATTTTTTTTAATATTTTAAGATCTTATTTATTTGGTGGAGAAAAAGCACAAGCAGGAGGTTGGGGCAAAGGGAGAGGGATAAGTGGCTCCCTGCTCAGGAGGTTATGGTGATTTAGCAGAACACAGGAAAACAGGAAAATGTGTCGCATTTATACCAAATTAAGGATGTTGAGTTATGTTACTAATGTATGCAACTTTAATTTTGTTTAAAACTATCTGCCAAAATAAACTTTATTCCCTATAACTTAAAATGTGCATATATATATATAATAGTTTATTATGTACAGTTAATTCCACTGTTTTGGCTGCAAGAAAATCGATTTTGAAAAAAAAAAAAAATGATGAGAGGCTCGATCCTCATGACCTGAGCCAAAGGTAGAGTCTTAACCAACTGAGCCACCCAGGTCCCCCTTAAGGCAATTTTTTTGTCTTGTGTATTTTTGCGTATGGATATCCAGCTATTCCAACACTATTTATTAAAAAGACTATGGATTTCCCATTTAGTTGTCTTGACACCCTTGTCTCAAATCAACTGACCATAAATGAAAAGGTTTGTTTCTGGACTCTTCATTCTATTTCACTGATTATACATCTACCTTTGTGCCATTATGACATTATCCTGATTACCATATCTTTGTAGTAAGTTTGAAATTGAAAAGTGTGAGTCCTCCAACTTTGTTTTTCTTTTTCAAGATTATTTAGGCTATTTTTGGTCCCTTGAATTTCTATATGAATCTCAAATTAAATGTATCAATTATTGTCAAATATGAGAGCTGAGATTTTGATAGGGATTGCATTAAATCTATAGATCAACATATCACCATCTTAACAATAGTAAGACTTCCAATCCATGAACATGGGATGCATTTCTATTTACTTAGGCTTTCTTTAATTTCTTTCAATGATGTTTTGTGGTTTTCAGAGTCTAAGTTTTAAACCTTTTTTGTTCAATTTATTCTTAAGTACTCTACTCATCTTGATACTATTATAGTGGAACTTTATTCTTATTTCATTTCAGATTATTCATTGCTAGTATATAGAAATATGATAGATTTTGTAGATTGATCATGTATCATGTACTGTTTATTCATTCTAACAATTTTTGGTGGATTTTTAAGAATTTATACATGCAGTACCACATCTGAAAATAGAGATAAATTGATTTATTTCATCCTTTTTAATCTTGATGTCTTTTATTTCTTATTCATTTATTTATTTATTTATTTTTTTAAAGACATTATTTATTTATTCATGAAAGACACAGAGAGAGAGAGAGAGAGAGAGAGAGAGAGGCAGAGACATAGGCAGAGGGAGAATCAGGCTCCATGCAGGGAGCCTGATGTGGGACTCGATCCCGGGACCCCAGGATCATGTGCTGGGCCGAAGGCAGGCATTAAACTGCTGAGCCACACAGGGAGCCCCTTCATTTATTTATTTATTCATTCATTTACATACTTATTTATTTTGCCTAATTGTCTTGACTAGATATCTGTTGTAAAAAAAAAATGGTGAGAGTGGTCATCTTTGATTTGTTCCTTATTATTAGGGAGGAAAGCATTCAATCTTTTAAGTCTGATGTTTTCGCTGTATATTTTTTGTGGTTATCCTCTATCAGATTGAAGAACTTCAATCCTATTCCTAGTTTGCTGAGCTCTTTTTAACCTTATGTTTTATTCTAAACATTTCATTAAGGTCTAATCTCTCAAACAAGAGTAGCCACATAGCCACAAAATTTCTTTGAGAAATTCTACCGTGGGTGTCCTGTAAGTCTACTATGAGACAATACCCTTCAGATTCTTAGTTTTATTATTTTTTTTTAAAGACACTCTCTGCAAAGCATGACATTACAATCATTGGACCAACATATTTTTGGGAGCTGGAGATACCATCTTAAATTTTTCTGAGATCTGAATACTTGTTCAGTTACAACATTGGTTTCCTTTTTAGATGAAGCCCTAGCTTTGCCCTTTCTGATGCAGCTCTGGATTTTACTTCTGTTTGAAAACCATTTGTTAATTTTAGTATCATTTACCATTTAGAGAGGATAGTACTGAGAAACAGCAAGACTTTTTGTTTTTTTTTTTTTCTTTTTAATTTAATAAAGCTTTCTTCAGTTTATTGTTTTCTTCTTGCATTACATTACGAATAACAAAAAGAAGCTAAATAACACCTTTAACACTCTGCCTGGGACTCTCCTTAGCTATATCATGCAGTTCATTGGTGAAATTCCTATTTCCTACGTCATTATAGGTGATAATGTTGCTAAACTTTTTGTCACTTTATAACAAGGGCCCCTTTCCATGAGCTTACCTTATTACTTTCCTCACTTTTTAAAAAGCCCTCAGAGACAACCTCCTCAGGGCCATCAGACCTCAGCTAACAGATTCCTCAATGGCTATCCAATGTCTACCCTCCTCTTGGTCCCAAAACCACTTTTGGTTTTTGATGAGAGCTCTCCATGCCTGATACCAAAATCCGTCTAGTTATTATGGTTGCATAACAAGCCACTTTAAACCTTAACAGCTTAAAACAATGACAGCACTTACTTTATTCACGAACCTACAATTTAAGCAAGGCTCAGCAGGGATAATTTGTCTCCTCCCCACAGCAGCTTGAATAATGAGAACTAGAGTCATCTGAAGGCTTGTTCACTCAAGTGTCTGGAGTTGACGGACGTTGATGCTCTGCTGAAATCTTAACTGGGAATGTCAACCAGAACACATACAGGCACTTCTCAGTGTGGTTGGGCTTCCTCACATGACAGCTGGGTTCCAAGGCAGAGTATAAGAAAAAGAGCAGAGTGCCAGGCAGAAGCTTTGTCGCCTGTTCTAAGGTAGCTTTAGAAATCACGCTGCCACATCTACCACATTCTCTATGTTGACACATCACAAAACTGTGCAGGACAAAGGGAAGGAAAACAGCTTTTTCTTCTTGATGCAGAGTGGCAAAGTTCTGGAAAAGCATGTTGGTTGGAAATATTGCGGTGACCATTTTTGATGACTGCAATCTGCCACAGGAATCAACTGGTTTTAATTTCTTTCTTTCTTTCTTTCTTTCTTTCTTTCTTTCTTTCTTTCTTTCTTCTTTCTTTCTTTTCTTTCTTTCTTTCTTTCAGATTTCATTTATTAACTAATGAGAGACAAAGAGAGAGAGGCAGAGACATAGGCAGAGGGAGAAGCAAGCCCCTCACAGGAAGACTAATGTGGGACTTATAATCTCTGGATCCCAGGATCAAGCCCTGAGATGAAGGCAGCTGAGCCACTCAGGCATCCCTCAACTGGTAATTCTTATGGAAATGTTGCATTGAGATTATCCTTGAAGAAATAGAGAGTTGCATATGAACTGATGGGCAAAGGTGAAAGATATATTTATCATATATATTTAACATATACAGTTGACCCTTGAACAACCTGAGGTTGAACTGTGTAGGTCCATTTATGCCAGGATTTTTTTAAGTGTTGACAGAAAAGGCCACCAGGTATTTATTTACGACTGCCCACCACAGTCTCCACAGGACCCAAAGAAGGCAACTGGCATAGAGGTTGGCCTGCTGTCCTCTGAGTACCCAGGAGGAATGCTGAGGCTCAGCAGACCCCAGGGTGCCCTGTTTCAGTGTGTCCTATGTACTTATGGGATGGTTTGGTCCAGCGCCTTGTGGGGACAGGTGGGCAGGAGGCTGAGGCGAAGCAGAAGACCTAGCTCAGAGGGCAGGACAGTGCTGCACAGGGAGCCCTGCGTCCAAAGTTCTCTCCTGAGTTCTCCCTTCCTGGCTCTGGAGCTGTTCCAGGCAGTACTGAGCCTGGGACCCTCCTGGGCCAGGCACAGATCCCTTCTCTTATGCCCCTGACTCTTGGCTTCCCAGGCTCCAGGAGGCCAGGCACTTGCCTATTGCAGCAGCTGCCACAGCCACAGGTCCTGGTAAACCTCCAGACAGATGGGGCAGCTATACTGCAACTCTCTGCTATTGTCCCCACCCATGGCCAGCCTGGCAACTGATGCTGCTACTGATCCAAGGCCTCCAGGCAGTGGATCGTCACCATTAGCCAGGGCAGGACCTCTACCACAGACCTGCTGGCATTCCTGTCCCTGCCATCTCAGAATTTTTTTCAATAAATATATGGTAAATTGCTGCAAATATATTTTCTCCTCCTGATGATTTTCTTTATAACATTTTCTTTTGTCCAGCTTACTTTATTGCTGAGAATACTGTATATAATATACACAAAATACAAAGGGCTTATTATTCCATTGTTTCTGTTATCAGTAAGATTTCTGGTCAATAGTAGGATGTTAGTAGTTAGGTTTTGGGGGAGCCAAACGTTGTTGAGTTTTGACCACAGAAGGGTCAGCATGCCCCCTTTTTCCTTCAAGGGTCAGTTGTGTGTATATGTATGTGTATGTGTTTGTGTGTGTATACGTGTGATTTTTTTCCCCACTTTTTAGTGTTCATGTCACTTATTAGAATCTGGGTTGGACTGAGCTTTTTTTTTTTTTTATCCTGAATTTCATTTATTCAGCCATAATATGCCTCTGGCTTCTGTCTCTGTGGCATTTCTATGGATCTCCCTTATGGAAGCAAGAAACTGGACAGAAGCAAATCACTGAATTGGTCAAGAGATAGTCAAGATTTAGTATTAAATGACATTGCTCAATACATCATGACCTTTTTACTATAGATGTGGGCCTTTGAATAAATGTCCTTGCTTGCACAGGAGGAAAAAAAAATAAGCCATGTCTGCATGGATAGAGAACAGACAGAGATATGGCTCTATGCCTCCAGTTTGACTTACTCCACACCATCAGGATTCATTGGCATGCATCTGCATTATGCTCTCTGTCCATAACCAGCCTTTCAAGAACTAAATGCCAGTAGGAAGGAAAGTAGTACACAGTAACTGGTGGGCATTAATCAAGGCCACACTGGGCTGCCTCCAGTGGAACACATGTCTAATGGCCACAGAGAGAGGAGAAAATAGAAATCAATCTGTTTAATGTTATTCTTGCCTCTGTCAAGAGATGAAGAGATGGGGTTATCATGCTTTGAAATGTAATGCAAACTCGGAAATCAGGATGGTGGACAGAATAAAACAGAGAGATTTGATTCCCTCCCTCCTCCAAAGGTCCCTAAAAGAGCCAACTTCCCATTGAGCAGACAACATCAATAAGGCTGTATTTCCATAATATCATGAGTGTAGTGCTATCATCACTGTTAGAGAGAGACAGGCATCCCTTTGCACTAGTACTGTGATATTATGATTCTTGAGCATAGAAGTTGGTCCCAGCCAGAATGGAGAACCAGTAAGCGTGGAAATGATCACACCAAGGAAGGCTAAGGAAACCTCCACGTGTCATTTCTGTAGGTAGTGGACAAGGCTTAGATCCCATACTACATGTCTCTTCTTACTTGGATCAGCAAAATGATATTGGGTAGGAGGTGAGAAGGGGAACATTAAGCTGGGAATCATGAGATTTGGTTCCTACCCATGACTCTACCACCAACTCAAGGTCTCATTTATACATGTGTCCATGAAGGAGATTGGTTTACATGCTCTCTGAATTATTCCCCAGCTCTGGTGTTCCCTTCTCCCACATGGTCCCACCCTTGCTCCTGAGGAGTACACGCTACTGATTGTCCAGGCTCCGAAGCTAACGCGAGATTGCCCAAGTTGTTGTATCACATGGCATATAAAGTTTTCATTTTTGGAGACTCTGATATTACCACCAGAAATAGACTTCCTACAGAATAATCCTGCAAGCAGCCTAATGTCAGAATTAACTGAGAGTAATTCACGGACACACCTGGACAGAGACAGAGGGGGTTTGGTTTTTCACAGGAAAAGGCCTGATGGAAACTGGTTGGTGAAGAAATCGCTAGCTAACAGATTTGGGATGTGGGACATACCCTCCCTGAAAGAGACAGGAATGTTCTGGAAAAGAAGCACATTTGGTAGAAGGCTTTGGAGATCCCACTTGCCCTCCAGTGCTTACATCTTCCTTTAATTAAGTTGTTTTCCATTCTCAGTGAGAAAAATATGTGAGCTTATAGAGGAAATAGTTGGTCAGTTTGTTTCCCATTTCCCAATTTAGCCTCTAGCCGGCTTCTTCTCTTGGACAGGTCAGTCAACCACCTCTCTAGGTCTAAGGGTTTCATCTGTAAAATCCAACTGCCTTTCTCACAAAGTGAGATATTAATTTTACCTTTATAAATGAAATCTTACACGTGAAATTCTTTGAAAATGGGATAGTGGAGTGCAATTTTGAGGTGCGGTTATCACTGCATTATTAGAGTTCTCTGGAAATGCCTAGATTAGTTTGGATCAGCATTAGGTGTTTTTTAGGTACAGGTGTAGAGATTCAAAGTCAGAGATCTTTTATGCCAAAGCAACCTGAGCACTCAGGACTGAACTGCATGAAGCCCACTCCACCAAGGGAATTGCAAAGGTGGGGACAACCTGCAGAGTCTAGCCTTTTCAGAGGCAATAATGAGCTATTCAGTGACTATTCTGTGGACTTAAAAAAAAATCCTTTTTGGAAAATGTTACTTCAACCACTACTACTGAAAAATACTCGCTGCTCAACTTGCCTGCTGCAAATTAAGCCACCAAATGATTCAGTGCTACTGTGGGTGCTGGAGTCAAGATGTTTTAAAAAGCATCAGCTTCTTTAGCATCTAATCACATTTTAAAATAAAAATGAAGCCTCTAGCCGAGCCCCAGGGCTCTTCTTTATATTCTGAGCCTTTCCCTTTGCAAGGGCTTGGACACCCAGTCTGGAGCTCATCGGTCTTTGTCCGTGGCTGGTCTTGAAACTTCCTCCTTTTCTTTTGACACTTACAGCCCAGCAAGGGGAAAGTGGTGGGCATGGCTGGTCCGCATGTTCATAAGAGTCTCCCCCTCTGCAATTATCCAATAAAGAAACTGGGTTCAATGAGCAGACTGGAAATCTTTCCTGAGCACTAACTGCCGTCCCAGTACTGTGTTAAGTTAGTGAGGACACCAAAGAAAGTGCCATGGCTTTTGTTGTAAGAAGGAGTAAAGGCTTTTTAAGAATAGAAAGGATTAGCTGCTGACCGTTCTGAAAGAATTTCTCGAAAATCCTCTGCAGAAGCCATGACAGAGGCATCTGTGTCTATCTGGCCACATTGGCCTGTTTTCCAGTTTTCACTCACTTTTGAGAATTACACAGGCATTATCTACACTTTGTCCCTGTGACTTCAACATCTTACTTGGACTCTCCATCTTATCCTCTCTTCTTAACAGTTTAACCCATTCATCTTCTCTCCTTGGTTTCTTTAATGCCTTTGACTTTCATCTCTGATTTGATTCTCTTTCTCACACTTCAGCTCAGGGGGTGTGTTCCAGCCTCTATTCAGTTCTATCACATTGTCCATAGGACAGGAGTTTTCTTTGCTCAGTGAGTTCTTTGATATTGGCTCCCTCATGGTAGCCACATTCATGGTGATTGGAATAATTTCTGATACCCTAATGGGAAGCTAAACTCTAACATAACTATTTGGTGGCAGATTTTTCATCGGGAAAGTAATTCAGCATTATATATCAAAAGATGTAAAGTGAAAAGAGAGAGAGAGAGAGAGAGAGAGAGAGAGATGTAAATGACTAAAACCTCTGGCCTAGAAATTCCACACATAAAAATCTACTCTTAAATATTGTTTCTTAATAGGCAGTTATATGTGAAAATTCCAAAATAGGCTTAAATTAACTTTTTGAAATATATTGCAGGCTTTAATAAGTTACTTCATAAATATTTATTTAATAAAGGAATAACTTTAAAGATTTAAAACAATCCAATCATGAAATGGGCAAAAGACATGAACAGAAATCTCCCAGAGGAAGACATAGACATGGCCAACACGCACATGAGAAAATGCTCTGCGTCACTTGCCATCAGGGAAATACAAATCAAAACCACAATGAGATACCACCTCACACCATTGAGAATGGGGAAAATTAACAAGGCAGGAAACCACAAATGTTGGAGAGGATGCGGAGAAAAGGGAACCCTCTTACACTGTTGGTGGGAATGTGAACTGGTACAGCCACTCTGGAAAACTGTGTGGAGGTTCCTCAAAGAGTTAAAAATAGATCTGCCCTACGACCCAGCAATTGCACTGCTGGGGATTTACCCCAAAAATGCAGATGCAATGAAACGCCGGGACACCTGCACCCTGATGTTTCTAGCAGCAATGTCCACAATAGCCAAACTGGGGAAGGAGCCTCGGTGTCCATTGAAAGATGAATGGATAAAGAAGATGTGGTCTATGTGTACAATGGAATATTACTCAGCCATTAGAAACGACAAATACCCACCATTTGCTTCGACGTGGATGGAACTGGAGGGTATTATGCTGAGTGAAGTAAGTCAGTCGGAGAAGGACAAACATTATATGATCTCATTCATTTGGGGAATATAAAAGTGAAAGGGAATAGAAGGGAAGGAAGAAGAAATGGGTAGGGAATATCAGAAAGGGAGACAGAACATAAAGACTCCTAACTCTGGGAAACGAACTAGGGGTGGTGGAAGGGGAGGAGGGCCGGGGGTGGGGGTGAATGGGTGACGGGCACTGAGGGGGGCACTTGACAGGATGAGCACTGGGTGTTATTCTGTATGTTGGCAAATTGAACACCAATAAAAAACAAATTTATTATTTAAAAAAAACTTTAAAGATTTAATTTATTCTAGAAAGAAAGAGTGAGAGCAAGCAGGGGGAGGGGCAGACTGAGAGGGAGAGACTCTTAAGCAGACTCCACACTCATGGAGCCTGACGCGTGGCTAAATCAATCTCCCAACCTAAGAACATGACCCTGAGACCATGACCTGCACTGAAACCAAGAGTCGGAGGTTTAACTGACTGAGCCACCCAGGTACCCCATTAGGGAGTAACTTTAAAGGCTGTGAAAAAGTTCAGATGTCCATACTTGATTTTGTCCTTCTATTGAAATACCCATGAAAAAGCAGAAAACAGATTGCCAAAAACCAATGATGAGATCATTCAATGACACCATTCAAACTATTGTGAGTTTCTTGGAGGAAATACTCCTATTCTAGTGTGTCTGGGCAAAATAGAAAAATGATTCACATATTGTAAAATAAAACAATCCATCAAAAAGGAATGGGAGCAGGTTTCTAGCCACTCATACATTTTACCCTTATGTTCAAGATATGGAGTCCATGTTCCAGCCAAATAGCCTGATAGCCTCTCTCCTGCTACAGATGCCTAGGGATATGACCAACATCAAAACCCCTTCTCTCATCAGTACTTACTGTGTCCCCGAAACTCTTTGGAAGCATCCAACTTGCAGCAATGCAAAAATGGCTGAAGATGAAAGAGGAGTTTATGAGTTGTGGCAGCAGAAATATATTCCCATATGTGTAAGAGCTCAAGAAATATTCCACCCATGTATCCTTCCTGAAGAAGTTATTCTAAGGTGTAATCCAGCTGACAAACATATAAATCAAATGTGGAAACCCAGGAAAGAAGTCAGAGGATAAAAGGGTTGCAAGTACAGTGAAGTTAGTTGAAACATTTATTTAATTATTTATCTAACACAAATAAGTGGCAAAATAAAAGCTGGAAGGAGTAGTGTCTAAGAAAAATAATACCCAGTCGATAACTTTACATTATGTTAGAAAGATCATATAAAGATAAATTGAAAGAAGGAAGACTGTGCTGAATTTCTTCTTTTGCATTAAGATGAGTTAGCTTTTCTTATTCAAACTTAAAATTATGAGGATAATTTTGTTATTTTTTGTTCACGAGGATGAACAAAAGTTTGGCAATTCGAGAATTTGAGAGCAGACACAGGTTTTAAATAATATTATTAATGAAAAATTAATGGCAGCTTTAATTACGATAAGGCAGATTTTAATCACTGTAAAATTAATGCACCTTTCCAAGTGTCCAGAAACATTTACCAAAGTTGACTAAAGACAAGGATAATCAATTCCAAAGAGCTATTATTTAGTTTCTTTTTTCAGTCCCAATAACCAATATACTCAGTGTACGTACTGATGGTATTCTAAAATTCAGTGAGCATATGTCACCTCACTTTCATACTCATTGTGATTCCCAACATCAGTGGTTTGAGAATTTTTGGGTATGGCCACAGTTTTGTTAAAAAGATTACATCAGAACATTGAACTTCCACTTAGGTTGTGGAAAGCTGGAAAGAATATTGCTGCCAACTTCACAAAAAGAAAGGGGTGAAAACCACAAGTTTTCTTGAACGTATCTGAAAGCTAAAGTTGCACGGTGACCAGCTAATGCAAAACATAAGGCAAAGCAGACATCTTCAGGCAGATGCAGGAGGTTAGTGAGCAATGCCTTACTTGGAACAGTACATAGAAGGAAATTGGTGCCACTATGCAAGCAAAGACATTTCAGCTATAATTTTTATCAATTTGCTAGGAAGAGTGAGTATAAAGCCATTGGCACAAAGACAGTTTGCAACCATTGAAAATTCTTTTTTATTAACTTCACTGGGGGTTCATTAGGAAGATTAGAGGCAGGATATCAGACTCTAAGGAGATCCTTTGTGCTGCTGGCTTGGAGGCTAAGAGTAGCCATTACTGCAGAAAATATGCAAAGCCCTGCCCACATCCTTCTTTTCATGGGACAAAAGCCTTAAGCCACTGAGAGAGGGTAGTAAGCTCTATCTTCTCCAGAGCACAGGTAAACACCTATTGTGTCTAGGGGAACAAAACAGAAAACAGCAACTATCTCTATAGGAGGGGCAGGAAATCATTCAGGCTCAGGCCACTAGTGATCTTCTGACACCAGGGGAGGGGAAGATGACTTAGGAAGCCCATCCAAGAGACTCAGGAGCTCTGTGTTTGTCCAAAACTAAGGCTGAACCGAGACCACAGAGAAAGTCCCTCTGGGCCCCACTATCAGGCTGGTAAGCATCAAATAGTAAAAATAAGAACAGTTCACTGCCTGGAGGAGCAAGAACATGGAGAGAGAAACTTCAACGTGCAGATTCACAGGAAAAACCTGAAGCTAAAGGTGATAAAGAAACACTGAAAAAAATCCACCAGCAACCAAGATACCATCCTAAGCATAAAGTAATGTTAGAAGAATTTGAAGCCAGTGTTTTGCTGAGGAAAACTTTCTCAGCAAAACCCAAACTTTGACTAGCTCAACGCTTGACTACTTTGACTCAACTCCCCTCACTGAAAGCCCAGCAGAAGAGTATGCCCATTTTCAGGCTTAAATACTATTTACTTGAATCTCAACTGTCTTGTACTCAATGTCTGACTTTTAACCCAGAATTATAAGAAACACACACAAAAAAGGACATATCAGGCACACACACAATGCGATACTGTCAAAAATCACAGCAATCAACAAAACCTGCACACAGTTAGATCCCAGATAATGGAACTATCAGACAGATGATTTTAAATAATTCTGACTGTTATGTTAAATGATCTGCTGTAAAAGGAGACAACATGTATAAACAAATGGGAGAAGTTTAGCGGAGATATGAAAACCTTAAGAAAGAATCAAATGAAAATGCTGAAAATATTAATAGCGGAAATCATGGTAAGAGATCCAGAATGATTTCTACAGTCTTCTTAGTGCTCTTGGCACAGCTGGGGAAAAGCCATCAACTTGAAAATAGCTCAGTAAAAATTACCCAAACCATCATTTTTTATTTTGTTGCTAAATCTCCCAGATTTGGCCAGTGAGAGCCCCTCCAAGCAGGCTGCTCCTGACATGTTCTTATCATTCTATATTAGTCAGGGTACTCCAGAAAAACAGAATGTGTGTGTGTGTGTGTGTGTGTGTGTGTGTGTACATGGAGGGGGGGAGGAGAGAGAGGGAGGAGGTGAGGGAGGATTTATTTTAAGGAGTTAACTCACACATCTATGGATTCTATTAAGTCCACGGCCTCCATGGTAGATTGGCAGATACTCATAGAAGAGTTGATGTTGCAGTTCCAGCTTGAAAGCCATCCACTGGCAGAGTTCCCTCTTCTTCCAGAGAAGTCAGTCTTTTTCTATTAAGGTCTTCAACTGATTGGATGATGCTCACCTAAATTATGGAGGGTTATTTGGTTTAGCCAAACTCCATTGGTTTAAATGTCAATCTCACCTAAAAAAAAATCTTCACAAAAATATCTAGAATAATGTTTGACCAAATATCTGGGTACTGTGGCCTAGACAAATTGACATATAAAATTAGTGATTATGAATTCTTTGAGCACTGTTTTTTTTTTAACACAAGATGAAGTTTTGGGTCTGTGTCTTCCCTGTTTTTCTCCAAGTAACTCTGTTTCATTTTCTTTGAAAGTTTATTTAGCATTTAGAAATCAAGATCTGGATGATAGATGTGCTCATTGGTACTCAGTGTCATTGCTTCTAGACCCTCACAGCTGACAGAGCTAGTAAATATCTAAGTCCACACACAAAAAACACACACACACATATACACACACAGGGAGAGACAGGATTATAAAGCAACTGTAAAATATTAAAATGAGGGAATTCAGGTAAAATATGCATTGAAATTCTTCACACCATTTTTTAAAGACCTTTAAAATATCATTTATCTCATTTTAATGTTATTTTAAAATTTTGTTTATTATGCACATAATATATTTGTACAGTCAGAGAGTCTAAGTATGCTCAATTTGTTTCTCATTTTTTTAATTGTTGATTTTCAAACTCGGGAATTTCCCAGGTGAATTCTGAAACTGGCTCCATATACAGAGTACAAGGGACAGACTACTCCAGACTGGTGAGTGACAGGTTTAAGAAGCAGGAAAAGTTCCCTATGAGACTTTCCTTAACCAGCTGTTAGACAAATAGATCTTCAAACCCATTGGCCAGAATCTTAAAAGTTTGTATAGCGGACTTAACTACATTTAGTCACATATTTGTCCAGATGGTTTCAACGACACGTAAAGCCTCCCCTGAGGCTATGTCCTTAAAAAGGTTCCCACTGAGGGAACAGTGAGTAGAACATACATTGCAAGGGCAAGAGAGGGGGTGAGAAGCCTCCAGCTGTTTGGGTCCCTCCTGTGGGTCAACTAGTAGTCATATCCTCTTGATGACCTCCTCCAACATTTTTTTAAATATATAATATTGGGTAAATTTAAGTTGTAGGACATGTTAATTGATTCCCATTGTAGAGATAATTAGCACCTCTATCACATTACATAATTATCATTTTATTTTAGTAGTTGGAATAATTAAATTCTAGCCTCCTGGCAAGTTTGAGGACTATAATGCAATATTGTTGTCTATATTCATTGTACTGTGCATTATATATCTAGGGCTTCTTTACTACTCATTTTAAGTTTGTACCTTTAAACAACATCTATTCTGCTCCCCTTCCACCCCATCCCTGGTAACCACCATCTATTCTCTATTTTTTTTTACAAGTTTGGTTTATTTAAATTCCACATATAAGTGATATCATATAGTACTTATCTTTCTCTGTCTGACACATCTCTCTTAGCATAATGTGCTCAAGGTCCACCCATGTTGTCACAAATGGCAGGTTGCCATCCCTTTTCATGGCTGAATAATAATACTTCACTGTGTCTATGTACCACATTCACTACTCAGTACATCCATAATGTCACCAATGTCCTATCTCTCCCTTGGCCTCTCAAAATTTCCAACGTGACTTGTGAAATGTATGGCATTTATTGTCTTTTCTATATCCCTTACACCTCTTCTTGGGTTTCTTCATGTTCCCAAATGAAAAATGGTACCCTCTTTTGAAAGTTATCTGTCCTCCTACACTCCATGTATTAAGAAGGGGTAGGTGTGCTCTTTGCTTTCCAATATTCAAAAAACTTCTCTTTCTCTTTCTTCCTCCATTGAATTTCAGGCCATCAGACCTCATTACCTGCTCCTCTTGCTTAGTATTATCATTCCTTAATCCTTAAAATTTTCAGTGACTGACTCACTGTTTTTCCTCTTTGTCTTGCCCTCTATTACCAGTATTGGCAATGTCACTGTCCATTTGCTGACCTATCAGTACTCTGCCATTTTTGTCCTCACATTCTACCCTCTGTGTCAGATGCTCATTTCCCCTTTCATGTTGGAAGCCAGGTCCTCATACCCAGCAGACTTTGGAAATATGACCTTTGGGCAGACATGAAAAACTAGCTTCCTAGATCAACATTTCCTGCTTGCAACAGCTTTGCACCATCAGAATGCTACCAAATCTAAGTCTGTTCCACCTGAAGGCCACATTTGAGGAAGATTAAAGGAGAATAAGCCAGGATTGCTGCCTGTCTAACAGTGACCTCAGCCCTTATAAAGAAAAAAAAAAATCCTACCCTGATGGATTCTTTTGTCTCCAAGTACTCTGTCAGGATAAATGCATCTTACTGGCTTCTAATTGTTTCTTTCTCTAGAGATCTGGTATTACCTGAAACTCTTCTCTATATTTTTATGCACTTTTTAAAGGTTTTGATTCAGAATGTTTTAGTTTATTTCAGCTTCTTCAGCATTCATCTTATACTGTTATTTACTAACAGTTTAGCCTGTCCTTTGCTAAATATGGCCATTTATTCTAGAGAGAAATAAACTAAGATGGCCTGTATAATATGTGTATCAGTTCTTTCTCTTTCTTTTTGTTTTGTTTTGTTTTTCACTGAGAATAAGATAAGACAAGGCCATCTTTAACTTCTTAAGATTGAAAAATTGTAGTTGGGTAACAGGAAAGATATATATTCCTAATTGTGAAATTCGGTAATATATTGCCAACAGGGGGTATTGCAGCTAAAGAAGTATTTAAAATAAGAATTGAACCAGGAATCAAATAGCATTAACATCATCATTAATTAATTGTGTGACCCAGGGCAAGCCAATACACCATCTAAGCCTCAGTTTCTTATCTGTAAAATAGGAAAAGTAACAGCTCTGTTTGCTGTCTTATAAAATACAGAGTGGGAGGAAAGATTATTGCAAAGGCCAAATTAAAGTCCTAGAGAGTGCTTGGAAAACAGGTAAGAGCTGTTTAAATAGTTTTCTGAGTTTTCCATTAATGTTGGTGTTGTCATTGTTCTTTTAAACAGGAAGAGGGAGTTTCATTGGTGTATAACTCTGCTCAGTCAGGGCATGAAATCAGGATTCTCTTGGTCTCTTCTAAAAGTAAGATTGAGGAATAGGTAAGAGTCACAGTATCTAAGGGAACTCTGCCTTTTTCTGTGTCCCAGATCCCACCCTACAGCCTCTAGCTGGCACATTACTGCCTCAAGAGTTTTCTGTTCCCAGGTGCACAGTGGAAAGGGACCATGGGGGTCCCCTTCCCAACTTTCTGAAGCATAACTCATTCCTGGGTGAACTATTTTCCCCTTAAACAACTAAGCCTAATATCACAAACAAACTAAATTTGGAATTAATTTAAAAGTTTAAATCCCTAAACCAACCAGCTAGCTATCTTCACAGTCTGTGAAAATGCTCAGGATTAAAATGATTTATATTACAGTTCTCTCACTCAATTAGTCCTGTTTGGTTGTAGTTACCACCTAATAAAAGTACCAAGAGCAAGGGCTTTCCTAATGCTGTATTCCTTTTCAGCCCAGCAGGAAAAGACATCTTTCAGCTGAGAAGCTACTGTTCCATAGTGGCTGCTTTGGGTAATGTTATTCTAATATGTTTTAACTCAGAGATGTTAGCTATCTTATGTTAAAAAAATGTTATAAGAGGATATTTAAGAAGTCTATAAATTAGTATTCATTGTGGCACTAAAGATGCTAATTTTTAAGGAGGAAATAATGTATGGCATTCTGCTAAAATTCTATATGACCATTTTACTGCAGCAGAGTTGTAGAGATAAAGAGAGTTGTTGCTTTCATTGACTCTAACTCTCATTTATGAAGGGAAATACACTTGCATGTCTTTTACCAGAGGAGATGTAATTGTTATTCATGTTGAGAAAGAGGTTTATTAGCAGTTTTATCATAGAGATTCAGATAGAAATAAAGGCATTTGGGTTATTACAAGATATTAATTATGAACGTCAGCCAACTGCAATAGCAGGCTTCTTTGTGGTATAAGGTACACAATTATCTGCTGATTTGGTGGATGCTTAGAAGCACACCAGTTCTGGCCTGAGTTCACAACTTTCATCACGTGTATAAATACCCATAGAGTGTTCAGATTCTGCTGGTATGTTTCTAAATAACTTGTTTTCTTTGAAGGATACATAGCCAGGTTTCTCTGACTATAGACTATTCTGCTATGCTTTTATTTTCCTCCTAAGTGACAAAAGAATTTTCAAGTTACTATTCACATTTATGTACTCAATGAGCATTTACTGAGTACCTTCTATGTGCAAGGGACTCTGCTTGGATCTAGGAATAAATTATAAATAAGAGAGACATTATTTTTTCCCTATTAGAGCTAGGACAGTCAGGGCAATGGTAACACATTTTATGTGTTACAGCTTATGAAAGGACATGCAGAGCACTACGAAGCATACAGAAGGGCCATCAGACACAGATTTGGGGAGCAGGAAAGTTTTTGAGGAGGGGCTGCATTTAAGCTGAGTCATAAAGAATAAATCACCATTGGCGAGGTAAAGAGGGAGAAAGAAGGTGGCTCTGGGTAGATGTGAAGGAAGGCCTGGAGGTCAGAGAGGGCAATACAGTGGTCCACTTAGGAACTGTAGTTCCCTGTAGTGGGAATGTCAATTGTGAATACAGTAATGAAGGGAGAGAAATGAGGCTGATAGGGATAAGTGGGAGCTGGTCTTGCAAAGGAGCGTGCACCCTGTCCGGTGGTTTGTGCTTTATCCTAGGAATTGGAAGGATTTCAGGCAAGGAAAGGACATGATCCGATAGGCTGCAGAATGGGAAATGGATTGGAATATGACCAAACTGGAAGTGTTTAGGAGGTTGTTGCAATAATCCAGATGCAAGTGGTTATTTATTTATTTATTTATATATTTATTTTGCAAGTGGTACATTTTGTGGTATAAAAGCTGATGGCTTTTACCTTCTACATGATTTGGGAGTAGAGTATTTGAGAATGAGATGAAAGGAGAGGTGGTTTTCAAATATTTAAGAATTGTAGAGAAAAAATTCTGACTAGGAGACAAGAGGTCCAATGAGCAGTATTGAAGGAACCATTTGGTGAAGGACACAAATTTATAGTGGTAATATCTGCATGGCTGTATGTTTTCCCCATGCTACTCCAAAGCATAAGTGTGATTTATTAGTAGTGAGTCACTGTGCTGATCTGTCAAAAGACTGGATGAAGACACAAACAAGGGAATCTAAACTGGGCAAGAAAGTAAGAAATTACAAAGGGAAACTAAATGATAAGAAATGAATGGTGAGGGCTAGAGCCCCAAGACCTGAGATCAAACATAACAGGATTGAGGAGAGGGCCAGCCCCAAGGGCAGCAAAGATGCATAAAGCAATGATCTACCACAAAGTTTAAGACATCACTGGTGACTAAAATATCACTAGGAATAAACCAGAAGGGGGAAATTTTAAATTTTAGAATGCTCTCTAGGAGAGTCCTCTATCTGTTCTGAACCTATTGCAAGTGAGAAGTCCGTGGAGAAAAAGAAATGTGATCTACTTATACTTATGCTGTGTCTCTTTGCCTTGTCTTTCAGTCTGTCCTTCTCTAAGAAGATGCCCACTTGTAGCCTTTTGCTACAGAGATCTCATTGCACTTCCAGGAGTCTGCTGGGCAGTATCATATGTCACTTATGTGACCATGTCTAGTTCTTGAGCAACACACAATCTGGGTGCACTGTGATGGCCATGGAAGTGCTCCACTCGGATGTCTCTTAAGACAAACTGCTGTGCAGGGCACAGCTGAAGTGCTGTAGCTCTGGACCAATCAGGGTATTTGTCCCAGGCCATTCTCTCCTGGGCTGCTCCTATACAAAGACTGAGCATATGCAAGGGTCCTAGGAAATAGGCAGTACTGCTTGATGCAGGATTTTTCTAGTAGGTGACTTCAACTCAAGGACTCTCCATCAGTCTAGCTAAGACTTTCCAGATCTAAGCAGCAACCTGAGGCTCTTCCTAATTCTCTCCTCTCTCTTTTCACAGGCATTAGACCCACATCATGGTGGAAGCTTCTCTCTGTTTACTCTTGCTTTGTCTTCCTTTATCCTTCACAGGAGCTCTCCCAATGAATACTTTGCACCTTTTATCTCATCCTGGCATGGGCTTTTTGGAGGACAATGAATGGCAAAGTTACTCTGCAAAAGCAGCAACCACAGGCTGCCGCTTACTCTTTAGAATTTACGGATTATGAGTTCAATCCATCATGGATGTATGTTCCACAGCAAGCTTCCAAATGGTCTCCTGTCATAGGGCACCTGGGATATGGTTTAATCAGATATGGGAAGACATGAAGACATGACAATGATTGTCATGAAGGAAGAAATTGGTTATACTCATAGACTGTTAGAAAAAAGAAGCGCAGTATGCCATGCAGCACCACATGGGGAAGCAGCAGGGTCTGTCAGGAGGCAAAGGGACATAATCAAGAATCTTTATTGTGATTTCTGTTGGGAGAAATGGGCCAAGCAGAATAGGCAAGCTTAAGATTAGCTTGTTTGAATAATTAAAGTGGGCTCTATGGTGTAGAAGTTGTCCCTAGCTGTCAGGTACTTGGTCCTTGGGGATGATTATGGCAGGGGAATAGTGGCTAGAATGAGAGAGCATGATCAAGAAGGTGGTTAAGGGTACAGGCTCTGGACTGGCTGTTGCATATGAAAAGGCATGTTGCCACATTGAGTTGTTTGCCATCTCTAGGAATTAGCCAGCCTTGGGAGGGACAGCCCCTCCAGTGTCAGCAGGGCCCCAGCGTGTCATAAAAAGACATGATTAACACATTTTCTTAGAAGTCTTCACTTGTCTTAAGGTAAGGAGTAGATATTCCCCAACACCTACTCCGGTGTGCATGGGAGAGTAAGGGGAGAGCACCTCAACAAATTCTCTCCCTATGTAAGTCTTTTCAATTTCTCCCACCCTCTCCAATCTCTTTCATAGATTGAAGGTACAAGTAATAAACTATGTTTTTTTGAAAATATGTTTTGTTCATGGAACTGACTTTTGGCCAACTCTTATGCAAATCTCACCTAGATGGTCTGGAATCCTCTTTGGTCTTGAGCCAAACTCGACAGAGTTCCATTTTTATATTCTGTTACCACAGGTTTAATCATGGTTTCCTTAGGTGAGGGATGCTGTTTCCAATTCCTACATGTGTAAATCCTGCCTATTTTTAAAGTTTCAACTAAAATATCATCATACTTATGAAGTTTTCTTTGATTGCTCTGCCAGATATAACTTCATCTTTACTTTTCATTTTGAACTTCTCATTTCAACACTGACATCTCCTAGGACACATAACTGTTTGCTTGATTTTGATTTTGGCCTTGTGTAAGGTAATATCATTGCAGAAAGTCATGTGTTGGGAGCTTAGAGAACATGTTTGCCCTGGAAGTTCAGGGAATTATCACCAGGAGTCTAATCCCCTTGGTGGTCCCTAGGTGTCTTAGAAGAAATAGCGTAGGGATCTTTTGATTCGGTGATCAAAATCCAAGACGCTGAGAATCAAATTCAGATAAGCAAGAACACAGAGGATTCATATTTAGATAAAGAAGAGTAAAATTTATGTGACTTATTTGAGGACACAGATTCTGAGGCAGAGAGACTGGAACAGGAAAAAAAAAAGAAACATTGTTATAATTTTTTTTCCTAAGGTAAGAAGAAAGGACTAGCAGAACACCCATAAAACCAAAATTATAATTATAGATTTATCCTGAAAAATACCAACTATATTGAAAAAGACACAGAAATTAAGATTACATAGTATAAACACAGTAGTGGAACAACAGTTAATGAAATAAAAATTGGGACTCCGGGAAGATATCTAGACGTATCTGAGACCTTGGTATAAGATTGGAGGAGGCATCCAAAATCAGTTGGGATCAAACTGATGTTGAAACAATTGTTTGTTCCTGTATAAAATAGGACAAAATTAAACTCCACCTCAACCAAAGTAAAAAACAAACTCCAAATGTCTTAAAGACCTAAATGTGGGGGAAAAAAATTAAACTATTAGAATAGAATGCAGAGGGGAATAGTAAAACCTTGAAGTAGGAAGGCACTTCTTAAGTACAACAAAAGCAGAAATCCTTAAAATGTAAACTTTCTGTAGAACAACAGAAATCATAAACAAAATTAAGATCTACCACAAACTGGGAGACGATTTACAGCATATGTAAAAGGCAAAATATTAATATCCTCAATATAAAGGAACTCTTACAAATCAATTTAGATAGGGAAAATTGAAAAATGAATGAAAGATGCAGTAGACAATTCGCAGAAGATGAAACTCAAAGTAACAATAAATATGAAAAAAATGTTCCACCTAGCTCTAATCAGGCAAATGCAAATATCAGCAAGATACTCCTTAACCCCATCACACTGGCAAGGATCTGTAAGCCAGACACTGCCAAGCTTTGGCAGGGAAGAGAAGAAATTAAGAACTCTCAAGCCCTGCTGGTGAGAATATGAATTGGCATAACTATTTTGAAGAGCAATTTGGAAAAATCTAGGAAAACTGTATGTGTGCATAGGTTATGACCTGGCCATTCCATCTCTAAATATCTATCCTTAGAAAAACACTCCCTCAAGTGCAACAGGAGATATCTTCAAAGATATTCTGTGAAGCATTATTGGTCACAGATAGTAAAAGTAAAAGCAAAACAACAACAACAAAGGCAGGAAAAAGCAAATTAGGCCAAGAGAGGAAAAAGTGGTATGTGACATGTTACACAGTAGTTAAAACAGATAAAATAGAACCAAGTGTAACCATACAGATCTGTCAATCATAATACTGACAGAAAAAGCAAGTCACAGAAGGATATTTACAGTGCAATATAATCTTTACAAGTTAAAAAAATATGTCATGATACTCCATGTTAGTATTGATAAATGTACACACAGTTAAAGTTTAAAAAAAAAAAAAAACTTGGATTTGAGGGGCACCGGGCTCAGTTGGTTAAGTGTCTGCCTTTGGCTCAGGTCCTGATCTCCAGATCCTGGGATGGAGCCCCACGTCAGGCTCCCTGCTCCACGGGGACTCTGCTTCTCCCTCTACCTCTACCTCCTTCCCCCACTCGTGCTCTCTCTTATAACCTCTCTCTTTCTCTCAAATAGAATAAATTAAAAAACAACAACAACAACAACAAACAGAAAAACAAAACATGGATTGGATTCCTACATCCCACATTCCGGATAGTGTTAACTTCTGTAGAGAAAAGAAGGACATTGAAGGTGAAGAAGATCGAAGTCACTAATTTTATCAGTAACACTTTCTTTGTAAAGTGAATTTCTCAATCAAATGTGAAAATTACCTATGCGGCAGCACATGAGTGGTACAAAATCATCAGAGTTTTTTTTTTTTTTTTACATTTAAGTTTTTAAAACAATAACTTAAGCTATCGGGGGGAAAGAAACCTGAAATAGCATCTAAGGAAAACAGCAGAACAGAGAGGGAAGAAAGGAGTGGATAGAGGACTAGAATCTAAGTGGTAAAAGGGGATGGGGTTTTAGGCATGAATATCACTAAAATCTTGCTCAGGCTCTTGATCATTTCCGAGCGTAGTTGGTTACCCACCGACACATCTAGACTACTGTTTCCTAAGGGCATGGTGTGTGGCCCACACATCTATCACCTTCAGTCCCCAGCTCAATGCCTGACACATAAAAGGTGATCCCTAGAAGCGTATTTACTGCATCAAATGAATGATCTTTCCATTAGACTTTGCAAAAGGGGAAAAGATAATTTTCCCAGTCACCTGAAGGGTTAGTTGCACTGTTTGAACAAGAGAAAGATAAATCAGGAGAGTGGCCTGGAACCGTGGGAATTTGCCCAGAATGCTTTGAGGAGTCCCCACTTACATGCATGACAGCTGCTCACACAATGGATCTTGCAGACAAATAAAGAAAATTAGCAAATGGATAATGGGTCAAGTCCTCTCCAATGAAAAGGAGGCAATAAAGATATCCTCATCTAACTCCTGGTGCAGAGCAGTCACAGAAACTTATCTATGAATCACCAGTGGCTGGGACGGGGGATGCCAATCAACATAAATTTGGTACTATGAATGTCCTGGCAGGAGGGACAGGAGGCTATCCTGCTAAATCATATTTAAATTAGCCAAGGTGGGCAGCTGCCTCACAGATAATGCTGGTGGAGAACAATGCAAGACAGATGATTTACCAATTAAATGAAGCCGGCTTCCCAAACACTGATGGTTGAGGACTGGGGTGCCATGTGTTTCTGCCAGACACAGATCTGTCTCCATAACCAAATTAGGCTTCAAGTTTAGGACTCATATGTCTAACCCTCCCCACTCTGTCTCCCGCCCCCCACATAAATACAAAGAGGATTGCATGTTAATGAACAAAACTCAGACTTTCTCCATTTCTCCACTTGTCAAAATCTCTTTCACCTTCACAACCAACAGTAAATCACACGTTCTGCTTGAACAGGCACTCAGACAAAACCCCCAGCAAATGGCTATCATAGGAAAGAGGCCTTTGTCAGAGCACAGGCATTGTGCTTTAAAAGAGGGAAAGATAGCCTATGTGGAAATAGAAAAGCTTGTTCTGGACATTCTTTTAAAAAATACAACATGCCGGGTGCAAACTAGAATTCAAAAATGAATCCAAGCACCAGTTTCCTAGGGGCTGCCAAGCCAACGAGAAGGTCAGAGGACTGTATAATGACAATAACCAACATCAAGACAGAAACGTATGCAGTGTGCCTGCTACTCTTGCTTGTGTAATCTTCAGAAAAGTGTTTAGTATTTTTATCATTGCTTTTCTTTTTTCATATGGAAAGTCAGAGCAGTTAAGTAAGACTTATGAATAAAAACTTGATGCTCTTTTGACTGTGGCATGTATCTTTCAAATGTATTTCTCATCTAAAATTCTGTGCATATAGATCTAAAAAAGAGGAAAGCCATGGAGAGGCTATTTAGATCATTCTGGGCTCCTATTACAAGAAAGAAAACGAGAGACAGACAGACAGAGAACCAGGACAGGGCCCCAAGTTCTTGGGTTTCCTGTCCATTTTGGCACCAAAGGCACCATCAGAGCAGAAGGAAAAGACAACTAGCCTCTCGGTACTACATGGCCCGAGCACTGTGCTGGACACTTTTTAGGGGACTCCAGAGTAGCCTGTGTGACATACACCTTAGGTGGCTGGAAGATTCTATACTATGAAGAAGGATTACTGAATACAAAGTAAACATTACCCCCTTTTTTTTTTTTTTTTTTTTTTTGGTAATGTATTGAGAAAGGAAATCATGTCTGATCGATCTACCAGAGCTGTTTGAAGAGCATGGTAAATATAAACACAGAAAGCCAATGGATAAATTCTGTAAAAATTCCTGATGCCTTCTGTCAATTTTCTAGTGGATTTTTTAGAGCTCATTATGCACGGAATGGACAAGGAAAAAGATCTTTTAATATTGTTAAAGTACTGGTAAAAGATAGGAAACAAAAGATAAGGTCAATGAGATGCTTTCTCTGGACGGTGCGGCAAAAACAGAACAGTCTATGGGATATTGATACTGGAATGTGTTTTATATTATTTTTCAAGAAATTATTTTGAAAATGGTACACAGTGAAGTTTGCAGGTGGAACTAAACCATTCCATGTAGTAATGCACCGAGCCAACGCGAGTAAATTATAGGCTGTGAGACAGGGCAGATATCTAGCCCACGAGCTTCAGTATAAGCTTGTGTAGAGAATGCATTTAGAGAAAAAAATAAATATAGATGATATTTGTATGATGATGGGTTCAATAGCAGTTACAATGCGGAATAGGAATGTTGGAACCTTTGTATCCATTCCCTTAACTAGCTGCTCCAGGTGCTGCTGTGGCTGCCAAAAGACCAACAATTACCTGGACATGATCAGAAAGGAGGCTGGGAAGGCACAGACAACATTATTATTTTGTGTACAGAATCATGATGTGGTTGCAGCTGGAACACTGCATGTAACCTTGATGCACTCAGCGAGAGATATGTGTGACAGGACGGAAGGAAATCCAGAGACCAAAAATGAAAATAATCACAAGAAAAAAAAAAAAAAAGAAAGAATTAGCTTTAGGATAAACTGCAATAATATAGTTTGTCTATACACATGAAGGGATGGGAATGTCACATGCAAACACACAATGTGAAAGGAACAAATGTCAAAATACACAAGCAAGTCTCCTCTTCCATGCTAAGACTCAGACTTGAATAAGAGAAGGTCAGGGAAATAAAGGTATTTGTTCTGGTTCTACTACCAATTAACTAATCGACCTTGAGTACTGGTTTAACTCTCTCTGCACTTCATTCTCTTCATCTCTCAAATTAAGAGTTTGGGATAGATTAAATCCAATCTCACAGAGCAAGCATTTACTGAGCAGCTACTATGAACCCTTTGAGAGCTAGAAAGCTGTCTGATGCTTGACCTGAGCCACTCAAAAGCTTTCAGTCTACTCACAGGAGTAGGGCATATTCTAATTGCATTTTAAAAAATTATAGATTGGAAAAATAAATAAATAAAAAAAATTAAAAAGTATAGATTGGGATGCGTTCAGCTTCACCACTGTGGAGTAACAAGCTTAAATAAAAACTGGAGAGGGAGATTGGCCTAATGAAGCAATTCTTAAACTCAGAGGCCATGAAGGGCAAAGGACAAGTCTTCATTTCTGTTTGCATGCCCAACTCAGTAACTTCCACTTAGAAGTAACTCAGTAAGAAGTGTTGATTATAAAAGTGGCATCTAGGGGTGCCTGGGTGGCTCAGTCAGGTAAGCGTCTGCCTTTGGCTCACATCCTTATCCCAGGGTCCTGGGATGGGCCCCCGGATCAGGCTCCCTGCTCAGTGGGAAGCCAGCTTCTCCCTCTCCCACTCCCCCTTCTTGTGCTCTCTCTCTCTCTGTCAAATAAATAAAATCTTTAAAAAATATATATTTTAAAAAAGGTAGGATCTAAAATAGAATTTGAAAGATCAATAGGATTAATAAGATCGTTTTTCTGACAAAGATGGACATGGATGAATTATTTACGTTTAAGGGACTTACATAGGGCAATGCATAGAAGCAAGAAGGTTTAAAGTATTTATAGAAGAAAGAACACTGTGGTTAGGCTATCATATAAGGGACTCCATAGGAGTTCAGAACAACAACAACAACAAAAATAAAAAATGCTTGAATTCCATGGTATGAATTCATGTCTGGAGCCATTTAAGATTTATAATCAGAAAATTAAAGTTGATTGTATATAGATTTTAAAGTTTGTTCTGAGGCAACAAGAAGGAAGAAGTTGTCCGCAGCATCAAATGTTTCAGGAAGTTTCATTTGGTTGAGGACTACAAAGATGGTATTGGTCTGGCAGTTAGGACATTGGTGGCCATCAGAAGGATCACCCGCAAAACATGTTAAGAAGATTCTTGAATCCCCACGTTTAAAGATTCTGATTTAGGAGGACTCGGGAGGGGCCCTTTGGATCAGCATTTACAACAAGCACTACTCATGGTTTTGATGCAGGAAGAATACAGACCATATTTTTAAGAAACACTAGGTGAGTATGATTTTCATTTATAAGATGAAAAACATTAAATTATCTACTTCAGAGACCATTTCAATGACCAAATCAAATCAATAGCCTGGTTGATCTGATCAACTCTGCAGAAACTGATCATTCCCATGGCAAAGAGGGGGAGAAAGATTCAATAGAAAAATTAAAAAATAAATAAATAAATAGATAAATAAATAAATAAATAAATAAATATTGATTCATTGTTCCTATAGAAGATAAATGTAGACATGGATTTTATTCCAAATGATTTGGATGAAAACTAAAAGTTTTCTAAGATCCAAGGAAATGTATATTTTTGTTTTTTGGTAACTTAACTTCCATTACTATTCTAATAAAATGGATATAAGACATAGAGCAGATATTCTCCATTTCTCCAGATAATCCTGTCACAGCTTTGGTCTTACTGTTCCCCCATTCAGTGCAGTTGGAGAGAGATTGATTAATTTCTTGTTTCATTGTTGCCACACTCCTCTGCACTTTCTGATTGCTGTTGGGACTGAAACTAAGAAAATGACACCAGGACGAATGTTGTTGTGGCATTTCCAACCCATTGGAACTAGGAAGTATTTGAAATCTCACCAGACAGCTGGTTCTCAGGAGACAGCGTCTCCTTTCCTCATTTAACTAAAAAAAAGTTCCCCCGGCTTCTTTGTAAAAGTTATCCAGAGACCCTCATGTTTTCAAAGTTTGACCTTTAAGAAAGAGTCAATGAGATGGCATTTTTCAGGTGTTCAGGTGATCTTGGAAAATCCCATTAGACAGAATAATCCACTTACACATTCAGAAGGTAGAAGACCTAGGTTCTAGGTTCAGCTCTGCCTCGAACATAGTAAGTAATCTAGGAAAGAGTTTTCACATTTGTGGGATCATCAGGGATTCCGGACAAAGAATGTCAGTGCTGGATAGGACCTGAGATGATTTGGCTCAACCCTTCTGTTTCACAGTCAAGGGAACTAAAATGATTTCCCCAGGCCACTTGGTTGATAGTGGCTCTTCATGACACAGGCATCTTGACTCCTTGTTCCTCTCCCATCTTCCCCATGGCTCTCAGCTTTGGGGGATATGCACAAGGAAGCACAGCAATTCCTATTTTTGAAATGAGGCAAAGAGGCCTCAAAGCAATGAACAACTTGCCCAGTGTCACAATTCCCATAGTATTATTAATGCAAAGTAAATACTAAAATTCTGCTACTGAAGCATTTCCCATGTGTTAGGAACATTGTGATACACTTGATGCATATTTCCTAATACTCCTGGTCCAATGGTCTTCCTATTTACCACCCCGTGCATACAAAAGAAATCTACCATCTTCCATGGATGATATATTTAACAGTCTCAAAACTTTTGAGTGATAAAACCAGGACTAGAGCTAATATGTTCTAATACTTGGCTTTGTGCTTTCTTTACAATAATACACAGCATAGTCGTTGAAGTTGAAATGTATACAATGGAATATTACTCAGCTATTAGAAATGACAAATACCCACCATTTGCTTCAACGTGGATGGAACTGGAGGGTATTATGCTGAGTGAAGTAAGTCAGTCAGAGAAGGACAAACATTATATGTTCTCATTCATTTGGGGAATATAAATAATAGTGAAAGGGAAAATAAGGGAAGGGAGAAGAAATGTGTGGGAAATATCAGAAAGGGAGACAGAACGTAAAGACTGCTAACTCTGGGAAACGAACTAGGGGTGGTAGAAGGGGAGGAGGGCGGGGGGTGGAAGTGAATGGGTGACGGGCACTGGGTATTCTGTATGTTAGTAAATTGAACACCAATAAAAAAAAAAAATAGAAAAAAAAAAAAAAAAGAAATGATTTAACCAAGGAGAAGCTCTGCTTTGTGGCACAGAATGCACATCATCAGTCTAGCCATTGTATTTGCCCTCTTTTATCATCCCTACATGGGAAGATTTTAGGAATGATCAAAGAATATTTTGTTTGTCTATTTTAGTTCAAAACATTTTTTTCCCATGCTGAGGCTTCTGGGTTGTGTTTTATTTCTTCTAGAAACCAAGTTTCCCTTCTTATTCTCTAAAATCTCTCACTTGGGGCCACAACTCTGTGGTTGAATCAATACAAAGAGCTGTAAGTGGGCTTGTAGGGGATTTGTAAATGCTTCTGAAACACTTAGAAATTTCATTCAGGAAACAGGGAGCCCAGTGACAAGAGAAGGAAACAGGAGGGATGTACGAGTCCTGGGATTCAGAAGCCACCACAGTTAGGAGGGCTCTGTATAATATTGTGTAAGTGTCCTATGTAGCTTCAGCTTTGGTGTGTGAAGAAGCTTAAATAAAGGATTAAATTACTGGACACTTAGTACTATGGGATCTGTGACACTGGGCAAGTTGTTCATTGCTTTGCATTGCATTGCATTGCACAGTTTCTCTACACCCTTGTCAACACTTGTTATTTTCAGTTGCTTATTTTTGGGTTTTGTGTTTGTTTTTTGAGAGGGATCATCTTAACAAGCGTGAGGTAGTATCATTATAGTTTTGACTTATATTTCCTTGATGATGAGTGTTGTTGTGCATGTGCATCTTTTTGTGTGCTAATTGGCTATTTGTTTATCTTCTTTGGAGAAATGTCTATTCAAGTCCTTTGCCCATTTTTGAATTGAGATGTTTGGTTTTTACTATTGAGTTTCCGGAGTTCTCTATATTTTCTGGGTATCAGCCTCTTGTCAGATACATTATTTGCAAATACTTTCTTTATTCTGTGGGTTGTCTTTTTACGCTGCTGATATTGTCTTAGATGCACAATTTTTAAAAGTTTTCCTTAAGTCCAATTTTTTTTTCTTTTGTTGCCTCTGTTTTTGGTGTTACACTTAAGAAACCATTGCCAATTCCACTATCATGAAGTTTGTCCTATGTTTTCTTCTAAGAGATCTGCAGTTAGAGATGTAGGTCTTTGATTCATTTTGAGTTCATTTTTGTATAAGGTATAAGATAAGGATCTGGTTTTATTCACTGCATGTATAGATTCCATTTCCTCAGCACTATCTGTCGAGAAGTTCATTCCCCACTGAATCCTCAGACCATACTTTGAGAACTGCTGATGTACACTATCTATTCTTAAAATGTCTTCTTGGCAAAGGCATTATGATCATCATGACTTTTTATTTTAATTAGCTATCCCTAACATGAATAAATCATAAAGATGTTTACACTTTGGTGTGAATTAGTTTATTAGAGATTCGTACCCTATTGCTTGTAACACTACGCCCCCTTGAGTTCTCGTTTCCACCCTGCTGTTATTTAGCTCTTAGCAATTTGATCATTTCCCCCTTCCACAACTCAGATTTCTCTTCTGCAAAACGAGAAGGTCATTTCCCAACTTTTTTTTAAGGCAGCAGACCACTTTAAAACTATTTGAGACTTCCTTTTACTAAATTGATAAAAGGGAGGGTGTTGTGATTGACGTTAAGAGTGTAGCACCCAGCTTCCTCCCTAGAGGCAGTCCACTGAGATATTTTTGGGACATCTAAAGGGTCCTAGAAATATATTTTAAAAACCGAAAGAGAGGCAGTTGTCCAATTCCCTTCTGAACCAAATATCTCATGGGTCTGTGATGTGTAATGACACAGAAGCATCAAGTGAGTTAGAATAAGGGCAGGAATATTTGGTGTATCAGGATTTGGGATGTCTGCACAGCTAGATGGAACGTTTGGATGGAAGGAAATGGGAGATTTTGAGAAACCAAAGGGGAAAAGGTAATGCAATCTGTTGTAAGCAAAGGGGAACAAGAAGAACAAACAGGGCATGGAAGATGAGTAAAGGAAGAAGGGAAGCGGATTGCGGAAGAAGCCTCTGCTTAATGGGCTTGCTTGGAGCCATCTGGCCTGGGAGACATACCCTTCCTTGAAAAATGGGTTGGAGGATGTTAGGTGGTCCTGGTGTTTTCAAATATGGAGGAATCCTTTTTCAGTCCAAAGATAAATTAGTGGGAACCCAAAACCTATCCAACACTAATTTGAACCCTAACCCAACCCTAACCCTAACCCTCATCCTTTGCCAGGAAGTTGGGTTAGTGCCATTCCTAATCAGGATCTAATCAAGCCACGACTTCCCTCTACCCTTTCATTCTTATCCCCAGACAACCTGCTCCATCCTTAGCATCTCGTTCTCAACTCCACTTCCCTATGCCCTCAGCACATTGTCCACATCGTGCAAACACAAACCTCTCTTTCCCCTTCTGTGTCATGTAATCCAGAAAGCAGAGGAGTGTATATGGATTTAAAAAAGAAAGAAAGGAAAGATGCTTTGCTCAGCTTTGAAGGCACTAACAAGAACTGGGATAACACGTATGGAATAATTAAAGCCACTATGATCTTTTGCGTTTCAAAAGCCTTTTAAATTCATGTCATCTTTGGTCAATAGCTTTACAGTTCTAACAAGCAATTTTCACAAAGTGCTATTAAGGGCTGTAAACTTTATTTTCTACTCTCTATTTCTCCTTTTTAAAAAAAAAAATTTAGGTTGCTTTGTGGTGAGTAGGGATGGAGACAATGTATCTTTAAATAATAAAGAAACCATTTTAATATTCTCATAAACATCATCCCCTCTGCTCTCCACTACAAACTTTAACAGCCCAGCAGCCAGAGAAGCAAGTAGGGCAAACAATACAAGAAGAGTCATTATTGTAACTAAATTAGACCGTTTGTTTTCTTTCCCTCAAATCAAATTGTGTAGGAGCTGCTTTATTGCAAAACAGACATTAAAATTCCAGCAAGACCTCAGAGAGAAAGTAATTTCTATTTTATCAGTGCTGTAAAGCTGTCTTTATGTTCTGAAGCAGGAAATATTGCAAGGATATTTATAGCTTCGGCTCCAAAGCCAGTTTGAATAGAAATGTTACCGCGGTCGCTGGAGCTGTCATACTGCTCCGTGGAGCAGGGAATTTTAGTGAATTTGTGAATTACTGTTTCAGTCTTGACAAGTCTCTCAGTGAGGCTGGTGTGTGTCTGGAGCTGTTTGGTGGTTTGGGAGATAATGATTAAAGACTTGGATTTGCTTTAAGAGGAGATTTAAATGATATTCTATAGCTAATCAGTTTTGTTCCTCAGGTCCTCCCAGAACAGAAAAGGCAAGGTTTTCAAACTTTGGCAGCATTAGGCTTTGGTGGCCTGGCAGTGAGTGTTTCCCAGTCCCCTCCCTGGCCTTCCTCCTTCTCCCCCCGCCGCCCCCTTTGTCCTTGACCTGCCCATCAAGGTATCACACAGCTCCTCATCTGTCTGAACTGTTTACCCAAATTTGACAGTTATTTACCATCCTGCTTCTTCCCTGGGGTCTGTTGAAATGATTCATCATAGTGTCTTGCATTTATCTTAAACCTTCTCATGAAATGTGCCAGGATTCCATGAATATGATCCTCACCATCAAAGGGGAAAGAGCTTTACTTGTTTTACATGGGGAAGAGCTGAAGTCTAGACGTGGGGAGACATCTGACTAAGGTCACACGGTGCTTCAGGAGAACAGATGGGCTGAGCATTCCGTTCTCTCATTTAGTTCAAGTATTTCTCCACTGCCACTTGCGCATCACACCAGTAAAAACAGAAGTTTCGTGACTTGCGGTCTAAACAGACAACCATTGGAGCAAAATCATCTGAAAGTGGGGCAATGAATAGAGACTTTTAATAGCTCCAGGGCCACCCCAGGCTAGGAGGCAAGACAGAGCTATGCTGTGCCTGAGCTTCCTATTGCTCTGAAAGCCAAGGGCAGTGGGGGTGGGCAATGGTTCGTGGTTTCTACCAGTGTGCTGTGTTCTTTTAAATAAAGCTGTGCAACAACTAATCAAAAGGGTTTTTTTCTTTCTGTTTGTAAGTCAAGGGTTTGATTTATGCCACACTGCTCATCGCCTGACCACTCGGGTCAACAACAAAGTTTAATTTCCAATTAGGCAAATCCCTAGAGTGAGATTTTCTCTGGAACCACATCCCAGAGAATCCCTTTGCTTTAGGGGACAGAGATCCCACCCTCTGCTCAGAATCTGCTCTTTTGGTGCAAGATGAAGACACTTTTTTTTTTTTTTCTTATTTCCCTAAACTGAGATAGAAATAGCAGACCAATGCAGAATTTGACCTGTGGACTGTCCCAGCTGCAGAGGCTTGGCCATCCTCCTCCAATTTTTTGATGAATCCATATTCTTGACTTACCACTGAATCAGAGAACATAAGGGCTAAAATGCAATCTAAAGACCACTTAACATAATCCACCAATTAAAGACCTCTTAGAACACAGGTCTTTTTGCTCAGACCTTGTGATCTTCCTCTATACTCCCAGTGTCCAAAGTAGTAGATGGTAGTTACGTGTGGCTCTACTAAGCACTTGGATGTGGGTAGTCCAAACTGACATATACTGTAAGTGTGTGGAACCTATGCCAGATATCAAAGACCAGGTAGGGAAAAAAAAAAAGAATGTAAAATAATTTTAATGTATTGATTTTTATATTTTTTATATTGATTACCTGCTGAAATGGTAATATATATGGGGTAACATAAGACACAGTAACATTCATTTCATTTGTTTCTTTTTTTAATGTGGCTCCCAGAAAATTGTAAGGTATGCACGTGGATCACATTTTATTTTCATGGAACAGCACTGTCTTACACATCTTTCTCTCTTTGAGTATGGGTTCACAAGGAAAGTGGTAGGAGTGCTCAGACCCTCAAACCCTCCCATGAGGATTCTAATTCTGGTCAGGCTGCTCTTATCCTTTTTGTTCTCATGGGCTTATAGACCCAAGGAATAATGGCCTGTCTTGTAGCCCTGTGCTATGCAGAGTGGTCACCTCCCGTAAAAGTTCAGAGGGTAGAAGGTGGTTTGAAACTTATTAGCTTTGATCTTTACTTCAAAGTCCCAGTGGGGATAGCCCAAATTACAAAAGGCCACAGAATTATTAATGTTCTCATATTCAAGTCTAGATGTTCCTAATTTCTCTACTCCTGATTCTTGGGATAAGTTTTAAGGAGGATATATTCAAAAACAATCTTATTTTATTTTATTGAAAGACTTATTTATTTATGTTGGGGAGGGGAGGCCCTAAGGGAGAGGGAGAGAGAGAGAATCTCAAGCAGACTCCTTGCTGAGCACAGACCCTAAAGTGGGGCTCAGTCTCATGACCCTGAGATAATGACCTGAGTGGAAACCAAGAGTTGTATGCTTAACGGACTGAGCCACCCAGGAACCCCCAAACTGATTTTATATGCTCTCAGTTCAAGAAACAGAGGTCTACCATCAGCCAGCTGAAGCCTGTATTTCTTTTCATTTTTCCCTCCTTCAAATAGCACTCCTGTAATGGTTAAGTTGCTGCTGACAGAGAGCTTGCATATAATTTAGGTGTTCCTGTTTCCTTTATAATTAAAAATCCTTTTTTTCCTTCTATAATTTAGATAAATTTGTTACTGCAGTATTACTAGAGAGAGTTATAATCCTTCAGCCTTCAGAATTAGCTATGTTGGCTTTATATATTGATGCCAGACATTGGCAAAGATATTTGTGGCCTGAATGTATCTCTGGCTCCATGAAATTAGAAACACTTTGATTTGGATGGACTTTCCTGTGATGAATGGCTGGTTCATATCATGGGCCCATGGAAGTGATTCACAAACTTCTCTGCAAATTAGAGTTACCTGATGATCCTAAAAATTCCAAAGTCCAGGCCAATCACATCACAGTCTCTGGTGGGTAGAACAGGCTTCAGGAGTTTTTGAAGCTCCTCGGGTGATTCTGTGTGCACACAAGTTTGGGAGGCACTGGCTTTTCAGAAAGCTGGATGAAAACCCAAATAGCAAACATCTGTCAGAGAAAAAATTATTTAAACTGGATTAAGTTATCTCCCCAGAGGGTCACTATTCCTTTCTTCTTAATAAGCCCACACCACATTTTTTTTCTTATAATGATGGGAAGAATCTGAATTGGGAAGAAAATAGAATAGATCATGCATATGGATAAGAGCACAATGCCTACCCACTGCTTGCTAAGAGATGCTGGCTCTTGCAGTGTTGGGAGAGATAAATTGAAAAGAAATTTTAAAAGAAGATGAGATATGGAAAAAGTCATTATTTTTATAAAGAAGTTTCAAATGTTATTCCTTTGAATTGGACTTCAAATCACATTGCTTACTCCCATGGTGCCTACGGACATCATGACTTGAGTGAAATTTCTTAAGATTCTGCTGGCCACACAAATCATTGTTCTTACTGTCATGCTCTGAGACCTCAGATGGATCCCAGAGGCAGTAATCCTGCTGGCGTCAGGACAACTGAGGAGAACCATCTCCTATACATTTCTTTCAGAAAGGACCTCTGTGCTCAGAGTTGTCAGTGTTGATTGGACAACCAGCCCAGGAATATAACACCAGGTCACATACCAGAACTACTTGTCAAAGCCTATACACTTGATTCCAACTTATCTTAAAATGAACTCTGTAAAATGCAAAACCAAGCCTGGATGATCCTTAGAAATTACTATAATACATAATTTTAAGTGCAAGTGTTAGACCTTCCAGCATACATGGACCCTGGTTCAATACATGTGGGAAAAGATGAGGCCAGGAGCTGTAACCCTTATTTCTGATATGACACTAAGTTTCAGTCTCCACTTTTCCATCAATACTCTTTTCCTTACACAGAGAACTTAGAAAATTTTAAGTATCAAGTATTTATAGTAGCATATATGTATTTACACTTATATTTACATTATATATTTTAAAAATATATAACAAAAATATATAATACACAGTATGTTGTTATATGTAATAATATACATTATATAACAATTTATAATATACATGTGTATATTATATAATATACAAATGTTATATAGAATAATATATATATTTGGCTGGCACTTGTGTAGAAAACCTACACTCTATTCCTCCTGTGTTTCTCCTTTACTTTCCCACTATAATTACCACACTCACAACACTTCGGTCACCACTTGTGTGGGGCCTTCCCTGGCACCAAACAATTCTGCAACACCAACTGGATGTCCTACAATTTAACTCACTCTAACACTATCTACCAGAAAATAGCATCAGATCTCACAAGTTAAGGTCTCAGTCCCACAAGACTTCCCATAAGACTTGGGATTTCAATTGTAAGTCTAGCTTGTCACCTGTGCTTCTGGCCTATCAGTGATAAATTGGAGGTTCCCATGACTCTTTTGTCTTTTGGTTCAATTAATTTACCATAGTGGCTCACAGAATTTAGAAAAACAGTTTATTTACTATTTACCAGGTAATTATGGACAGACATGATGTAGCTTACAGATAAACACCATGATAGAAAAGATGGAGAGGGCAAGTTCTGTGAGACAGGGCACGGAGCTTCCTTGAGCTCTCTGGGCATATGCCTCTCCCTATACCTCCACTCACTCACCTATCCAGAAGCTCTTTGAATCCTATACTGTTTGGATTTTTATAAAGATTTCATCATGTAGGTATGATTGAACCTTAATTCCATTTTAGCCCCTCTCCTTATCTATAGAGAATGAGGATCAGGTCAAAAATTCCAAGCTTCCACTCTGCTTAGTCTTTCTGGTGACTGGCCCCCATTCAGGAGCCCACCAAAAGTCACCTCAGTAAAACAAAAGACACTGCAATCACCCAGGAGATTCCAAGGGATTTGGGAACTCTGTAGGAGCCAAGGTCAAAGACCAAACATCAGAACAAAAAAAATGCTTCTAGTGCCTTTCATTTAGGAAATTACAAGGGTTTTAGGAGCCAAGCCATGGGGGCAGAGACCAATATATATATATATATATTTTTCTATTATCTCAAAGCAGTCAATATCAATCAAATTTTAAGAAATAGGAATTAATTGTCATTCATATATATATATATATATATATAATATTATATAGTTAATCAGTTATACATTGTGTCAAACATACATAGATATATATGTTATACACTATTTGACCTTCATAATTACTCTATAAAGAATACTTTATGCTACTTATTCTAGAAATAAACATTGAGGCCTAGAAGTGTCAAGAAAATTCACCAATATTCTGTGGTTAGCAAGTATTGTGATCCGCAATGTGAAGTCAAGTCTCTCTGATGCCAGGATCCGTGTTCTTTTTACTAGGCTGTGCTGTCTACAACACTGTAGAGAGTGCCTTAATGGGACAGTGTTGTGTGTGGGTGGAGGCAAGACAGTAATGGGGGTTTCCATGAAAAGATTCTCAAAGGTTTTTTTTTTTTTTTTCCTATTTTTTACTTTTGTTTTGCAGTTGTGCACTATCACAGAAGAAATAGAATCAGGACTTATGTTCTGTACCTATACAGCTGTTTACAAGTACTTTCATGGTTCATGATCCATCAGGTTTCTGAGAGTTAATGTATTTTCTCCTGAGACATAAGAACTTCACGTCAGGATATTGGGGGCAATTTTCTGAAAAATGAATATGTGAGGTTCTAGGCTGATGCAGATACTTCTCACACCTCTCTGGAACTGCTTAGGCTGCTGCCTGTTGATCAGGGGTTGTATTGTGTTTCATGCCCCTTCCTGCTGTGCTGAATCCTTATGGCTCTCTCCGTCTCATTTATCCAATCAATATATATTATTTCTCCTAGGTGCCAGGCATCTCTCCTTTTCTCTCTCCTTTCCTGGAGATGCATTGGCAAACAAATAGCAAAAATCCTTGCCTTCTTCATTCACAGTGCTCATTTTATAGGGGGAGGGGGACAATTTAAAAAGGTATGTGAGTGGGCACCCTGGGTGGCTCAGCGGTCTAGTGCTGCCTTCAGCCTGGGTTGTGATCCTGGAGACCCAGGATGGAGCCCCACATCAGGCTCCCTATGGGGAGCCTGCTTCTCCCTCTGTGTCTCTGCCTCTCTCTCTCATGCTCTGTGTCTCTCATGAATAAATAAATAAATAATATTTTAAAAAAATAAAAAGGTATGTGAGTGAAGCGCTAGATAGCAAAATTTCTATGCAGAAAAATAGAGGAAGGGGATGGAGAGTTGTAACTGTGAAGATGATGTAAATTTATTTATTTATTTTTATTTTTCATTTCTTTTCTTTAGAGAGAGCATGAGCAATGGGAGGTAAAGGGGCAGAAGGCGATAGAGAGAATCCCTAGCAGGCTCCACACCCAGCACAGAGCTCAACATCAGGATCCTGAGATCATGAGGTAAACCAAAATCAAAAGTCAAATGCTAAACTGACTGAACTACTTAAGTGCCCCAAATCATGTAAATTTGTATAGCATGGCTAAGAAGGACCTTAAAAAAAAAAAAAAGTGAAGGAACAAGTAATTCAAATGTCTAGGGAAGTATGTTCCAGGCAAAGGGAGGGAATAGCATGGCAAAATCTTTAAGGTGGAAATTTATGTTTAATGAGGCCAGATCCATGTAGAGCCTTGTATACCAGTGTAAGGATATTGAATTTTGCCCTAAGTGAATTGGTTGTGAGCTGAAAAGTGGCATAATTTGACTGAACTTTTATCAGATTACTTTGTCTACTATATGCAGAACAGACTGAAGGTGGGCAAATTCAATCAATTTTGTAATATTCCAAAAAATTTGGCAGTGCACTGGGCCAAAAGGATAATTGTAGGAACAGTAAGATGTAATCAGGTCTTCGTCATTTTCTGAAGACACAGCCAACAGGACTTGCTGACAGACTACAGATGGACTGGATGAGAGAGCATTAAAGATGATTCTGTGGTTTGAGCCTCAGCAACTGGAAGGTAGGTTAACGAAGATGGAAGATAGAGCAAGAGTGACCAAGTTCTGGGGCATATCAGGAATGCAGTACTGACAAGCTGAAATTTGAGTTGCTGTTTTAGTCATTGAAGTAGAGCTGTAACAAGCTCCCAAGGAAACTCTGGACTAGAGATCTAATGTTTGAGTCATCACAAGGGCACTTAAAGCCATTAGGCTAGATAAGCTCATCAAGAGAATGAATGCAGTTAGAAAACAAAAAAAAGTACCAAATCTGTACTACAGACAGTCCAGTGTTCAGAAGTCAATGGAATGAGAAGGAGCTGACAGAGGAAATGGAAAAAGAGCTATTGGTGAAATAAAAGGAAAACAAGCAGAGAGCATTGAATTGCTAGATGTAGGTGACAGATGCCTCCTAAAAAGAGACTCTGCACATTACATAAATAACGCCAGAGTTGAGTCAAGAGACCTGGGTTCAAGCACTGACCTCACCACATATTGGTTTGTGATATTGAGAAAGTTACTCCTTCAGGAAACTCCATTTCCTCCATGATTGTTGTAAAGGTGAAATAAGAGAACATGAAAGCTGTGGAGAAGAATAAGAACCTAGGACATAGCAGCTACTCAATAAATGGCAATTGACTCTGAATTGAATTTTATGTGTTTAAAGCTCAATTTTTTGTTGTTTTCATTTTTTTGACTGTTTTCCTGTACCTCTAACCCTGTCTTTGGAATCAAATCAGCACTTTCTGGCTACTGCTCTCCACCTGGGGTGATGCCTAAGCAGTCCTAGCCCTGACACCACACACTGTTCCTTCACTCTGTCAGGACTAGGTTGACAGGCCTGGATTTCCAAGTCATTCATTCAATAGTTTTTTTTGGACCTACTGTATGCGGCCCTGTGCTAAATATTGGCCATGATCCTTTGTAGCTCTGACCGTACCAAATTACATCCATGAGTCCTCTCTGATAAACTCAGACTCCCATGCCTGATTTCCGGAGGTTTGAGTAAATCCCTGATCACAACTTACTAATCATGAAATACTGCAGAATTACTTAATTTCTTGAGCTTTAATAATCTTGTCTATAAAATATGAATAAAAATTGCTATGCTGAGAGATAGGAACTAACTATTCATAATGTAGAAAAAATGATGCCAAATATGCGAAGTATCTTGGTCTTTGTCAGTTATAAAGTTGGTTATGTAGCTGTAATATGAATATCAATCTCCTCCCTCCACCCCACTGCATGCTGATGCCTCCCAAGATGTGGTGCTAAGCTCTGCAATTATCCAAATGAATCTTGGAGAGTGAAAAATGGTGCACTACAAACTCTAACACACTCTGTTAAGTTGAGATTTACACTTGGATTTGCTATATCCATTGAGAACAAATGTACTCCTCAATTAGTAAGTCTTTTTGCCATGTAGCTAGCCTTCCTGCATATGCATAAACACACACACACATGCACATACACACACGCACACGCACACACATAGGTATACATACAGATGGGCAGACGTCTGGTCCTGGTCAGTATATTAACAAAAAAAAAAAAAATAGAAGAAAGGTTATCTGATAATTCAAACACATTTTTAGTTAGATTCAAGGCAAAAGTCTTGAAGAAAACCAGGCTCCGTCCCTAGGTTGGCCCTATGTTTTCCTGTGTTTCTATTTTTTTCTTGATTCTTGACTTTGGCCAAAAAAAGCTACGAACAAAAAACCAGATCTCTGCCTTGTCCTTGCTTGTTATGTTATGTGTACGTGATCTGAGGATGACCTGAATATAGCTCTGGAATAAAATGATGGGGCTTCCAAAAGGTATAGGAAGAAGAAAATACTTTTATTAAATTTTTTCTGTGGTGATGAAAAGTCATGCTATTGCCAAGAAAAGACCACAGATTTTATCGCCATGGGTCTATATAAGAAACTAAGAATAGATAAGTTTTTTAATAACAATATATTAATATTTTGCAAAACAAATCTTGATTTTTTTTCATTAATGATTCCATGTGGATTCCTGGTCAGACTGACTACTCTTGATTGATTTGGTCCATAAATGAACTTATGGAGACTTAATTACACTGTGAGATCAGTGTATGCTTATTGATTGTGCCTTTGACATGATTAGCTACATTAGATTATGATGTCCTCATCCCCCAAAGATCAAAGCTAGGATTGGACTTTCTTTAAGGGCCATTAGTCATATGCTCGTGGCACGTGCTCAATTTTTTTCATTATGTAATAGGTAGAGGAGACTATAAAAAGAGCATTAGCTTCATGCCATTTAGAAATCTATCTTAAAAATGTACCTGATGGAAACAGACTCTATCTCTCCTCCCAACCCAACAGATGCTTAGTTGACACGAATGGAATTGAGAAGGGAGCCATTTCTATGGATTGCTTCACTCCTTACCCTCTACCATTGTTCCGTGGTGGAGCTGGAGTCCTTTCACAGGTCATCCTACATCCTACATCACCATCCTCAGTCTAAATGCACTGAAGACAAGGGCAAATGCAGCTGTGGTACTTGTGAATCCAGGCTGTAGCCACGTAGAAGATCAAATCCCTGTGCCCTGCAGCCAGCTTGGGACTCCATCCATTTTAGTCAGCACAGCATTACTAATAACCAGGAGAAACCACAGAAAATATGAGAGCTGTGGCAGCAGTGACAGAGGGAATGAGATGCAGAGCTATGCATGCTGGGAACTCTTGGCCTTAATTAGAATGTGAGTGTACAGTATTTATCTTTCCCTCAAACCTATAAATAAGGCCAGCGCTTTGGCGATTACTGATGTCTGCCGTCATTTCACAAGGCCTCTGTTTTGATGGAGCACTAGTTGCTGCAAAATAATATTTCTTTCCTCTGTAGCCTGCATCTACTCCTATGGAAACATTCCAAAGGTGTTCCGAACCATGACTGGAGGGGAGGAGGGGGGTGGGATCTAAGAATCTAGGTAAGAATTATTTTTCTGGGATCTTTCACTGCAATCGGATGTCATAAGATGTAAAAAGGTACTCACAGGCAAGTAATCAACACTCTTGTCCCAAAAATAGCCTTCATCCTCATCATCCTTGTTGGTGTATTTCCAGCTCCTCCACAAATACTTTCAGTGACAAGCCCTTCACTGTCTCGGAAGGCAGTTGACTACAATTCTGGGCACAGTAAAACCTTCTTCTCACTATTGAATAAAATCTGTCTCTCCCCCACTTACACCTGTGCATCGTAATACATGAACCCCAGATGTAAACTTTTTCAATGTCCCGAGTGCTTACCTGGTTCTCCTGTGAATCCCAATTTTCTACATGACTGGGAAAAATAATTACAAGCAGTACCCGATAAATAATTTTCTATCAGTTCTCTCTTTTTCTTTCTTTTACTTGGAGTACTGAAAACAAATGTGATGCATGCCTTCAGGAGTGAACCAGAACAATGTTGATTATCTGACGTAAAGGACAAAAAATAAATACACATATCCTCAAAGGACTCTCATCTCTGAAGTCAAAAAGTCCTATGATTAAGTGGTCTCTAAGAGGGTAGTTTACATTTGCTCATATAGGGGCATTCCCTGGACCACCTCAATGGTTAAGTGAAATCATCTTTGCTGTTTGCTGCTTGGTTCCTAAGAGTAGGTCATAAACTCCTTAAGGGTAGAGGATACTTTGTTTTTGTTTGTTTTTTTTTTTTTTTCATTGTTGTTGTTAAGTTCAGTATTTCCCAGTACACAGTAAATCTTCAATACAGAACTAATTGTGATTAATCAGTTTCATTTAATTGGGTGATTGGAGCCTCACTTCCAGAAGTTCATGCTTTCTCAAAATAAACACTTCTGTCCTCTGACCTGGTTCTCTCCATGTGAAGATGTGAGGCTGAAATATACTCATGGTCACCTCCCATGAACGTCTATTCAGAAGGTTGTAGCTATGCACCGAGCACCAAATCATTTCCTACTTTCTGTGCCTGAGAAGATATCATCAATTCATCCTTGGACAACACCTCAGGCTACTTTCTGTCCCATGAGACTACTAGGTGATCCATCTGCCATGCCCACTCCCCTTCCTTCAAAGAGAAAATTAAAAACCCAATCAACTAGCAATGGGCCCTCAGCCACAAGCTCACTCCCAGTGGATCATTCACCCCCTGTCTCAGTGTTGCCATTAGCCACTTTTGTACCTAGAATGACAATCAGCTTGCTGGTAAGTCTCATAGGGTGGTAACCCCGCTGGGCTGAGGGCCAAGAAGATTGTCCTTTTCCTCATACTGCTGCCATGGTAAAATGGGCCCCTTTGCTCAGAGAAATGGGACTATAGATACATCCCCAAAGGCTAGAAAAGGAGAGTTATAGAATTTTCATGGAAGAATTGCATATTTGACAATGAAAGAGGGCCATTTATATAAAAGAAAGTAATTTACAGGTAAGAAGAGTAGCATCTTTAAGCTTTCAGATGACATTGAGTGTTTCTTTGGGGTACTAAAATGCCAAGCCAATGTGCATAAGCTTCAGAAAGTCCTATGAGGCAGCTCTGGTGCAGTACAAAGTGTCTGCATGTAAAATCAGGAGATCTGGGTTTAATTATTTACTAGCCGTGTGCTCTGGAGCAAAAGACTGAGCCTCGTCTCCTCAGAGATGAGTAAAATAGGGTATTTTAATCCTGATTCACAGTGAATGAGTGGCAGCAAGGTGTGTCCTCACCTCCAGTGGTATTCAGGAGCTGATGAAGCTGCGGTGTGGTGCTGAGGAGATAAACCAACACACCAAGGTGGCTTCCAGGAGGATGAACAGTTGTGCCATCACAGATGTCACACAGTATGAAGGTGGGACTCAAAAGTGAAGTGCTGTGACATGATGCAGAAGTCCTGAATAAATGTGAGGTTGTGGCAGGGATAAAGCAGAAAGAACCATCCATCTTTCAACGATGAGCCTTGTAGCATGAGATACTTTTAATTTTTATTTTTGTATAGAAGTGTAGTTGACATATAATGTGATATTAGTTTCAGGTGCACGACATAGTGATTTGACCATTGTATACATCATGCCATGTTCTCCGTGAAAAGTGTAGTTACCACCTGTCCGTCTTATTTTTTTTTTAAGTTTTTTGTTTTGTTTTTTTTAATTTTTTTAAATTTATTTATGATAGGCACACAGTGAGAGAGAGAGAGGCAGAGACACAGGCAGAGGGAGAAGCAGGCTCCGTGCACCGGGAGCCCGACGTGGGATTCGATCCCGGGTCTCCAGGATCGCGCCCTGGGCCAAAGGCAGGCGCCAAACTGCTGCGCCACTCAGGGATCCCCTGTCCGTCTTATATAAGAGTGAAGGATAATGGCTTGAAGAGGGAAATGCATCATTGAAAGGATACTGAAAACCACCAAGAAAATAAATACTGAAATGCACGGGGTATAGGCAGTCATTGCTGGACTAACTAAATACTATTGTTTTTTAAATATTTATTTATGTATTTATTTATTTAGAAAGAGAGTGTGCATGGGGTAGGGGAGGGGGAGAGAGAGAGTGGGGATCTTAAGTAGGCTCCACCCTGGGCATGGAGCCTGATACAGGGCTCGATCTCATGACCCTGACATCATGGCCTGAGCCAAAATCAAGAGTCAGATCCTTAACCAACTTGAGTTAAACAGGCACCCCTAAATACTTTTGTTTTTAAAGTCTTCCAACATGCTAGGTACTGTCCTAAGTACTTCATGCATATACTCATTTAATCCTCATAATAATCCCGAAGGAGCTTTTCCTCTCATTTACAGATGCAGAGACTCAGGCTAAGAAAAATTTTGTACCTTGTCCTACGTACATACTTGGTGAATGGCAGAGCTGGAATTTGAACCCAGAATCTGACCTCTTAACACCCACACTAGACTGCAGCCTTCCTGAGTGATTGCCAGGATTCACCCAAAAGCCAGAGAGAAAGAGAGAGGAAAGGGACTGTAAAGACTTGCAGAGATAGAGGAGTTTGTTAACTGTGAAACTGGGGTTCCAGATGGCATTTGGAGGAAAGGGGAGCAGAGGTAGGACAAATTGGTAAAATATATATATATATATATATATATATATATATATATATATATAATGTTTAACATAACATAGCATAAAGAGAAGCCTGAAATGGAAGAGTAAATGACCAATGGGCTTGAATTTTTTGGCAGTATCTAATGATGGCAATAATATAAAAGATGGAGAAATTGACCTCAAAGTTGGAATATAAATAGCTTCAGTATAAAGTTACTCTGCTGTTGACTCTGGCTTGTCTTTGGTCCTAGTTCCAAGCGGAACTCCAGTGAGCAGTTGCCAAGGTGATGCAAAAAGAGCCTTCCCGGGTGCTTAAAAAGAAGGGACCTGGGGTCTCTGCTACTGAAGAGGACTCCATCCTTTCTAATGACCATAATGGCCAGCTGCAGAAGCAGAGCTACCCTTGGTGCTCAAAATTTATCTCCTATGATAATAAATCGAGGAAAAAAAAGCAGGTAGGATACAAATTCGGGGAGATAGGAGGACCAGCCAAACCAACTTCTGTACTTGGTAGTTTGCCTGGGGTCTCAAAGCAGCAGTTTTGCTGCTAAAAAAATCAATGTTGTGGTTTGAATGATGATACCAGATATAGTATGGAAAGCTACAGACTTAGTTTCCCTCAAGCCAGCCTGATTTTTTTTTAAGCCCAGATCATTCTACTCTGTATATTTAACTACGGGAGAATGGGGGGAGAAAGCAAAAGAGAAAAGGGAATTATAGGAACTGTGCATGTTCCACCCTTGTCTTCTCATCACACCCAACACCTCTTCTGGACACACAGCTGGACATGCTCCTGTTTGTTGCAACTCTGGAACATTTCTTTGACACTGCTGTTTCATGTGGTGAGCAGTAAGTTGCAGAATTCTTATTTATTTACTTTTTTAGATTATTGATTGCTTGCTTGCTTGTTTGATTGATTGTAACCCATTACAGGCTGAACACAGAAATTCAAAAAGGTACAGAGAAAATCATGGATGAAACATCTACTACAAATTTCAAAGGGACCCAGAATACTGAGTAAAGTTCTCGAAAGTTGGTTGCAAACTGGATCCTTGGCCTTTTGCAGTCTCACTGTGAAAGATATGTCTGATCTTGCTATCCTGGTGAGTAGGGGGCTTGGACAAGAAATTGGGCCTAAGAAGGCTGAGGTCCCACCCAGAGTACCATGTCCTCAGGAGGCCTTCAAGACCAGTAGTGTTTGCAATGAGACTTGGGGTCAAGATGAATAATCCTGTAGAGGTCACAACTATGCTAGATGCCAACATCAAGTATCAGGCCAGAGCATACATTGAAGAGGATCTGTTTGAGTTCTGGAGATGGGAGGCCTTGTCAGATGCCAGGATCATTTGAAGAAGCCAACAATAAGATGTCCAGAAATAAATCCTTTCTCTGAGTAGATTATAAATATGAGCCAAGTTGACAAATCTTGTATTTTTAATGAAACCAAACCAGGTAGGAGGCCCAGAAGGACAAGAACATTCCTGAACACAGTAGCCTGGAGTACCATGCCAGCTAAGAAGGCCATTCCCCATTAAAAATCACAAAGGAAGTTAGAGACAAATAAGATGATAAGATTCTCAGTGTTCACCTCAGGCAGTAGTGGTAGGGATAGTCAAGGAGAGAGGGCTCAGAGTTCTGTTGCAGAAAAGTTCTGTTCTGAAAGCTTGAACAGATTCAGGCAAGTTCTAAAGAAGTCCTGAGAAGTCAGTTAACGTGGGCTCAGCAGGGAGGCGGTGCTGACAATAAGAATCTAACCTTTGTGAGAACATTACAGTTTACAAAGCACTTGAACATGCAGTTGCTGCCATAGGTCAGCCTGAGCCAGCATGGTTAAGTGAATGGTAAATTAAGAAATGCAGTGGGTCATTCCACCCTGCTCTGTGTTGTGTTAGACCTACTTCCTCCTCGTTCTTCCTCTTCAATTTTTCCAGGTAAACCAGGGCTTTTTAACCTCAGCACGACGGATAATGTGGACCAGATGATTCTCTCTGCTGTGCCATGTAGAATGTTTCATAGCACCGCTGACCTCCACCCAGTAGGTGCCAAGAGGACCCGTCCCCCTTCCCTAGCTGTGACAACGAAAAATGTGTCCAAGCATTGCCAAATGTTTCCCTGAAGGGTGAAATTGCCCTTGGTTGAGAACCACTCATCTAAACAAATAGACAGAAAATTTCCCCCAATGCCCTTGGTGATCTCTGCTCTCCTCTGTCTTTGAGAGCCCTCAGCAGACCATGCAGGATTGGATTTTGTAATTGCACAGACTTTGGTTAGGGTCAGGGAGACCTGAGTCCATTTGTGACTCTGTCATTTGCTAGATGCATACTCACAGGCAAGTCTCTTTATCTGAGGCTCAGTTTTCTTGCCTGTGAAATGGGGGTGATAATCAGACCATCTTAAAGGACGGAGTGAGAAAATGATGTGATTTGTGCTGAGCATTCAGAGAGACGGGACATGGTAAATGCTTAATCATTGTTAGTTATCTCCATTATTGTTACTATTATATGAGAAGGTGGCTGTCCTTGACCATTCAGTATGTCACCTTCTCTCCAGTGTGGGAATCGGAAGATGAATAAGACAATCGCCTTCCCCTCAGGAGTCTGCAGTCCATTAGAGAAGAGAGGCCGGTCCATGAATCACTGTAATGCAGGGCATCAAAACCATTGCCAGCAATGAAGAGGAAGTTGCTGTTGCCGGATCGAGAGGCAGGGAAACAGATGCCAGGACTACCTCGATATGTACAACTGTGGTGCCTTGTCACCTGGAACACTCTCAGCAGTTCTGGATGCCACATCTCAAGATCAAAGAGGTCTGGAGAAGGTCCAGGGAAAGGCACCAAAAATGATAGGAAGGGTTAGTACTCTGCTGTCTTAGCCTGAGAAAGCGAAGGAAAGGGGATCAGGATGGAAATACAAGAAACCATGGATAGTGGATCTTTATTCGCTCCTGTATTTCATTAATAAAAATGTGTAGAGGATCTACAATGGTCTTGGCTCTGTGCTATGGTCATGGATGAGTGCAACTCCTGTCCTCAAGGAATTCGGACTCAGTGGGGAAGACGGGCCTGTGAGCAAGTGCAATTGATTCTTGGATGACACAGCTTTGAACTGTGCAGGTCCACTCATACATGGATTTTTTTCAACAAATACAATACATATTGTATATGTATTTTCTCTTCTTTATGATTTTCTTGACAGCATTTTCTTTTCTCTAGCTTACTTTATTATAGGAATACTGTCTGTATTCCTATAAGTATGTATATAGATATGCATACAAAAATCTGTGTTCAACTGTGTATATTATTGGTAAGGCTTCTGGTCAACAGTAGGTTATTAGTAATTACATTTTGGGGGAGTCAAGTCAGATTTTCAACAATGCAGGAATCAGCACCACTAACCCTTGTGTTGTTTGAATATCTCATGGCCTCATGACTGGACTGTAGTAGGAAGTCAGAGGGAAAAGGTCACAGGGCCAGAGAGGCTTCTCAAAGAACATGGGCACCTGTTTGCACCTTTAAGGATGAGTGGAATTTCAATAGAAAAGAGAGGGAGGACATTCAAAGGTGAAAGAGAGGAACTTTCAATAGCGTGAACATTGTAGGGATTGGAGTGGATGTCCTGAGAGCAGTCAGGTTGGACAATTGTTTAAATGCACAGGCTCACCTCGTTCTGCCCTTTCCATCTCCAGGATAAGCTTGCCCCACATCTTTGTTCTGCAGTAGAATTTTCTCTCATGAGCATCCCACTCAGCCTGAGCAGAAGCTGATACCAGAAGTTCGGAGAGCCACCCCCAGCAGGGGCAACCCCCAGCCAATGGACACCTTCTGGTGGGCGGAGATCTGCAGGCTACCCTCTGTGTTCCTCCAGCGAGCCACAGAACTGCACCCTCATGGCCACCAACAGCCACCTGCATAATCCTCCTTCCTTGCCTCACCCCTCCACTCCCTCACTGCCATTTCTTTGGATATTATCACCAAATAAACAGTCTGCACTCAAGTTTTTATCTCGAGCTTTACATTTTGGAGCAACACAGACTAAGATCGAGGCGAAACACAATTAAGAATTTTTTTTTTTTTACCAATAATTGAATTTCTAAATTTATAACAACAATATACCATGGAATACTGCATGGGCTGAGAAACTTTCTGACATTGTTGAGCTGATTCCTAATTTTTTATCCTGGATAAGTCACTTGACCGCTCAAAAACCACACAGTCTCTTCATCTGCTTATCTTGTAGAGTTGGGGAAATACAAGAGACAGGCACGCCAGATACATGTTAACTACCATTATTATAAAAAATTATAATGAACAATGGACAAGAGCAACCTCTTCACAATCTGGGTAACTATTATAATAAAAAAGTGTGGCAGTACTTTACGCCACAACCGCTTTGTTACTTTATATAAGAAGAAGCATTTCTGGCTTGCTACATCCAAACTACAGTTCTAAAAAGTCCTAAAAAGCGATGAGACTATTTTGAGTTTGTCCTGGGCCAAATGAAAATTATTTTCCCTTCAAAACAATCCTTGTTAAGCTGTCAGTACTTGAATTCTTTTTGGAACTGGTCTTTGGGTTAGGTTCCCAAAGTCAAATTTACATGACACATCGAGAAAACTAATGTTATTAGTTGATGGTCACAGATCATTTTTGACCTAAAGTGCTCATAACCAGCTTGATCAAGGCGTTGAGTCCCTGGTCTCAGCTCTCAATGATCTTTATCTGGTGCCAATCAAATTTGCTTTCAAGGGAAAAAAAATAAAGTTGCAACCATTAAGAAAATTCTAAAGAGCATATCATAAGGGACAGAAGGCAATTTCCAAAAGTCCCCCTAGGTTTGGGACATAGAAGCTATAGCATTGTGTATTTTTAGACCCTGCAGGGTTTAAGAGAACATCAGTCCTCTCGCATTAGAAATGACAAAACTGAGAGCGGACAAGGGGAAGAGCTTCGATCAAAGACACACTTTATAATCAGTAGTGGACTCACACCTAGGAGCCTAGCTGCCTGGCTCCTAATCTAGCATTCTTCTAGCTACACTCTGAATTAATAGCATCCTAAGAAAATGTGTAGTGTTTCAAAGTCACTCTTCTAAATGGATAATGCCCATTTGAATATGTAAATTTGTAAAATATTATCATCTATGGCCCTAACCTGGAAATGGGTTGAAGAAGAACTTAAACACATTTGTCACTGATTAAAAACCATATCAAGCTGTGAGCAAAACAGATGAATGCCTTTCCTTTTTGATTGAAATTAGAGATAATAGTGTTGCATTTCCAAAACACATCCTTTAGGATACAGATGGATAATGGAATACTGGGCTAATACGCTAAGAATCTGTTGGAATATGGCAATTCCATGTTCCTATGTCATTTGTTTTGTAACACACACACCACCTACTCCTCTTCTTAATGAGGAGCATTGTGCTCACTTTGGCAGGAAAGAAAGGAAGAGTAAGTTCAGATTTTAAATTCTAGATGAAGCTGCATGAGAGCACGAGCCTTGATGATCCCCCTTGGAAAGAATTAGTTTAAAAGCTGGAACATACACACACACACAAACACACGCAACTTGTCCAATCTCATTTAGAGAAACCTCAGTCCTGACTGCAGTCCCGTCAGAGAAATAATTGATTATTTTAATTGTGATAATTTAAGGGTGGTGATGCACATATTAGAAAACAATAGATGATTGTAATTTTTCATGGGAATTCTCTAGGGAAAAAAAATGCTCTGGTAAAAAGTGGAGGTGGGGAAGGTTAATTACCAGCTAATGATTTGGGGATACAAATCTGGCCATCTTGGTTTCCTATTAATTGACCAGATTAAGTTAGTCATTTGATTTCTGTGCTTTCTTTGTTTCAACCACAAATCTTTTTTCTTTCTTTTTTTTTTTTTTCTGAGGCCATAATTACCAATTACCCAGGCCTCATTTAAGTTTGTCAGAAATTAAAAAAAAAAAAAAGTTTGTCAAAAATCATACCATCAGCTTAATTAAAATCTGTCCAGTTTAAAATATTTACATAATAATTAAATAATAATGCATTTATGAAGTTATATAAATAAAATTATAAAATATATAATATACATAATATACATTATAATGTTTATATAATTCTATACTAAGTGTTCTAATGCTAGGCATCATAACAGGTATCGGGGAAACAAAAATGAAAATGTCACAGTCTAAGCACTTGATCTGGTGTGTTTAGCTATGGCCCAGTTGTGAATGTTCCAGGTATACCTGAGAACAAGCTGTCATCAAAAAAAGGATGCACTTGCGTCCTCCAAAACCCTCCTCCTTCTCTAACCACCCACTCTCTCTGAGCCATGAATTTCCTTCGTGCCTAGTGGAGCCGTTTATGAAATAACTGTCTCTATTGATTTCTGCGTCCAATACAGGTATGCTGGCTCAGCTGCCCATCTGTTTTCTGCCTAACACAGGACCATTGAGAAAAATAAAGGAGAGAGAAGGTATGTGTGTGTGTCTGTGAAAAGAGGTGGTGTTAAAGAGAAGAATGGGGATGAAATCATTTGTCTCTGGTAGAAGAGATACTGCATATGCCATCACCATTGGCAGCATAGCAAGTAGCATTTCCCCTAGAAGTCAAATGGGAGCTTCACTTCCTGTTTAGAGGTTGTGAGAGAGAAGAGTCCCATGGATTCATGGTCAGAAGACCCTGCTGTCCTAGGGCTCCACCACTCACCATTTCTGTGACCCTGGCGAAATTATTGATCTCTCCTCATGATTTTCCTCATCTAGAAGTAGAGTGATGGCTCATCGCCCCTCCTACCTCACAGGGAGATGTTCAGAGTCATGTGGGACAACTCCCAGGAGGGCTCTTCAGAAATTGTCAAGCGGTGTATAATTAAAGACTTAAGTGCATTAGAATATCTGAGATGGAGGCTATAGTCTGAGAGGGAGATTGAAGTAATATTCATCTGGGGACCATCAAAATTATCTGTTCTTTGAGCTGTCTCTGACCTCTGGTCTGAGTTTCCTTCGAATTGTCCCTTCTCCCTTTTCAGGTGACTGGGACTCTTACAGACTATTTATTTTGCATTAGACCTTAGAAACTTTCGGCCTCTGGTGGACTCCACAGACACCATTTCTCCAAAAAGCTTTGAAGAATGATCTATGAAGGACGCTACAAAACATCTCAAGATCAATTGCTGTAATTATCCTCTGAATAATTTTCTGCCATTATTCAGGCTGTACATATTGTACATGAAAGGCTATGTTCAGCCAAACCAGAAGCTTGCTGGGTCTGGGATTTACAGCTCACTGTGTAAGAAGATTTAGAAGGCAACCCCTAGGAAATCCATCTGGAGATTGTTGAGAGGATAAAGGAAAATATAAGTTCTTTTAATCTTAATATTCTTTATGCTCTGCTCATTATGATTAGATATATCTTCTAGTTAAGCCCTCAACAAAAATAGAACTGGCAATGAAAAGACTATTTATTTTCTTTTCTATTGCTAAGGGAAAGTGGCATGCATAAAAATAATAATAACAATATAAATGCTCCAATGCTTAGCTATTTAGAGAACCATTCAATGTCTCTCATTTACTAAGTTTAGAGAAGAGAAAGAATCCCTCTCCAGAGTAGAACTGAAGAACAGAAAAACACTAGTTGACTTATTGTCACTTCCCATACTTTGTAGGCACTCAAATACTGCCTTTCTTTTTCATATATAAGAGAAAGAAAATCATTGAGTTTTCCATTTCTGTCTCCCTCAAGCTCTCAGGGGAAAGAAATTGTCTGAAATAAAGAGGAACTACAGGGCTTCTGAGAAAGATCATGAGGGCTTCTTTTCCCATTATTAAGATTATTAGTAAGGCAGGTTAAAGGGGAGAATAAAATATTATATATTTGCTGTTGCACTGATCATTAATATAAATAGCTTTGGCTTAGATGAGACAGTAAACCCAACTTTTCCAGACCCCCAGAACCTGGGTGATAGGCCATTGGTGGCCAGACAATAATGTATCTTAGCAGCACATTTTCTCTGAGTCATGGTTGATGGTTCTCTCCCTCAAAGTGCTGTAAAAAATCACATAAAAGCAAGACCTGGAACATAACTAAGGTTTGTTCTGGGATTTTTTGCAACAAACTCCAGTTTGTTTAGGCAATAACAAAAATGATGTTTCCATAGTAGGAAAGTCTCCATTAGTGTCCATAAGGGTTAGTTGACAACATTGGTTTAGGCAAAGTTGCTTAAACGCCCTGAAATAAAATGGCTTAGATATAACAGCTGAGGGTCATTACTCAGCAGCCAGGGGTATATGTTCAGGATCTAAATTCAATTGGATGTTCTGCTGTCATTGGAGAAATGAATTAATCTGACCATAGATGCAGGTAAAGGCTGAGGGTTAAAAATGTATAAATATGGCCTTTTTTAATCCTTTTTTTCAGGTTTCAATGAGTGGGATTAAAGATGGTAATGGAGAAGGTTAAGAAATAAGGTAAAATGGAAAATGACATGACATTCCTACTCTTCTGGACGGCTTAGTACCAATGGTTTTACCTGGTGTCAAACATCTTGGTAGCACTTGACTTCACAAAGCCCTCCTTACTTTTTCCTTATTTTCTGGAGGATTTTCAAAGGGAAAAAGGAAATGGACAGAGTGGTTCATGATAGAATCACAAATATGCCTACTTTGAAAGGATCTTAGAAAATAATTTATTCCAACCCGGCCAGACAACAGGCTTGATGGGCTGACTCTTTCATATGTACTCATGATAACTTTTGGTTAGCACAAGCCCAGTTCACAGTAGAAACTTAAAACATACTGAGTGATTACTCATTACTAAAGAGGTTAAATTAAAACTTTGAAAGGACCAAAGATTTTATATTATTTCTACATGGCAGTCATAGTTGTCTGCCACGTGGAATTTTCTTTTCTGGTCTGGTGTGTTTGGCTAAATCCTAGATTTTTTTATTTGTTAAAAAATTCTAGAAATTTTATCACAGAAATTGGAAGCTCATGACCTGGACAAAATGGAAAATTCTGGAAGTACTTCCAAATTTTGTCTGCTGGATTCTGTGTATATGTTGGGTGCGTGACTATGCATGTGTGTGTTGTTGCGTGTGTGTGTGTGTGTGTGTGACAGAGAGAGAGGGTGTGTGCAGGTGCACGCTTGAGAAATTGTTGGCATTAAAAAAGTTCTTAGCAGATAGAACTCATATAATTCCATTACCATGTACACTACTATGCTCTCTTGATGTGAAAAGACTAGGGAATTTTGCTCAATCTTTCAAAGGGCCAGGGCATCCAAAGCATTAAATATGTACCAATGCTATCAAAGTGGGAAAAAAGCCCTAAAATCTGAGGATAATTGCACACATCAAGCTAATTACCCAGAAGCACTATTAGCTAATGAGATTAGCCAGGAGGACTGTCCAGCATTGATTAATCAAAGAATAATGCCAATGCACCTGCAGTAAAAAGGCACCTGATCTCTAATAACAGAAGTGTTTGCCCATGTTTGGAAATACTACTACCCAGTTATTTTTTTGCTATTCTTTTGCTTTATAAGAAGCAAAAGTCTTCATAGATTAATACTCCATGGAGGGCTACCGTGGACTATAAATCAAATAGTTTTGTCACTCTAGACAAAGGAGCTGAGGTCATGACTCAATTTCTCCGTGAAAGAAATGGAAATGTTCATCTTCTGCACCCCTCCCATCCACAAGACTATGAGAAAGCATTTGTGGATCTTTGCACAGCCTTAGCTCCAAGCAAAATCTTTGGTGCTTAAAAATAGCAAACTAGTCAAATGCCCCAATTATGAAATGTCTAGCTGGCACTTCCCTTGTCTTTCATCAGGAAAAATATTCACTTGATGGAGAACAGCTATCCGTTTACAACATACAACTAATCTAAGAGAAAATGACAAATACTTGAATAGGAAAAAAATAATAACATAGAAAAAATGTTTCAACTTACTCTTAATTAAAGAAATGTAAGCTGAAACAACAAAAATCCTCTCACAACTAGAGAAAAATGCCAATCATCCAACTATTTTTCTGGGTACCATTCTAAAGAAGCATTGATCATTGAGTTTGTTTAGGGAAAATTACCAAAAACTTGCCGTGTAATTTTAAAATTCCTATATTAAATTGCATTTTCTATTTTTTTTTTTTCTGGACAACTCTGCTTGTCCTATGCTCCATAAAGGGGACTTTTTGACATACATTTAAAAAAGTCATCAATGTGACTCTATTACAGGGCTGAGATATTGATGTGCCAGTGAAAAGATTTCTAGTTGGTAAATGCTGGGAGAAAGAGTTTTTGTCACCACTTATTAGAAAGCAAATTCAAATGCTTTTGAACTTCAAAGGCCCTCTGTAGGGAGAAATTAACCAAGTTTCTATCCCCTTGGATAAGGGATTTTATTTTTTACCACAAGGGCCACAGTGGAAAGGACTGATGTGTGAATAGTCTGGTACTGTTCTAAGTTCTGTGAGGACATTAACAGAGTCAGGTGTATTTTAGAGACCAAGAAGAGACCGCAATGTAGACCTATGTTGCTTTCTTTTTGGGGGCAGCACAAGAGAATTGTCAGCTCCGGATTTTTTTTTTTTTTCCTCAGGAGCCAATTATTATGGATATGTTCTCACAGTCTATTATTATTAATGACTTTTATCCTCAGAAGAAGAATCATGGAAAAATATTTTAAGCACTTTTTAAAAAAAAGATTTTATTTATTCACTCATGAGAGACACACAGAGAGAGGCAGAGACACAGGCAGAGGGAGAAGCAGGCTCTCTGTGGGGAGCCTGATGTGGAACTCCATCCCAGGACTCTGGGATGATGATTTGAGCCAAAGACAGATGTTCAACCACTGAGCCACCCAGGTGCCCCTTAAAGCACTTTCTTAAGGAGATAATGTGTTCATACATTTATAATAGTCTTTATTCCATGGTTATACAATTTACTTGTATCCCTGATAGAAAGGATGTTTGCTAAGGAGGGATAACCTGGTCCTATCTTTTTTTTTTTTTTTTTTTTTTTTTTTTTTAAGTAGGCTCCACTCCCAGTGTGGCGCTTGAACTCATAACTCTGAGATCAAGACCTGAGCTGAGATCAAGAGTTGGACACTCCACCAACTGAGCCATCCTGGTACTATTTGCTGATGAGTTTCCCATGTGTACCACAGTGCCCAGACGAAAATTAGTGTTCAGAAAGTATTGGATACATGAGTGACTGATATCTATAAGCTATCACTAAAGGTTGTCAATTCCTTTGCCTTGAAGCTACAACTCTACTTATATACATTCCTTAACAATCTCTAATAATTTATCTATTCATTCAACACATGTTTCCTAAGTGAGAGCTCTGAGTCAGCCTCTATGTTAAGTGCTGGGAATATGGCAATGAAAAAGCAGACCAAAAATCACTGCATTTATGGAGTTTATGTTCTAGTAGGGGAGACAGATGGGGATAAGTGCTATGGAGGACAATAAAGCTGAAATCGAGAAGTATCATTGTTGGAGGCATGTGTGGTGAAGAATTGAAATATTCTAGTTTCTGTTAGTCTTCCTTTAAGAAAAAAAGAAGAAAGCCTTGGAAGTCTAGATGGAGAAACACAAGTTTATATTTACAAGACGTAGCCAAGTATAAAGACAAGAGCAGCCACCCAAAAATATCCTGAAAAAATATGGGAGCTATCAAATTCCTATCTCTTCTTCTATTGTCTTTATATCTGGCCACTTTCCTTGAGTTAGTCTTAATCTTATCCATTTGAGTCTGCAAGTTGCCTCTCTACCCTGGGTTGCTCTTGATATGTGTCCACCTGGCTGCCCTGGCTAAGCTTGTAATATGTCTCCCCTGCTAAGCTGAGGAGGAATTCCTCCCCTGCCTGTGAGGAATCACGATCAGAACTGCTGCTGCTCCCAGGTGAACTCCCACTGCGAGTGCAGCGTGCCTTGGGATTCCATTTTTGGCATGTTCCATCGTCCCAGGAAATGGCATCAGCCTCCTCCTGGGAAGTAGATGATACTCACCTAATTTTCTTAGATGTGGAAATAAGTTCCGAAGTGTAGGTGTGCAATGTGGTGGTGCAAGAGCTCATATCCAAATTTGAGTCATTTCTATGTCAAAATCCACACTCTCTTCATTGCACTATTCTTCTTTACCAGAAACTTAGGGGGGCAGTGGGTACATAAATTATTTCAAAAGGAAGGGGAGAAAACAGAATGAACCTAAAGACAAATTTGGCCAATCCCATTTATACCAAGAGCTAAGCCTATGTGAATTTGTCTACCCACTTCCATTTTCCCTCCATAGAAGACATAATGATTTCATAATCCCATAGCTTTATGTTCATTCCCACAAGCTAATAGATCCTTAGCTCTCTCCAGTGAAACAAACAATACTTGATAGTGACTTACTTCATGCTTCTTATTTGTAATACAATGTCTTTTCTTAAAGGAAAAAATCTTGAGTCCCCTATGTCGGGGACTTTTTCTAACCTAAAGTGGTGGATTCATAGATTGCATGGCCACTCTGCACAGAATCTAAGCTTCGAGATGCTCTATGATGACATTTGTAAACATAAAACAAAGGTATGTTTTATTATTTATTTGACTCCATCCTTCAGATCTTTTCAGATATTTCACAAGGAAGAAATTGGCATATGCTCACTTTCCATCAGTCTTTCAATGCTGTTATATGTCTCTAACATCTGCATTACTGTATTTGAAGAAGAGGTTAAGAGATCAGAAATGTGGAAATTAACCTGCCAAGAATGTAAGGTAAATACCATCAGAGTGGGTAAAAGAAAGAAAGGAAAAAAAAAAAAAAAAAGTCAAGCAATGAAGAAAGAACAGACCTTACTGGAGTTTTGTTGTTGCCTTCGAAAATTTGGAATTACCATTTGGAAATGTTTTCAACAAGGGCAATACAAACATGTCAGAAATGTAAAACATCAGCCCGCTCCCTGTACCTGCTTTTTAAAAATTGCTCTTTGATTGAATCCACAGGGAACAACAGAGGCAAGGCAATGGGCCTTATACAATGAAATACTTAAATATGATTGAGGAAAGGCCAGCATTTGAGGCTCTTGTAGTGAAGGATTTATTCACAGTGTTTTAAAAAGAGCCTAAAGAGGCGGGGTGATAGGAGAAGGGGCTGGCAAAAGAGAGAGGACATAGGTTGGCAAAGGTGGAGTTGAGGGTATGAAAGAGCAAAGAATGGGGGGAAAAAACATTTTTAAAATAAAATAAAATAAAATACCCTCAAGTCAGATTCCTTTATATAAACCTTTGGGGACCCAATAAAAAGCTGCAACTAAATGAAAGTGTTACCAAAGCAGATGGAGAATAACATCAGAAAATCAAATGACACATTTAAAAGGGCAAAACATCAATATTACCTAAAGAACTGATCAAATGTGTCATTTTGAAATGCACACCAAAGCAACAAAATCATGAAATGCATTAAAACGGTGAACTGGGGAATGGAGAGTGGGCGCTTGGTTGACTCCCGCCATGCAGAAAATCAGACGTTATGTGCTGGAATACATGAATATAAAGGGAGGCAGGTTGTTTCTGTACACATTTAGAAATTGTCAAAAAAATATCAAAATGATGGGCCATGCTAAGAGATGCATTTGTTCCAGCCAAGGGGACTTCAACGGGTTTCCTAGACAGCCATCCTGATGCTCCGCCTTGTCAAATGATTCTCTTCCTCTGAGCCACAGCATCTCTTTGGAGGAGACTTAACAGGTGAGAGGGCCACAGGCAAAACCTATGAGCTCTGGACTACGAATACGATGTGGTTTTTAATAGCGGGAGCCCTTTGATGACTAGCTTATCTGTGGGTGTCACCCAGCCCTCCTAGGCTCCTCTGCAGCAAAGCTCTAATCATCGCGGCCAGAAGAGCTGGTTCGGAGCAGCTAAAAGCAAGCTGTGTGTTGTCTGGATCAGGAAAGTCACTGTGTGTGAAACCATCAAGTCAACCGTTTATCATTAGGTATACACGTTCTCTGAGGATTTTGAAAATACCACCAGAGATCTCCGATGGGACTCCTAAAATTAGAAAAGTCTCTGCTGGGTGCAGGGATGGAAGGAAGGGAGGATGGGTGTCCAGCATTCATGACATAGGATGCCTTCCCTGCCTATTCAATGTGCTAGGTAAGGACAAAGGCTTTAGACTCACGTTGGCATAGAATTTAATGAGCCAGGAGAATGTAAGCTATTTACTAAGTCTCTCAAAGTCTCTGGTTTCCTCATCTATAAAATAAAGATAATAATGGTTAAGTGGTTAACCATCTGATGGGAGTCCTTGCAAGGATTAAATTGAAAAAAGATCAATGGAATTGAGGAGAAACCATTTAACTAGTTTAAATACAAGCTAGAAATATTTTTAGAGGATTCCTTTACGATATAGGTTAAAAAGAATTTTGAGCGTTTCTGATTTCTTAATAAGAGGAGAGAATTACGGAAAGAAAGAAGAGAAAGAGAACTGATATATCTGAAGCCTTAAAAGAAAAGAACAGGTCCTATACCAAGGAAGTAGATGATGTGTATCTGTCAAGTTTTAAGCTTCCCTACTTTAGAAGTTGGGTGAGACACCAGAGGACTGAGGATTCCATGGCCATTTTTGTGAAGTTCCTGTAAGATATTAAATCTGTAACTCTGAGTGCTCCAGACTTATCCAGACAGAGGGTCATGGTCTGATCAAGAAATCAGAACCAGGGGCAGCCCAGGTGGCTCAGCAGTTTAGCGCTGCCTTCAGCCCAGGGCCTGATCCTAGAGACCCTGGATCAAGTCCCACGTTGGGCTCCCTTCATGGAGCCTGCTTCTCCCTTTGCCTGTGTCTCTGCCTATCTCTCTGTGTGTGTGTGTGTGTGTGTGTGTGTGTGTCTTTCATGAATAAATAAATAAAATCTTTAAAAAAAAAGAAAAGAAAGAAAAAAAGAAAAGAAAAGAGAAAGAAAAGAAAAGAAAAGAAAAAAGAAAGAAGAAAAGAAAAGAAAGAAAAGAAAAGAAAAGAAAAGAAAGAAAAGAAAAGAAAAGAAAAGAAAAGAAAAGAAAAGAAAAGAAAAGAAAAGAAAAGAAAAGAAAAGAAAAGAAAAGAAATCAGGACCAGAAGTTAAACTAGGATTCAGAATATGCTTGACTAGGATGACCAGGGGGCCATACTTCTCTAGGAAACCAGGCTGCAAGTGAGGGGGAAACAACATTGCTTCTACTAATGTGGTATCTTTGCATAAATGATGCTTCCTCCAGCCATCTGCAGAGCTTGCTGGCTCCCTTCCTGTGGGTTCCTGCTGAGATCAGCATTTTGGCATTTCAGCAAGGCCTTTCCTCATACCCCACCTCTACCCCAAATACACCTAACATCCTTATTCTTCTCTAGCACTAACGCCATCTGACATATTGTATTTCTTCCTGCCTATGTTAACTATCACACTCGTAGGTAGAAATATAGGTCCTTGAAAGAGATTTACATCCTATACCCTGGAAGCAGCAAATATACTTTGTGTGGATAAAACATCTTTGCAGGTGTGACTAAGTTAAGAATTCTTAATTGGGGAGATTATCCCTGACTGTCAGCATGGACCCAAAATGCAATCACACGTATAAACAAGAGGAAGAGGGAGACTGGACACACATGGAAAAGACCAGATGAAGACAGTGCAGAAATAAACTTGAAGATGGTGGCCTTGAAGATTAGGATGCACGGCCACAAGCCAACGAATACCAGCAGCCCCCGGAAACTGGAAAAGACAAAGAAAGGATGAAGGGAATATGAGCCCACCAACACCTGGACTCCAGACTTCTGGCTTCCAGTACTACGAGAGAATAAATCTCTGTGGTTGTAAACCACCAGTTGGTGATAATTTATTACAGCAACTATGAGAAACTAACATGTCCTTCTTCACTACAATGTAAACCTGAAGAGAAAGAGGACTTCTTCTGTTTGGTTCTCTACTCTAACCTCAGCACCTAAAGCTGGGGCCTGGTACAACTAAATGTTTACTATTTATAGTTGATGAGTGAATGAATGAAAAAAAGTTTTCGAATTTCAAATATATCCCAAGGATCAGTCTATTTGCTCCTCTAAAATAAAACAATTGCCAGCGGTTGGCATTTGAAGGGCTCGGCATGCACCAACATAGCCCACCAATTCGTTCATGACATAGCGAGGCTCGCCATGAGAAGCATTTCAGGCCCTTCTTAACCAGAAAGATCTTGCTTAATTCATAAGTGGAGCAACCTAGTCTAGAAACCAGAACTTTGGCCCTCAAGCCTGATATTCCATCCAGTCCAGCTCACCTATCCTCTTTTAAGACACAGGTTCTTCAGGGGGAATTTACAAAGCTGGAAGGGGACCAAGACTAGTTTGCACAGGTAACACATACTAACCAGTCTCATTTCTTGCCAGCCGTACTTCATCCATCATATCTCCAACAGATTCTATGGTAATAGTCAAAGCCAGCTGTTACCACCCAAGGCTGACTCTGCCGATAATAGATTATTATAATGTATGTAGCTAATAGGGCTTATGCTATCATAATGTGGCAGGACAGGATGGATCTCTGTAATAAAAACTAAGAATCTCTTGCATTTATATATCGCCTTTACTTTCTAAATGCATTCACATCTGTTATGTCATTTACTCATCCCAATACCCCTGGGAGGGATGGATCCATTCAGGATAATGCTCTTTTGTTCAGGAGGGCTGAAGAGTGCTCCCAAGATCCACCCCCACCCCCAGGCAAGTGGGCATTAGTCACTGCCCTCCTAAGTCACAGAATCAAATATGTAAGTAGGTGTCCTAGAAAAGTCGAAAGAGGCTTACCCATGTGACAGTTCACTCTTATGAACTAGTCCCTGCCTTAGAATGAAAAATGAAATTCTGTACTCTTGTTTGATAAATTGTAATTGCCTTATTCACCTCTCCCTGTGCCCATCCCTCTTCTCTCTTTCCTTGGCATGTAAACTTAGTGGTGTCACCGAATGAGTCAATCAGAATCAGAATTTTAATCTATTAAGCAAATGTAAAAAAAAAAAGTCAATGTACTATAGCTATTAAACCATTATCGAAACAAGAACAACAACACAAATCTCACTTTTATAAGCCGTAGCAATCATAGAGAAAAAAAAAAATCTAAGCTAGCAACTGCTTTCTCCAGTTCTTTCATGATCTGCTCATAGAAAGAAAAATACATGACAACCCAAAGTTATCATCTTGTCCCAGGATAACCAAAGCTAGGTTGGAGGGAGATGGTTCACCTCATTTCCAAACAGCTCCTGAAATAAGGAAGTGTGGGAACCACACCAATGAGAAGATCTTAGTCGCCAAACTTATTAAGTGCACTCACTCCAAAATTACATTCCCTGCTTCTTTTCAGCACAAATTGAGCACCTTTAAAAGGGGATACAGAACACTTACACCTTTTAGAACAAAATATCGCTCTTGTAAGCCATTTATTTCTAATTACACAATTATTTTATCATGTAGCACTTGCTGAAAAAAAAGACTATAAGGGAAAGAATAGGCTGATTTAAGGTATTTTATTTCTTTTTATTGAAAAAAGTTAACAATCTAATTTCTTTTCTCTCTGGAATTAAAAAATGTTAAGGCGTATCAAGTGTTTCTCATTTCTGGATACTAAAATAATAATGTAATTAAAGATTAAATAGCATAGCATCATAAGAGATTGTTAAATCTACTTGTGAATAGAAGTAAAAGCCATATTATTCAAGGAATTTTAGAACTGGAGATAATTATTATCTAGCTTTAAATTGGGAATCAAATTCTTCCAAAGTACATGCTGCTGGGCACTTTCAAAAAGTTGCCCAGACTCGGGGCACCTGGATGACTCATTCCATTAAGTGTCCTACTCTTGATTTCGGCTCAGGCCATGATCTCAGTGTTGTGAGTTTGAGCCTTGTCTTGGGTTCCATGCTGGGCATGGAGTCTGCTTAAGATTCTCTCTCTTCCTCTCCCTTTGCCTTCCCCCACCCCCTTTTTCTCTAAATAAATAAATAAATAAATAAATAAATAAATAAATAATAAAAAAATAAAACTTGCCTGACTCTAGGACTGCCAAGGCTTTGGATGCACCCAGTTACATCCTCCGGAACACTCTGCTTTTAGGGCTTTGTTTATCTCCAGTGAGCTGCCCCTCCTGCTACCTCCCCTCAAACACCTCTGGTTATGCAGAGGGCTTCAGTTGCTGTTCTGACTCCAAGCCAGGGGGTGTAAACTAGACTGGGAGTGTGGAGGCCAAGAAAAATTAAGGCCATCCCACCTCAAGTTTAGCATTAGCACAAGTACAGCCATCTTAGGCCCCTGTGAATAAGAGCTGAACTTTATGGGAAAAACTGCAGAATGTACTCAATGTCCTTGGCAGGGAATCCCATATCAGAAAGACAACAGAGCTCAGAATTGCCCTCAGCAGAAAATCCCATATCAGAGAGACAACAGAGCCCAGCCTGTGGTAGAAAGTCCCATATTAGAATAAGAACAGAGCTCAATGCCCTTGAAAGCCCCATATCAGAATGTAAACAGAACTTGAGAAATTCCTCCACTCCTCCTGAAATTCCCCTAGACCAGCCTATAAAAAACCCAGCTGTAACCCACTTCGGGGTCCAAGTCCCTGCTCTGCTGTGTTGGGTACACTTGGACCCAAGCTCGAGCTTGCAAATAAACCCTCGTGCGCTTGCATCGGTGTCGGCTCCTTGGTGATTTCTCGGATTCGCAATCTTGGGCACAACAGGAGGATTGGGGTCCATCTCTCCCGAAGGGGAGTCTGGGCCCATGCCTCACCTGGACTATTGGACAAGTCCCCTAATTGTCCCCCTGTCTGTCTCTAGTCATGCCTCCTTTAAACCTGTCCTCCCCACTGCAACTAAAGAGGTCCTTTAAAGGTGAATCTGATTCCTTCTTGATTAAAACCCTTCAAGGATCCACCTTTCCTCCCAGATCATACCCAAACGCCACAGGATAGCAATCAGGGAGCTTCTCCATTTTGCCCCAACCTGTCTTTCCAGGTCCCCTCCTGCCATTTCTTACCATTGCCTATGGAGTATCTCGCACTCGGGCCTCATGGACAATAAAGCTTTGCATGCCTCTCTATTCTCTCTGCTTGGGAATACCCTCCTCCATGATCTATCCTGGCAAAGCTCACTCATCCTTCAACTCAGATGTCACCTTGGATTCTAAGTCCCCGAAAAGGGCAGCGACAGCAGCATCTGTCTTTGTGTACTTCACAGCATGGAACTTACTTGGCTTACCAGATATTTTTAACTAATTGTGGAAAGGGGGGAAAAGAAACCCCAAACCCTAGCATTTCTGACAAGACTATTCTTCCTCTGTTATGTACTTGTCCTATTCTTTTAGTCGCTTTCTTATTCTTTGGTTCCTTTCCTATTTCCTGATAGCGGGGAGTGAGAGAATGGGAAGGCACTTGCAGTTGGGGAACCTGTGGTGAAACCAGTTGTGTCTCTGCCTCTACTGGAATTTCTTCTCCACCCTATTGAATGCCTCTGCCTCGGGGGCCTGGGTGGGGACAGCTGTTTAATAAACCACATCAGCAGTGCACAAGGGCTTAAGACAGAATGAAAGTGAGAACCTCAGATTCCATTTCAACTCTGGTGATAACCTCTGAATTCCATTATTCACCATTTTAATACAACCTTTATTATTTCGCTCAACCCCCCCTCCCACCCCCCAGCTTCCTTCTTCCCTTTGGTGTAGTCAAATGGCCTCTCGCTCAGGGGTTGGTGGCTTTGTACAGTCAGCCTCTATTCATATGCAGAAGCTCACAGCTGCTCCAACCCTTCAGAAATCGGATCCGGCTCCCCTCATCCCCTCCCCACCTCACTGCTTTGTAAAATCCTTGCTTGGCAAAGAGAAAGGCCGCATCTCTTAGCTGCTTCGGCCCTGCCTGCCCCCATTCAATTCCAGTCAAGTGTGGTTGGTGCTGGTTATCCTTTCAAAGGGTTTCCATATTCCCATTCATTCGAAAAGAGAGGTGGGGGGCGGAGGGGGTGCAGAGGAAAGAAGGGGGGGCGGTGCCCTCCAGGAGTGAACGGGATGCAAAGCTGAGCTTTTGAAGCTGGCCTTGCTTACACCAGCGCTGCCTTCCAGGCAGTAAGAAAGGCAGCCTCACATTACACAATCGAAGAGGTGGGAAGCTAATTTTTGTTTAAGATTTTATTTATTTCTCCCTGAGAGACACAGAGAGAGAGAGAGGCAAAGACACAGGCCGAGGCTCCCTGCATGGACCCTGATGGGGGACTCAATCCCGGGACCCCAGATCATGCCCTGAGCGGAAGGCCAACGCTGAGCCACTCAGGGGGCTCGATGGGGGGGCTAATCTTAAGGCCTCGAATTACCCCCCAAGGGTGTTTCACTGCATCTGGGAGCATGGAGGCCGCTGACAAAGCTGAAGGTCCCCCAGCCCCGGGTTTGCTTGGGAGACACCTGTTGCCGCAGGAGCCCCATGACCTGTCCTTCCTTCCAGGTCGCAGCTGAGCTGGCTGGGGCCCAGCGCCAGATTGCTGGCGGACACCTGGCTCCCGTCAAGCGCTGGCATCTCATCCCAACAGGCTGAAATGAGGTTGCAAAGCTACCTGTGAGGAAGGAAGGGGAGGTGGGCAGGCGCTGATGCGAGCAGAAAGGCCGCAGTGGCCGCCCAGGAAGGCTGCGGGCAGGCCCAGCCACTGGGAGCGCTTCAAGTCTGCTTCTCCAGAAGCCTGAGGCCCCTGGTCTCTCCCTCAACTCTCTCTCTTAGTGACTTGGCCTTTTTCATGAGTACTTTAATAAAACTAACTATTTTCTACCCTGTGCAAGGAAGATCAGAAACGCTCCTGCTTTGGAAAAGTAATGACTTCGGATTCCTGGGGTGTCCAGAGGAAAGGAGTCGAAGGGCTTGGGGGAGGGAGCAGCGACTGGCCCACCTCAGGGCTCCTGTTACAGGACTGTAAGGAAGCTGGGCACGAGGGGCCCCTCTGAAAATCCCACTGGCACCACATGAAAGAAGGCGTATCTTTGTAGGTCGAGGAAGGGAGATAATCTTTTATGACTCCGGACTCAACACGTTTATATCCAGCGATTTGTCATCTAATCCTTGTGCTTTGCCTGGGGTCACAAGAGTCCTGTCTACCCCGAGTGCACAGTGAGGCTGGCAGGGAGGGTGGGAGCCTCATCTGCAATCTCAAGGTCTGTTCTGAACTGACAGGCCACCCACAGACCCTAAGACCTCTTGGGAGAGTTAGCAAAAGAGATCTCTTTCTCTCTCTCTCTCTCTCTCTCTCTGATATCCCATATCTAGTCCATCAGCAAATCCTATTGGCTCACTTTCAAAATATATTCAAAACCAATCCATTTTTATCATGTCCTCTGTTGTCGGCCCATGTGCAGTCCAAACCAGTAGCATCCTTCACCCACATCACTACAGTAGCCCCCCGGGGTCTCTCTGCCACCGCCCCGCTGTCCCTGCCTCCACCCTTCTCTTTATTCTCCACAGCAGAGCCTGAGAGGTATCATGAGGTCTCCACTGCCAACACTGTCCTGCCCAGATCCCTCCCTGAACTCTCTACCTCTTCCACATGCACCCCCTCATTCACTGGTTTTCAGCTGCCCTGTCCTCGGGGACCTGTCCCTGGGGAGTGGCAGGACTGCCCCCAACTCAGGGCTCTTGCCATCTCCCATCCCTATGCCCAGAACACTCCCCCAGATATCCTCATCTCTCACTTCCTTCAAATCTGCCCCAAAGTTACCTCCTTGGCGATGCTTTCTTAATTGTCTTGTTTAAATGTGCCATGACCAAGCCAGCACCGTCTGTCCACCTTGCCTGCTTTATTTCTCCCCATTGCACTTACTACAGCCTAACACACCACGTGTTTGCCTCATTCTGTTCCCCTTGACCTGCACTGAAGGGAGGATTTTTGTCTGTTTTGTGCATTATTGTATCCTCAATGTCTGGAGCACTGCCTAGCATGTAATGAGTGCTCCATTGATATTTTTGGAAAGAATGGATATTTTGTCCACTCTTTGGTCAAAATTCTGAAAAATTGAGAGGAAAGTTTGCTTTGGCATGAAGGCAGGCTCCCAATGGGCTGCAGGACCCAGCTCCTCCCAGAACATGGGTGTATGGTGGCCAGAGCAGAGAGATTTTGAAGGAACATGCAGGAGTGTAGGTCAAACACTGACCCAGAACTTGAGAAGCTAGATTCTAAGTTTGAAAGAAGAATATAAAAGGGCACTGTACCCACTGGAGCCCAATCATTCATGCCAGTGAGAGGGCACTTCTCAATAGTTGGGAAGAAATCCTTCCTTAAATCTGTGGCCTCATTCTGGGGCAAAAAGCAGCCAACCATAATGAACCTGAGTGTGGCCACTCTGGCTTCTCTGCTCTCCCCTTTACTGATCTGTTCTTGTCATCACAGGAGTTCTCAGAGTGGCCGCGCAGAGCAATCAGGGCAGAATCAGTTGCTGGAGACACTCAGAAGAAGATTTTACAGCATGGATTCCTGTTCTTCGGTGAGAAGGCCTAGGAGTCACGGACTTTGTATTCATAATCTTACCTGGGCCACTTTCCCTTCATGCCTGTGTGACCTGAATAAAATGTCTCATACCCACATTGTACCATCTGGACCCATAGATGACTATCCCAGCCCTATTGAAGTGAGTGCAGTGGAGATGTCTATATTCTGCACCTGCCCTTGACTTAGGATATAATTTGGAGCTTCTCCAGCTGCTACTCTTGGAAATTAGAATCAAGGAGTGGAATTGTCCAAACTTTCTTTCCAAGACCTCAGTGTCTGATCCAACCTGGGGTTCCAGAAGTGTACAGTGGACACAGGACTTAAATGGTAATTAGATAGCCAAAAAGAGAGCATCCATAGGTGGCTATGGTAACCAAAAAGGAGATCCATATATAAACCGTCTAAAGATGATGACTGAAGAAAAGAAAGCAACAATAAGAAGCAAACAGGTTTTGAAGAGTGAGTGAAGAAGACAGAAGCCCAGAGCCTGGCCCCCTTATGTCCTCTCTCTTGGAAGGTAGGGCCTGTTAAAGGACCTGAGAATATTAGGATAGGAATAGGCAGCTCTAAGCTAAGTTTGGAACAGATTTAGTGAAAGATAGAAAGTCTTCATCTCTTTAAAAAATAGACTAAAGTAAGTGTCCATAAAAATAACTCATCCAGAACGTATCTCAAAACCCTCTCTCTCTCTCTTTTTTTTTTTTTAAGGTAAATGCACACATTTGTTGTGTGTTTGAAGCATAACCAACTTTTTTTGTTGTTGTTCCTGGTCAGCTCTGCCTCTCTGCCAGGCCAGATGCACTCATGGACACCGAAACCATGGCACGCAGCCCTGTCTCTGGTGGAGTTGTGATGAATGCATCTGGAGACTTGAGACTAACCGAATTTTGGAACTACTAAAATCGTGGCTTGTCATCCTCACTTTAAAAATTGACGATTCTGCTACTCTCGGCAGATTTCAGCCTATTTTCTGAATGCTTTAGAGTTTGTAAACACTTTCGTATACATCATCTCATCTCATCTCTGTCCCTCTGGCAAGCATTGAAGTAAAAGAAAGGAATTGCTTCAGATGAATCCCAAAACATGACCTATTTGGTCCCCATGCCATCTATTATTGATTGAACTAAACATTTTCAGCGCAAATGAACAGATTCACCGATTTACAAAACTAGATTATAAAACATTTATACCTGCCTTCTGGCCATAAGATAGAACTCTTCGGTTAAACAACAAATTCCTGGGGGCAGGAGGTGGAAGAGAGTGCCAAGGACATCCTGTCCACCCCTACAAACTCACTCTCTGCCTTCCTTTCCTCTTTCTGTGGACCCTTAGCTGATACTCAGGAAGCCCATCCTGGGATGTGCTTATCTTTCCCCTTAATGTACCAGATAGAAGCTAATGGAAGCTCCACTGATTGAATTTTGTGTTTATAGTTCCCAAGGCGAGATTATAAGGAAGGAAAACCATAAATGGGTTGAAATAATACAACCTCAGTTGCACGTGCCAGGATTGCATGGGATGATCCAAGACTGCAATCACATGACGGTGATCTAGGTCCTGCACCCCTCCTCCTCTTTGGACCTCACATCTAGTCTTGCCTGAATTCTCCCCACTCACCACCACCATTCCCAGCAGGAGGGTGGGACTAAAATCCCTCCAGGCCTTTCAGCCCAATAGACACACGGGGACGTCTGCTTTCCCACAGTGCCCTCCAGGTTTGCTTGCTACATGTGGGCTTCCTGACAGCTCCAACCATCACACAGTGGCCTCAGACTTCTTCCTCTCTTGCCCAGCACTCCTTGCCAAGGCCCTCAGCTCCGCAGGCTGCTTCTGTGCCCAGTGCCTATGCCTGAGGCCATTTCCCCAGCCATGCCAAACTCTGCTGGGAGTCAGGACAATGCCTTTCTCCACCATGTACTGTCCTGCTTTCCCAGCCAGGGGCACTGAAGGTGCTTCTTGCCCCTCTGCATGAGTCTCAGAATCCACATCAAAAACAGGTGACCCTTGAGCAACACCGGTTTGAACTGTGCACGTCCACTTACATGTGCATTCTTTCTGATAAATACAGGACTGTATGGTAAATGTATTTTCTTCATAACATTTTCTTTTCTCTAGCTGACTGTATTATAAGAATACAGTACATAATACCTATAACTTACAAAAATATGGGTTAGTTGACTGCTTACACTATTGGTAAGGCTTCAAGTCAACAGTTGACTACCAGTAGTTAATTTTGGAGGAGTCCAAAGTTATATGTGGATATTCAACTGTGCAGGGGGTCAGCACCCCTAGCTCCCATGTTGTTCAAGGATCAGCTGTAGTCTCTCTGGACTCACACATAGTCCGTGGCATTGAATGGAGGGAATACACTACCTATTACTACCACATTCTCATACCTGTTACTTGTGATCCCTGAAACACTTTTGTCCTTAACTGGTGAAGGGAAACAGAATTTGCCACCCCAAAATGTGTCTCTTTGGCATAAGGATTATCTCAAGCTAGTTATTTTTAAGAAACTGCAGACATAAGAAGAGCTCTGAAAACTGAGTAGAAGTTACCCTTGTGTAAGAGACATTTACATTTATACAGGAAATCTTCATTAATAAGGGTGTTTTCTACTCATCTACACCAGGATGAAGAGGATTCTAAATCTCTAGAAACTCAATGCAGAAGTCTAGGATTTAGATCTGGGGATCCCTGGGTGGCGCACTGGTTTGGCACCTGCCTTTGGCCCAGGGCGTGATCCTGGAGACCCAGGATCGAATCCCACGTCAGGCTCCCGGTGCGTGGAGCCTGCTTCTCCCTCTGCCTATGTCTCTGCCTCTCTCTCTCTCTCTGTGACTATCATAAAAAAAAAAAAAAAAAGTTTAGATCTGCACCACAACATTGACCTTGTTGACTGTGTTTTTCCTGGTAACCTCCTTAACCGGCTTCCCCACCCCCCCAACATCTTTGGTCTGTAGCTGGAGATGTTATTTAAGGCAGTGGCTGGGGCCATTTTGGGAGCGACCCAGTTTTCCTGTATTGCTCTCATATATAAAGGAGATATAGTACATAGTATTCAACTTCCATTTGTTTTTCTCCTATTAATCTATCTTTTATTATGGGAGTGGGGGGAGTAGCTCAGCTAAGAACCTAGAAGGGTAGAGGGAAAATTATTTCCTCCTCCAGACAGGCCTTCCCCTTTTCTCACCAAATCATTCATGGAAACTAATGCCCCAGGAGTAACCTGCCCCACACACCCAGTCAGGGAGCCAGCTTGCTGCTGTGACATCTCAGGATTCCAGCAGTGACTCACATGCCTTCAAACTGCAAAGTTCTCTTTCCCTCCTGTGATGATCAACAAGATCACCTGGCTTCAGGCAGGTGACAGAGAGGGAGGCTTCAGGTCAGCAGAGGCTCCTCGCCTCTATCTCCTATCACCAGTGATTCATAACTTGGACTTTCAGCTGTGGCCTCAGAGCTTCCCTACATCCATTGCTTCTCTTAGGCATTTTGTTGGCAACCTGAGTTATTAAGCTTATACCTTTCTGAAAAGATCAATCTAGGTCCTGAATTTGGGCTTATTCTACATAGAAAACTCCATCTTCTGAACCTAGCTGCTCTGAACAAAAAGATAAATTCATATACTTTTAGTTCTCCTCATCTGTCGCATCCTGTTTTGCTTAAGGGTCTCTTGAAAATCCACCACAAGTCCTGCCCAACCTCCCCACTGTAGGACATTTGTACATCTTCAGAAGTTTCCAAGACTTTGAGAATTAATCATTTTTTGTGTGCAAAGGTATACAGGAAAAGCTAGGGACAAACTAGGTAGGTAAAAAGTTCTGCTATTGGGATGCCTGGGCATCTCAGCAGTTAGGCATCTGCCTTTGGCTCACAGTGTGATCCTGAAGTCCTGGGATCCAGTCCCACATCGGGGTCCATGCAGGAATCCTGCTTCTCCCTCTGCCTATGTCTCTGCCTCTTTCTTTGTGTGTGTCTCTCATGAATAAATAAATAAAATCTTAAGAAAAAAAAAAAAAAGCTCTGGTATTTCCCAAATTGAAATAATAAAAAACATAGGAAAAATAATTTTATCAAAGCACATGCTTCCACTGCCAAAGTATACCCCTCCCACCCACAAGGCACCTTGGGTGCAGGATAATTTGCAATGGTATTTTTCATTAGAGGCCAGAAGAAACTAGCTGAGTCAACAGTGAGCTGAATAACTAAGGAAGGCTCCTTCCTTCCTGGTGGTCCTTCAGGGGGATGCATTTCTGCCTAGCTATACCTCATCCACACAGATTCATTGTTGCATGGAAAGCCGATGAAAGAATGAGTTTCATCATTTCTATGAAAAGGAAAAAAGAAATCAGCTTATCAACTGTTGTCCTATTACATCTCTTTCTTCTGCTTCCTTATGAAATCAGGAGAAAAGTGGCATTCCTTATTCCTCTATGCAGGTCCTAGAAAGGGCAGCCCTCACTTTATAAATGGAGCTCTTGTACATAAGTCCAATGTTGAAGTCACTTAAGAACTCTCTGCCCTTGATTCTGATCCTTTCTCCTGTCAAAGTAACGGTGACATTAATAAGTGTGCACAGAGGGGGGCTTCATGCCAATTAACAATTTCTCATTAGCTTAATTAGGGGACACATGTTTTTAATCACAGCTAAGAAAGTGGAATGATTGAAGAATTGATTCTGAGCTTTTGAAAGCATCCCTATCAGTGCATGGAATTTAATTCTGCAGATGTGCTTGAAAAGAGACAGAGATAGAAAGAAACAGCTTTAAATGACATGGCCCCACCGAGCATAGTAGGAGAATGCCAGAGACACCGAGTAAGTGTTTCCACTTTGGATCCAACACAATCTTTTTCAGGCTATCCAAAGTATCGAAGGTCTCGCCCTCACTGTTATGTTATATGAGATATCCGAGTACAACAATTTTCTTTTCCTTTCCACTACTCTTTATCCCTAGGTTCCAAGTAAACAGATCTCATGGTTGCAGAGATGTTCAGATAATGTGGATAGTTTAAATGCAGCTTTGTGGGGCGGTGGGGCGGGGGGCAGTGGCTGATGGTTGTTCTGGTTGAACTGACCATAAAATGTGGACTTCATGGGTTACTTGGGAAGTCTGGAATTACAAAGCTTATTCATATCAGAAAATGGTTTGACTTATGGTTTTGCACGCTTGTAACCTAAAGATGTGTAACTGTCATAGTCCATATAACACCCAAAAGGCAAAAAAAAAAAAAAAAACAACAACAAAAAATCACCCAAAAGGCCACTCCTTCAGATCATGCAAATCTATGGGAGATTGTTGAGGAATTTGTGCTATAAATGATATTGATTTAAGTGTTTAAATTGTTTTTGGCTGTATACAATGCAGTAGAGTCATGATCCCTATCATTTAAAAACTTGGTAGGCTAATGCTTCACAATTATGATAGTTTAGTAAGGGGGGCACACTATTCCTTCTTTGTAAAATGCAATCTTTACTAGTATAATCCTTCTGAAATTATTTTTTTTCCTTCTTGCAAAAAAAGCAATGCATTTTAATTGCAGGAGAATGGGGAAATCCAGTAAAATAGAAAGAAGAAAAAAAATCACATGTAATCCCACCTAACCAGATATAATCACTTTGGATTTTAATAAATAGCCATTTTCATTCTATATATTTTCTAGTAAAGTGGGAGTCTCTGGTACTTCTAGCCTTAAAACATGCTTCTTCGCTTACTGTGCCATTATGTCCCCACACTGTTAAATGCTCTTGTACAACATGATTTTTAATGACTGCATAGTATTCTAGCTCATGAATTTATCACATTTATTATAGGACATTATGGATATTTCCATTTTTGTTATTATAAGCAATGATAAAGTGGCTGTGCTCGAATATAAATCTTTTCAAGCATCTGCAATCATCTCTTTAGAATACATTTTTAGAGGTGGGATTGCTGAGTCAGAGATTATGTACATTTTAAAGACTGTTGAACATATTGTCAACCTGTTCCCCAGAAAAGTTATACCTTCCCATTTACATTCCCAGAACCAACAATGTGGAAAAGAAAAATAAAGTTTTAAAAAATAAAGAAGGATTATGTCTTATTATAACGTTTACTTGCAATTTTGACAACCACTGAAATCAGATATGCCCTTCCACAGTGATCTTTTTGTGAACTGCTAAATTGTACTCTTATTTTATACCTTGGAACATTAATCTTCCTATTGTTCACTAGTGAAAGTGATTACATATTAAACATACTAAACCATTTCCACACATCCTTAAAAATATCTTTTTTTTTTCTGCTTTGTTACTTGCTTCCCCCTGTATTTACCGTGTGTTTTGTTGTTGTTATCTATGAAAAGTTCTAATGTTAGATAAATTAAGTCTATTATTCTGTTATGGTTCTTTCTTTCCTATAATGTTTGGAAAATCTTCAATGTTCTGAGATTTTATATTCACCAATATTTTATTTTATATTTTCTTCTTTCTTCTTCTTCTTCTTTTTTTTTTTTTTTTTTTTTTACTTTTTAAAATTCATCTGTAATTTAGTTTTGTATGTTGCCTGGGTAGTAATTTCTTTCTCTTTTGTTTTTTCTTAGCAAACCACCAGTTGGACCAATGCTATTCATGGAAGCTTTTAGCGTTTCCCTAAATGTGTTCTATGGACCACTAATACTTAAGAATTCTTGAAGAAAACAATCCTTTCAGATACATATATATTTAAGAGATGCTGAATAATCTATTCCCTCATTAAGATTCACAGAGGATATTTCCATTTAAAAGCTTCAAGAAGAAAAAAAAAAAAAAGCTTCAAGAAGTCCTGCAGTAAAGATACCTATTTTATACTGCTTTACCTGGAATTATATATTTAACCATGTAATCCTTTTATAGACAACATCTGTTAGCATCAGAGATACTAATGTTCTATAGAACATGTGGTGACTACCTAACTTGAAAGGTCAAGAAGCCACCTGTACCAAATACTATTGTTGGAAGTATCTGAAGAGGTCCCATATGTATGTAGTACCCTCTTGGCTATTTGGGTTCTAAAAAAATTGAGAAATAAGAACCAGTAGGGCAGATGGGAGACAAATATTACCTGTATTATTGTGATGGGTGTGTTAGAGGATTAGCTTAGTGGGGAAGCCAAACGTGCCCTGCTAACTGAATCCCCAAAGTTAATGTAGCTGTTGAGTCACAGGCAAGGGCATCCAAGGGTTTTTCAAGAGCTCGTCTTTCCAAGGTAAGACATCCAGACTTACAGAGAAATATCCTGTCTTCAACAGGCAGCTAGTTCCTAGGAGAATAAAAAGAAAAGTGATGAGTTTAGCAAGATTAAGTCTTTCAAAATCTACTAATCAGGTAAATTACTCCCTCTTCTCTTAGCTTAAGGAGTGAGACACCAGGAGGGTTAGAGAAAAATCCCTGCACAAGGAGATAAGAAATCTCCCCAGTGAGAAAAAGAGTCTTCTCTCACCCAGTTCAGGTTGAGTTCTCCAAATCCCTGGTGTTTAACATTGAAGAGTAACAGGTGTGGCTATCTTCCCAGGGAGGCGGTCTGCCCAGAGAACTCTGGAAGTTAAGAAGGCTTCTACCTTCTTAAATTGCTTTCTCCAATACTGGCCATTGCTCTTTTGGGTATCTTTTCTGGAAGTATTTAGATTTTGCTTCCAGAAAGCTATGAAATGGATTGAAAACAGTACATTAATCAAATCAATCCCAAGGCCCCCCATGGGAGTTGAAAACTCCCTATTCTATTTTCCGTCCTAAATTATATCTAATAACACACATTAGCAGAGAGTCTGCTAGGAGAGTACATGCAACAGAAAGACACTACAATAATAAAATAAAAATAACATGTAGATGGCCCAAATCTGATTATAAACTGTCTCTCATTCCCAAATTTTCAAGGTACTCAATCCCCTTGTAAATGAAAACTTAAAGATGGTAAAGTCTAAAATAAAGTCAGAAATAATGTGCTTGTCCATTGATCTTTCCATTCCTATGCCATTATCATACTGTGTACTTATTACATTTTATAGTGTGTTTGGATACGGGCTAGTGTAAACCTACTTGATCCTTCAAATATATCTTCACTGCAATTCATTTGGCTCTTCGAGAAGAATGTTAGATTCATTTTTAGTCAAAAAGTGCAATTTTGATTGGAATTGCACTAGCTTCATAAAGTAATTTGGGAGCATTGATTGTATTGGATATTTCTCTACAGGAACACAGACTATCTTTGAATTAAGAAATGTTCATCTACATTAATTCAGATAAACATGTTAATCACAAAATAACATTCCTCACACTAATTTCTTTTGTTTGTTTTTAAAGATAAGATAGGCAGTGGGGCTCCTGGGTGGCTCAGTCAATTAAGCATCCGACTCTTCATTTTGGCTCAGGTCATGATCTCAGGGATTGAGCCAGCATGGGGCTCCATGCTCAGCACAGTCTGCTTGTCCCTCTCCCTCTGCTCCTACCCCCACCCCTTGTACTCTGTCTCACTCTTTCAAATAAGTAAATAAAAAGAGAGAGAGATAGGTAGGCAAGTATAAAAGAAAGATAATAGGTAAGGATTGGCAGCTAGCAAAGGTTAAATTTGAAACAATACACCATGATAGTGATTATTACCTAGGAAGATCTTCTTAGCAGCATAAGACAAAAAGCAACTCACAGAAGTGACCAAATGGTCAGTCCCAATTATAAGAACTTTTCAAAAAATTAAATAATCCCATTTATATATGAGGAATGAGCTAATCAAATGAAATGAAAGCAGTGACGTAGATGGTATATGATCTAGTCCCTGATTAAAAGGACATGTTATGGTTTCCTTGATCTGTGTATCTGCTTAGCTACATGGTGGCCAGATCTGTCAGTCATGTCCCCTCATAGGCATCCACAATTTGAAGAGTGGGAACAGATGACATCAAATGGGTTTCATTGTCTTTTGAGGATACCAAACCGGATACCTCTGGGGGTGTGTTTGGCAAGTATAGTGAGAGCATAGGCTCTAAACTATAACATCAAATTTGCATCCCAGCACCATTACCTGTTTGTTCTAAGAGCCGGTGAAATTCATTCAGCCTCTCTGTGCCTCAGTTTCTACATCTGTGTAACTGGTTGGGGAGGGGAAATAGCACTCACTTCATAGAATTGTGACAATTAAATGGATCGATCAATGTAATGTGCTTACTTAGAACACCGTCAGGCATGGAATATACGCTTAATAAATATTGTTACTTTTATTTTTATTATTCTAATGTCCTAAAGAGGAGAAATCTTTTTCTGCACTGTAGCAGTTGCTGAATCTTCCGACAATTTTCGAAAAATTTCTTATTAACTCCTGTGGTATATTTCTGCACTATCCCAAACAAAGGTGACTCCCCTTTTAGGTACCAGCTGCCTGTGCAGGATGATAGATGGATAGTAAATACGAGGCAGCATCTGGAATACTTACCCAACTGCTACCAATTCATCACGCAATGGGGGAGTTGGAAAAACTTTTATATTTAGTGCAACATTCCCATACACATCTTCCGCATTAATTTTGGATGTGATGATTGCTGTCAGACAAGTGTAGACAGTGGAAAAGCCTGTGATGGGCCCGTAACTCTTGGGTAACTCTGTGTTAGCATTCTTCAGAAGAATTTATGTCATCCCTTTTGGCAGAAAATCTGATGTAAAGCTCAGGATTTTGAGAATTGCTGGAAATGATAAGGAGTTGGGAGGGGACATTGTACAGCATTTCTACACACTTCAGCTAGATCAGAGAGCTCAATTGTGGCTGCACCTGAGGGTTACCTGAGAAGATTTTTTAGAAATACTTGTGCTTGGGCCTTAGCCCAGAGCAATTAAACCAACTCCCTGCAGAGTGGGGTAGATACATGATTTTTGAATCATCTCTCACTTTGTGGGACGTGACCTTGCTAATATCCTTGACTTTTTTTTTTCCAGAGTATGTTCCCCATGTCCTGAATCCCTTCTTTCTCCCATGTTACTCTTAGAATTATCTTACTCTTACGGCCAGTTAACTCTAAAAGTTTACTATATTTCACCCTACATCCAGTGAAGGGAATTGGTCTTCGTGATCTTTGGCTGCTGGCCATTACTAAATGACTGAATGCCTTGGGTGACTGAGAACTCACTACCTCTCAAGCTAAAACTCTTCTATTACTGGGTGGTGCCAACTGTTCAAAAAGAAATTTTCTTATGTTGGTACCAAATATGTTCCCTCAAACTAACTAGTTTGCTCTCTAAACATTAATGAGATAAATCTAATCTCCTTCACTGGCAGCCCTATAAATAGTGAAAGTTATCTGTTATGTCCTTCCTGACTCTCTTCCTTAATCTTAGCAAACCCACATTCCACTGCTCCCAGATTGACAGGTTTAATAGACTGCTCCTAATCCAGGTTAATTTCCTTCAAACATACTGCGGATGGTTCAAGTCCTTAAATGCAATACACTAAATTGAAGAAAGCATTCTAAAGATTATCTGAGAAACCTCGGATGTATCTAATATTCATCTAACACTGAGTGGAGTATCCTCTAGATGAAAGACAGACATTAAAGGTTATCAGATGCCTAGGTTAAGATTCTTGTATATGTGAAAATAGTATGTTCATCCACAAATGCAGGGGTTAAAAATATGACATGTTTATTTTTTATTTTTTAAAAGATTTTATTTCTTTATTCATGAGAGACACAGAGAGGCAGAGACACAGGCAGAGGGAGAAGCAGGCTCCATGCAGGGAGCCGGATGTGGGACTCCATCCCATATCCCAGGATTGTGCCCTGAGCCAAAGGCAGATGCTCAAATGCTGAGCCACCCAGGCGTCCCCAAAATATGACATGTTTAAAGAAGGTTAAAGAGACCAATTAAATATAGATTTATTTAAAATATATACGATTGTAAAAAAATAAAATATATATGATTGTATAGTTTATGAGGGCTGCTGTAACAAGATACCACAGACTGAGTAGCTTTAATATAGACTTAGTTTTTCACAGCTCTGAAGGGGAGAAGTTCAGGATCAAGGTATCATCTGGTTGGATTTCTCCTGAGGCCTGTCACCATGGCTTACAGTCAGCCACCTCTGGCTGTGTTCTCTGTGGTTAGTCCTCTGTGTGCAAGCATCCCTGGCATCACTTGTTGTGCCCAAATTTCCTCTCCTTATAAGGACACTGTCAAATTGGATTAGGGCCCACCTTAACAGCCTCATTTTAAATTAATTGCTTCTTTAAAGATTCTCTTTGCAAATACAATCACATTCTGGGGTGCTGAGAGTTAGGGCTTTAACATATGAGTTTGGGAGAGACACAATGCAGACCATAATAACGAATATCGATACGCATTATGTGTATGTGTGTGTGTGTGTGTACATGTATTTAGCATGTGTTATTGTTTCAGGTCTTCACGAGTTATTTAGTAAAGCCCAAAGATCACTTCACAAGATTCAGAACAATTCTTGTGGCTTCCCCTATTCTTCCTACTAGCCCAAGGATCTTGTCTATCTTCCTAGCCTATTTTAGGTATTCATCTCAAGAAGACTGCGGCTTATTTTCTGTAGTTACTTTGAAAAGCAAGCCATAAAAAAGCTGTGAGTTTTTGTTTAAAATCCTTTTTTATTCCAGGGAGGCCTGGGTGTTGTAGTTGGTCAAGCATCAGACTGTTGGTTTCAGCTCAGGCGGTGATCCCAGGGTTGTGAGATTGAACCCCAGATTGGGTGTCCTGCTTGAGACTCTCTCTCTCCCTCTCTCTGTGTCCCTTCCCCACTCACATGTGCTCTTTCTCTTTCTTTCTCAAATAAATAAATCAATCTTGAAAAAATGAAATCTTTTTATTCTGAAATAACTTTAGACTTTTACTGAAGTTGCAAAAATGATACAAAAAAGTGCCCTTATATCCTTTACACAGCTTCCCCTAATGTTAATATTGTATATCACCGTAGTAGGATAGTCAAACCAGGAAATCGACATTTATATGATACTAGTATATAAACTACAGATTTGAGGAATTTCACCATTTTCTCCATTGATGTTCTTTTTTTGTTATAGGATCCAATCTAACAATCATTCCTTTCAGTTGTCTTCTTCAGTCTGAGGCACCCCTTGGTCTTTCCCTGTCTTTCATAATCTCGATACCTTTGAAGAGCACCAATGTTCTGTAGAATGTCTTTTGATTTGGGGTTGTTTGATGTTTTCTTATGACAACCTCTGATAGAAAGAAGTTACACATTTTTGGCAAGATTACCACAAAAGTGACACCATGTCTTTCTAAGGGCATCAAATCAGAGGGTTGTATGATGCTAATACATATCATACTGACGGTGTTGTTAATTTTGATCATTGGCTAAATAGGTGTTTGCCAGGGATTTAACTTGTCAGTTTTTAAATTAATTAATTAATTTACTTTGTAATCACCCAAGTAGCACCTAGGAAAAAATCTAAACAAATTTGGAACACTCAAAAAAGATTAACTAATTTACAAGCTATTGGTGGTTTCTGCTTTTGGTCTGATGTTCCAGATTCTCTATAGCAATTAAAGGAAAATCCCACTAACCTATGCTTTTGGCTTTTATTTCCGAGGATAGAAACTTTCAACCTGAAATCACATTTGATCTCTGCAGAATAACAGCTATTTAATAATAGGACCCCACTCAAGTAAATAACTTGTCTTCTAAGATGGTAATTTTGGAATGAAATTTAGCTTCTATCATAATCCCTATTAATCACCCCCCACCCCCACCCCCAAATAAGCATATATATATATTGATTAAAATGGTATCTTTTCTGTACTAGCAGCTTCAAGACAAGTTCCTTGGGACAACTACCCACCTCTCTCAAAGCAGACTGCCCTTAGCCCTGTCCTATATCTATGTGTAAGCAGGCACCACTTCCCCAGTCTAGCTGATTTATTTTACTAGACTTCATTCCAGAAGGAACAGACCCTTGAGGATTATATACACAAACACAAATCCTGTTGTATTTTCTTTGTGTCTTTTTTATTTGTTTCTCTCCTTCTGAGGTAGGGGGAAACTTACGTTAGGGAAATTAGCAAATTTCTTCAGGCAACCTAAAAAGCAAGATTTGAAAACCACTCTCCAAATCTTGTGTGTAGCCAGAAATTCCTTTGAGAAACCAGCTACCCACTATCCTCACCTCTCTCATCTCTGAATCTCAAGTTAAGAGCATTAGGTAACCATAGAATTTTAAGTTGCACATCTCTAGGTAGGAAGGATGAATTTTAAGTGCGCCCTGCCTGATGTCTGTTTTAAGATGTAACCCTTCCTTCAGACAAAGGGATGGAAAGGTTAGTCTCCTTGCTGTATACCAGGGCTTTGCAAACTCTATTATGCATTAGAATCTCTTGGCGTCTTGTTAAAATGCAGAATTAGATGCAATAAGGTGTCCCTAGATGAGGCTCATAATCCACATTTCTAACATCCTGGGTGATGGCGATACCCTGATTTGTAGATCACATTTGGGGTTGTAAGGCTGTAGAAGCTCTGGGAAATTTCTGGACAGATGAGAGGAGAGGCATCGGAACTGTCATTAGAATTGATACATGACCAGCTATGAGAGCACCGGCTGTGATGTAAAGGTAATGGTTGGTGGGTCATCTGCCACACCTTGGAGACAAAGCTTTTTAATACCAAAAACAAACAAAAATTTTTTTCCTTTTTTTTTTTTTTTCGTGTGTGTGTGTGGAGGGGGAGGTGCTTATTCTCAAGAGAAATTTAGTGAAATGGAACCACTTTAGACTACGCCACCACATCCGAAACTGGATACTTAATGTGATATAAAAGAAATTTCTATCTATAGGTTGTGTGATGAATTTGGAAGAAAGATTGATGTTGTATATATTATCTCATTCAAAAATGAACTGTGTGTATATTAGATATTGGTTTGCTCCATAGAATTAGAGTAGGAATAGGCCTAGATGTGGAGGTGGGGAATGTTGAGAACAGAAGAACATCAAGAATGACAGAGACAGAATAGAGACTATAAATGACTTGTTTATCATGGAACACTTTATGTTGTCATGTTACAGATGAGCAGTGAAGTTGAAAGAGTCCTATTTAGAGGACACAAATCTAGTGAGCGGTGGAGCTGTAGGGGAGCAAAATCTCCCACCCTAAAATGTGCCTCATTGGCATGTGGATCGTTTTAGGCTGATGTTTTTAAGAAACAGAAGGCTAGGGAACAATCTTTGAGCTTCCCCCAACAGCCTAAAAGAATTTAGATAGAGGAGCTGTTCCAGGAAGGTAGGAGCTATCACCATAGACAACGACATAATAGTTCATAATAGGAACTCCCTATGATGAACAGGGAGGAACCTAGCAAAGTGTGTTAAAATTCCTCTCTCCATCCCATTGTTTCTATATGGCCCAGCAAACATTTCTTTACTAAACATTCAATTTTTGTCATCTTCTTGTGAACTGCTTTCCTTCCCTTTGAAGTGTCAGACCCCTACTGTTTCTCCTTAGCACTGGGTGGCATAACATGTTTGTTTCAATTGCCTGACTGCCTATGGGATTCGTATTCTTTTTTTTTTTTTTTTTTTTGGTGGGGGGGGATTCGTGTTCTTATGGAGCCCTCATACACACATAATTAAATTTTATTTTTTTCCTATTAATGTATCTCATGCTAATTTAATTCTTAGACCAGCCAAAAACACTTTGGAAGGGTAAAGGAAAATTTTCCTTCCTTAACAGAGTCAAGGTCCAAACCAAGGTATTTTGACTCTTGAACTCACTAGCTTAACCCCCTGTACCATAGCCTCTGAACTATACTCACAAGGATGGAAACATGGGAATGAGAACAACTTAGTGAGGCTTCAGCAAGCCATTTCTGTAACCAAATTTGAATCTTAGTGTCATCGTATAGATCTCTCCCATCTATGAAAACATGAATTCCAACATCTTACTCTCTGACTATCATTCCTGCATTTCCATTTTCTCACTTTATTATTTATGCTTATGCTTTTGGATCTCCTCAAGATCACCAGTTCTTCAACCCCACCAGATCCCCCACCAACCAGCCTCCTCCTGATTTCAGTCCCTTACCCATCAGGGTAAACTCTATCATTCTAATTGCTGGCTCCACCCTTTAATCCTTGCTCGCAGAAGTCCCTGTTATTTTTCACTCACTATGCAAAACCCCAGCCTCAGGTGAAATGAGATAAAAAAGGAGGCATGCCACTGCTAAGGCTGGCTCCTAAAAACATCTAGTATCCTTATCCCCTCCTCCTATATTTGCCAATGGTCATGTAAATGACCATGGCAATGGTGGAAGCAAGATGGTGGAGACTCCTGCAGCCCAATATCCTCAATGACTGTGGCTAGAACCTCCATGCACTACATTTGTAATTTATGAAAAAGAGAAACCTATTAAATCATTAAGATTTCAGGTTTAGATTTGCCATTTTAATATGCATTGTTGGAGATCTGCTTGTTTGTAAATAGTCTGTTGCTCATTTGGGAAAATAAACCAGTGAACGGTAAAAAAAAAAAAAAAAAAAAAAGATTTCAGGTTTGCCTATTGCGAAAGCTAGAGTCACTTAGCAGACAGAGAAACTGCTATCAGAATTGAGATACAATTGGATGAAAAACCTAAAATCTGTGGCACTAACTTAGCAGCTAAAGAAAGAGCACCAAGAAACTGATACTGGGGAAGTGTGAACAAGCAGACCTATTATTTAGAAGCAAAATTTTTAGCGAAATATGGAACAAAGATTGTATACATGCTGAGCCAGTGATGCCCAGAAAAATGGCTGGAGGAATCAGAAAGAAGTAGTCATGGTTGTTCATTATTGGATGGCTATTGTAAGAAGGAGATCATTTCGGGACATAGTTGGCTGATTTTCAATTAGAAGGAAAGGAAATAAAGAGAGACCAGAAATTTGGGGCCTCAGAAGGTTACAAAAGCCAAGAGCCTGTAAACTCAAATTTTAAAAAAGATAAAATTGAAGAATATGCTGAGTGGCAGAGCCTTCAGAAAATGTTATCAGTCGAACAAAATGAGTCTTCCCCATGGCAAAGATGAGATTAAATAATGTCACCTTTCCATGCATTTTTTTGTCAAGTCCAAGGTAAACTGGTATTAAGAAAGAGAGGCAGGTCACAAGAAGGTAAAGAAATAAAACAAATTGAGAATATCGTCCAGACAATAAATTGGGGCTGGGTTTCTGGCATAAGGAGCTGATAAGAAGATAATAGATCAGAAGCCTCTTAAGATTTTAGGTAATTGTATTGGACCAAAGGTTCAATGAGTTCAGACCAAGAATTCTTTGAGTGTATGAAACTAAAAGGAACCATAGCATCCCTTAACATCACTAGCAAAAACCAAAAACCAAAACCCAGGCTTCATAAGCTATGCAGCCCTGAAAGAAGAGCTACTCAAATACTGTCACCAGGGGCTCCAGAGACTCTGGACAAGATGGCTTCTTCAGCGGAAAAGGCTTAAAAACTCATCAGGGAAATGTCTGCCCCTCCAGGAAGGGGCCTTCTCAATACCTGCTTCTCTGGAGTCCGTAACTATGGGGAACCAGTGGTTGCTGCATGCTTGCCATTCTGTCCTTTCCTAAATGGGGGAAGTTCCCCAGCTTTCTATTCCAAATCGCTATCATTTAGGATGGCAGTTTGCTTATATTTTTAGTTCAGGTTTCTGGAAACAAAGGGGCACTTAAGAGAGAGGATTGAACATCCCCTGAAGATTCTGGGCCTTGAGCTGGGTACAGGGATTCTAAAGGGCTTTGAGTTACCTCTCCTAGAGGGATAGATGATAGAGTTGGGGTGGATGGTTGTGTTTTATGTTTGGGCAGAAGAGTGGAGTGTTTATTTGGTGACCAGAAGGATTGACTGTGGTATAGACCATGATACATTTCCCCCCATTATTTTCCTCTACCTCCTAGGCAGCCAGCTAGGCAACATGGTGTAGTCCCTCTTATAGGCCAAAAGAACCACATGACTGTCTTCTGGCCAATGGAATGAGAGAGAGAGATGTGTGCCCCTGTCAGACTTGGTCCGTACAGACCAGCTCAACCTGCCACGCTTGCTCCTCCTCTGTCTGCTGGCTTTCTGTCAGTGCCCAAGGTGACCTCGGACACCATGCATGACAGATGCTGGAGCCTATCACCCTGAGTTCCTGAGTAACTGCTTGAGGCTGGTGTCCCCAGCTCTACTGATTGGACTTTCCCTCCATGAGAAATAAGCTTCTTTTGTGTTAAGCCACTGAGATGTGTGGCTTTCTTTCATAGAAACAAAAGTTGTTTAATAATACAGTGTGGAAGGGTTCTCCAAGCAGAACAAAGAGCAAAGGAGTAACTATTTTCCCCTGCTTTTCTGTAAGCCTGTGTTTCAGAATAGGAACCTCACTTCCATTCCTCACAAATGTTGTTTTGAGGGGCACCCAGGTGGCTTAGTCGGTTAAGCATCTGCTTTCAGCTCAGGTCATGGTCCTGGAGTCCTGGGATGGAGAGCCACATCCATCAGACTCTGCTCTGTGGGGAGTCTGCTTCTCCCTCTCCCTCTGCCTGCCACTCTGCAGGCTCCTGCTCTCTCTCTCTTTGTGTGTGTCAAATAAATAAAATCTTAAAAACATTTTTTAAAAACCCCACAAATGTTGATTTGATCTTACTACCCATAGTAGTTCCCACCACCAACCTTTACATCCAAAAAGACCAGATACGGTTTTCCCTCCCATCCTACAGAAAGGCTGGGTGTCTCTCTTCATGTAAATAAGATCTGGGTTTATATACTAGTCTGCCCCTTACCTACAATGCAATCTGGAGCAATTTAAAATTGTCCTTAGCTTTCTCATTCATAAAGTTTACTATATGAATAAGGATAGGTCTTATAATGCTCTATAACAAGCCGAGATCTAAGTTTTTCACACAGCAAAGCTTTATTCCTATGCACAAATATCTACATAGGTGTGGGTGACCTTTTAGGACAATTTTCCTCCATGTGGTATGTTCAAAGTCCAGGCAGATAAAAACTCCATCCTGTAGCTTCGTCCTTGGTCAATGAATTTGAGGAGAGAGACTAGACAATAACCCATGGCCATCTCAAGTCCTCCACCAGAAGGAACTCATGTCACTTCCTCTAACAGCCTATTGGCTAAAACTCAGTTCCTGGCCTGGCCCAATGGCAGTGAGGTCTTCCTTGGACTAGAAAGGCACCCCTAATATCTACAGCATTTGGATCACAAAACTTTTTCCATACGTGGTGAAAAATCACACAAGATAAATAAAAGAAAGCTTCTTTATAAAATTCTGAAAAGCTATATCCATACCATAAAACTAGTTTCTTCATTCCCTATTGGGAATATAGAAGATTTATGAAATCTTAGAATGTACTTATTTTAGATCATTATTTCCAAATGACACTCTCTCGTACCTATCTGTTTTGTTTTAAAGCCTACGCACGCTAAACCTTAATTCAATTTGGTATACACGTGTTAAATATCTACTAAGTTCCAACACTTTCCCCAGGGCAGTTGAGTCAGACCTTATTTTTGAGGCTAGTCAATGCGAACTGCACAATATAGAAAGTTACATAAGCCCTTCTTCAAAGGATGCCTAGTTGAAATCTGACTTTTACTGGGTTCTGCCAAAGTCCAGCCGCCATATCTCTAGAATCCTTCAAGTGTCATTCCCTAGTCTCCCTGGCACACAGGAATTGCTTTAATTCAGAATCTTTGTTATTTATTTAACAAAGAATTTAGATAGGCTGGAGGAAATAATGATGCTTTATTATCTCTCTTCTGTTTTTTCCCAATACTCTGCACTGCACAAAACATATAATTTCAATTCGCTCCCTTACATTCCCCCCATGGATTGGTGGCTATTAAATATCCTAGGGATTTCTAGAAGCTCAGCTCACCAGGATCTGAATTTTCCCCTGCAAAGTTTGATGTTACCTTTGTGTGCATGTGTCTTTCTCTCTATGTGGCTCAAACTTTTCTAAAAGGAAGTCAAACTGTCCTTTCTCTGCCTTATCCCCTTTACCCTAATCCATCTGTTATTATTCCCCTGGCTTCTCTGAGGACTAAATGTCCCTAACTTAATTTTGCTGAAACTAATGATATGGCAAAAAGGAAAGACAGAGGGAGAAAATGGCAGGATGTAGATTGCCATTAGTCTATACATATATAATTGAAGATTTCAAGTGGGGGAAAGTTTGCTGCAACATTGTTAGAACTGCTCTTCAGGGTGCAATTGCCAACCAGGTTTCAAAATTGCAGAGTGGGAAAGCAGCCTGACATCAGGGAGGTGGGTAACAGGCTGCTGAGCCTCTTGCCAAGATTTAATAATTATGATGAAAATGCAGTAATCTCATTGCAAGAGGCAAAGGCTATTTCGAGCACCCCGGCCCCATCTCAGCTCTGTCTTTCCAGATCAGGCCTCATTGTTCTCTCACTTAATGTAACCATAGCTTTCAGTTTTCCAAGTGCTTCTCAACTAATCCCTCTTTGTTATTCTGCTTGCGTCTTGTCTTTGAAAAAATGGAACACAATCCACAGTCATAACATGTGCCCATTGTGAAGGAGGATGACACTTCAGGAACTCGGAACACAGACTAGTAAGTGCTTTCAGGGCCAGATGTAGGCCGTGGGTTTTACTAAAGTTTTGTAACCCCCAAGAGTTTGGATTAACAAAGCCACAGGTCAAAAGTCTACCACCAATTGTGATTTGTTTTCCTGGAGAAGTAGATGGACTTAAAATCTTTTGGTGCAAGTCGTCTCTGTTTCTTTGCCCCCAGAAACCACCCTCACATCAAATATTGCTCTTAGCTTCCAGAGCACTTGGCCCTTTTATAACGGTCTGTCCCATACAACATTTCCCTTTCTGATCTCAGTACTGCAGGAAGGAAGCTTCTGTGTACCAAATGGATTCTGGAGGCCAGGCCCTGTGCTGGGTACTTCATGTTACTACTTCCAAACATCTTCACGGTATTTTATTTAAAAAAAAAAAATATATATATATATATCATATCATATCATAAATCTTATATATTATATATATTATATACAATCTTAATCTTATATTTCATATATATTAGATCATATCATTTCATAAATCTTATATATCTCACATATAAGATTCACCAAAACCAAACTGGGACAGAACAAAAAGGAAAAAAAGAACAAAGGTAGGAATTTAAAATATAGCCAGGGATAAGGCTAAGAATATTGTCGTACATTCTTGCCATGGAAGTGACAGGTTTGGCTTCCAAGTTTGACAGCGGCCAATACAAACATAAGGAACAATTTAATAAAAACCAATGCAAAAAGGGAAGCAAAAATCATACAGGTCATAATATTCATCAGATAGAAGTAGACCAGTGGCTTAGGAAAAACATGTCCATTCTTCTGACCAAAAAACAGACAGGAATTCTGGGATTTCTCATAAACAGGTCACTGTGTATTGCATAGAGGGCAATATCATCCACTACATCCTTGAACAAGAACCAATTATAAATAGAAGTGGGTTTATTCTTGTTGAAATATAGGCTACCACCACATAGAGCTAGGGAGACGTGAGTGAGGCTCCTAGGGCACACAGTTTAAGTAGGCACTCAATCCCAGGATTGTGCCAATGTGTCCTGAAATTCTGTGCCCTAGTCACCCTCACTTCTCTCTCTAGTCCTGTCCCTGGGATCACATCACTCAAAGTCATATTCAGTTGGAAGAATTCTCTAAGGCAGTGGCTCTCACGGGGGATAACGTTTCCTTCCAAGAGACAGTCAACAAAATCTGGAGACGTTGTCACTACTGGGCAGGTGGTACCGGCATCTTGTGGATAGAGGCCAGAGATGCTGCTGAACATCCTACGTGGTACAGGACAGCCACTGTGATGGTTAATTGCATGTGCTGACTTGACTGGCCACAGGGTGTCCAGATTAAACATTACTTCTAGATGTGTCTGTGAGATGGTTTCTGGGCAGAACCAGCATTTAAATCAGTGGATTCAGTAAAGTAGATTGACCTTCCCATCGTGGGCACCCGGAGGACCTAAATAGAACAAAAGGTGGAGGAAAGAGGAATCTGTCCATTTTTTTTTTTCTTGTCTCACTGTTGAGCTAGGACATCTCATCTTATTTCCTCTTGTCCTTGGATTGGGATCTTCACCTTTTGCTCCACTGGTTCTCAGGCCTTTGACCTTGGACTGAATTCCACATTGACTCTGGATCTCTACAGGCAGACAGCAGATTGTGGAACTTCTTAGCCTCCAATCACATGAGCCAAGTTCTCACATAAATATTCTGTTTCTCTGGAGAACTTGCCTCATATAGCTACCCACAATAGATAACATCATCAGTGTCCAGGCTGAGGCAACTGTACTCTGAGGAGAGTCATACTCTTTTATGTACAAACCCCCCTGCTCATGTGGCTACTAGATCTACCATAAGATCCCTCATTCTTAGCTCCAAGGTAAGTGAATTGATGAGCCTGGCTATTGCAAGTTCCTCAGTACCACCAGATGCCTGCTTTCTATCTTCCACATGGACAACTGTGTCAGTCTCTGGATCAGACACTTTTGATTGCTAATGCAGCAGCATCCCCACAGCCACATCATCTCTGCTCAGAAAACTCATATTTGTCCTTGGAATCAAAGAAAGAATTCACATGGGGCTCCTGGGTGGCTCAGTGATTGAGTGTCTGTCTTTGGCTCAGATGGTGATCTCAGGGTCCTGGGACTGAGTCCTACATCAGGCTTCCTGCAGGGAGCCTGCATCTCCCTCTGCCTATGTCTCTGCCTCTCTCTGTGTCTCTCATGAATAAATAAAATCTTAAAAAAAAAAAAGTTATCTTGATTCAACCCAATCATATTATCTTACTCCTCTTTGTCAGTGTTTGGCCTACGTATGAGCATTTTCCCAATGAAATATAAGGGAAGTCTGCTTGGGAAGTTCTGTGAAAGACTCATTTCTGATAAAAGGGCTGACCTGTTTTCCCTCTTTCCTGACTTGAATGTGGATGCAATGTCCAGAGCTGTAGTAATCATCTTGTCCTCATGAGGTGATAAGAAAGAGGGAGATAGGAAACAAAGAGAGGAAGCGGGGAGGGGGGATACACTCTTGCCACACAGTTTTTTTGAGCTTACTATCCCTTTTGCCTGGAATGCTCCCTTTCCCTCTTTTACATGGATAATTCCTAGTCATACTTGATATCTCACCTTAAGGATCTTTCCTCGGGAGAGCCTCCTCTAACCTGTCTGAGTCTATGGAGTGTCATGTAAGCCTCCCTCACAGCGTTTGCCAGAGTTGCAATTTTACATTTCTTTGTGATATAATTTGCTTGTGTCTTATCTTCCTGACTAGACTCCAGGCTTACAGGATGACTAAAACCATCACAATATCTCCAGTTTTTGATGTTTAGATGCTCAATAAGCAATTTTCTTTTCTTTGTTTTTCAATGAAAGAGGCTTAAAACATCTGGGCTCTGGAATGTCTTCGATCTTTCATGCAATCTTCCTGGAAAATTATTTTGTTCAATAGAATGTTTGATAAATAGTGAGTAGGTATGAGCTCAAGATTCTACTTCCTAGGAAATGCCTACAATCCAGATATTGCATGCAGCCAGTTAAATATAGACCCCACAATATTAGAGATCATTGAACTGGAGCAGGTGGGACTGACTTCCTTTCTGAGAAAGGGACTCTTCTACCTGCCATCAGAAGAGAGCAGAGAGAGGACTCCAGGCAGGGTGCAAATTCTCAGCAGAAAGTCATTTTGTGTGCTTCATTACACAGGCTAATGGTGAATGAAGCTCTAGAGTCACACAATGGCTAAAAATCCAAGTGTTTGACATAGAGAATTCTATTTAAATGTCACAATGATAATGTACTAATATGAGATAGGTATGATTATCTCCATTTCATAGAAAGGTAGGCTCTGGTGATGAGCCAAAAGGCAGCATTGGAACCCAGGTTCATCTAACTCCTCAGTTTATTCTTTCCTCTGTACCATTGGCTTTCTTTTCTTTTATTTTCTTTTCTTTTCTTTTCTTTTCTTTTCTTTTCTTTTCTTTTCTTTTCTTTTCTTTCTTTTCTTTTCTTTTCTTTCTTTCTTTTTTCTTTTCTTTTTTTTTTTAGATTTTTAAAAATTTATTTATTCATGAGAGACACAGAGAGAGAGAGAGAGGCAGAGACACAGGCAGAAGGAGAAGCAGACTCCGTGCAGGGAGCCTGATGTGGGACTCGATCCCAGGACTCCAGGATCTCACACCCCGGGGCTAAAGGCAGCACTAAGCCGCTGAGCCACCTGGGCTGCCCACCACTGGCTTTCAAACTTGGCAGACATTATAATCATCTGGTGAACCTTAAGTTTCATTCTCAAAATTTCGAATGCAATTCTTTAGGGATTTTAAAGCTCTATAAGTGATCTTTGTGTGCAGCCAAGCTTAAGAATCACTACTGTAACTCATCTTAAAGCAGATAGCTCAGAGTGGGTTGAATAATGGCCCCGAGAAAGATATGTCCAAGTCTTAGCCCCCAAACTTGAGAATGTGACCTTATTTGGAAAATGAGTTTTTGAAGATGGAATCAAGTTAAAGGAATTAAGATGAGATCACCCTGAATTTAGGGTGGGGTCGTAATCCAATGATAGATGTCTTTATAAGAGAAAGGCAGCAGGAGATTTGAGACAGGAAGATGCAGAAGAGAAGGCTCTGTGAAGACTGAGGCAGTTATTGGAGTTATATGACCACAGGCCAAGGAAGGTGTGCAGCTCAGAAGCTGGAAGAAGCCAGGATTCTCCCTGAGGGCCTTTGGAGGCAGCTTGGCCCAGCTGACACCTTGACTTCAACCTTCTGGCCTGCAGGACTGGGAGACAATAAATTTCTGTTTCTAGTCACTAAATACATGGCAGTTTGTTACCAAAAACCTACAAGAGCAATACCAGGACCCACTTCCAAGTCTTCTCAGTCAGTAGGTTTTGGATGGGTCCTGAGAGTTTGCATTTCTGACAAGTCACCAGGTGGTGCTGATGCTGCTAGTCTGGGGACCACACCTTGAGAACCATCACTCTATCAGGCAGCCCTTGCCCATCTGCTCAGCTTTCTCAGTGCCTCTGTGGAAGCTGTCCAGAGAGGGATGTGGGGAACAGCTAAAGGAAAGGAGAAACGTGGAGGCCTTTCAGACTTCAGTTATCATTGTGATTAATTTTGGAAAGTGAATTGGGACTTAGATCTGGAATACTTTTCTTTTCCCTTCACAATTACCATAAGAATTATACAAGAAACAATGTGATGTGACAGACACTAGGAGAAGCCCCTCAACTGCCTGCCCCAGAACCTGTGTATATGAGTTTGCACTCACTTCCTCTGATTGTCTCTTGGTTGGTTGCAGAGAATGAGGTGCCCTTCTTCCTACACAGAGTACTTACGTACTGTTCTACTGGGGAGCCTGTTGACTCTTGCCAGCCTCAGAGATGTCCCATGGATATCCAGTATCTAGTCTTCGGTGGCCCTTACAGTCTCATTAACAGATACTCAGGACTTTAATCTCTTAACAAAAAGGCTTTTGTTAGTCCCTGGTCCTTTTTCAGATGCCACCACATTTCCTCACCCCTGTACGGGGTTGTTGAGAGTGACAAGGTGCACTTTTATTCTATTTCTTCTTCTTGCCCACTCCCTCACCCAGAGGAGTTGCATAGCACCTTCCTATATGAGGGTTTTTTTCTTCTTTTTCTTCACACTTTGAGGTTAACCTTCCTTTTCCTACTCCTTAAAACCTGCTGGTCCTCAATTGTCTTTTCTGGTCCTCCTACTGTCACAATGGACTCTTCCTGGATTATTCATCTACTTACAGGATTTCATGACCACCTTTTTGATGAGGAATCCTTGATCTTTATTTCCAGCTTGGATCTCTGCTTCAACTCTAGACTCTATTTTGCATTTGTTTACTCCCCTTGGGGATTGTCACCAATTCGATACAGATGACGCCTCCTCTCTCCCAGTCTGGTGGTCAAGCCATAGGCTTATGAATAACCCTTTAGTCAAAAGTAAAAGAAGTCGTAATGGAGATTAGGAAAGATTTTGAATTGAGTGATAAAAACAAATAACATCATCTTAACTATAGAGAATAAACAGAGAGTTACCAGAGGGCGGCGGGTGGGTGGGGGAAATGGGGAAAACAGGTGAAGGGGATTAAGGATACAGATATCACGATGAGCACTGAGAAATGTGAAGAATTGTTGAATTATTCTATGGTACACCTGAAACTAATACAACATTGTATGTTGATCATACTGAAATTAAAATAAAATAAAATAAAATAACCTAAAATTTGTGAGGTACAGCTAAAGCTGATCTTAAAGGGAACTTTATTGCTTTAAATGTATACACTAGAAAAGAAGAAAGGCTGAATATTATTTTTAAGTACTCAAGCACTTTCTTAGAAAGCTAGACAAAATGACAATAAGTTAAACCAAGGAAAAGAGATAGGAGGAAATAAAGAGTACAAATTTTAAGAATATAAAACAAATATTTAAGGATATTTTAAGAATATAAAACAAAATATACAATAAGGAAAATCAGCTAAGCCAGGTTTGTTCTTTGTTTTATTGAAGTATGGTTGACATATAATATCATATTAGTTTCAGATGTACAATGTACTGATTCAACTTCATACATTATGAAATGCTCACCATGGTAAGTGTTGTCACCATACAAAATTATGACAATATTATTGACTAGATTCCCTATGCTGTACTTTTTATTTCTGTGCCATATTTATTTTATAACTGGAAGTCTGTACCTCTTCATCACCTTCCACTACTTCTGCCCTTCTGCCTGCCCTTCTCTCCTCTGGGAACCACTAGTTTGTTCTCTGTATTTTTGAGTCTATTTATGGTTGTTTGTTTGGTTGGTTTTGTTTCTTAGATTCCATATATGAGTAAAATCATATTGTATCTGTCTTTTTCTGTCTGATTTATTTCAATTAACAAAATACCCTCTAGGTCCATCCATGTTGTCCCAAATGGCAAGGCTTTGCTCTTTTTTTTTTTTTTTTTAATGGCTGGGTACATTGTGTGTATATACACACCATTTTTTTTTAGCCCTGTGTCTATCAATGAACACTTATGTTGCTTTCATATCTTGGCTATTGTATATAATGCTCCAGTAGACTTAGAAATGCATATATCTCTTTGAATTAGTGTTTGTGTTTTCTCCAGGTGAATAACCAGAAGTGGAGTTACTGGGTCATATAATAAATCTTTTTTTTAAGTTTTTGAGGAACCTCCATACTATTTTCCATCGTAGCTGCGTCAACTTACATTCCTACCAGCAGTGCATGAGGGTTCCCTTCTCTCCACCTCCTCACCACCACTTGTTATTTCTTACCTTTTTGATACTAGCCTTTCTGGTTGGTGTGAGGTGATATATTATTTATTATTTTGATTTGCTTTTGCCTGATGATTAGTGATATTGAATATCTATGCATGTGTTCTTTGGAACACATCTGTATGTCTTCTTTGGAAAAAAAAAATGCCTTGTCAGGAGAAAGTTTGTCTTTGAGAAGACAAATAACATTTGGAAAATTTCTAATAAAAAGAGATTGAAATGTTTAAAAGCACAGGTTACTAATAACAAGAAAGAAAAAGGGGTTATCATTACCAATTCAACAGATGATATGAACAATTATCTGACATTAATATATGTATAAAAAATGAATACATTTGTAAAAAAAAAAGGTCTTATCAAAGGTAACCCCAAAAGAAATAGGAAACTTGAAAAATTCTGCATTTATATGGAAATTGAATTCCTAATTAAAACCTCCTTATTTAAGAAATATCCGGTTTTGATGCCTCAACCAATAAATTCCTCCAAATGTTTAAAAACTAAATTATTATTGTTCAAGGCAAATGGGAAATAATTCTCAGAGAAGATGCTTCTGCAGCTCAATGTAAAGAAATTGACTTATGTGGATGGAAGATGGGAAGTGGGATCTTACTCAAAAAAGAGGAAGTAAGCAGGCATAAGAGTATGTAGCTGAGAAATGGGGTGTGAGGCAGGGGACACATATTTGCTGAGTAGTAAGAGATGAATCTTGCTAAATGAGAGAAACTGGATTGTAGAACTCTTCTGGGGTAGATATTTGGAGGCTAGTTGTTAGAGAGCTGAGATGGCAGGAAAAGAAACGTTGATTTGAACTGGTAAGTATGAGAAATCCCTGAGATTCATCATCTAAGTAACCAAAGAAAGCAGAATGTAGGATGAATATTTTTGGAAGCTTTACGTGGGATGTATTTGTGAGAGCCAAGGAGCGGCAAGGCGAGGTGTTCAGAGACGGTGGCGGGGATTGAGACATGAGGTACAGAGATCCTGGCTTGGGGTGGTCACTGGGAACCAAGAACTTTGAATCTATGGGGTCTTTCAAAAAGAAGAAAGAGACCAAGGTAAGATAGAAAGGCAGACAAAAGGGGGTGCTGAGGAAGAAAGACAAAGGGGGAGACGTTGGGAAGGAAGGGGGAGGGGAGGGCAGGAGAGGAGGCAAGCCAGCCCCAGGAATGAAGGTGGGTCTCCGGGAACCTGATGGCTCCTCTCCTGTTGACTAACTATCCCACAATCACTTTGAGTATTTGTTTTTTATCAGCACAGAGCTGGTGAAGTGTCCCTGTCTCCGTATAAATTTCTCTTTTTCTCTTTATCCCATCACTGCCATCCCAGCTAAAACAAAAGACATCTGTAGGGCATTCTGCTAAGTCTGCAGTGACCTTGTTACTGCTGATTTGCCTGAGTAGGTTTGGGACAGATTTCCCAAAATGAAGCACAGTTCTGTGTATAATAAATGCATGCGCAGATATCTTTATTACTCCGTGAATTGTTTCTTTTTTTCTAATTCAATAAATATTACGCGAAGGTCAGGGTCAGAGGGAGCTGGAGTCTCCTCGCCAGCAGAATGGAAACACCTGCAATATGAAGCCAGAAAAGGCAAAAAAGGAGCACTAATGGTCTTCATGCTTTATATCTGCATCTCTTCACTAATGTTCACACTTTGTAAAACGGAAGTTCAAGACAACTTTTTCAATTTATGAGCAATAAGGAGCAAATGGAGAAGATCATTCATGAAAATGAGATAGTTTTCCAATTATCAGTGACATTCATCTTTAAACCCCCAAAAGCATGGTTTTCCAGAAATGCTGCAGTCAGTGTGAAAATGTAACTATTGATTTTACTTTTATGGCAACACCGTAAGGAAGAACTTTAGAAACTCGGCATCAGAAGAGGTTTGAGAGACCAGTTTTTTCAATCCATTCAGGTTGATAGACGATCCCCAGATGACTTCAGTGACTTGCCCAGGGTCACTCCTGCAAGGCCACACATAAAGGTAATAAAAGTAGTATTAATAGGAAATGACTATTGAGGGCCTACTATGTGCCAACCATTGTCCTGGAAATGTTGCCAGCATCAACTTGTTTCATCCTGTCTAACTTTATATTTACTCTAGTTTGGGTGCTCTGACTTCAGAGCATGTGTTAGAGGCTCAGATAGTCTGTGGGTGGGGACAAGGAGAGAAAGTGCCACTGCTGAGGGTAAAGATGATGGGGGGCACACAAAAGAAATGAAGTAAAGTAAAGACAGTATTTCCAGTGGCCTCCAAGAGAGACAGATATTTCTGGTGCATTCTCCAGAGATGTTTATTACTAACAGTGCACGTACGTTTGCCTCTACTTCCCGAAATTGCTCCTTATCCTAGAAAGGAAACCAAGAAGAGGTTGTTTCAATTACAGTGATTATGTCTAAAAGGCTCTCTTTCTCCTCTCCAGCCATTTGAGGAAAAGAGAAAATCTAAATCAAGACACAGACCAGCAAAGAACTACAGCTGTCCTTTTTTTCTTAAAAAACAAAACAAAACAAAACAAAACAACAACAACAAAAAAACGTATTTTTAAGCTAACACCTCTGGAGCTCCGATCCCTCCTCTGTAAAATGAAGCAGCAGGAATAAATTGTGTCCAAACTCCCACCCATCTCAGACTCTATAATGTCCTCCTCTCTCTGTTTCACTAGGAAGATAGGATGTTGCTTCACATGAAGCCACTAATTTTCTGCCAACTTAGGTGGCCTGTGGTGGCAGGAGCAATGGTGCCTGGTGGTGGTCCTGGTCGATGGCAATTGAGTTTTCTTCTTTCCTTCATGTGGATCGTGTGGCTAACCCTGCATTTCAGCATTTCCAGGTAAGGCAGGAAATCCCATGCTGACTCAGTATCCCATGAGGCCTCCTTCTGTTCCATCTCTCCTCATAGCTAAGCATGTAGGGTGTTGGGAACAAACCCAGGCCACCACAGGTTTTGGGTGGATCTGGCCTTAGCAAGCCTTCTCTCATACTCGAAGCTTGGCACTGACCTATTTTCCCCCACATTGTAATAATTGGCAAGCTGCTTTGTTTCCAAAACCTGAACCCATCTCATGCTCAAGTATTGGTTAACTGACTCTCCATCTTGTTCCCATGTTGAAATCCTCATCTGATAAGCAGCAGAATATTTATGACCCTTAGGACCATGCCTGATTTGTTCTTATGAGTCTCTTACCCACTACTTCTCCACCCCAACCCAAGACTCCTGTGGAAGGGTGGCTTTCCTGAGTCCCAACCCTGTGTCTGGGGCTCTGCTACTGTGAACCTATTTTCCATATGTCCTGCTTATTTCTCTGGATCATCCAGCACTTCCTAGAATTCCCTCTGGCATGCTCTGTTCACCTGCCACATACCCTGTCTCGGCATTAGACTTTCTTTCATCTTCCTGACAGCCCTTCTGCTGGCTGCCAGCCCGAGCTCCTTACTACCTGGTCCCTTATCATGTGTTGTCCAGTTTCTCTGTTCCTCCTGCCTCGTGTTTTCTCCAATCCCAAAGCAGAACAGGATACATCTCCCTCCTCTGTGTTGTTTCTTTGTTGTTGTTGTTGTTGTTGTTGTTGTTCATACACACTGGAAATATTTGTGGATGGGGTCAAATCTGGGGTTTTACCCAGTGACTCCCATGTAATGTGCACCCAGTAAGTACAGATTGAATAAATGAAGTCATGGCCCAGCTCTCATTATCCTGCCCGGCCCACTGCAGTTAACCCTGCTATGCCATCTTAGGTTGTAAGATAGGCATCCCCTTCTTTTTAGCGGCACTTCTCCTTCATATCGCCCACACAGCAACAACCCGAGCACCCCCAGCAACTGAGGATACTTCAAAGACTGCACTTTTATCCTGCCTTCGGAAACTTTTGTTCAGTTCTCGAGAAATGGTCAACTAGCCCTGTGGGAACCCACTGGGGTTCATTATCTTTCGACAGCAAAGCAGAATCAAAACAAAATGAGCAGATAGATCTAAATGAATCATTCTCTGGTGCATCAGACCCAGATAAATGGCATTTGGGTGGTGCAGCTAAAGAGAAGCTGTCACTGTAAACTTCTGAGGATGGCAATCAATGTGAGTGCAAGTTCTCAACAGCACATGGCATGGAAACAGCTGCATAAATAATAAATACTAAAAACACTGCCTTCCCCACCCACTGCTCAACGCGAATTTATCAGAAGTGAAGTGGGCTGGAGGAGGAAAGTAATAATTGCCAATCAGGAGGCACTTTACATACATAATTTTATAATGTGGGTCTGATCATGTTCCCCCTCAGTTCAAAGCCTTCTGGGGGGTTTTCCCTACCCTACAGAGGAAAGACGCAGACCCGAGGGGGGCCTGAAGGACCATACAGAGCCCCCACGCCTTTGCTTCTTCCCCTCGGCTTCTGCAGCTTGCTACCCCCCCCCCCCCCCCCCCCCCCGGTTCAGACCTTGCCTGCCCACTGGCCTCTTTGCTGCAGCTCACAAATGTTCTGGTGTACTCCTGACTCAGAGCCTTCATGTTTGCTGATCCCTCAGTGGGGGCAGGCTTTGTATGAGCTTCCTAGGGCTGCTGTGACAGAGAACCAACAACCGAGTGGCTTCAAACAACAGAAACATGTTGCCTTACAGATGGGGAGGGTGAAGGTCCCAAACCAAGGCATCGGCAGGGCCCTGCTCCCCATGACAAGGCAATGGGGAGGATCCTTTCTGGTCTCTTCTAGCTTCTGGCGTTTGCCAGCAATTGTCGGTGTCCTCTGACTTATAGATGCATCCATCCAATGCCATCCAATGGCATCCAATGGAGCCATTTTCTCCCTGTGTATTCACATGTCATCCTTCCCAATGGGTCTCTCTGTGTGCCCATGATGTCCCTATTTGTGAGGATACCAGCCATGTTGGATCAGGGCTATCCCAATGACCTCATTTTAACTTGATTACCTCTATGAAGACCTCATTTCCAAATAAACTCACCATCTTGCATTACTAGGCTCTAGCACTTCAACAGATCCTTTGGGGAGACACACTTCAACTCTTAACATTCTTCTCCCAAATGTCCCTGTGACCTACTCTCTCTCTTCTTTATGCATCACCACATTAAGGGAGCCTCCTTCCCAAATTCCACCTTTCTTCCCCGAGCCTCTTCTGTTCTTCTATATTTTATGTTTCTTCCAGTGCTCTTATCACCATGTCACCTACTATTTATTTTTCTTATGAGTCTTGTTTTTGTTGGTCTCCTTCCCATGGGTTATCAGTTCCACGAGGACAGTGATTCCATCTACTGCGGTCACTGCTGTTTTCCCAGAGCCTAAAATGGTGCCTGACACATGGTAGGTACTCAGCAAATGTTTATTGAGGGAATAATCTTTATGCCTTACCGCATCTGGAAGTTATTAGGATGATCGTCACCCCCATTTTATAAATAAGGCAATTGATGCTTGAAAAGATTAGGTATCTTGCTCAAGATAACACAGCTAATGAGTTTTGGAACTGGGATTTGAACCAAGTCAAATTGACTCTAAAACCTGTGCTCTATTCATTCTACTGGGCTGCCCAGGGCAGAAGGAGGGACTTCCTGCAGATGTATGTGGAATTCTGCAGCTGCTGAAATTATTGCTTTTTTCCTCTAGATAAAACGGCACTTGAAAAACATCATCAAAATGTAAATCTTCAAGTCTAAGTAAGTGGTCTGGCTCGGCTCACAATGTCACTCAGACAACTGCAACATTAGAATACAGTTTGTGTATCTCTCAAATTAAAAAAAAAAAATCCAATTAGGCAAACTACTCTTTGGCTCAGGTGATGGTTTTATTTCTCTGGGCAGATTAGAAACCCAAGAAGCATATGCAGTCTGAGTTCCCAGACAGCTGGGAGTTGGGCATGTATTGCTGCTTTTAAATTTTAGGCACAAAGGCTTCCAGACCAGAGTGAAACCTGAATGTCAAATTAACAGATGCTGTGGTTATAACCCCCAAACCCTCACTTAACCAGCAAACACATGTACTGCATTTCCACAGGCAAAGAAAGTTAAACAATGATCTCACTAAATCAAGCCCCAAACCTGCCAGCAAGGCAAAGGAAGTTGTTTCTATTTGAATTATCCAGATTGGCTGTCAGCATGGATCACATCCACTGGATAATTGCTCATCTTTCGTCTTTGCTCAGCCTGCATAGCCACAGTCTAGGAGTCATTGTTCAGTGGAAATCACCCATTGCTGACATGTTTCTGTCATGGCAGTGATCCTCCAATAAGCCAAGGACATTAACCAGAGCCGATAGTCATGTGTGACGGTGTCTACCATCATCAAAGCTGAGGCTAATCAATGATGCAGGAACAGAAAGAGAGAGTCAGGCTGGACACAGAACTGGTTCTATATCTGAAGGCTTATAGCTGGAAAATATAAATAAAATTAAAAAAGAAAAGGAGTGGAGGTGCCCAAGTGCCAGAGCCCAACATAATATCTAAGTCAGAAAAAGAACAAAATAGAATGACACTTCCAGCCTTGGGGTAAGGAGGTTTGGGAGAAGTATGAGCATGAGTGCTTCAGATTGCCTAGATGTCCTGATCAGATTATGCAGGCCTGGTTCATTTGAGTGTTGGTTTGCCTCTCTTAGGCTATTGTAGGGGGAGGTCCTTAGTGATAATAAATTGCACAATGTAAGCATTGCTTCATGGGAAAGAGTTGACTTTCTTACACCCTAAATCCAACTTCATGGAAAGGAAGAGTCTTAGTCTCTGCCACGGAGCCCTCCTGACCCACAGAGGCCTCAAGTTTTCAAAGATGGTTGTAAATCTTTGTTTGATGAAGCAGATGGGATCTAAGAGAAAGGCAAGCAAGCTGCTGTTGGGAGACTTTGGGACATTGTTCTATCAGCGCTGACCTCTCATGGCTGCCAGTAACAATGGGCCGACACTTTTCTTCCTTACACACTCCTTCTTAAGCTCCCCCAGGGAATCAGGCCTTGATATTAGTCATATTTCCTAATTCTCTGTGAAAATGGTCAGAGGCCAAAAATGACTTTTAGTGAAGCAGGTGTTAAATTTTGCTTTATGGCTCTCACTTTGCACCTCTCGAGCTTGGGTAGGCCTTAGAGATTACTATACATTTTAGTTGAGTTTCATCATTCCCATATATTGCAGTTCCAGGGAATATTGCTTTCTTAAGCCTACAAACTTTTATTACTCTATCCAAAGATGAGGATAAAGTTTCAAAATTTATTGCCCATCCTGCTTCTGTGGAATACACCCACCTCCGCAAGCACGCAGCTCAACGCACCAAATTGTGCAGACATGCACAAGTCAGTCTCTCACCACCTGTGAATATGTGAGCAATTGCTGTGTTTGAAGATGCAGATGGTTATGCGTGGATGCATATTACAACCTCCTTTTAACAGAGAAGCCACTTTCGAGACAACAAGCACTGTGTTACAGACAAAACATTTGGACTAGCATCTCTATTCATAAAGGATTTTTCTCCTGTTGCCCTTAATGGGTAGAAATGTTTTAAATCTCTTTTAGGCCACTTTAAAGATATTGAAAGCACTGGTGAGACAGAATCAAATAAAATGTTACATTACAAAACTTAAGGCAATTTCTTCTGTTTTCAAGTCATATGGAACAGTATAGAAACGAAATGTTATTCACGAAAACGTTTTGTGAAAACACCTGTGTTGGATCTAGAATAGCCATCTCCATGTCAACAAACAGAGCTTCCCATGACTCACTTTGTGATTGCAAATGCGATCCTCAAAAGTAGAAAACTTTTAAAGAAACATGTGAATTCCTTTCAGAACATTAAATGGAGGGCTTATTATACGAAAAGCACCATTAAATGCTAGCTTAAATGAATCTAATGTGCCAGAACACATCAGTTATGCAACTTCATAAAGATTTTAATATTCTCTTAAATAAATACACACTGAGTAAAAGCAACAGTTCTGTATCAATACTCTTACTTAGAATAAATTTGACCCTTTAAAGAGTAGAAGGACTGGGCTAAGGGGTTGGGAGTTACTCAATAAAGCAAGTGGGCATAGATGTAACTCCTGTGGCTTTTCTGTTTATTAGCCCCGGACTAGTAAAGATTTTGGCCATAGATGGGTAGACATCTCCTCACAAGAATGTTTGTGATTCATGATGACACCCCACCCCCCAAACAGGACCACACCTGCTTGTTTAGCCACATAACATGACTCAGCGTAGGGATGGCCACCCCTGATAATCTCTTTTTTTCAAAGATTTTATTTATTTATTTATTCATGAGAGACACAAGAAAGGCAGAGACACAAGCAGAGGGAGAAGCAGGCTCCACGCGGGGAGCCCAATATAGCAGACGTTCAACCACTGAACCACCCAGGTGTCCCCATACCTGATAATCTTATAGTGGAGACTGACAATGCCAGAAAGGCCAACAGTATCCTTAGAGAATGAAATGCTTCTAGTCGAGTTATCCGTTGACCTAGAGCCTGAGTTGACCTGTAGGCAATTAAGCATTCATGACTATGTAATGAAGCCTCAATACAAACTCTGCATATCAAGCTTGACTGAGCTTCACAGGTCATGCATCCTATGATGATGGATGATTTGCATTTGAAACCCTCCTTGTTCCATCATATGAGTCTCTTCCTTTGGCTCATCCTAATTTGCATCCTTTCCCGGTAATAAACATGTCTATGAGGGTATTTGTTTTTAGTTAAGTCCTCTGAGACTTTCTAGTGGGTTAGTGAATCTGAAGGTATGAGAAATAATAGTGATACACATAGATATATTTATATAACATCTCTATATATATTTATATAATGTTCTATATATAGTCCATAGAAAAAAAAATACCTATGTAATGTCTCTGCCCTTACTTGCTGCCAATATCTGGTCTTTGATCCCAGTTCCTGACACAGAGTTCCTAAATCCCTTGGAATTTCCTGGGTGACAGGAGCATCTTTTGTTCTTTTTTTTTTTTTTTTTTTTTTTTTTTTAGCATCTTTGGTTCTAATGAGGTGATACTTCGTCTGCTTCCAAAAGAGTGCTGGTCACTAGAAAGTCCAAGCCGTGAACAGAAGCTTGGAATTCTCCAGAGACAGGAGAGAGGTTGGAAAATGAGGTAATAATCAATCATGGTTACGTGATGAAGCCTCCATAAAAATCCATGAACTACAGAGTTTCAGAGAGTTTCTGGGTGTGATGAGCACATTTAAGTGCCAGGAGGCTGGTGTATCCAACTCCACAGGGATGGAAATTCCTGCACTCAGAACCCTTCCAGACCTCATACTACATGGGGGTTCATTTGTATCCTTTAAAATGTGCCTTGTGACAAATTGGCAATAATAAGCAAACTGTTTTCCTAGGTTTTAAGAGCTGCTCTGGCAAATTTTTGAACCTGAGCAGGGGGCCATGGGAACCTCTGATTTGTAGCCAAGTTGTGTGGTAGTTGTGGGTAACATGGGGTCCTACTAGCTGTGATTAGCATTGGAAAGGGGGGCAGTCTTGTGGGACTGAGCCCTTAACCTCATAGGGGGTCTGTACCACTAGGGTTAGTGTCAGACTTGAAGTGAATTGTAGGAAACCCAGCTTGTGTCAAAGAATTGGTTGATATGGGAGAAAACCCACATCCAGTATCAGAAGTGTTGGGTACATAAGAGCACAGAAGAAAAGTGAGGGTTCTGCCCAGATGGGGTGATTCTGGAAAACCCCCAACCTTGCAGGGAGTGCCAGAAATTTGGGGCCAACCATCTCCTTAACCTCAGAGTTTGGTTAATTCCTGAGTAGCCAACATATCTGGGTGTCCAGATCTCAGCCAGACTCACGAGACCTCATCAAGAGATGGTATTTTGAGGACTGGGAGGAAGGTCATGCCTCAGACTCACAGGGGAGGTGGCCCTGCACATGAGGTTGGCATATGAAGCTGATGGAATGAAGTTCAAGAGAAAAAAATGCTTTTGTCTCTTTTCTGGTGCTGTTGTTGTTGTTGTTGTTGTTGTTGTCATTAGCCAGACCTAGGGAACACAGGCTAGCCAAGACTTTGTTGTGTGGAAGGACAGGGAGGGAGACTAAGCTGGGGAGGACTGAGTGGATGTCAGGAAAGGGAAGGACAGAGGAGGTGAGGGAGAGACACATGGGTCACGGCATTGAGTGATTCTTGTTCTGCCACCCCCACCCCTCGGTGGGAAACTTGGCAGCTTCTCGCAGCCTCCCAAAGCCCTCCACCGCCATATTGTAGGACATCCGCTAATTACACTGCAGATGTTTTATTTTTTAATAATATTTTTACTGCACTATTTCAGAGGGCCATATGGACAGGGGTGATGTTGAGCTTCTAAGAGCTGGAGGTGGAAACAGAAATTACAGATTGCTTTGGGGGCAGATATGGAAATAAAGTCTCGTGTAATTAAATCGCTTGTGGTCATATTCTGCTCTTCAGACAAAAGTCTTAGGGAATAAAATATCGGGCAACATTCCTCAACCCCGGCAACAAAAAAATTCCAAGGAGAAGCCAGCAGATAGGAAATGAAATGACACAAGGAAGCCAATGAAGAACAACCATGTTTTTTTTAAATTAAAAACTGAAATATATACCTGCTGAAAGGGGGAAATTAGACAAACACTGCATGATGGAGGGCAATAAAAGAAAATCTTTCACCAGGAAAAAAATTTTCAGGGTTCTATCAAAGTGTTCCTCTGAAATTGATAAAAAACAAAACAAAAAAAAAACCCTCTTTCCATTTCTTCTCTCTCCCTGAGAAACTTTATCCTTTCATTAGAAGTCAGTCATGTGCGGGAATTATTGATAGCTGCAATATTTCATCTCGTAGTTTTTAATCAGTCACCACGATGCGTGCGCAGCCCAGAACTGTGCTGTGGTTTCTGAGAAACGTTCTCAGTTGTGTGGCCCGGCTGTTCCAGCGCTGGGCCTCAGCAGCCTCAGTCCCCAGAGAGCAGGGTGGCCTGCTCAGAGGCAGCCTGGTTTGCTGGTCACTGAGGGTAAAGGGAAAGATGAGACATTTTAGAAGTCAATATTTTTAGCCCTTTATGCTCCCTCAAGCCTAAGCACGTGTATTTCTGTATTTGTTTGCATGACAACCGGTGAGCAAGCCCGGATTCTTCTGCCCATTGGACAGATGATCAGAGGAGGGTTTGCAAGATTTGACTCCAAGTCCTAGCACAGCAAGGGGCAACGTTGTTCCTCAAACATGCTGTCTCTGAGCACTGCTCCCTGGAAATCTTAGGCCTCTGTATCTGCAGATGGGGACTGGGTAGTGTTGCTCAACCTTGCACGCCACACTACAAGCTCTGAGCCGAGCACCCACAGCTGCTTTTCCTTTGACTTTAGGATAAGGGGTTCCTGGTCAGATGCCAAAGCACCTGGTACAAAAGCTAGAAAAGTATGAGCAGAAACATCTCTGCACACGAGGTTAAGCACATGAAGGTTCCCCAGCCTCCTCCCCACTCTCTGAACCCACCTGTTCAATCTTCTCCTGGAGGCCCTGTCTGGCTTCCTCTGCACCCAGCTGGCTCTCCTTCCTTCTGGCTTCCTTTCCAGATCCTTCCCTGATTGAAATTCCACCTACTGAAATTCTAGTTCTGGCCCCTCTGTACTCAGGAACTCAAGCAAGTTATATAACTTTTTTGGGTCTCAGTGTCTGCCTTTGTAAAATGGGGACATTGTAATAGATGCTCTCTAATAGCCATAGTCAAAATGAATAATGTATAATTTTAGACATAATTAGATACTGTGTTATTTATCAAGATTGCTTCATTTCTTGTTTTTACAGTGAAATTTGTGGGCCATCATGTATATTTCTTTTATAACCTTATAAGATCTAATCCAGTAATATATTCTGTTACACTTCTTCAGCTGATCCACTGATTGGTTGAAAATCACTTTGTTGGTCGTTACACTCAGTCTTCTTTTTTTTTTAAAGATTTTATTTATTTATTCATGAGAGACACACAGAGAGAAGCAGAGACATAGGCAGAGGGAGAAGCAGGCTCCTCGCAGGGAGCTCGATGTGGGATTCAATCCCAAGACCAGGATCACATCCTCAGTCAAAGGCAGACGTTCAACCGCTGAGCCCCCCAGGAAACCCTACACTCAGTCTTTTGATAGATTGTCAGTGGAATTCGAGAGGACTATGGACTTGTAAATGTGTTTTCTGCTAGACATAGTACAAACAGTAGTGATAATAGTTTACACTTATTGAGGACATATTAACCCCAGGCTCTGTTCTGAGTATATGTATATATATATACTCATTTAATTCACGCAACAATCATATGAGATAGGCACCCTTGTTGTCTCTGCTGCAGCGCAGGGAAAATGGTAATGTACAGAGGTTGAGTATGTTGCTCAATACTGCAAAAGCCAGCAAGTGAGTGTTAGGATATGAAAGTTCAGTCTGACTCTAGAGCCTGTGTTTTCCTCCTGCCCTACACTCCTGTCCTGTGGTGTGTAGAGGAGGACCATGCAAATGAGCAGAGGGGCATGTGACAATAGCACATAGATTCTGTTCCTAATCTTGGAGTGGAAAAGAGAAGTGAGATTTGAATAAATGATTTTTTTAAAAAGATCCATTTATTTATTCAAGGGGAAGTGGGGGGAGAGGCAGAGGGAGAGAATCTTCAAATAGCTTCCCTGCTGAGCACAGAGCCTGACACAGGGCCCAATCCCAGAACCCATGAGATCATGACCTAAGCCCAAACCAAGAGTCCGACGCTCACCTGACTAACCAACCAGGAACCCCTGAATAAATTATCTCTAAACTCATTCAATCTGTGGCATTTTATTATGATTTCTCTCTAAGATGACAATGGTGACCTGTCACTGGATAAATCTGATTTAACTTCATCTCAGTCTTTGCTATTTCCCCAGTTAAAAAAAGTAGGATACAAAGTGTATAAAATATTTACATAGATATGTACATATGGGTGTACATAATATATGAGCATATATAATATATATTTATATGATGGCAAGAAATATAAAATATAAACAGTAGCTATATCTCAGGGTGGGATTATTTTATGGCATCATTCCCTTTCTTCATAATTTTCTCTAACTTTCAGATTTTCTAAAATGTGAATGTGTTTTCAGATGAACTGAATTTTGAGCCATGTAGAAGACTGCAGCCACATTAAGTCTGGGTTGAGTTTCACTACCCCCCATATGGCAGGCAACTTGCTGCTTTGGCTCCTTGAAAGCCATTTCCAACTCCTTGAATTGAATGCATTCAATACATTCAGGCCTAAGTCATGACACACACCCCTCATAACTTAAGGTGCCTGGGGCTTGGGGAGGGACCTGTGGTTTCCAGAAGGTTAAAGAAGACGAGGGACAGTAGCCTGGTGGTGAGTGAAATTAAACAGGGGCTTTAAGAGGCAAAATATGATACATCTTTCACCCAGGATTTTCCCCTCTCTGTGACTATTTTGCATAAAGGAATATTGAGAATTTTTAGGAGAAAATCTATTAACATATGAAGACCAATTAGCCACACGGATCTCTTCCCCCGAGTTGTACAACATGAAGATCCTTTCACTCAGTAATTTCCTCTACCCTAAAAGAGAAAAATCAGGGCTCTCCTCTCAGCAAAGATGTCCTTTGCTAATAAGCCTAACTATCTGAAACTGTACCTCTCCAGTTAATAATTGCTACTTAAAAATGCTTGATTTCTTAAGGCCAACACAACTGGAAAAGCCATTCTTTAAAATAGACACCCAACTTTTTCAAGTTTGTGGTTACAGGATAGATCAACAGACCTAGTCTATGCTCCATTCATTCATTACTTCCTTTATCTATTCAACAAACATTTATCGATTGCCTACTGTGTGTCTTGTCCTGAGCCAGGCAGCAGGCGCACAAAGGAAAACAGTGCATCTATCCTGTTTCATGGAGCTGAGAATCTAATAAGGGCCTACAGTTAAGTACATAGGCAATTGTAGTGTGACAGTCAATTGCAGTGCTGGATTTGTGATCCAATTTCTCAGAGAGATACCAAAATATTGCAAGATGCACAAGACTTGGCACGAAAAGTATTTGTGCAGAAGTACAAATAGGCTTGCTTAGATGAGTGCTGACTATTGTTGAGAGCAACTTATTTATCTTCCGAAATGAAGTGCTCTTTTGTTTAAAAAGGGGTCAAACGTTCCACCTATCTGTACTTGGTAAACTCAAGCAGCAGATGCACATTCTAAATAATAGCAACTTTATTTGCAAAACATCTTTTTTCTTGTTAGTCCATAACGTGCTTTACAAACTCAATAAATGACTGTAATATATTTTTATAAACATTGGTTAAAACACTGACGTTTTAATATATTTCATGTCATAAAGTATATTAGTTTTCTAAAAAAAAGCCATCCAACAGTAATTTTGCTAGTACTTACATTAAAGGCTGTCACTTGCACTTCATAAAACATGTCAATCTGCTGACAGACAGAGGGTGGAGATTTTTGTCTCTTGACAGGGACACAGTTTCCCATGATGTTTTAGGCATGGGTCTTTGTTAGGTCTCTATCCTCATTTTCCCTGACCTAATTTTAGAACAGTGAATGCTGAAGGAATGATGAGAGCAGAAGACATGCACACAATCACCTTTCTGGGTGATAATCCTACTGTGATCTTAGTGTAATGTTAATGGGCCAAAAATGTATGTGATGTTAATTTAGTGACTTGTGAGAAAGCATCTGGAGTTTAATGTAGCAACATCGACTATGCAAAAAATGTAATCATAATGCCGGCAAGGCTCAGTGCTCTGGATGAAGCCCAAATTGTTAGTCAGTGCCACGAGGGCATTTAAAGCCAAGCTGAAGAGAGGGGAATTCACAGGAAATACTACGACTTGTTCCCTGATGTCTCCCATCAGCTACCGTTTGGTTATAGTACAAAAACAATTTGAGGAAGAGTTTTGCAAAAAGAGATCGAAAAGGAGCTCTGGAAAAACAAAGGGAATACGGAAATGCTTTGCTTTTGCTTTTGCTTTTCTTTATGTCATTTTACATGTTATGGGGATATATTAATAAGTATCTTTTCATAGAATGAGGATTCAGTTTGCATGAGGACATCACATATACGGATATCTCTGGCTGTTGGATAATGCAGAGCACTATGTCTAGGGAGGATAGTTGGAACTTGGCTTTTAAAATGGAATGGGTCCTGTCGATCATGGTTATAAGGTATTTTTGGAAAAAATAAAATGTTACTGAGGAGCTAGGTCATTGAAGCCATTATAAGCCCCTATGATAAATCTGAGTCAGGCTCACCTGGGTCCTTATTTCTTGGAAAGGCAGTTGGAGAGGGAGAAGACAGAAACATATGTGAGTATTTGGGGCTATATTTTTCTTTCTGCAAAATACAGAGAGGCTGATAGCAAATGTTTGATCATTTGCTTGCTGAAGCTATGTCTGTAATATTCCGACCTGGTCACTTTCGTTGAAGATAAATAATTTGATGTCCAAAATCTGTTTGTATTATATTAGAATTTCCTGGAGCTAATAGCTGAACAGATTGAGAATTTACATCATCAACAGGATTTATTTAGCATAAATTTTATTACACACTATATAAAGAATAACTTCATAGCTGTCATATGCCACTCCTATTGGGTAGGTAATGGGAAGAAAGTGGAGAAGGGGTCGCTAACATTAGGGGCAGGTGTTATATTCACAAGTGTCTGAGTCCAATATTCTGCTAAGCATAGATGTCTCAGTGATAGACCTGGCTCCATCCCTGAGTTCATTTGCTGACCTTAGGCAAGTCACTTGACCCCTTTGCATGTCACTCTTCCCATCTGTACATTAGAGGTATGTAGTATCCACCCTATATATTTTTGTAAGATTCTAAACAGGGCTAAAGGAGAAAATGTAGGCAATATTACTGTGAGAAGCATAAGGATATATGTTTAATAATTAATTATTAGTTGTTAATAATTTAATAATTATTTTGAAATTATATTTAATAAGTTGTTGTTACTCTGAAGTGATTTTAGTATACCAGCTCCCCATCCTCAGGAGCTCTATGGGATATGAAACTTCTATTGAGGAGCTACTTCCAGTGAGTTAGACTTCATATATAGAAAATAGACACCCCTAGAAGGAACAAGGAGAAGTATATAAATAAGGATGTGGGCAGAGTTGCCAGCAGCCAGAATAGACTTCACAGCTATTCGTCCCCTCCCTGTAAACTCCAGGTGGGTGGGAGAGAAACTGATTTCAATGTGAGAGACTTCTTTTTAACCTTACTCGACACCAATGACATTATTTCGTCATATATAATGATAAACCTGCATGCAAGTAATCATTTCCAGGCTATTTTAAGGATCTCTGCCTACATACAGAGTTATACATCATTCAATTTGTCAGAATCCTGATTGTAACAAAAATTGATGTCTGGTCAGATGTTCATTCTCATGTTCCCACACAGACCATATGCATTTGAAATACAGAAGGAGTCAGGTGGGTAGAAAGAAACATGGAAAGTTTTACTCTTTTCTTCTTTCCATTCTCTATCCAACCCTCTTCTCCCCCCATGAACAAAGCAGTATGAGAAATATGGGGTATCTAAAGTAGAAGGGAGATTGTCAAAATGCTTTTTCTTGTCTCAGAAGCTCTTACAGAAGGGAATCACAGGTCTCTAGAAAAGAATCAGCATCTTCACACCTGGCAGCATCCTTCCTCAAACCCCATCATACACAAAGGGACACTTTATCTCTAGGAAGAAGTGATGAGTTATGTCAAGTCGACAAATAAGTAGGGAAGGAACATAGGGCATAATTACCAGTGTTTGATACAGTTGTTGTTAAGGTAGAAAACTGAGATCATTGACTGATTTACATAAAGCAAAATGCAACACCCTGATATTCTTGAGGGGTGTAGCAGAAAGGGCTATAAATTGGCTGAAATGCATTTCCTTTTCCTTTGAGCACATTGTTAGACTACATCTTCTTCCGTCCTTCCAGTGTTAGGTGCCCTGCCTAGGCCAAACTGGTTCAGAAGCAAGGTGCTTCCCCTTATTCTCCTTGCCTATCCAGTAACTGAATGGAAAAGCCTCCAAGAATCTAGAGAAGAACAGAGACAACACAAGATGGAACACCAAAAAAGAACTTGTACTAGTAAGAACATAGCTTAGGGAGAGATGGTCCTCTCTACACTGAATTTATTATAGGATAGTTCAATGAATAGTAAGAGCAGTGACTTGAAATTGTGACCCAATCAACATCTAAAGTCTGCATCAATAAGTAAAATAAATAAATAAAATCTACACTAGTGGTCTTTGAAGCATGGTTTCTAAACAAGCAACATTAGGGGGATCTCTGGTGGCTCAGCGGTTTGGTGCCTGCCTTCGGCCCAGGGCGTGATCAAGTCGCGCATCAGGCTCCCTGCATGGAGCCTGCTTCTCCCTCTGCCTGTGTCTCTGCTTCTCTCTCTCTGTCTCTCATGAATGAATAAATAAAACCTTTAAAAAAATAAACAAGCAACATTAGCAATTCCTGGAAACATTATAAATGTGAATTCTTGGGTCTCACACCAGATCTATCAAATCATGTTCTGCAAGTGGAGTCCAGCAATTTTAAGAAGCCCTCTTGGTGATTCTGATGGGTGCTGAAGTTTGAACACCACGGTTCGGGAGATTTCAGGACCAAGATGGATTCTGAAATATGTTCACAAAGGTAAATGGCTCAATGCTGCAAATTCCAAAATGTTGATATACTATCCAGGCATATTTGCAAATCTCAAAAGAACAAATCAGAACAAAGGGATTACTGACACTTTGCTTCAAGCCAGAACCTACTTAAAGAAAAAAAAAAAAAAAAAAAAACATGACTTGCATCAGGTTAAAGTGCATCAGATTTGTCTAGCAGCATATATGATCCCAAGCCTGTACATTGTCTGGTTAGGGCAAGCTTAGATAAGAGATTTGTGTGGGTTTGCAAGAGATGGAATAGTATCAGCATTTAGTAGAGAGTAGCTTTTCCTAGGGCATATTTAAAGGAGCTGAGACTCCCCCCAGAGCTTCCAAGGCTTCAAAAAGTTTTGCATAATTTTCAAGCGGTGTCCTGAATGCTCAAGGGAAGTGAGTTCAGCACTGTGGTAGGTGGTTCTAATAGCAAGGGAGTTTAGAAGCTTGTCCGGCCCACCTCTCATGTGCCCAACAGCTGCCCTTTTATTCCTAAATCAAAGGAACTGTAAGGAATAAATTCTGTGCGGCTCCTACTTTATCATGGGGCACAGCAGCAGACCCCCATAAAAATACTTAATCCCAGGGGCCAATTCTTACTCACTTGGATGGAAATGAGAAAGGAAAAACTATGCCATTTGAATTCTGCTGTCTGACCCTTCCAGCAGCACCAACTCGCACTCAGAGTGTCAGGTTCATAAATAACCCCACCTCCAGTCTGGCCCCTATTCACGTTCTATCAAGGGAGGCAAGACAAGATTTCATGGATCAGCTGGGGAGATTTGAAGGCCTAACCTCAAGGTCACATAGATCTCAAATGTGTTTCCCTGCTTGCCTTTGTTTCATGCTGAGTCCAAAGGGATTTTCCCTTCTGGAAAAAACGATTCTCCCTTCCTTTCCTTTGTAGTGACCGATACTGGGTGGGTGGCCATTTGTAGAGAAGGTACGTATTGGTCCGAAGGTCCACATGCAGCCTGAGGGAAAGGATAGAGGGATGAACAATAATTGATTTCTTGTGGTAGCGGGGGCTGGGGCTAAGTTAAGGCAAGTGAAACCCATGGTGCACATTGAAATGTCATCAAAACTCAATAAACAAGATAAATGATGGCTTAATGCGCCATTTTCAAAAATCAAAATTAAAGCAAAAAATAAAAGCAATCCAGGATGAACAAATACCAAAGATGTCAGTAAAGGCAGGAAAGTATTTCTGAGTTTTCCTTTTGCGGCAGGCTCCAAAGGTGCCACCTGGTCCTGTCTATGACTAGCAGCCACAACAGTGGAACTCTGTTCAGTCCTGTATACAACAGATGGGTGAGTGATGAGTAAAGCGAATTCTCAGAGGCCAGAACGGCCAGTGGTTAAAAATAAATAAATAAATAAATAAATAAATAAATAAATAAATAAATAAATAAAAACAAACTTAAAAAGGAAAAAAAAGAAAGGCAAGAGGGTGATAAACCAAGGGGGGAAAAAAAGAGGAAGGGGGAAAAACAGATGGATTGAGGGCTTTGCAGGTGTGAGCAGGCATTGTCCCAGGCGCCTTGCTTGCGTTGATCATTGAGGTTGTCGGACGGTGTTCCGACGGTCACCGCCGGCAGGTGAGGACTGGGACGCGCAGAGGCCAGGCTTCCAAGATCATGTCAAGAAAGGGCAGTGACGGAACTACGGCCCAAGAGCCTGGCTTCTACCCAGCATGAGGACAGGGAGGAGACCCAGAGGAACCAGGCAGGAAGCGCAAGGGAGAGAAAGCGGGTTTTACTGGGTTGTAAGTCCCGGGCAGCCCAGCAGACGCCAAGAATCAATTGGTGGCTGCTCCGAGACCAGGTTGGCATCTTTGAACAGCAGACAAAAGCGTATTTGAGATGTTCACTGCTGTGCTGGCACAGGATGGCTACTTCCTGCCGGTGGTTTTCACATCGTGACATGTCCCAGTTGACAAAGGGATGGATGCTCGGCGGCCAGGGGATGAAGGCGAGCTGGAGCCAGCGGCCGGCGGGGGCGCGGCGCCCCTGCCTCCCTGGCCCCCTCCTTCCCCGGCAGCGCTCGCTCGGCCTCTCGGGCTCTAAATCTTTCTCCGCAGGACTCAGGGAGCAGCACGCAGAGACGGGTATAGATTATGTATTTACTTACTTATTTATAGCTTATATCTACGTGTATTGTGTAAGTAGTTAAAACCCGACTCGAGCCAGCGCAACGAGAAGGATGTCTCCATTGCAGGGGGGCGGGGGAGGGGGAGAGATGGGGGGGACCTGGTGCGCAGGTTTAAGTGTGATCGATGGGGCGACCTCCCTGGCTTAGCAAACTGCAGTGAGGGAGACCCAATAGCCCCCCGGAAGGAGCCCGGGGGTGGGCGGGGAGGGGGGGTGGCGCTGCTGCCGGGGTAGCATCACTGGAGCAAGATGCAGGGAGAAGTAATTTACTCTGAAGTGACAGTGTGAAGGCGAAAAATAAACTAACAGGAGGGAGTTTAGGCTCATTAGCAGCCTGGTCTCAATATTTCATTATTAATGATAATAGGATGGGAAAGTGTGCAGCCCCTTCTTTTCTCCCACCCCCTCCCCAAAACACACACACGCACACACACGCACACATGCACACACATGCACATGCACACACACACACAGACAGAGCCAGCCTGGAGGCTCACAATAGCCCAGCTCGGGGACCCCGGCATCAGTCCGGGCACAACAAAGGCACCTCCAGCAGAAAGGCAAGGCCAGGCAGGATGAAGAATGGGGTAGCTCTGGCTCCAGTCTGCTCTCGTCTAAATGCCTGACTCGGTGGGGCCCCTCAGCGGGATGCTGCCTAATTTATTAGATCCTCTGGTGCATGCGGTGACCCCACCACCACCCCCCCATAAGCCGCAGCCCAGCCTGGAGGAGCGGCAGGGAAAGGGGGAGATGGGCTGAGCTGCCCCCGGGGATGTCTCAGGCAACACCCCTCCAGGTGGGAGGCAATCCCTCCTTCCCCAGATTGGGTGCATATTGTCTGCACGCAGACAGGGAAGGAACAAAGATGCCGGGAATCAAGAGCTACGGTCTGAATATAAAAGGCAACAGGAGACATCCCCCAGATGGTAACTGAAGCCTTAAAAAAATAAAATTCTACAGTCAGCAACTATGCTGGATTCAATTTAATTTAAAATGGCTTTGGGCTTCTTTCTACCTGTTGGCCAAATAAAGCAAACCGTAATGGTCTTTTCCACGCCACCGGACTGCCACTCCTGACCAGGGTTTTGCTGTGAATGACTGATACATTTTCTTCTTGACGTTGACTTTCGTAACCCAGCCAGTCTGGCCTGGTCCGTTGGCCTGTTTTCTTGGACGATTTCTGAAATTGTCAGTACGGTTATATTAGTGTCCATCTTGTTGGGAGAAACAGTAGCTCCCTTCCTCTGCTTGCCATCACCCAGTGGCCTTGGGCAATTAAAAGCATAATCGAGATAATTTCTTCTCTTGTCAGTGTCCTTGTAATTTATTAATGGGACAGAATTATCCATCCAACCAACAGCTATGTAAGAGTCCACCACTGTTCTGGGCATGGTGCGAAGTTACAATGAATATAGAAATGAACCCAATATGAGGTCTCTTTGCCTTTGTTGCTTATAGACTATTGGGGGAGGAGACCAATATGAAGCTGTAAATGAAGCTGTAAATGCACAAATAACCATAGAATAACAAAATAAGAAATCATGTTAAGTGGGGTAAAGAAAATGATCCGGTGCTCTAAAGAAGCCTGGAGGATTGAAAAGCTCCTTTCCAGAGGGCGGTCCAATCAGCTTTGCAGAAGAAGCGCATTGAAGCTGAGACCTGAAGGAAGCAGGGGCCAGCTCAATACATCAGAGGAGGAAGAGAATTCCAGGCAGAGGGACTATCCTCATGAAGACCCGGAGTCAAAAAAAGAGCTTTTTTTTATTTCTAGTTCAAGTAGGAGGAAGCGATCACTGGAGAGCGGTGCCAAGGGAGGGAGGTGTCATGTGTGACTACGAGTGAGCAAAGAGCGACATGAAGTGCATCAAAGGTCATTCTGGCCACAGAGTGCAGGATATATTGGGGGTGGGACAAGCTCAGAAGCAGGGAGACTGTTGGGGGTGGGGGGCTTCTCAATGGGACAGGAGGAAGGTGGAATGGAGACAGGACTGGCTCAGGGACGTCTGGCTACACCCTCTGAAGCGAATCTTTAGGATAACGATGAGCACTGCAGTGAGTGAGTCTAGACACAGACACCTGTTCTTTGTACACAAGGTGCATAAAGGGTCAAGTCTGCACACTGATTTGCCTTAATGTGGACGGCTCTGTCCAGGTGCGGGGACCATCCTACCCTAGGTCACCCAGCGGGTCCAGAAGTCTATGTTCTTTCTTCTGGTGGTGATTGTTTTTTTCTTCCCACTTCCCTGAGTCTTCCTTAGTTTTTTCCTTTTAGTTCAGAATCTGACAATTTCTCAGGTGGAGCAGCAATTCCCATTATGTGGTCCTGGGACCAAGTGCATCCGCATGACCCGGGCATTTGTTTGGAAATATAAGCACAGGTCGACTGAATCAGCAACTCTGGAGGTGGGCGCCCAGCCATCTGTGTTTTAACAGTCGTCCACATGATTCTGATTCACGCTAACGTTTGAGAACCATGTTTCCACCACTGCTCTGTATCTGCACCATCCAACACGGCCAGCACTCACCACACGTGCCTGTTGAGTCCCTGAAATGTGCCCGGTCTTAACTGAGATGTGAGGTGTAAAATGCACACCCGACTTCAAAGGCTTACTACAAAAAAGGTAGAATTTCTCTTAATAATTTTTAATACCGACCTATATTGAAATAATACACTTGATATTTAAGGTTGAGACGTATTATGGGAACCAAAATTAATTAATCATACTTGTGTCTTTTTACCTTTTTAAGATCCGTAAGAAAACTTAATATTACATGTGTAATACATTCTGTTTTTATTGGGCAGCAGTGCTCTAAAGCACTGTTTCTCTTAATTCAGTGTGCACAGGAATTGCCTGGGGGGGGGGGGTCTTGTTAAAATGCAGATTCTGATTTAATAGGTCTGGGATGAAGGCTGAAATTCTGCATTGGTAGCAAGCTCCCAGGAGATGCTCATGCTGCTCGTGTGTGGACCACACTTTGAATAGCAGGACACCGATATGTGTTGGAGAAGTTTCTGAAAGCAAGTCTAGGGCCGCTGACCAGCCACTAAATGTGAAATCAATACACTGGGCAGATTCTCATCTCTGCTTCATATTAGCTCTATGACCTTGGACAAGTCATTTTCTAAAGTGACCAATGTAGACCGTAGAAATAACTAATAACGCTCGATTACTGCATAGTTTAAATAATTAAATAAACTAATGTTGATAGAATTATTTTTATATCATCAAGACCGAATCAGGTTAAATAGTTATTCCACACCACACATGGACACGCACACACGCATGCACATACATACACACACATGCACACACACATGTTCAAGCACTGAACAGGCTGAGTGAGTGGATGCGTAGGCCATTTCCCAGTTTCTAAAACAATTCAAGGCGACAGAGAGAGATATTTGGATATTCTAAATTTCCTCCCAGTTGTTTCTGCCTGGATTATCTGAGTCATTGTGACGGAGGAGAAATAGGTATCTGAGAGGGACAATAGTATTTCCCTGGCATTTCTGTCAGAAGCAGTGAATGATTGATCAATGGCTTTGATACTTTCCCAAAGGGTGAGGCCCCGGGGGACATTATTCTAAACACCCAGCTAAATACTCAGCTCCAGGTCTCACAGAATCAGAACATCCACAGAGCTAGGGGCTCCAGCAGATTAGACTTCATCAGTAATTAGCAGGCAACCAGACTTCTAGAAGGAGTCACTTTGTGACCAGAGGGAAAAGAGAACAGAACTAGCCTGTGACTTTGTCATTATTAGGAAGATGGGGAAGGCGGAGAAAGATGCATAAAGCAATAGGCCCTTAAAGCATAATTGTCATGCTGTGGTGGCAACATCCATATGGTGGAGATTAGCCCATCTCTCCCTCTAGGGCTGTGGTGTTGGGAATCCAAGATGGCAGGACAGGACAGGAAGGCTCAGAAACTGAGCATGTATTATGCAGGAACACTGTGCTAGGTCCTCAGATGGAAAATGTTGCAATTAGCTGCAACAGAGAGAGAAATTGTTTTGTTACCTGCGAGCACCAAATCCTCCCCCCAACCTCCACCACCTCAGGGTTCACTTACTCTGTCCCTTGCCCAGCAAAGAGGTGTGGAATAGCAGAACAGCTATAACTTCTTCTTCTTTTAACACATCAGTTTGGAATTTCTGGACAGGGAAAGGGGGTCCTCCTCAATCTTTCTTTCTTTTTTTTTATAAATTTATTTTTTATTGGTGTTCAATTTGCCAACATATAGAATAACACCCAGTGCTCATCCCATCAAGTGCCCTCCTCACCCAGCCACCCTCACCCCCCACCCACCTCCCCTTCCACCACCCCTAGTTCGTTTCCCAGAGTTAGGAGTCTCTCATGCTCTGTCTCCCTCTCTGATATTTCCCACTCATTTTTTCTCCTTTCCCCTTTATTCCCTTTCAGTATTTTTTATATTCCCCAAATGAATGAAACCATATAATGTTTGTCCTTCTCTGATCTCCTCAATTTTTCTAAAAGTAGTTTTCTCTAGAAGGGAAAGACTACACTGTTTAGAGCAAAGAGAGATCCCTGTCCTGCTGCGTCCATTGAGGGACTTCTTGGTGGCACATCTCATGCACAGTCCAGGAAGCTACATAAAACCAGGACAGTAGCCCTGAGTAGCAGTGGATTCAGAAGACCCAGCTCTATTTACAAGTCGTACTAACCCATAGACCTCGGGTAAATCATCCTTCCTCCCTGGGCCTTGGCGCAACATCTTCAAAAGGAGAGGGTTTGAGGACTAGGTCTAGAAAGTCTTCTTCAGCCACAAAATCCTGCTATGGCAAAGGGTAATTTGCCTACATAAAATGATCCTGTGGTAAGGACCTCCCTGCTGACGGGGGCGCACATGCGTGCCTGTGAGAGCAGGTATGATGAAGACAGGCGGAGACAGCATGAACACCACACTCATGACCCAAAGTTGCCGCGTCTGGGAAGCCGGGACACATGAGTCTCTGCAACAGCCTCTCTCTTCTCCTGTGAAGTGAGACCTTTACCACTGGAGAAGGAACAGTCACTGGTGAGGTCGAGGGGAAACGAAGTGGTGTCAAAGCCAAAGTGACGTAAAGTTTGCCACCAGGGCCTTCTCCATTTCCTTTCTTGCTGCTCATGCCCCAACCAAAGACCCAGGTCTTTGGGATCTCCTCCCTTTCTTATAATCAATTGCACACTCCAGGAAATATCTCATGATACGGTCTCAAAAAAAAGAATGACATTTGTATTTAATAACCTATTATATGCCAGTCACTTAAATAGATCTCATCTAATCTATTCTTCACTACTAGGGTGAAGCCAATGAGGTGCCTACTTGCTTGGGCACATAGCATAAGGAGGCCCCAGCCCCTGATAGTCGTGAGTTGCAGGGCTCACTCCATACCACCCTAGAGGGGGTGTGCCTCCTTAATTTTTTACCTAGAAACCTCCCTTGCCTCACCTAATTCTGGTCTTCTTAACTCTGTTTGTACCTGTATTCCTATGCCATAGATATGGAATCAGCAGTAGAGAGGCCCAAAGTCACACAGTCCCAAGACTGACATTAAGACCATTTGTTTGCTCTATCCCAACAGTGCAATAGTTAATGGCAAAGACCCTGGACAGTTTAGAAGAGCCTGCTAGTTGGGCATTCTCATGCTGATATTTGCTAGGTGGTAGCTTCAGCCAACTTACTTAGATACTCCTGTCCAGTTTCCTGTTCCACACAAAGCGGGTGATAATGGCACCTACCTCATAATGTTGTGATTAAGATTAAAGGAGTATCACACAGAATGTGCTTAAAACAGTGTTGAAAATGAATATGTCTCAATACATGTTATCTATGTATGTGATAATGATGATGGTGGTGGTGGTGATAGTGATGATGGGGGTGATGGTGGTGTTGATGGTGATGGTGTTGACAATGGTGGTGATGACGATGGTGATGATGACAGTGTCTTGATAAATGTTGATTGCTATTACTATTGCTCTGATCACATTATTGACTTATAATGCTTCATGAATTATCCTTCCCATGAGGTTTTTTTTGTTGTTGTTTGGTTTTGGGGTTTTTTTTGCATTTTAGCAGGAATTACTTTCCTAAATACTGTACCTCCAGTAGTAAATCGCTAGATATCACCACTGAATCCAGGCAAATTATCTTTTGGAGGAATTAGAGAGGTGGCTCCAAATCACACAATGTCATTTCCAGCTCAAATGGCCAGGCCGCAAACCTATGGCTTTGCACATTATGGAAACGACTTCTTCAGAATCAAATGCTTAATTCAACAGGGAGGATTTGTCAAGTGTTGCAGTTGGGGCCCACATGCACTCCTCCACTAGGCGGAGTATTTCCTAAACTTTTGCCCCAGGGAACCCAAGATGTTTTTCCTCCTCAGCTCATGGACTGCTTGTCCAGGTTGTAGTCTGTGCCCTTGAGAGGCCCTGGCCCCAACAATGTACGGTTGGGTTGTCCCTTCCACCCTAACTGGCCTCTTTTCACAGTCGGTTACTCCCCCATTAATTGTTGTTGTTAATAATCTGCAAAACACCTTTTGCTGGCAGCGTCAAGTGCCATAAGGAAAAAAAGCAGTGGCTGGCATTATTTAATTGACCTTCCCATTAGCCATGCTTGTGAGCGTGGCCGTGGGACCAGGACCACAAATGGGCTAATGGCTGGTCCCTGAGTCCAGCTCTTGTCAAGCAGAATCAGCTAATCACAGGGTGTTTTGGAGCTGCACAGGATGTGAAAAGGCTGACAAAACCAAACTGGGGTCCTGATGATGACACAGGAACTTGGTATCTAGCCTGCAAAGGAGTAGCCGTCTAACTTGTTCCTTTGCACTACACCACTTTTAGGGAGAACAGACATAAAGTAGGGGTGACAAATGAAAAGTGAAGGCTGAATCACTGCCCTTGGGGCACGGAGCCTGGAACCCAGCTAGACCGCCCTGAAGACACCATGTACTGTGGCTTTACTTCCTGGGGCTGGTGTCCCTAGTCACTGCCAATGTGGAGCTGCTTGTCTCTACACTGACAACTCCAATTTCATCATCCCAAAGAGGACCCCAAAGGGGCACTTGATGGGTGTCACTCTGGATGTCACACTGGACAATGCCCAAACACTCACTGAACCCCTGAGCGGAAGGAAGCCTTGAAAAGATCTGACATTGAAAACATTACCCTGGGGGTAGGATATTGAAGTTTTGGGGCCCCTTGGCACCATTACTAATGGGTCTTATGGCCCAAGCTCCTCCTCTCTCTTGCTTCTATTTTTTCTTCCTTTGCATCTTTCCCCTTTATTGTTAGGGATTTTTTTTTTTGGTCTCATTTTTCTCCTGTGATGAACTGCACCATCCCCCAACACACACATTCACTCCATCCTAAGCCCATGAATATGTGATACCTCATATGCAGCTATGTTTATGCTGCATGCCTGAAAGAGGATAGAAGTGCTAATAATGCATCTGATTGTGACTTAGAAAAACAAGAGCTCCTCCCTGCTTTCCTGAAAAGAGCCTTCAATACTGACAACTCCCTTTGTGAGAAGAACAAAGACAGCCCATGTGGTGGGCCTGTGGGAGCAAAGAGAACAGTTATAGAAAAGATTGGAGAGAGAAAGTGATGAGACCAGACTTCACTGCAACCAAAGGAAGGCAGGCTCAAAACCAAAACAGAGAGGGATGCCATGGAGGCCAGATAGGGGATAGGCTACAGGCTGAGTGGGGACTGCAGAGCAGGCTTTGGGCTGAGGAAGAGCTAAGGGCACCAACTCTGAGTTTACACGTGTCCCAGTTGTGCTTCTTACCAATGATACACACCTTCCTCCCTAATGAGAATCAGGAGTCGGGCTACAAGCCACGTGATGGGCTGAGAGCTTACAATAGACTGCTGCCCTACAATAAAGAGGAAGAGAGAAGAATTTAAGGGGACAGTGGCTGGATTTTGAGTTTCAGAGAGCTGATATGACAGAGGAAGATCCTTTGCATAATTATAAACACAGGGAGGCAGTGGTCAGCCAACAGTGGGTCATCTCACTATCCTTTTGCCTTGCCCATTATATTGATCTTTCCCCTGCTGCTAACTATGCCTTCCATCACCACCACCCCCATCCACATGCACATTTCTTCTGTCTTCCTGGGTGCCCTTTTTGCCCAGGGATGGCAATCATCTGTGTGCCTGCACTTGAATATGCCAAATGACCAAGTCTTCAGATGAGCAAGGGGAGGGGATGTTGCAGAGGAAGCTCAAGTACCGGGGGCCTGTCATGCCTACACCCGTTCCCAGGAAAACTGACCCTGTGAAAAAGTAACTGGTCTCTCATCTGGCAATCTGGCTGTCAGGTGGCCTGGCTCAAATGCTCTACACAACAAGAATGATAAGGACCCACTAAACAATGAGATCCTCTATCAAAGAGTTTCTATATGAGCCTTAAAGAGACAAAAGGAGGAGGAAAAGAGAAAGAGAAAAAATAAGGAAAAGGGTCTTCTAGTAACTCCCAAGGAAGACTTAGTGTAGAACTACAACTCCTTCAAATCACCAGGCTTCCACTGGACTCCTAGAACTAGAGCCTTTGCCTGTGCTGGTTCCTCTGCCTGGAATACTTTCCTCTCATCTGCTTGGTAATGTCCCCTCATTTTCAAAGCATACTTAACCTGAAAAATCAGGAGGGGTGCAAGAAGAAACAGCTAGAGGACACCCCTGGAATAATTGGTGCCTGGAAAAGCCTAGAAGGATAAAGGCAATGCCTAACCTTGAGACAAGACCTCCTAAGAATCCTCCCCAGTTCCTCCACAGTGGTAGTGGACTGGTCTCTTGAGCTTGGCACTTTATCCCAACTATGCCAGAAGAGGCTCTCTGTTGACCCACCCTCTCCCAAGGTCATGGTGCAGTCACTGATTGGCATCTTAGCTGTAGAAACAGCTGAACCCCAATCTAAACAAGCTGTCATTTTTAAAAACAATGCAGATAAACCACTTTCAGATAAGAAAGAAGTAACAATAAAGGAGGGGGGAGAAGTAACTTAGATGAAACAAGTGGTTAACAATTTTTGCTGGACTTAATCTTGGGAGACAGAGTGCTAAGGTGGAAATACTTGGGTTTTATTGTCAGACAAACCCAGCTCTGAATGCACCCTCAGCAACTTCTGTGGAGCCTTGGGTAAATATTATAACCTGTCTGAGCCCAGTGTCCTCAAGTAAAATGCATATATGAATACCTGCCTCATGGGTGTATGAGGAATAAATGTGATAATATGCATAGAAAACCTTGAGCATATTTGGTTGTAAATAAATGTTGGCTTTATGTGCTAATTTATTGAGCTATTAAACTATATCCCTGCCACCTCTACTTCCCCCTCCTGTTCCCTTTTCTAGCAGGTAATTGTCCTTGAATTCCTTCATTCAAAGGAGATTTATCGAGAGCCTACTACATGACAGATGCCATTCTAGGTGCTGGGAATATTGTAGTATATAAAATATACAAAGCATTATTTCCTTGGAGGCCAGACACTGAAAAGCAAAACATAAACAACCTTCAAAAGAAATACAAAACCAAAAAAAAATTCCAAAAATATAATGGATTTGCTTTCAAAGGCCTAAGTCATGAGTAGAAGAAAGGATTTGAGTCTAGATACAGTGCTCTGGCAGAAACAATGGGGTAAGCATGGTTTCCAGACTGAAAAGAGACTGTGTGGGAAAGAAATTGGGGAGGCAAAGACAGACAGGGTGCTGTGCAGTCTTCTTTGTTCTGGGAGATTGCAGAACTCCAGAGAAACAGGGTCCAGGGTCCTCTCCCACCCTAACCCCCCCCCCCACCACCACCACCACCCCAGAGACATTTTGTCAACTGGCCACCTACAGGTACATTTTATTTGGGTTGCAGTATTGTCCCATGCTTCACCTGAAAAAAAAAAAAAAAAAAAGAATTACTGTCTGTAAAACACTTAACCACCTCTTATTTTACAGATGAGGAATTTGAGGCTGAACACAGTGAAGTTGAGGTAACTTGGCCCATTCACATAGCAAGAGAGTGGACCATTGTGTGCATATACTAGATATAGATGGTACTGACCATGGGAAGGCCAGGCTCAGAAAGATGGTCTTATTCAGCATGATTGAAAACCACTTGGGGCTGCAGGGCTGGGTAGGGGTGAGGGGAAGAGGGTAAGGTAATAAAATGCAGATTTCCAGGCCCTGCTCTAAGGGCTTTGGATTCAATGGGGTCTGTAAGAGAGCCAGAGGAAACTGCATTTAATAGGCACCCGGAGTGATTCTGATGCAGATGGTCTGAGAACTAATTGCCACCCTAGGCCTCTCTAATGCTAATTTGTATGGAAACCCACAACCTCTGAGATGTAATAAGGTGGCATCAGTTCCATAAAATCCCTGGCTAGTGCAGCTCCCTTCCATAGGTGCAAGCCCGAACCTCTTCAGCTGAGTTATGGCGTGTATTTGCATAAATTACCATGAGAAACTTGTTAATATTTCCTAGATATCTTTTCTCATTGCTCCATTAGACAAGGCTTTGTGCTTTTGTTTGGGGCTGAATGTCAGCCAATTGGAATCCACAACTGTGATGGCATAGAACTTGAGGTGGTAATTTATTCCCCTCATGGAGCCCTGGTGTCACCTATCTGTTCTAAGAAATGCTATCTGAAATCAGTTGAATTTTATCATGCAAATTATAGGAAGTGTTATCATTATAAGCAGCAGGGGGGCTCTGATTTGCTATCATTTACACGGCAAATGAGTTCGACCCATTAGGGATAGGGGATGAGTTTGGGAAGTAGACAGGAAGGGGCAAAAAGGGAAGGGATTCCACAGGGGGTTGAGGCCCCTGGGGCTTGTGCCTTCAGTAAAATGAGGCTTCCAAAAAGGATGCTTGGATTTGCTTGCTAGAGAAGCCTCAAAATTTTGCTTTTTGGAGAGGAGGCATGCGAGAGAAGGAAAAGGGTGTGAGAGAGTTACGCCCGGGGACTTTGGGCAAGGAGAACTGCACAATTAGGAAAGGTTGGCTTTGGGAGAGTCAGAAGAAGTCAGGACCTTGAGATCAAGTCCAACTGCCTCATTTTCAGTGAAGACGACTGAAGCCTGGAGTGGAGAAGTCACGCTTTCAAAGTCAGGTAAGTCATTTGAAGGTAAAAAGCACACTTCCTGATGCCCAAGCCCGCGGTGCCCTCTGGCTTTTCAGTCTGTCTTGGAGACACTCTCCACGCCACCACCTTAGTACATGCTCGCCCTGCTTCCTAGGTGTCTAATCATAACCACGGTCCTCTGATCACTTTCTTTTTCTTTTCTTGAGTCAAAACTTCCCTTCCATCTCTACTAAAATAATGAACCGAAGCTGGGAAATCCTTCCCTTTAAGTGGTGCGGTCCATCCACCTCATCTCATCCTCAGCTTGTTTCTCCTCTGGGATCTTCTCTGTCCACCCCTTCACATCTGCCCATCCCATCCCTGTCTTTTCTGTACGTCTGGAGTCCCAGACAGTTCACCACCCTGCAGTGTAATCTGGGTGGGGAAGAGTTGCATAGAGCATTTCTGCTTGGTTGTGTTCTCCTCCCAGGGTAATTGCAAATAAAAGCAAGTATAAAGGAAACCATGATACTTTAACCTTTGATATTGAAATTTCAGCCACAATTACAGCAAGCACATTAGAAACATCTCTAGGAAGAGCTGCTTCTTAATGACTTCCCTCAGGCTGCGTTGGCAAGGCATGCAGAATGTGTCTTCTATTCAGCCAATTCTGTGTGCCTTCCTAAAGGTGAGTGAACAACAGTAAGTACTAGTGGGGGGTGGGGGGGAGGAGGAAACGCGGTGAGGACACAGAGACTGTAAAGAACAAGACGGATAAAAAATGAGTTGTAAGATCCTCAAGCAAGTGCGCAGAGGAAAGCAGAAATGGAACCGTGGAGTTTGGAGTAGAAGTGTGGAAAGCAGCTGGTGGGGAACTAACTGACCAGAATGATCAGTGATCTGGGATTTAGAACACCTAGATTCTCAGCCCTGTGCAGCTACAATTATCTACTTAAACTTGGACAATCCATTACAGCTCTCTGGCCTCTGTGTCCTATTCTATAAACTGAAATGTAGAAATGAATGATCTCTATCATTGAATAATTCTAAATGACCTGATGTCTATGGGAGTCATTGGCAACAGGCCTGTACTAACGCTAGGATTTCTGGAAGAGATACAGCCCCTGTGGTGGCTAAAGATTTCAGGAAACTGGCCAAAATAAAGAGAGGATCATTAATAACCCAGAGCAAGCAGAGCAACGCTGGGTCATCACATGACAGGGACAAGAAGAGAACAAGGGAGGGAAGGGTGTGCTGGCTTCATATCTCAGCCTCTCGCAGAAGCATCCATATCGTTGCTCAAGAAAAGTAAGGAAGTCACCTTCCGCCTGACTAGCAAGGTGATAGAGCACGTGGGACCAGGCTTCACCAAGACCTGAACTACAGTGATCAGGGTCCATCTGAACTGGACCAATTATTACCGTTCCCCATGTCTCTCATTCCCTATTATTAGGTTTGATAATAGTGATCAGAATTTTCCTGTGGTTGGCACCACATCTTTTACCTCTAAGGAATTTTGAGCCCAGTTGGCAAATGGAAAAGGAATAGTCATTTCAGGAGTGCCCCAGAGCTGCAAGGCCATGAGGGAGTTTTGGGGAGGTGGCAGGATCAGATGGGGGGTGGGGGTGTGCTAATAACAGGGATCAAGACCTTCTCTCATCCCAAGCCTGGAAGTCACTTTTAATTCCAGCTTCTTGGGTTGATTAAAATATATATATTTTAATGGGATCTACAAAGGATCTGGGGAATCTCCCCCACCCCCAAGTCTAGCTCCTTTGGTGACTGTATCATAACAGAGAAAAGAGAATCTTGTATTATTATTATTATTATTATTATTATTATCAGAGAAAATCAAGTCAAGACCTGTATTTTTCCTTGAAGCCTTAATACTCATTATGCAGTAAACCTCAGGACTGAAAGTCAAGAGTTCCTGAGGATGACTTGTTGAGTGGTACAAAACTATGTGCTAATCCCACGGATTAATTCAGTGGGCTGATTCTTCTCTGTCAGTGACCAAACCCCCATGTGTTTTGACAGTTCCAAAGCTGCAGTCATTTGGTTACCTTCCTACTTCCTTGGTCCTCATATATTCTGTCAAACATTTGGTTCAGGACATTTAATCCCTGGACAAAGATGAGAATGTGTTGTACGTCTTCAAGGATCCAGCTGGGTTCTGGGGTTGTAACACATTTAATTACTGGGAAAACACCACTCAAAATAAAGGAGGTGATACAGACAAGGTCCTCTGCCCCCCATCAACATCTTCTTGGCCGAAGAGACAAGAGTGGGGAGCCCAGGGAAGCAAGCCTGCAAGTGAACCTCGGTGCTTTGTTTCTGTGATGCTCTTCATGCACAGGAGGCATCGGTGCCTAGTAGCCATCCCCCGGCTGCCATGTTTGACAGAATCTCAGACACACACCCTGAGCCCGGGCTGTCCCTGGAGAGGCTTCAGCACTTAATCCTGTCACTGTAAAGCATCCATGCACAGCCAGGCTACAGGCAGACCCGATGTTCTCAGGGAATGGTTGTCAGTCATCAGCAATCCTACAGGCAGCAAGATTACACACAGAACCAGCGTGCGGACGGCCTTGAGCGGGAGTGGGAGAGGACTCGGACTGTGAAGTACACACCCGGCACAACCAGCATGAGATTCTCTTGTGCTTTGAGGAGTTTCAGAGGAAAGGATTTCCAGGATGGTGTCCTTCCAGGCAGTTTGCTACTGGCATGCTCGGAAGGGGTCGCCTCCATGCTGTCTGAGACGTAACCTGCTATGGTTGATCAGGTCATCACGTTGAGGAAAATATCTAGAGGCTCCTTTATAAAGTCAGTCAGTCATCCTTCCATTTATCTCCCATGTAACCTTTAGTGAGCAGCTGTTATAGGCACAGCATGGGCAATATAAAGTTGAGTTTGGAAAAATGTCTCTCATGAAGGATCAGACTTACTACTTTTGGCCATCAAAATAAAGAGACTAATGTTCAGGGTCTGGGGAACCATCCTAAAAGCCATCACTCTGTTCTCTCTTGATGTTCTCTGCACCCTCCCCCTACAAACTCCTTTCTCTTTGAATGATGGGAGGCCTATATTGATATGATTTTCCTGATATGCTGACACACCAACTATCTTAACCCAACACATCCATGAGGATATGTCATAATGTGATTAGCACCATTCATAGATAATGTATCAGAAAGTAAATAAGCTCAAGTGACAATTGCAAATCCCCAGCTAAAGCTCTGGATCCTCTGCCTCTGAGTCTAGCACTGGAGTCCTCTTCTCACAACTCCATGTGATTGTAGGTCTTGCCTGTTGCCGGTTTGTCTCCCGCAGGATCAGTGAGTCATACACTTGGCTGGCCCAGAGCCCCTTCGGAGTGGCCTGGGCTAGTGGTTGTGTCCTCTATCACAGGACTACCCAAAGAAAGGACTTTATGGCTAACATAAAGTTTCTAACATCCTCTAACAGAAAATGTGAAATCAAAGATTGTTGGCAGTTTCTTCACAGGGAATGGTTTTCAGCAAACTAGGTGTCTTGAACTTATCAGGTGACAACAGGAAGGGACACAGAAGGGACTCTGAACAACCCCTTGTGAAGCATGTATCCTGAAAGCTGTCCAGGAGATAAAACCTCTCAAGGTTATCATGTCTGTTTTTCTTGTCTCTGTCCTCTTTGGTTTGAGACAGAGGGCATTTATGACGGCCTAACCTTTTGGTCTCCTAGGATTTGCATTTGACATTTGACTGAAAGGTGATAAAAAAGAAAAAAAGAAAAAAAATAAAGAAAGAAAGAAAGAAAGAAAGAAAGAAAGAAAGAAAGAAAGAAAGAAAGAAAGAAAGAAAGAAAGAAATGGGTGCATATATTTCCAGAGCTGTGAACTTTTCACCAGGGTTTAGCCCCTGGCACGGTGATGAAGTAGGTGAGATTTACGTTGAGACTCTACTTGCATTCTGTTGTTTCCACCCTTGGAGTCTTTTGAGTTTGTTTCCTGACTTCTTTTCACAGTCTGGGAGCAGTCTTCTCACATTCCACTACCCTTCTCCCCTCACCCAGACACACACACACACACACACACACACACACACACACACACCTAGGCCTTTATAAGGAGGAGATTGGATAATATAGGAGTCAAGAGTATTTCTAATTGAAAGAGGCTAGCCAAGAATGTATCTACAAAGCTGAGCACCACCTGGTTGGGAAGGATCAATCTTGGTGCTAAGGGAGTGCTAGAGAATTTTCCCAGGCCTCCTCCTCCTCCTCCCACCCCATCCTTGTCTTCTACAGATGTGGGAGTATGGCTGGTTGTGCCCTCCAATCTCAAGATTGATGTGACTGTACCTACAGATATATTTTCACTTACACAGAGATACCAGAACCAAGCGTATGTTGGTTTTTCATTATTGCCTGTGAGTTGTCCCATGGTCTGAGCGAAAGGTTCATCTCCCACAGGACCTCAAAGGAAAGACTCTTCCCTCATATTGTTGAGTTGGGTTTTAGATGCCAATATATCTAAGAATCCTGGGAAGGCTAGAGGAGAAGCAAGGGGAAGTTGAAGGGAGTGGGGAATAATATTCCCAAAGACAGAGGAAAAGATTTACTAAGAAAGGGGATTTCTAAAGGGCCTGATGATGAGCTTTAAATATATGAAGGTGTATTATGCACAGGGCAGTGACCATCTGCTCCCCACTCCTCCCTCATCGGCAATCCTACAGCCCATATTGTCTATAACATTCTTTCAGCCATTCATCATATCCTGTGCATGACTTGCCTTCTTTTGTTGTCTGGAAAAGCCATTTAACTTTATCATGAGCTTCTTTTTCTTTTTTCCAATTAAGATCATCACTCCTTGAGAACAGGAACTAGATGCTACTTATCTTTCTACCTCTTTCAGTTCTGAGCACCGGACTTCACACTTACTAAATACTCAAAAATCACAATTTCAATTTGGTGATTAATCCTGAGGCTATCAGGGATCTAGGTTAGAGGTAAGGATATAAGATCTTGACTGAAATGAGTTCAGAAGACAGTATTCTGAGGAGCGAAGTACTTTGGTACTCTACAAGCCTGAGTATAAATGCAAAATAACCATTCCGTAGCTATCTCATCTTAGTCAAATACTTGATTTCTAGTATTTGACTCAGTTTCCCTATCCATAAAATGGAGAACTGCTTAGTAATTATGTGAGGTTAATATCCGCCGCACGTTAGCCACAGAATCACATGGATTTTGAATCAAAAAATTGAATTTTAACCATGGTTCTATTCCTCACAAATGGTCCAGGATGTTACTTCACTAAGCCTTAGTTTCCTAGTAAGAACACCTGTTCCTTGTACATGTTAAATGAGTTGATGTCTGTAAAATGCTTAGCACAGTTCAGCACACATTAGGTGTTTAATAAATATGAATTATTATTAGGTTATTTTCCTAGAAATTCCTCTTTATGGGACAAAGGCTTAAAAAGAAGAAGATAATCTCATCTTTTTTCATCTCCCTGTATGTCTCTCTTACTATGAGCAAGAGGGCGGTTGATACTGCCTCTTCCACACTGAGGTAAAATAAACTCTCAGGTGCTATAAAAGTGCCTTGAAGTAGATCATCAAAGAAACATTGGAGAATTCTGTTGCACAGCCAGAGGTAGCTAAGAGTAAAATCTAGGTCTGGCTAGTCTGGTATAGACTGTTAGAGAAATTACAAACCGGTTATAGAGCATCTGTTATATTCACTGGAATGGTTCCCATTTTGGATGATCGTTTTATCTAAAACATCCTGCTTGCATTTGAGACTATGGAATTAATGGCTTTGGTTTGGGTTTCTTTTTCTCGGGCTTGGTACAGTATCTCAGAAAAAAAATAGGCACTTGATTATTATTTCATAAAAATGTGAAGGATTATAAGGACTGTGGGACAGAGTTGATCCTCCCTTAGAACAGAGGTGCATGGCCAGATATGAGAGATAAGGTAGGTCCACAGACAGACGTATAGAGAGAAAAACCAAAACTGATACAGAGAAAAAGAAATGGAACCAGAGAAAAAGTTAAAGGTAAGAATAGAAATAGAAAAGAGAGATACATGGAAAGTAGTTACTGCTGATTTTGGAAGGGATGGAATCCCCTTCTAAATAGAAGGGCCAGGATATCTGGCTGATTTAGTGAGAGCAGGTGAGTGTGCGACTCTTGATCTTGGGGTGGTGTGTTTGAGATCCATGCTGGGTATAGAGATTACTAAAAACAAAACAAAACAAAACAAAAACAACTTTCAGGGAAAGGGCCCTCTCCTTGTAAATTTCATTTGTCTTCTCATTTCACTGCTGAAATGTTTTTAAGCAGTATCTTCCCTTTGAGTTAGTCCCAATATCTCACCTGTACATACCCCTCTGAAAGAGGAAATAGGAACTTTGTGGTTACTTTAGAGTCTTTGCTCGAAGCCCATTAGAGTAATAATTACACTGCAATCTTCTCAAGAGATGCGGCGTGCCATTGTGCTGCCTTCAAGGTCACAGTCCTCATCATAAACAAACCTCTTTATGACAATTGCTGAAATGCAATCTCTCTCTCTCAAAGGTCCATCGCTTCATTAATGAACCTGTAATCCCATGTGCACCTGTTTGCCTGATTTATAGATGTTTCTGTCTCTTCAACAGACTCATACATTTCCATGCCAGCTTCGGGAAACTTCTCTCTTGTCTTACAGTACAAAAGTTGAGAATAGCCCACCATTGTTCTCCAATCCCATACCCTGAGACCCACACAGCCTCTCTGGGGCACTGGCCATGATGCTCTGTTGCTTTCAAACAGTCTGAAACATAAAACCTTTCGTGGCAGCCCCTAGACACCCCCAAAGCAGAGTAATACTCTCTGAATAAGGTCACACTGAATCAAGACTTGGTGAAAAATAAACTATTTTATTCAGGGGTCAGAAGAGATGAAGGGTGTGGTTGGTAACCTTAGAAGCCAGATATTGCAGATGGCATATCTAGAGGATCATATGCATTGTCATTGGGAGAGGGCTGACCAGAGATAGCCCCTCAATTGACATCAAACTGTGATATAAGCAATAAATAAACTTATTATGCTTTCTTCTTTTGGAGTTTGTTGCTGCGGTTAATATTAACTACTGTGAATCAATATACCCATCCATCCTTCAGGGTTAAGATCAAGTATTACCTCTCTTAAAAGAATTTTCTCTATATTTGTACCCACCTAGACATTCATTCCTGCATACATCTAATACTACATCTGAGTCATTTTGCTTCATATCTGACTGAAGAGTGACATTTTAGCTTCATAATTAAATTTTAAGCTCATAGGAAAGCTTCTTTGAAGTCTATTACATCTTTTACATTACCTACACATGGTATTTTAGGATAGACAATAATGACAAAGGAGCAAGGAAGGAAGGAAAGGAAAGAAAGACTGATTATTTGACACTAGGCACTAATACATTCAACGTTGTCAATTGAGCAGCCCAAGGAAAACACTGCTACCAGCTTAGCAAAATGCACGGAAAATAGAAAGCAGAGGTGAAAATGCCTGAGGGCAGGCAGTAGAGTGGCAAATATGGGAGAAATGAACTTAATAATTTGTAGGAAATTTTGGTAATCTCTATTTAGGGAAAATAGATTCAGTGAATATTTATTGAGTGTATACTTCATGCCAAGTCTTGCAAAGGGGCATTTTGCATACATGACTCCTTGCAACAGTAGCATAAATTACGTATTGCTGTATGATTGTATGGGTGAGGAAATAGAGTTGGAATGTCCCAGGGACTTGCCTAAGGTCACACAGCTAATAAACAGAAAAACCTGTTTGGGAGACCAAACCAGATTCTCATATAGTCATTTATTTAACAAATATCAGTTGAACACTTGCTACATGCCAGGCACTTTTCTAGGCACAGAGAACCAAAGAGATAAAATCCTTGCTTTTATGAAGCTTGCACTCCAGGTGAAAGAGATATAAAAATAAGTGAATGTGTTTTAAAAGCATCATGCCATGTGTTGATAAATGCTAGGTAAAAACAAAGTTTAGAAAGGCACAGGGGGTAAGAGCCTGTGGGGGAGTAGTGGCTACAATTTTAAATAAGTGAAGATCCGAGAAGTAAATTTGAGTGACTTCAGTAAAAGAGGGAGTGGCGCTCTGTAGAGTCAGCAAGTACAAAAATACTGCAGTACGAGTGTATCTGGCCCAACTGAAGAATAATGAGGAGGTCACTGGGATTGGAGTAAAGTAGGAAAGGAGGAGGAGAGGAGGAGATGATGAGGTCATGGAGATACCGTGGGGTCTGACGGCCAGGCCCTATAGGCTTTTATTGAGTGGATCCTGAAGTTATTAGCAGGTCTTAACCAACAAATAGCCAATCTGATTCAATTCTTGGGAGAATCACTTTGGCTTTGGAGTTGAGATTAAACTTTACAGAGGGAGGCCACGAGCAGAAGACCAATTAGGAGCCTATCACAGTAATCCAGGCAAGAAATAATAGCAGCTTGGACCAGCCTGGTTGTTGACTTCTGTGTGTAGTTTGAATGTGGGAGCTTATAAGATTTGCTGATGGATTTGTGATAATATGTGAGAAAAGCATAGGCATACAGATAGCTCCAAGGTTTTTTGATGAACATTTGGAAGGATAGAGTGTCTATTTATTGAAATGGAAAGACTGAGACAAAGGAGCAGGCTTGGATGAGAGGATCAAGTGTTTGGGTTTAGTAATAAGAGATTTGATATGTCTTTTGGATCTTCACATGGAGCCGTTGAGTAGGAGTCGGGTTTATTATTCCAGAGGTCAGGCTGAGCTTTAGACTACAGATATAAATGTGGGCTTCCCAGCAGATATATGGTACTTAGAGCCAGGAGTCTGATTAAAGACCTGAGAAGAGATAAAGAGTAGATGTTGGAAAGGGATAGAAACAGAATAGTGATGGTGATGAATTCAGCTCAGGCATTTCCAACCATAGAGTTTGCAGAGATGAGAAGGGAGGTGGAGAAGAAGACATTGGTGAGATAAAATGATAACCAAAAAGTAATTCTGTCAAGTGAGGAACATATATCAAGGGAGAGAAAGTGATCAGCTTGACTCAAATGCAGTTAAGAGTCAAATAAGGTGAGGGTGAGAATGAGCCACTGGATTTAGTGACACGGATGCCATTGCTGGCATTTACAAGAGGAGTATTGATGCAGTGGTGGTGATGGAATGTAGACTGATGTTGATTTAGGAGATAAGGAGAAAAATTGCAAACAGTAAGTATAAGTGACTATTTTGAAGTATTTTACTCTAAAGAGGAGCAAAAAAAAAAGAAGAGGCAAAAGTGAGAGGGGCATGTGGTCTCAAGAAGATATTTTTAGGATAAGAAATATATTTACCACATGTGTGTGTTGATGAAAATGGTCTAGGAAAAAAATGGATGATGTAGGAGCAAGAGCAAAGAATTATGTCCTCAAGTCAGCAAGGGGATAAAATCTAACATACAACTCAGCCCTTGATAGAGGACCCTGAGCTGCTTACCCAAACAAAAAGGAACAGGAGGGACACAGATGCAGAAGGGAGATGGCTGCATTGTGGAAGCTTGGAAAGTTCTCTTCTGAGTGATTCGGTTTCTCAAAGTAGGAAGCAACATAATCAGTTGAGTGTAAGGAGGGGGTGGATTTTGGAGGTTTAAGGAGAGAGAAAGTGTTATGCCTAGAATACAGTGAGGCGACATGCACCGATTAGACAGGGATTTGGACTTCACTAAGGAATGGGATTTTGTCAGGTTAGTAGAATTTGAAGAGAGAGAGAGGCAAAAGAAGGGTATGATTATGATGATGGCTAAGGATGGGAATGATGACTTGAAGAGGAGTGTGACAGAGAAAAAATAGCTGTATCAATGTATTATGACTTGCAATGTGATAAAATAATTGTTGTGTTGGGATAGCAGAGGGAGTGAGAGATCCAGGAGGGCACTGGACAGTGGGTATTTTGAAGCCATGTAGAAACTTCTGGCAACATATAGGGTAGTAAGGGGAACATGACATCATCAGAGAAGAGAAAGTCAGGGACTGAGAGGTAGCAGGGTGGAGGCTGTGGGTGCCCTCCTGTGCTTCCTTGGTCCACCCTACATGGTTCTCAGAGATGCTAGTAGCTTCCTGCCTCTCTGCTCCAGGGGTATGCTCTGACCACAGGTATTTCCTTGGTTTCATGACGTGGGGAGTTAATGTCCCAAAAGTGATTCCTAATCAATGAAGCAAGTGATTAATGGAAAAACACCCCAACCTCAGTACTCCTCTGACATAGGGTTCTGAAGTACTTACTACAATCTCTCAGGAGGTCTATAGTTGTGCTGAGCCCCAGTTCCCGCACAAGAAACCAATTCAGTAATTCACCTGTGACTGGCATTTATTTTTTTATTTTTTTGTCTCACTTGCTTACTGGGCTTCCTAGAATCACATCCTAAATAAATCACCTATCCCCAGATCCTTGTCTCAGGATTTGTTTCACAGGGAACCCATTTTAAGATAGTTGGGATTTTGGAAGGATAAGCGATGCAGACATTGACATCACCAAAAAGTAATCAGAAAATCTTCAATTATGTATGATAATGGTGTTATTCACAGAGCTATTTTTAAAAACAAAAATCTAGTTCATGTGTGTGTATATATAGAGAGACAACTATTGGAGACTGGGGTTGAATACAGCATAGAATAGTTTTATAGTGAAACACCATGCAGCTTTAAAAAATAATTACAGCTATAAATATAGTATAGTCTTGAAGAGATATTCATGCTAAATTACATGAAGAATGAAAACCAGGTGACAAAGCAGCGTGTGGGGGCATGTGCGTATGTATGCATGTGTGCAATCCCATAAAAATACAATTATACAATTCCATAAATCCATATATACACACGCACACATTCTCTCTCTCTCTCTCTCTCTCTTCCTACACACATATATACACACACTTCCTAATTTTTCTTTAACAAATATTACCTTATTTGTGTCATTTAAGTGTAAAAAACAATGACAGGTTCTCTTACCCCTTGTCCAGGGAACTATGTCACCGTAGAACTCAGAAACCTCACATAAAACATCGGGAGACATTCTGCTGACCAACTGTCCCAATTTGCTTTCCTGGGATGCCATGAGACCAATTCTCAGTACTAAAATCAGTCAAACTGAGATGGTTGGTCACACTAGGAAATATTTATACTCTTTCTTTCTTTCTTCCTTTCTTTCCCGTAAGTGGACAAATGACAAAATAGAATGTCTCAGAGTCCTGGAAAGAAAGGCATGATGGGAGTGGAAGACATCATTATTATTCAGGAAACATACATTTTTTGCTGCAAAGACCCCAGGATAAAATCAGCGCATTTGGTTGATAATCCCCTTCACATGTGCATGCTAGTTTGGCTTTCATTTTCATCTGCAGGGAGTCTTTAACAGCTGTTACTGTCAGGCCTTTGCACTCTGTTTCCAAACCTCTAAGAACCATACAAGGGCAGGAATACTCGGAGAATGAAGTTGGAGGGGCTTAAGGAAAACTAGCTCCCTCGCATTGTCATCTGGAAATTCACGTCCTCCCTTCCCCTCTCTCTCAGTTTCCTTGCTCTCCTGCGTTGTCTCCCTGTGTACTAGGCGGAGATCCTGGGACGAACACCACCGGGCCTGTTTGGTATGCATGCCGTGTGGAAGGTCCAGATAGGAGCCTCTCGCTTCATTGTTCATTAGGGCTCTCTGTTAAATAATGTTTAATGTTATCTAAGGAGTTTAATGGCACAGTTATTGGAAATATTACAAAGGCAAGAGGAAAAAGAAGTCATCCCTCTTCTATTTTCCAGACCTGTCACGAGCTCACTCAACCCCCAAACCTTTCGCTACCTTGTTCATTTCTGTTTAATTTGTTGAAATTATACACAGATGATCTATGTCTGCCCTAAAAGCATGAGTTGCCCATCTCTCCATTTAAAGAAAGTGTTTAGCCCCCATTTCAAACACACTTATATGCTGGGGAAGGTCTAAAGGAAGCCTGGATGCTCACCTTTGCCATGTGTGGAAGAACCCAATACAAATAAGAAGTCTCTGGTAGGGATCCTAGGCACTAGTATATTTAGATACTCAACTAGGTGACTGTAAAGTATGACTCATTCCAATCTCTTCTTGTATTTCAACTCATTACTTGATTCATTCATTCATTCGTTCATTCATTCATTCATTCTTACATCCACCCACTCCTAATTGATTTATTGAATATCCCCTATGAGTCCAGCACTAGATTGCCCTGCAGAAGATAGAAAACAAGTGGAAGATACACTTCCAACCCTCAGGACAGTTAACACCCACTGGAGGAAACAAGACTCGACAAACACAAGGGTGGAGTGCCCTGTAAGAGGTGAAATTGTCATTAGTGAGGGTAACTAGGCCATACTTTATAATAGGAAGTCATATTTAATAAGGTAAGAGTTTAAGGAGTAAAGGTCAGAGACCCAGGTTTGAGTCCTGACTCCTCAGGAAACCCATGCCAGTCACTTTCTCCTTTGAAACATTTTTTTTTCTCATTTGCAAAATATCCTCCAAAGTTTATAAAGATCAGCTTACATAATGTATGGGGACAGATTTTGCAAGCTTTCAGGTATACAGGATGTTTTCATTGTTGGTGATTGCATACTTACACTAGGGCTCTGTTCCCTATACTCTATCCCCAACCTCGCTTTCCCAATTTATTTTCAAAGTTTCTAGCTTCAAAACCTAGGCCTTTTCTTATTTGCATATTCATCTAGAGCTGAGATGATCTATTCTACTTTCTTAAAAACCTGCCATGTCTATTCCCATAACTGTGTCTTTGCTGATGCTATTTCCTCCTGAAAATATCTCTTGTCCCCAATTCCTTAATCTTTATTCAGCTTTCCCAACTCAATTTACTGATCTGCTTGGAATCAGGTACTTTCTAATTATGCTAATTCACACTGATCCCCCTTTCCTAGGATCTATCAGTCAATAATACATTGCATCATAATATGCTTCGGTTGACTTATTTTTCACGTTTATCTTATTTCACCAACTGGTTTGTAAATTCCTTCAAGAACAGGTACCATGAGTTACATTGCTTTGCTCAGCTACAAAGACTTGTGCCAAATTGATTGTATCAACACATACTTGGGGGATCCCTGGGTGGTGCAGCGGTTTGGCGCCTGCCTTTGGCCCAGGGCGCGATCCTGGAGACCCGGGATCGAATCCCACGTCAGGCTCCCCGTGCATGGAGCCTGTTTCTCCCTCTGCCTATGTCTCTGCCTCTCTCTTTCTCTGCCTCTCTCTCTCTCTCTCTCTCTGTGACTATCATAAAAAACAAACAAACAAACAAAAAAAACACATACTTGGAAGGAAAGAAGGAGAGAGGGAGGGAGGGAGGGATGCAAGAGAAAAGATAAAAGGAGGATTGGAAGGAAGAATTATTCTTCTCTATGTAAGGAGACTCCTAAATTTTTGACCCTTGATATGGTTGCTATGGCATCCACACAGTTTTAGGTGTCAAACTCAAAAACAGCAATGGCTGCATATCGCCTTACACCTATTACCTAACTCTTGCCCTAAACATACTTACCTATTCTTTCCCCATCTGAACCTTATCTTCTCTTCCAGTTTGATATTTTAAGCTTCAGTCATATCATGGCTAAATGAGATTATTTCTTCTACCTCGACTTCTTCCCTCCTTTATTTTAAAAACGAAGAGGGAAAAGTCTGATGATAGTTTCCTGGCAAGAATATTTAAGATGTTTGCTCTTTGATCAATACTGCTCGCAAGCCAGGGAGGGAAGGGTCTAGGCCCTGGCTAGAACCCTGCATTCGAGGCCTTCTGTTTGTCATCCAGCCACAATTGCCCCTCAGGCAAGTAGTCTCTGGGACTGGAACTAGTGCTCAACTGGATCCCATATCCCTCTTACATCACATTGTGAGAATGTAATTTCCCACCAAATGACCCACGCCACTATTCAGGGCCTGTGTCTGCCAATTACTGCATCTGTCTTTCCAAGGGTGAACTACCCCCTCAGTGTGCAACCCCATAGGAATGGCCAAAAGAAAGTGGTTTGTGGGCTGTGTGGACAGAATTTGGACATAAAAGTTGAGATGTCTACGTATGTTATGCGAAACATAGGTAAATTGTAAAAGAATTGGGGTGTACTAAAAGCTAAAAGCCTATATGGCAGTGCTCCAGGTAATGGGCCCCAGAATAGTAGGCTCACATCTGGCTTCCAGGTCATAATTCAGGTATTTGAGTGAAGGTATAAGGTTAAGAACATATTTTATGTAGGATTTTTATCTCAATATGATACTTCAGACATACAATATTCTCTGTTTATGCTCTTGCCACAGGACCAACAAATTAAGGACATGCCTAAACTAGAGAATAAGTAGTCCTTTTAAAGCCCTTTCCACCCCTCACTTGCTCTTATTAATTTTGAAATAAAACTTAAGAGATACCATTTACCAATAATGAAATGCATCAGTTTAAAGTGTATAATTTAGTGAGTTTTGACAAATATACAGACTTGTATAATCACCTGCCAATCAAGGTAGATCATATTTCCATAACCACTCAAAATTTCCCTTGTGCCCCTTTATTATCAATTCTCACTCGCTCATGATCCAGGAAACCACTGATTTGTTTTCTGTTGTTTGTAGATGCATTTTGCCTGTTCAAGAATTTTATCTAAACTGAATCGCGTGGCATTTATTTTTTGTATGTACCTTGTCTTGTTCAGCATAATGTTTTAACTTTACCTTTTTTAACTTTCGTAGGTATATAATTGTAGGATTGTTTAGGTTTGTATTTTCCTGGGACGCCTTAGTGGCTCAGTTGGTTAAGCCTCCAACTCTTGGTTTTGCCTCAGATCATGATCTCAGGGTCATGGGATCCAGCCCACGCCCAGCTCCTTGCTCAGCACTCAGCACGGAGTCTGCTTCTCCCTCTCCCTCTGCTCCTCCCCCTGCTCGCTGTCTCTCTCATAAATAAAAATAAAACTGTTTAAATTTTTTTTGTATTTTTCTGATATCAAATGATGTCAAGTATCTTTTAATGTGCCCATCTGCCATTATTATATCTTCCTTTGTGAAGTGTTTGTTCAAACATTTCCTTTTTTTATTCTAGCATTTTTTTCTTACTAAGTTGTAAGAGTTCTTTATTCTAGATTTTAGTCCTTTGTCCAATGTATGTGCTATAAATATATTTTCTCCTTGTAAGGTCTGCCTTTTTAAAAATAATTTTCTCAATAGCACCTTTCAAGGAGCAGAAATGTAAAATTCTAGTGAAGTCCAAATTATTATTCTTTTTTCTTTCATGTTTCAAGATTTCTGTGCCTTGTCTAAAAAAATTTGCCTATTCCAAATTACAAATATTTTTCCTAGAAGTTTTATAGTTGTAGTATTTATATTTAGGTCTATAATCCATTTTGAATTGTTTTTGTGTATAGTGTGGGATGAGGGATGGGGTTCATTGCTGTTGTTCATCTGCTTTTCTTTGGAGATATCTAATTGCTCCAGAACCATTTGTTGAAAGCATTTTTCTTTTTCTATTAATATGCTTTGGCAACTTGGTCAAAAACAAATTGATCTTTATTTTTAAATCTATTTCTAGATTCTCTATTCTATTTTATTGGTCTGTGTCTCTACACTTACATCAATATCACTCTGTCTCAATTACTACGGCTTTATAGTGAGTCTTAAAATCATAAGCTGTGAGTCCTAAAACTTTATTCTTTTTTAAAAATGGTATGAATAGCCTAGGATATTTTATAACCATATAAATATTAGAATCAGCTAATAAATTGCTATTTAATAAAAAGCCTGGTGAAAATGTTGAACAAAACTGATATGAATTTATACTTCAACTTGGGAGATTGAACCTGAACAATAGTGAGTCTTCTAGCCCATATATAATATGTCTCTTTTAAACTTTTCTCAGCTAAACCAACCTTACACTCCTGGCATAAATCTCATTTCTTAGTTTATAATCCTTTTTATATGTTGTGGACTCAGTTTGCTACTATGTTATTAATAATATTTACATCTATTTTTAGAAGGAATATTGATCTTGTGATGTCTTTGTTCAGCTTTGGTATAAGAATAACACTGGCCGCATATTTCAGTTTGAAAGTCTTTTCTGAATTAATTTGTGTTGGATTGATATTATTTCTACCTTAGATATTTGATATAATTCAATAATTCAGGCCTGGAGTCTTCCCTGTAGAAAAGTTTTAAATTATGAATTCAATATATTTAATAGATGTAGGGCTTTTCAGGTATTCTGTTTCTTCTTGTATCATTTTTGGTAATATAATCTTTTAATGGAATTTTTCCATTTCATCTAACTTGTTTAATTTATTGACATAAAGTTGTTCTAATATTTTCTGATTTTTTTTCCCCCATGGGGAAATGCTCAAAATTTATTAAGTGAAAAAAGTTACACGTGATTATCTGTTTAATGTTTGGAGAATCTGCAGTGATATATCCTCATTCATTTCCAATATTAGTAGTTTTCCTTTTCCTATGTGCTTTTTGAGTCATTCTAGCAAGATACTTAATAATTTTAACTTTTCAAAGAATCAACTTTTGGCTTTATTGATTTCCTATTTTTTTGCTATTTCATTTATTTCAAATATTATTTTTTATTTTCTTTCTTCTACTGGCTTTGAGATAATTTGTTCTTGTTTTTTTAGCCTTTACAGGAGATCATTGATTTTAGAGACTTCTTTCCTCATATACACACTTTACCTCTCCCTCTAAGCACTGTTTTAGGTGTTCCCACAAATTGTAATATGTTGTGACTGTATTATTATTAAGTTCAAATATTTCCTAATTGCCTCCATGATTTCTTCCTTAACACATAAGGTATTTAGAGGTCTGTTGCTAATTTTCCAAAATTGAGCGATTTCCTAGACATATATTTTTAAGTGTTTTCCAATTTAATTATATTTTAGAGAATATACCCTGAATGACTCCAATCCATTTAAATTTATTGAGACTTGTTTTGGTTCTGCATATGGTCTATTTTGGTGACTGTTTATGTGCATTTTAAAAGATACATATGCTTTTATTTTTGTATATATGCGTGCCATTAAATTAAGGTAGTTGATACTGATGTTCAAATCTTCTCTACTCTTATTATCCCAATTTTCTTTTGACTTGGTTTATCAATTGCAAAGTGAGGTGTATAGAAACCTCCAACTATAGTTAGGTAAGTGTCAAGTTTTCCAGTCAGATTTAGGATTAGTATACTTTCCTCTTTGGTTGACCTACCCTTTTATCTTATTTTGCCTATAAAAACATGTCTTTCCTCAAATCTACTCTTTTTTTTTTTCCTACCTTGTCTTTTATTCATATAGCCACTGCAGTTTCTTATGATTCTTTAGTTTGCTTGGTATACTTTTTCCATTCTTCTCCTTTTACCCTTGATATATTCATTGATTTTAGACTTCTAAGTTGAGGGGTTGATTTTTTTTTTTTAAATATTTGTTTTGTAATTTTATTTTTAAGCCATATACCCAACATGGAGCTTGAAATCACAACCCTAAGATTATAACTTGCATACTACACCAACTGAGCCAGCTAGGCACCCCTGAGAACTTGACATTTTGTCTTTGTTTTTGTTTTTTGTTCTTTCAGAACTGTAAAGATATTTACCCATTATCTTTTGACTCACACTATTTTTGATGGGAAGTCTGTAGGTTTGTCTGTTTTATTGTCCTGTATATAATGTATCTTCTTCCCTCTTAGATGCTTTTAGATGAATCTTTAGCATTGGTTTTCAGTAATTTCATTATGATGCCCTGTGGTATGGTTTCTTTGTTTATCCTGCTTGAGTTTTGTTATCTGGAGGTGTATAGGTTTTATCAAATTTGAGGAGGAAATTTTATTTATTTATTCAAATATATTTTTTCCTTCTAAGAGCCCAACTACATACATTATATTATTTGATATTTTCTCACAACATCTTTTCTTTCTCATTATTTTAGCTTTTTTAAAAAAAATTGTATTTATTTATTCACAAGACACACACACACACAGATAGAGAGAGAGAGAGAGAGAGAGAGAGAGAGGGAGAGAGAGGCAGAGACACAGGCAGGGGGAGAAGCAGGCTCCATGCAGGGAGCCTGACCTGCGACTCAATCATGGGTCTCCAGGATCACACCCTGGGCTGAAGGCAACCCTAAACCTCTGAGCCATCTGGGCTGCCCTTATTTTATCTTCCTATGCTTTAATTTAGATACCTTCTATTGTTATATTTTCAAGTTCATTGATATTTTCTCCTACAATGTATAACCTACTATCCATTCATTTAGTTTTTAATTCTAGATACTGTATCTTCAAGCTCTAGAAATTCCATTTGATTCATTTTTACATCTTACATTTCCTTCCTTATTATGTTTTTATTATTCTTTAAGTCCTTGAACATATTTATAATAGCTATTTTATGTTTAGAATAGCTGCTATCTGTCCTTTTTATCATTTCTGCATCTGCTTCTACTGATTGGTTTTTCTCTTAATTGTGGGTCATTTTTCTTTCTTTTTTTTCTGTATTTGGTTATTTTTTACCATAGTAAAATGGTATTGCTGTATCTTCAACTCAGCCAGACCATTGCTCTCTGCTTATGTTTCCCTCTCTTCATTGTTGTTCAAAAATTGCCTCTGAGCCAAGGCAATTGTAGGACTCACCTGGGTTGTTTAGCCTTCCTCAGGAATTATAGTCTTGTGATGCTTTTTATCTAATATCTGAAAACAATTCTTTCATATATTTTTTTTCTAGTGTTTTATGCCAGGAGGGCAAGCCCAGGACTAGAGATTAAAATATGGCTGGAAACATAAGTCACCTCACTTGGTTTTTAATTCCTTCATCTTTCAGATGTGGTCTGTGGTCGTTAGTGTCTATCACACCTCCTTTAGAAATAAATATTCCTCGTAATCTGCTCCCCAGTTGTGCCAGGGAAAGAGATTAAAGAGGGTGTACAGGTATGTATTTCAAAAAGGAATAGGAACACTTTCCTGAGAGTGATTGGTAAATATTTAATTCTAAGAAATAGAAAATAGGTATTCATGTCTCTTAGGAATCCAGACAATATTTGAGTATGGGGCTTAGACATCAGTCAGCTCTGGATTAAACATCATAAAGTTTGGCAAAAGCTTTTTTAGTGATGCTGTCAACTTCTGGGCTTTTCCAACACATCTTTTCCCACTAATCCAGGGATTCAGTTTACCCTGACTCTTTTCATCTTTCTGGCTCAAATTCTGTTATCTAGTAAGTGTGAAATAAATTTCGTATGAGATGCTAATGACTCATAAAGCTCAATATGTTATTCTACTAAAAATTTTTAGAAAATCTAAAACAGTAAATTGAAAGAATGAATCACTAATTGTGGGAGTTTAGGCCTCAGCCAGACGTATGGTAAAGAAATATGAAAGGACTGGGTGTCTCCCTAGCACCCCTTACATAGACTAGCATGAATGGTGGGACAAGAATAAGCATTCTAACAAAGATCTAAGAAGAAAAGAAGACCGCCCACTATTTCACCTTTTCCATAACCCCACAGTCACTGCAAAGGTTGGTCTAGTGGAGAGATAACCTCTACCCCTCCCTCCCCTGCCCATTAGCTGGAGCCAGTGAATTATGGTGAAAGGCAGGAGCTCTCCCGCCTCTAGGGGGAAAATAACTTTAATCTCGTCAGAGCCCTGGAGAAGGGACTATTAAAAGAGTTAATGGAAGAAACTCCTGAATAGATGGGTCAGGCTGTGACAAACCAAAGTCATTTTTTGACTTAAGAAGGAAAAAAGAAAAAGAAGGCTGATGATATAGACCCTGTGGCTCTGATGGCCTCCCAGTCCCCTATCAAATCAATCCTAAATGTAGTAGAGTCCTGATAATTTAATGAAGGACTCAAGAGGTGATTTAGTGAATCTGGTCACAAAGGTAAAATGGGGAACAAGTACAGTCCAGCACAAAGAGTGTTCCCCCACATTGTTACCTGAATTATAACTAGGGTGAAATGCGGGATTATCTGTTTTAAAACATTGTTGACATCAGAGTGCAAGTTTTTGGAGTTTCAAAGGACCCTACTTAGAAAGTTCTCCTTAAATTGCAAATATATATAAGAATAAAGTTGGACTGTGGTTTAGCAAATAAAATAACTAAGTAAGCAAGAATTGAAAGAGGGATAAAAGGAAGATTTTAATGTCTGGTCAGCAATGAAAATATGCCCACAAAGTGAATTTTCCCAGTCACTCCAGGAGAAACAGTGGAATTAATTTTATATGTGATGGTTCAGATTTACCCAAATCTCTAGGATATTTGCAATAAAAGAGGGTAAAAGTCTTTTTGACCATGCTTATTCTGAAAAGATCTATCAAAGGATACATGATTGGGGGAACAGAAATGTGATTATAGAACTAATTTTCTTTTATAACAGTCCCAAATATAGATCTTCAAGTATGTCTTGGAAACAATGAGGTATGTAGCCGCAAGTCCTTAGACAACACTAAGTTAGTAAATTGGTCAGTTATTCTATTTTAGCTACCTGAATGGGCCCCAGAATTGAGAAACTGCATCTTTAGAAGCTTTTGGATTTCTCTTGGAGCTCTTTTGTGAGTGAATCATGTCTCATTTCAGGGGGACAGAAAACCAAAGAGATCTGGGCTTCTCACACTCTTAAAAATTATTGGGCTAATATCTAAATAGTACCAAGTGATATCTAGACTCCCAGGTCAGCTCCACCTAGTGTGAACCATCTGATTGCCTTAAAGGAGGTAAGAAAGTGAGCTTAAATGCCATATACTGAGTATCTACTGTGTATCGGGCACTCTCAATATTTCATTTAAAGAAGACATTTTGTTTTATGGTGACTATAACTGATAATGCTATAGTGTATAATTGAAACTGTGAAGAGAGTAGAATTTCAGTGTTCTCACTGACGGAAAAAGGAAAAAAAAGGAAATAGGTAAGGTGGATGGATGTGCTAATTAACTCAATTGTGGGAATTCTTTCACAACGTATATGTATATCATATCAGCATATTGTACACTTTAAATATATTGTGACATTACTTGTCGATCATAACTCAATAAAGCTGGGGGAAAAGGAAGACATTTTTGTTTTAGAATATCTGACATTCACTTCCCCTTTCCAATTGTATCCCATTTCTCTTCACTGTCATGCCTTTACCTCATTGAATATTGCCTTGTGGAGAAATTGTTATCAGTAATTCCCCTTACTCCTGAATAGAAAGTGGCCTCAGTGATCCAAACTAGGACAATTAGGATGTTTCTTCTCTGACACTTCAGGCATGACCAGAGAGCCAAAGAGATAGACAGTAATGGGTCTATTCCATCTGATTGAGCATGCTCAGACTAGTCTTTGTTACAAAATTATTGCCATCGTTTCAGTCTCTGAGCCTCCAGAGCTACTTTGGCTCAATCTCATCCCCATGCCTGATTCTTCAGGCTCTTGTGGATATTCTAAAGCCCCAATATTCTTTCAATAAATTACTTTTCCTCAATTTACCGAAGGTATATTTGTTTATAATCAAAGCATCCTTATTGATATACTACCTCACTTACATAATTCTCAGATGTGAATGATTACATTTAACACTTATATTCATTCCACCGAGGAGAAAAGTATAGCAAAGAAAGCTTAAGTGACGTGCCCACAGTCACACAGATATTAATGGAGGACTCAAATCTAGGTGTGCTCGATCCTGAGTTTCAAATTTTTAACCTGTCTCATACCGATCCCCGTCTGTAATTTTCAAACCACTTGCTCAAAGATTATCAATGTTCCACATGCTGATCCAAGATTTTTCACTGCTGAAATTGAATAATGTCAGACTTGCCAATTTAGAGGAAACAATAACTTAATGGATAGAATGTTTTCAATTTTAAATTTTTCTCCCATAAATTTTTCTTAAATCTTTGGTGGTTTCCACCGCTTGTCTGTGAGGCAGACAACAAAACAAATGAACAAGCAGCAAATGAATATTAATGGCAAAACTCAGAAACAACAGATCGTGCCTCCCTCAAGAGCCTGTTTTTTGCATCGACATTTTGTGTCGCATACCTATAATATAGTCATTTTCTGCCAGTAAAGTTGTCCCTAGTTCAAATGCTGGAATTAAATACATCCATATTTCATAGTGTTATGCAAAAAGCACTATGATTTTCAAGCTGTCAGCCACCTCACAAAGTTTAAGACAAATTGCCCCAAATAAGCCTAAGACAATGGCAACAGAACATTTTGAGTGGTATTGGTCTCATCACCTTTAGGAAACTCAGCCCTTTATCTATATCCAAAGCCATCAGATTTTGAGGATAAGGACTTTGGCACTTGCTGGATTCTACAAGAATAATGTCATTTGTCAGCCTAACTGCAAGACCCAGAATCAGTTTAAGGGGCTTGAAATCTCATTTTAATTCTTGGCCTGGACACAAGTAAAATGCCTTGGGCCTTGAGAAAGGCCAGTGTATGGTATATTTATTGGCTGTGACTACAAATCTGGTTAACTTGATGGGAATTTATAGAAAAGGGATAAAGCAAAGCCAGATTTTGCTTTTGGCCATAGATGCATCAGGTTAATAAGACATAGGATAGTAGCCTGGCCTTAAGTCAGAATAGTTGCCCAGTCAGACTTTCCAAGGTTTGAAGATTAATATAATGAGAGTGGAATGTTGACCCCTGGATCTCCTTCCCAGCCTCCTAGCTTCTCCCACAGCAGAATCCTATTTTATCTATACCACTTCCTGTTTTATGATTTTTTTTCCTCTCAAGTTACCTCTCTTCCAAAATATATACTGCTTCTGAAATTTTCTGTTCTCCAAGAAGCTTGACCAAAATAAAACTATTTAAAATTTACTTTGGACCAGCAGTGGCAAAAGGAATAAGGAATACACGAGTGACCAAACCATAGGTGATCCTGCACATGTAGTTTATTGTCTAGCAAAACAAAACTTCCCCCCAGGAGATGGACTATCTACTGCCCTTCTCATCCCAAATATAAAGCTTACCATATCCTGGTATGCTTTCTTTAGCACATGGGATATAGTAATGTAAATACTGTATTAGTCTGTTGACAATGTGTTCTAATTTGAGTCAACTCCTCATTGGTATCATTATTCCAATGTCTGCACAAGTGTAGTCTCTAACTGAAATGTCCAAGACTGTAACAGATAAGAGCTCATTAATTTAGATGAAGTAAATTTTCAAATAAATATATAGGTAGTAAGGCTTCAGGGAGAGACCCAAGGATCATGGTCCCTTGGTGAGTCATTCCCTTAAAGAGGTAAAGCTGCTTCTCATCTTTCCTTGCAAGGAGCTGTATCGATTTCCATATGGTCTAATGTCCCTCTATTTTCCAGGCTCCTACCACCCACTGAGTTTAAAAACGACTTCTGTGACATCTAGAGACGGCTGGGGAACCCTTCCATCCCTCACCGCTGATCTTTATTACCTCATGTCACCAGGCAGGGCATTGGGCTCGTTTTGTTTACTTCCATCAGCCATTTATATTGAAGTATAACCCTAGATCCTAAAAAGAAGAACACTTTATGTCCCAAGTGAGTGATTCACACTCAACACTACGTTGACACGTTCTATAGGATGGAAAAATCTCTGTTCCTGTGATTTTAGCCCTATCAGCATAATTTTCTTGCACATGGTATAGGTAAATCATGGTTAAATATTGAATCATTTATCACCCAGTGCTTTGTAAGCCAGATCTCATAAAATCTTAGGAATAGATTGTGCTAACAAAGCAGCTAGCGACCAACTATGATTATCAAATTTTTCCTTCCACAATCTGTTCCTCATTTAGAGAGAAAATGCTAAGGAAATTAAAAATTAGTACGCTTTACCTCTTTATTGGTAACAATATAAAAGGTATAATGATTTTTCTTTAGAATAAAAAAAAAATCTTATTTGGGGATTTTATAATAAAAGGGAAAAGTTGGAATCTCTGGTTCTGGAAGATGGATGGTAGTTCGCTGTGAAAGCAATTCATTTCAGAAAGTATACCCCCATTTCCTGTTTCTCATGCTTAGACTTAAATCTACTGGGATAGCACACTGAAAGAGAAAAGTTTATGCTTAGATGAAGGGTTCTGTGACAACCCAGGGAAGTCAACCTTTAAATATTATGGTAAGGAAAAATAGTATCTGGGTAAAGACTTCTAAAGACAAATCTCTCTGCAATCAAACCTCATTTACTTCTGAAATGGTACCACCAATTGCTTTGCTGGGAAACGAGATCAAATCAAGAAGGCATTTCGAAAGGCCAAGGTTTCAATTTGACTTGTTCGTTGCTTGCTTCTTTATATTTACAAACAGGGGCACCCAGAGAGCAGTTCAAGAACAAAGGCGATAATGGTTCCCTACCACCACGCTCCTCTGTCCATACCTGAGTGCTACACACCTGATTATGAAAAGGAATACCATAAACTTGAATCTACAGAGGGCATAGAAAATGGTCAGAAGATATGACCTTACATAGAAATTGGACAGAACCTGAATATGTAAATGGTTTGGTATGATTTTAAAAGATGAGATCAAGCAACTTTAATTCCTGTCACTCCTGAGCATTCCTTTCCTCTTAGAAATGACAAATTAAATATCATTATTTGTGAAAGGAAACAGTGATTCTTTCTATTTCAAACCTCTGAGGTCAATGTTATTTCAATGATCAGTGACCCTAGAAACAAGGTTGAGTAAACAACTCATTTAGTCTGTGGAAGCCCAACCACACCTTTTTGCCTTTGGGTATTCTGGTAAAAAACAAAAAACAAAAAACAAAAACAACAACAACAAAAAAAAACGCCTATCAATACAGCACTAAAATAAACTGTGTTTATCCTTGGGCTGTCAGAGGGCATGAAGGCAAACCCTTAGCTCTCTTCAAGATTAGGACAAGCTCCAGACAAAACTGGAAAAATATATGTCCCCTGTCATGAGAGGAATTTGAGTACAGGCAGGATAGGCTGAGAGACGTTATCTGACACCTGAAGTCCAAGCAGACCAGAAGGTCGGGATAGGCTGGAGGCTACTATGGGAGTATAGGGAAGAATCTGTTTTCTTTGGCAAGCCAGACAGAGATGGGAATCTAGAAAATTGGTTCCCCAATGAGGTGATTAATTTTAAGCATAGAAAGGGAAAATAAGGAGAGGAGGAAAAACCAGAGTATTTCTTTCAGTAAAGATGGGAGAAGCAAACCAGAAAGCTCCATGGAAGCTGGAAATCTGCACTGGAGTGGAGTGAGAGGATGTAAGGAAAGACCTAGCCTTTGGGGAACAAACTTCACTAGGCAACTTAGTGGTAAAGAACATGAGCCCATTTGGGGGAAATCACTGATGCCAGTCCCATGTGAACTAAGGGAAGGTGCCTTGTGACACTTGCCTGATACCAGTATTTGTGCCAGATTGAACCTGTTTGCACAAGGTTTAAACTGCAGGGCAGGACAGATAAGGTGTAGTTATCAGGGTTAAGAAAAGTTTTGGAAATCTAATGGGCCAGTACTGTACTCCTTAGTTTGTCAGGCAGACACAGCGGAAAGATCACTGGTTTCAACATCATAGGTCTTAGCATGGATGTCAACCCTATGGCAGGCTGGCCAGTATGCACACTAGTTTCGGAGTGCAAGATCTGAAACCCTATTCTGTGGACTTAAAATCAGTTCTGTTGCACTGGGTAAATTTTTTAATCTCTCTTTGTGTCAGTTCCCTCATCTCTAAAATGGACAATATCTACAGTGTTAGTCTCAACAGTTGCTAGGAACATTAAATGACTGTATACACGTAAACACTAAGAGCTGTGTCTGAATCCACCAAGTACACAGTCAACAAAGCATTATTATTATAAGGCATCGAGCCGGGTACTCAGGCTCTTTTAGTTTCTGTTTTCTCACCTGAAAATAGACACAATAACACCCATCCTGCAGAGACTTAATGAGATTTAAATTAGGTATAGAGAAACTACGTCATATTTGCCACTGAATAGGTGTGTCAGTTAAGAATGCTTTTGTGTTCTAGCAACAGAAAACCCTATTAAGAATGACCTAAACAGGGACACCTGGGTGGTTCAGTCTGCCTTTGATTCAGGTCATGATCCTGTGGTCCTGGGATCAAGTCCTGCATCGGGCTCCCTTCTCTACCTGCTTCCTCCTTTCCTGCCTACAACTCCTTCCTGTGTTCTCTCTTGATCTCTTTCTCTGTGTGTGTATCAAATAAATAAATAAAATCTTAAAAAAAAAAGAATGACCTAAACATAATAATTTTTGTCCCAAAGAAAATAGTCCAGAGTTTAGATGTTCTTCACATTTCATCAGAGACTTAGGAAAAAAAAAATTATTTGTCCATGACACACACACACACACACACACACACACACACACACACGGGGGGGGGAAGGGTGCAGAGACACAGGCAGAGGGAGAAGCAGGCTCCATGCAGGGAGCCCGACTTGGGACTCCATCCTGGGTCTCCAGGATCACACCCTGGGCTGAAGGCGGCGCTAAACCACTGAGCCACCAGGACTGCCTTCATCAGAGACTTTCTGAACAACATCTCTGTGATGACTTTGACTGTCATAGTCCTTATTTAAGACAGGAAGAAAGAGGAGGGGACACTGTGAACTACATACAAAGCAAAAATAGATGCATGGGTAAGGTTGCCAGATAAAATACAGGAAGCTCAGTTAAATTTGGATTTTGGATGAATAAATGAATAAATTTTTAGGATAAGTATTTCCTATGCAATATTTGAGACATACTTATATGAAATACTTGTGGTTTTTCTGAAATTCGAATTTACCTGGGCATCCCATATTTTATCTGCTAAATCTGGTAGCCCTATGCCAGGAACACCTAGCAAATCACTGCTGCAACCCGATTGGCTAGACTCTGTTACACGACAGCCCTTACCCACAACGGAGGAGGGGGGGAAGTATTTGATTCTTGCCTCCTTTCTAGTTGGCAAAGAACAAAGGGACTAGGGAATAAAAGTAGATTGGTCAACTAACATTCCCTCTTAGTAGGTGTTTAGCCAATGTGCATCCTCTTCTGACCCCCTCCTCAAAGACCTGATTGTCCCTTTACATAGAAGAAAGAACAAGATCAGCCTGACCACCATAAATTATAGAATTAATGTCAACAGATGAAATCAGTAATTTTCATATTTTTAAAAAGAGATCATAAGCTTTATTGGCACATCTAGTGGTATGCTACATAAAATATATGCAGGATGATTTTTCATCACTGTTCAATTATATCTGTGTTAACAGGCCTCCCTGCCCCATAAGGAAGTTTCTTTCCCATGTTTGAAAGCAAATTTGGGAAGAAGATAAAGTGAGGCAGCTAGGGAGCAAAATTTAGGAGGCACCCAGTCTGACCCACTTTGTGCAATCTCCTTAAATTATGTGCACAACACCCTCTACTTGCCCCACCCTAGTGCCTGGTCTATGTGAAACAGAGCTGTGTTTTCTTTACTTAACCAAAGAATGAACCACTGATGGTTGTTAGTTCTTAACTCCCTAACACAGTTACAGGTTAGGAGTCATCTACTATGTTGGTTATTTCTGGAGAGAAAGCTTTGGGTGACTCACTTTACTAGTTTAGCTTAGGGACACTAGGTTTTCCATGCATGCCAGGGATATTCTTTACCCTCACCCTCTTCCCTGTGCACAGGAATATATATATGGCTTTTACTCCTTAGGAGATAACTCTGTGTCAGAGTATATGGGGACCCATCAAAACACTCTGACCTGGTTGCAACATCTCTTCAATTACAGACAGCCACCTGCTTTCTACCAGACAAGAATATGGCCTCAAGGTTTGATAAGATTTGACTCTATTTTCTTTATGTGCCATAAAACACTGTAAAATTATTACTTTTTAAAATCTTTCCACTGTATCTCTTTTTTATCTTTTCAACCTCTACTTTTCTCTTTGACAATCATTACCAAGGAGATAATGACAGGATAAACTGACAGCTTATCGCCACTCCCACCCTGAATCAGGGGAGAAATTAAGAGGTCAGAGAACAACTATTTGAGACAGCACCATCCATCACAAGGGGTTGAGACAGAGGCCTTCCTAGCTAATGTAGAGACCATATGAACTGGCAAGTAAGGGTAAGAAAGAAGAGGTATGCTATTTTAGCAAAACATAGTTGGGATTTATAATTTCACAAAGAGCAAAACCATCTCAATAGAAGAAATGTATGCATCTCACATGAGATTAAACTTAGAAGAGGGATCCCTGGGTGGTGCAGCAGTTTGGCACCTGCCTTTGGCCCAGGGCGCGGTCCTGGAGACCCGGGATCGAATCCCACGTCGGGCTCCCGGTGCATGGAGCCTGCTTCTCCCTCTGCTTATGTCTCTGCCTCTCTCTCTCTCACTGTGTGCCTATCATAAATAAATAAAAGTTTTAAAAAAAAATAAAATAAACTTAGAAGAAATTCTAAAAGAAACTTTACATTCATGGTACTAAGAGTATCTGCTTTATTCTGGAGACATCTAGCCGTAGCCATTTCTTGTAGAAAACCAAACTTAGATGAAAGAAGCAACATTTTCCTCACAGACCCCATTAGAACAAATCTCACTCATTTCCTTTTTTTTTTTTTTTTTTTTTTTTTTAAATACCAGGAAGAGCCCTGGAAGGAAACTATCCCAGCTCCCATCATTAGTTATCCAGATGAAGCCTGTAGCCATTGGATATTATCAAAGCCTTCCAGAGGGGTCTATTAGAAAAAGATGAGTAAGATAAGTGAGGTCAGCAGTTAGAGAAGAAGGCGTTATTCACCTGGGGCAGCTCCCAGGGGCCTGGACTATGAGATGGCCATACAGCAATTTGAGTGGCAGGAGAGGACTGGTTAGCTAAATTGGGATGTAAATGACAATCCCCTGACTCAACTTCCTATAAGACTTCCTTAAACCTTTCACGCATAGGTCAGCTTAAACCGTAACTGAACAGAAGTTCAGCATGTATTTAATTTTTGGATAATATGTAGAGAGATAGTCAGAAAGGGCAGGTTCTGCCCCCTGATCATCACCCCACCACCTTCTTCTGAAACAATGGTAGGCAGACGACTCCCAAGTGTGTATGGGCTGGTTTCCCCAGACTCCCACCCTAGTTTACACTTTCCCCAAAGAAGAGCAAGAGTGATTGTTGTGTCTGAAGGAGAAGCCTGGCTATGTGCTTTCTTCTGCTAACTGAGACACAGAATAGAGAAGGACTTTAAAATGGTAGTAATACGAGGAAAATACCCTGAAGCCCATCAGATCCAAAATAGAAAACAGAATCTAACTGTAGTGATAAATTTGACTTGGATTGAGAGGCAGCGAACCAAAAGCAGAGAAAAAGCAAACCTCTACCCTGTCACTTGAGAATAAATGTTTTTACCTTCTGTCTTTCCATATCTTTTCTTTCTGTCTCCTAAGCAAATAAAATAATGTTTGGGTGTGAAAGAGATTTATAAACAAGCATATTTCTATTTGGATACATGGTCACAGAAAGGAGAGGTTTTGTTCTTCCTCAAAAAAAAAAAAAAAAAAAAAAAAGTCCTTCACAGAAAATGCATAAGAATGATTTCAGTGGTCACTATCACGACTTAGAGAAAATGCAGATGGTATAAAATAATATTTGCAAATGGCTAATAGAATTTTAATGGCTACAGGAAAGAGAAAGAGAAAATGAAAACACTGAATCTACTTGGGATGTGAAGAGAATGAGAAGGCTCTAGGAAAAGTCTAAAGGCAGAGAAACCCTTGATTTTCCTGATGTTTAGAAGTGGCATTCCCTGGTGCATTGATTTATGTGAGGATTAGGCAGCAATCATAGTCTCTATACTAGCCTGGAAGGCATGTGCATCAAGTATGATATTTGCAATATGCAAATGTCATGTATGATGAATGAAATGCTCAGTATGTCTCGAGGACACCCAGATGCTAACCAGCCACTGCTTCCATGCTGCATATTGGAAGGGAACTTAGAGCAGAGGTATCTTTCTCTACTTGATTTTTTTTTTTTTTAATAACATGGTCTTTGAATCTAAATACCAGTCACAAAAACAAGTCATTCTACCCATGTTAGCTTTGGGGGACTTGTGATATTTCTTAATGATAAGAACTGCCAGAAAGGGGGACTAAGCAATGGAAAGCTGGGTCAACCTCTGTATACATAACACCTCTAGGACAAAGCCGCAAGGTCAAATGATGATTAGAGTAACGAATGGATTGTAAAAGCTAAGTTCAATAGTAGACATAAAACTTAGAAAGTATTCTGCAGGGAAGAGGACAAAGGGGTCACAAATGTCCTCAGCCAAAGTCCATGATGACTCAGGATGGTTCTGAAGGATGGAGGGACAAGAGCAGTAAAAGACAGTGGTCCTATAGAGACCATAGATCACATCGAGATGGTTTGGTGGGAAGTAACTACAGAAGACAGGTTTAATAGCGACAATCCATTCTCCATTCTCCGTCTGTAGGCAGACATTATACCACTGTGGAAGGAGGATGAAGTCTAATCAATGCAGACCTGGGAATTCAAAGTAAGACCAGAGCAATACTGACTCAGAGTGGAACTGAAGGCAGCCTGTAGATCTAGAGACGTCTCTCTTCCTCTGCTAGAAGGCGTTCCAGGGTCTTTAGAATCTAAAGATGGGCTGATGTCAACCAGACAAAATAGAGACACAGTGTACAGATCCCGGCTGACCATCTATACACTACCCATGCGTAACACCTTATCGGGGCTCCACATGGTTTTTTTAGTGGAAATCCGAGTGTGCTGTGTGTGACAGCATCTTTCTTATTATTGGTTCTTACCATTATCTTTTCCGTCCCTTCTTTGACTAGATGTTTAGTTCTAGAAGACTGCCTGAAACTGAATGCAGAAGTCATGGTCGGTGGGGGAGTTGCTGAAGCTTAGAGACAACTGAGTGACTTTCTGTAGAGCAGCACTGAAATCCCAAATGGGTTCTTGGGCCTGGGGAGCCAGTGTGTGCGATAGCTGTGTGAGTTCTAGAGCTGTACTGTCCAGTCGAGCAGTCACAAGTAACATGGGGCTATGGAGATGTGCTGGAGGTATACAGTACACATCATATTTCAAAGGTTTAGTGGGTACATGTACACACACACACAAATGCACATATAAAATCTTATGAATTATTTTTATATTGATTGCATATTGGAAAGCTACTACATTGGAAATGTTGGGTAAGATAGAGTATTACAATTAATCTTACTTATTTTCTTTTTTACTTTTATTGATGCAGCCACTACAAAAATTAAAATCACATGTGGCTTACATTTTAGGTCTATGGGGGAAATTGGAATTTGGTGATCTCTTCTCATGCTTCTCCAAGTGTGATCTGTGGACTGGCATCCATCTGCACACCATTGTTACTAGTCAATGGGGAGATAAGTGCAGAACTTGAGAGAAAGGAATCTAGGAACTTTTATAGGAATTTAACATTGCCATGACATCCAAGCGTGTGATGTTTTATTTTCCATATGTATCAGACTATGACAAATTGTGAGAAAAATTGGTTTCTTTCACCATAGGTAGTTGGAGGAGCACGGAGGATTTATCACAAGACTGGGCTTCAGTGGGTCAGAGACGTCTATCGTGAGCTTTAGAAACCCAGGGATTTGGGAGGCAGCTGCCAGAGGTGTGCTAAGTGTGCTCCAGGGGAAGACGCATGCTGCAGAGGCCCACATAAAGAAGAAAATAGGGAACAACTTCCCATTATTTTCAGCGACTATTGTTTCTGAGTCTTTGTATGGAATTCCGAGAAGTACTGCAGGACTGGGGAGCCCAGGCAGGCACAGGTAGTGAAGATATGGATCCAGATGGTCCTAAAGAAGTGAACAGTTGCTTTCCAACAGAATTCCATCTTTCACGGGCCTCGTATGGATGGATATATATACTCGGTATATATACTTGTTGGCTCATCTATTCAATAAACATTTATTGAGTAGTTGCTATGTTCCAGGAAACTTGCTAGATGCTAGAGCTACAAGAATGAGAAAGAAATTGCAGCTGCCCAGGGGGCGGATAGAAACACACACCGTGCATGACAAGACATGGTGTATGGGGCCGGGAGAACAACAGTGAGGTGCGACTACCATAGGACTCAAGTTGCTCTCTTAGGATCTTGGGACAGGTAATGCTGCCCTCATAGGGAGCTCCCAGTGAAAAGAGGCAGCAAGAGATTTGAGAAAAAGACCAATGATTTCAGATTCAGATTGTACAGGGTTTGAATCCTGGTCTCTCTGTTTATAGGCATGTATCCTAGGACCTCCATTCTCATCCCTCTAAAATGGAGCTAGATCTCCCCCCTGAAGAGATGTTGCACAATTAGGTGAAATAAAAAAGTTAAGCATCAGGCACATGATGAGTGCTCAGTAATAGTGATTGCATTCATTTTATGTTCAACTTCACCCGAGGCGAGATTTTTCTTAGTTCCTTGTAGGGCTGACACTACATGGGGGTCATGGGGACCCTGCCCCGAAGATTTGAGAATCACAGGGTCAGGTGCTGGACAAATCACTGAAGAAACAGCGGGCTACACTGCTTTCAGGCTAGACTGAACAAAAACTTATTCTGGCTCGATAGCAGGTAGATAAAGGGAAGCATTTACAGTCACCGAGAGTCTTGAGTCATATCTATGAGAAGCTGGGAGTCCCCCAGGTCACTAGCATGTCGGAGAATGACAAGTGAGTTGTAAAGACCACTGTGCCTTGCAAACCACAGTAGAAGATGAAATGAGACAACAGAGGTGTAGGAGCTCTGGGAAGTGGAAGGGACTAGTCAATGGAAGGTATAACTAGTATTATTAAGTGCTATCTATCTAGCAGGGAGAGGGCTGGTGAAATGAGCAAAATCAAAGAGCTTGTTCTACACAGAGCCAAACAAATGGGTGGTCCCTCCTTGAAGAAGCTGACATCAGATTAGTTGTAGGACCCTGTGTCCCAACTCTGGGAGCCAGTCCAGGTCCAGAGCGTGGACAGCTGCCAGCCCTTGCAGAAGGGCCAGCTGATTCAATGTAACATCAGTCACTTAGTGGCACCAACAGCAGGCAGGGGAAATGAGAGGTTCCTTTGCATCAATAGCTCCTGCTTAAACAAAAACAAAATGAAGCGCCTTGGCATTTTTCTTGCAGCACTGTGCAGTTAGCTGGGGGAGGGGGGCATATTCAATCCCATTGACAATGTCTTTAAAAACCACACTATCATGGATCACCACATCCTTATGCAAATGTGGTGGCAATTTTAGAGCTCTAATTGATGTGGATTCTGGGGTGTGTGTGTGTGTGTGTGTGTGTGTGTGTACAATCAACAGTGCCTAAGGTAGCACTGTAACCAAGAGGGTTTTTTTTAAATTATTTTCATTTGAGACAATTACTATTATTAACTGGACTCACAGAAATTAAGATCATAAAAGTATATTACATGACTGCGTTCCGTCACCAGAGACAAAAAAAAAAAAAAAAAAAGATGTCCCTGCAGCTGCACACTAACATCCTCAGTATTAACTCATTCAATTCTCTCAACTAATAGTGATACATAACATATAAAGTGCTTTTTTTAAAATCCTTCCAAACAGTTCATTCGATCAACCACAAATTTGATTAACTCTGGACTATTTTTTTCACTAAATTAACTGAATATACATAACAGGGAATTCTGTATGTATAGACTCATGGTTGAGGTTGTGAGTATAGAAGTGTGTAGACACATACAAGGACAGGAACAAGTTGAGATCCTGCAGACATTGGGCTTTGTTATTTTGACACTGAAAATCACATCAAAGGGGGGCACCGGATGGCTCAGTCGGTTAAGTGCCTGACTCTTGGTTTCAGCCTAGGTGGTGATCTCAGGGTCCTGGGATCGAGCCCCTTTGATGGACTCAGTGCTCAGCAGGGAGTCTGCTGGAGAGTCTCTCTCTCTCTCTCTCTCTCTCTCTCTCTCCCTCTGCCCCTCTCCCAGCTCACACTATCTCTCTAAGACAAATAAATAAAACTTAAAAAAAAAAAAAAGAAAGAAAAGAAAGAAAGTCACATCCAAGAGAGAAAAGTACAGAGGTAATTAAAGTCTTTCCAGTGGGAAAAAAAAAATCAGACATATGCATGGTTGTAAATATTTTCCAGGAATATTATATAGAAAGCAGTGTTTTCTTGGAAAAACCTTGGGGGAACAGACGTGAAAATAATGAAGGCCGCGTGGGACAGCTTGCTGGACAACTCCGCATCACGTAAACAGATCTGGGAAGGCTCAGTTTATGTTAAGACAGGTCTGCATTTTCATGTTTTTCAATTTTACCTTTATTTTATTTTCTTATTGATTTCAGGACGTCTAAAGCAGGGCCCAGGCATGCACACCTTTCACAAGCTCCCTAGGTGATTATGATGCACAGCAAAAGTAGAAAATCACATACACACACATTATTATTAAAAAATTATATAATTGCATCAGAAAAAATCGAGAAAATAATCACAAAACACGATTATTCATAACTCTAACACCCTAATTCAACTATCTGTAGCATTTTGGAATATTGACTTTCAAATTTTTTCTCCCGTGTCCATGGAGTGTTGCTATTTCAGAAGCAGTTTTATAGCCGTGCAATTACTCTCTACTGGATTTTGAATGAAACTTCTGGGTGGGGAGATTCTCGTGACTTTCTTTGGGAGGCTTTTCCCTACTTAATACATCTGCCGATCAGGAATATTTATCTCCCTCCGTGGCCAAATCACCCTTCTTGGGGATTAGGCTCAGGGCACCTGACTACCTTTGTGCGAACACAGTTGTTCTCTTGATGAGGGCCATACCTTTGTCAGAGAGGCGGGGACTTAAAGGTGCAACCTGGGCAGCAGGTGGAGATCTTAACCTGAATGTATCCATATTTTCCACTGTGATTTCTATGTTTATATATACCAGGGGTTATCAAAGCACTGCCTGGAATCCCTCGCCTCCCACGAGTTCATGAATCTCTCCCTTTCACTTACACGGCAGGGATATTAAAGACATTATTCTGTTTTGACTGAACGCCAGTAAAATTAAATTCCATCTTTCCATCTGCGGCACCACGCAGGGACCACTGCCTTCTGGAAAAGGGGAGCATCGCAATGGAGGAGGGACCCCTTCAGGACACTCATGAGCATGCACTTTCTGCTAGACAAGATGAATTTGTCCCTTCCATGACACAAATCTCAACATCTGCTCTGTCTTTGCCTCCCAGACACCCTGACAGGTGTAGGCATCTTTAAACCATTGCTAGGAAGCAACATATGGATAGTCAGCAGTGAATAAAGGATAAAATGATACAGGGTGGGGGAGGGGCCCACTTCTGGTCTTCCAGCCATATTTGTATTTTTTAATTTGGTTGTAGTTTCTCCGGGCTGTCCTGGGTGTCCATCTCTCACTGTCCCACTGACATGCTTGGCATCGCATTCTGCATTTTCCCTCTTGCCTTTTCCAGCTGTTTCTCACCATTTAGTCCCCTCTCCATCTTCCCCTCCCTGCCCAACCCCAGGGAGAGGAAAGTTAAATGATGTTAATCTGCCAAATATTCCTGATCATTAGGAAGCCATAAAAATTAACATAACCATCAGAGGAAATTAATCGCCAAAGAAGACAAGGTTAGAGCAGGATGGTGAAGATGATGGGGGGGGGGGCAGTGGGTGGAGAAGGGGGACACAGAGGAGGGGTGCTTTGTTTCTCCTTTGTGGTTCCGAGTGAGGGGCTGCAGCTGGGGGCGCCCAGGAGGCTACGCACAGGTCTGCTTCCCCCACACTTAATTACAAGCACAGCCCCAGAATGTCAAGTGGTGCCAGTGGTGTGCGCCTACGGAGGGATACCCTTAATTCCTGCCTTTTTTTCCCCTCCCACTCCTCTGGGGAACATTTTTGGTTATTTTTTAATTCCAGTTCAAAATAGAGGTTGGGGGGAAAGAAGCCCATGCAGGCCTCCTGCAGGAAATGCCATTAATAATTAATACCCAATAATAATCAAATCCATGGGAGACTCGTTACAAGTAACATCTTGACAGACCCATCGATGGATGCCTGTAGCTTTACTTCTTCATCAGCTTGCAGGATTGGTTCAGCAGGGATTTGAGCGCACATAAGCGGTGACAAAAAAAAGGATAAATAGCAGGTTTGTTCACGGAAGAGGCTTATTCATCCCTATAGGGTTTTTTTCATTTTAGGTTTATGGCTTGGTGGGGAATTTCCCTTTAATTGGGATTGTAATATAAGGATGGGACCTGTCGACATTTACAAGAGAGATGGGAGGCTAATTCTTTCTAACTTGTTTGTTGTTCTTATTACTCAGCTGATTCCTTTAGGAGGCTCTGTATAAGGGAAGCAGACAATCAAATGGATCAGAGACAAAGTAAGCCAGCCAAAGAAGGGGGACAAGAGATGACCAGGCACTGGACCCATCTGGAGTTAGCAACTGCTTGCAAGTCAGATTTAGAGTATTTGAAGCTTTACACCTGGTCATTCAGAGCACTTTGCATATTGCATTGTTTGACTTGATCCTCACAATCCGGGTGAGGTGGGTCTTAACAAGCCCACTCCTTAGATGAAGACACTGAGGAACAGGGTGGTCAGGCAATTGCCCGGAGATCCCACAGCTCATAAGCAGCAGGGAGGCTGGCTGGAAAGTCACCTCTGATTTGCTACTCTTTTCAGCTACTTGGTTAGTCTTTCACTCATAGAGAGGTGAGAAATGACTCTGCCCAGTGGGACGAGCATGCTAGGAGAAGAGGCTTGGCCTTTGTAGGCACGAATTTCCAGTTATTCCCCCCTGTGTTCTATAAAACAGTTGAGAGTATCAGGGCTTCCTTGTCCAACATTTTCACAGCGAAACCAAGTAGGGTCACAATTGGAAAAGAAAACCATGCTCAGATAGATGGTTCATCCAAAGAGAATGTAATGGAGAGGCTGCATATAGATGTGTGGCAAGGGCAGATTTAAGGAACCCAGAAACAAGCAACAGCAGCCATGACCCCTAACACCTAACTCTAGGGCAACAGGGCAACCCTCAACTCACTGAAAAACCAGAACATGTTTCCTTAATCTCACAGTAGCACTCCTCCCAAAGCAGGCTGTGTAGGTATCTTTTGGAATTTTTGGTCAGAGTTTTGGTTTTTTTGCCCACCAAGAAGACACAGAGGCTGTAAAGTAGCCACAAACATTGATTTGGGGGCTCAGGGATTGCTATACAGGAGACGTAGGGCCCCCCGAAATCAAAACTATGCTTGGATTTGCACCTGGGGAAAGCAAATTTGCCTAATAAAGGCAAAATCCACAAAGTTTACAAAATTTGTTCTAAAAGAATTTTGATTGGTGCCCACAGAGTTAAACGATACCATTGGCTACTTAGCTAACACATATTACATCATCTGTATGTCTGTCCAAAGTAGGAGACTGTGATCCAGGAAGTGGTCCCGTTGTATTTGACAAGTTGCGATTGACCAAAGTCCAAAATTCATAGCTTCTGAGAATTGAAACAGGAGACTTGCCTGGGCCCCCTTCTTCTTATCCTTCCAAGTCATTTTGAATGACTCGCTTAACAAAGCTTACTTCATTTTGGAAACTTCTTTCACATTTTAATTAAGAAAAAAATTAGAATAGTCCAAGAGTACTGAAAATAACATAAGAAACCCAATAAAGCCAACATGTAAATTCATCAAATGCTAATGCATTAATGTACTAGCTCCACATATGCATTTTCTTTAATTTCCAAATAAATTAAAGTTATAATGTAACTAAAGCCCTACCTCCACGAATCTCATTCACAGCTTCCCTCTCACCCTGATCAATCAGGATTCTGGAGTTGGTGATATATCATTACCAAGCTTTTTATATTTTTACTACATACTGATGTATCTATAATATTTATTATTGCTTTGTGTATTTTAAGTTGCCTATAAATTGTATTTGCATGTACAGTTTGTGTATGAACAGTATGTATTTGTAAGCAACTTGCTTTTTTATTTAACATATTTTTAAGTTAATTCATATCATTATAAATACATTGAGTTTATCTTATTATCTGAATGTCATTCCGCTGTATGACTACACTACAGTTTATCCCTCCTTTGTTGATGATATTTAAGTTGTTTTTAATTGTTCTCTGTTAAAGACAATGCCGCAGGGTAGCCTCTCATGCACAGAAGAGGCAGCAGGAGGGGGAAAAAAACAAACCCAGCAATGCTGCAATAAGCATTCATATATATATATATATATATATATATATATATATATATATATACACATAAGCACATAATGCAAGAAATTCTCTAGGAGGAGAGTCACTGATTTAGAAAGTATTCCTATCCTTGATTATATTAGATTGTGCCAAATTGCCTTCCAAGGTGCCAATTTTTATACTGACTAGCACTGAATGATAGTTCACATTTCCCCACACTGTGGTTTTAATTTACACCTTCTGTTTCTAATTTATATTTCCTTTACTACAAATGAGATTGAACTTCTTTTCATGTGTTTAGTGACCACTCATGTTTCCACATTTACAAATCTTCTATTCAAATATTTTTTTCCCTTTTTTTTTTTCTTGGATGGTTTTGATCTTACTCTTTAAAAGGGTGCTTATTATTCTGGTCACTGATCTTTATATGTGTTACAAATGCTTATCTCTTCATTGCCTTTATGACTTTTTTTTAGTTGTTGCAGGAGATCTTAATTTTAATATGGTCAACGTTGTCAATCTTCTCCTTGATGGTTTAGTGTGTGTAGACGTGTGTGTCTTGTTTAGGAAAGTCCCTTTTACACTGCAGGTTCATAAAGGTAGTTTTCTGTGTTCTCCTCTGAAAGTCAATTTTGCTTTCCACCTAAGATTTTAAATATACCTGGAATTGATTTTTTTCTATGAATGGTGTGGGATATATGATATGTTAAATGATCATAGCATTATCTACTAATTATACTATGCTTGCTCCACTGATTCAAAATATCACTCTGAAAAAAAATTATACCACACTGTAATATGCTTTGTCCATACTGGCAATAATTCATTTCTAGCTGTACTCAGTAGTCATGGGTCTTTTTTGGCTATTCCTATGCCAGTACCTCACTGTCTCAACTGATATATTTTTCAATAGGCACTGATAAATATGTACATATCTTAATATTCTTAGATATTCTTGGCTTTTGCCCTGCCATACAAGTTTTAGCATTAGTCTATCAACTTTCATGAAAACGTCTGTTATACTTGATAGAGTTACCTGGAGATTTTATTTTCATTTGGACAGAATTTTTATCTTCACATAACTGAGTATTCCCACTCAAACATAGCAATATCACAACCAGGATACTGACATGGAAACAATCAAGTAACAGAATTTTTCCCATTATTGCAAGGATCCTCATGCTCCCCCATCTTTCCTTCCCTGATCCTTCACTTCTGGCAACCGTTAATGTGCTCTCTATTTCTATAGTTAGTTATTTCAAAATTATTGTAGAAGTGAAAGCATGCAGTATAAAACCTTCCGGGATTGGCTTTTTTCACTAAGTATGATTCTTTGGAGATTAATCCAAATTATTACATATATCAATCATTTGATTCTTTGTATTCGGTGTAGTATTCCTTGATAGAGATGGATGGGCCAGTTTCTTTTATCATAGGTCCTTTAGCAAGGACCTCTGGGTTGTTTCAAGTCTTAAGCATTTATGAATAGAGCTAATATAAATATTCACATAGAAATTTGTATGGGAATATAAATTTTCATGTCTCTGGAATAAATGTCCAAGGGTACAATTGCTGGGCATAGGGAAGTTGCATGTTTCGTTTTTAAAGAAACCTCCACACTGTTCACTGTTTTCCAGAGTTGCTATGCCATTTTACATTCCCACCAGCAATGTATGAGTGATCCAATTTCTCTGGATTCTCTCCAATAATTGGTGTTGTCACTATTTTCTGGCTTTGCCATTTTGATATTTCATTGTAGTGTTAATTTGTGTTTCCCTAATACCTAATGATAGCTAATTTTTTTTAAGTTTTAATTTGCCATCCATATATTTTTTTTTTAGTGAAATATGTTTTTGAGATATTTTCCCCTTTTTCTGATTGGATTGGCTGGTCTTTTATAATTAATTAATTAATTTGTTTTGTGTTTATTTACTTATTCTGAGTGTTGAGAGTTCTTCCTATATTCTAGATACTAGTCCTTTAATGGATAGATGATCTGAGAGTATATTTTCTCAGTATATAGTTTGTGTTTTCATCTTCCTTACAAGGTCTTCTGCAGAACAAACGTTCTTTTTTTGTTGTTTTATTTCACATATGTCCAATTTCTCCAGCACTATTGTTTAAAGGCTGTTTTCTATTCTGTTCCATTGAGCCACATGTGTTTCCTTCTACCACACTGTCTTGAATATTTCAACTTGAAATCAAGGAAGTGATTCCTCTACTTTCTTCTCTATTCTCAAAATTGTTTTAGCTTGCATAGTTTTTTGTTTGTTTTGGTTTTTGGTTTTATTTTGCTTTTGCTTTACTTTCCATATAAATTGTCTTTTCTTTTCTTTTCCCTATAAATTTTAGAATAATTTTTTTCTATACTTACAAGACAATCTGCTGGAACTTTGATAGGAATTGGGTTAAACCTGTATGTCAGTTGGGGGAGAATTGACATATTTATTATACTGAATCTTCTAATCCATCAATATGTTATGTTTCTCCACCTTTTGGATCTTTGATTTCTTTCATCTGCATTTTGTAGTTTTCAGAATATCAGTGTTAGACATATTTTGTTATATCAACACCTGTGAATTTTTTTTTACTTTTCAAATTATATATTTATTTACAGCTTTGCTGAACTCATTATTAGTTTTAGGAATTTTTTTTTTATTTCTTGGGATGTTTTATGTATATGACTATCCTATCTGCAAATTCAGAAAGCTTTATTTATTCCTTTCTAGTATGTATGTCATATCTTTTTCTTTTTTCCTGTATTTTGTTGTGTTACTTGAACATAGGGAGAGGGAAAGAGAGAATCTCAAGTTCACCCCATGCTGAATGCAGACTCCCAACAAAGGACTCTATCCCCTGACCCTGAGATCATGACCTGAGCTGAAATCAAGAGTCAGACACTTAATCCATTGAGCCACCGAGGGGCACATTGGCATAACATTTTTTAAATGCTAAAAAAGAATAACTGTCAGCCCAGAATTCTATATCCAGTAAAAATACCTTTCTCGAAGGAAGAGAAAATCAGACACTTTCAGATGAAGGAAAACTAAGAGAAGTTTTCACCAGGAGGCCTCCCTTAAGAGAATGAATAAAGAACTTTTTCTAAATTATAAGGAAACCATAAATAAAGGAATCTTGAAATATCAAAAAGGAAAAAAAAATAGTAACAGAAAGAGTAAAACAGGTAAATACAATACATGCTCCTTCCTTTGAGTTTTCTAAAGAATATTTAACAGTTCAAGCAAAAGTTGGACAGCCTGAGATGGCTCTAAATATATGTAGAGGAAATGATTAAGACATTTATAATTGAGGAATTTGAAGAAACATGGAAAGAAATAGGGCTTCTATACTTTACTCCATCTGGTAAAATGTCAACACCAGTGAACTTTGATGCTATTTATATATAATAGAATACCTGGAACGATCACACACTTAAAAAAAAATAAAAGCTATACAAAGAGATAAACTTCCCAAAATTGTAGATAAATCAAAATATCATGAACATTTTAGAGAGTGTTCAGATAACACAACGAAATACAGGAAAAAAAGAAAAAGATATGACATACATACTAGAAAGGAAGAAATAAAACTTTCCGTATTTGCAGATAGCATAGTCATATACATAAAACATCCCAAGAAATAAAAAAAAAATCCTAAAATTTCATTCCATAGATAGATAGATAGATAGATAGATAGAATCTTTAAAAAAAAGAAAGAAAAAATATTATGCTAATTCGTCTGACCTCCATGCCTTCTAATGATAAATCCACTGTCATTGAAATTGCTTTTCCCTCATAGGTAAGATTTTGCTTCTTTCTCGCTGCTGTCAATATATTTGTCCTTTGTCTTTGGTTTTTAAAAGTTTGACCACAATGTGTCTGGTTCAAATTTCTTTTCAGTTTATCTTGTTTGGGATTCATTCAGCTTCTTGATTCCATTTTATGTCTTTTGCCAAATCTGGAAAGTATTCAACCATTATTTCTTCTATTACTTCTTCAAGCCGCTCTGCTTTTCTCTACCCAGGATTCACATGACACCAGTGTTAGAGCTTTTGTTAGAGTTCCACAAGGTCACCAAAGTTTTTTTCATTACTTTTTTCAGTTGGTTTCTTCTCTGTGGTTCAGACTGGATGGTTTCTATTCAGTCTTCAAGTTCACATATTCTTTTTCTTATCTTCCCTCCATTCTGCTGTTAAGCCTATGCTCTGAGTTTACTATTATTTTTTTTATTTTTGGAGGGCTGAACAAGAAAAACAAATACCATGATTTTAATTATATTTTAAGATCACTCTGGATGCTACAAAATGAGAAGCCAGAAGTGGAAGAAAAAAATGGTAATCGTTCAGACCGTCAGATTACAGTGAAGATGGCATAAAGTAGTAGGGTTTTAAGATGTATTGTAAAGGACACCTGACAGGATTTTCAGATAGATTGGCTATGTAGTATAAGAAGAAGGGAGAAATTAAGGATAACTCCCAGGTATTTGACCTGAGCAACTGATGAGTTGTAATGCAATTTTTTATTTCAATATTGGGAGGAAATGAGTTGGGAATGAGAGCAGAACTTCAGAGTTTTCAATGAACATCTTGACTTGAAAGTGTTCCCTAGATGTCCAAGTGTATATATCGAGGATGTCGCTAAACGTATACATCTGAAGCACAGAACAAAGTTGATTTTGGAAATTTTAAATATAAGAATCATCAGTATGCTCCATATTTCATCAAACTGAAGGCACAGTTGATTATAAGACGTAGCCTTAAGCAAAACAAAACAAGACAAAATACCCTACAACTGGAATTTAAAAAAACAAAAAACTAGTTATCTTAAAATAAAAACCCTACTGATTAAGCTATGATATAATAACTTACTTATACTCCTGTCTAATGTATGCATTGGCCACTCCTGTAAATTGCTTGGATTATTTTTTTCAAAACATTTGATGACTTTTCCTGCCTCGACTTGCATTGTATTATTAAAAATGTGATAGGGACACCTGTGCCTATCAGTTAGGCATCTGACTCTTGGTTTTGGCTCAGGTCATGATCTCAGGATCATGAGATTGGCCCCACATCAGGTTCTGTTCTCAGTAAAGAGTCTGTTCGAGACTCTTTCACCCCTCCCCCTTTCTCTTTCTCAAATAAATAAATGTTTTAATGTGATAAACCTTTTGTAGATATCTCAGGAACAAAATACAAAAGATCTTCTCATGGGGGTGCCTGGTTTGAGTGCCTGCCTTTGGCTCAGGTTGTGATCCCGGGGTCCTGGGATCAAGTCCCACAGCAGGCCCCCCGCAGGGAGCCTTCTTCTCCCTCTGCCTATGTCTCTGCCTCTCTCTCTCTCTGTGTGTCTCTCATTAATAAATAAATAAAATCTTTTTAAAAAAGAGCTTCTCTTGAAAGTATCTTACTCTAAAGATTCAGAAAGCGGTCAGTTGTTTTGAAGAAAAAAATGCAGTTTTGTCATTTCATATTCTTTCACATTGCTCTATTTCTATGCTATTCTGTACAGATAATAATAGTTTTCTTTCAATGACAAATCACAGTACTGATTTTTAGATTCATTTTATTATTTATTTATTTATTTATTTATTTATTTATTTATTTATTTATAGATATTCTTTAAATCTTTAAAAGAAGAGAGAGAGAGAGAGAGAGAGAGGCATAGACACAGGCACAGGGAGAAGCAGGTTCCCTGTAGGGAGCCTGACCTGGGACTCAATCCCGGGTCTCCAGGATCACACCCTGGGCTAAAGGCAGCACTAAACCACTGAGCCACCGGGGCTGCCCCCTATTTTATTTTTTTAAAGATTTTTATTTCTTTTAGAGAGAGAGAGTGTGTGTGTGAGAGGGGCCAGGGAAGCAGAAGGAGAGAGAGAAGCAGATGCCCTGCTGAGCAGGGAGCCTGATGTGGGGCTCAATTCCAGGACCCTGAGATCACAACATGAGCCGAAGGCAGACACTTAACCAACAGAGTCACCTACATGCCCCTCAGACTAATTTTAAACAGCACTAAATCCAACATGTGTAGTACCATTGGTCCATATATTTCTACTGAATTAAGGTAATATTGACAGCAACCAAGTTCTCACAGTGCAGACAGTGAAGGACTAAATCAGGACCGCTGTCTGGATGCTGACAACTATTCGAGGAGGCATCCCATTACAGAGATGTAAAAGGTGAAACCATTTGGTGTCTTAGATTTGAGGAAATGCGGCAAGTATTTCCACCATGGAGAAAATTGAGGTCGCATAGTAAAAATGTCAAAAGAGTAGAGGTGAAGTCTGAGGTCGGAGTCCTGGGATTCCCCAGCAGAGAAGACTAAAACGGAGCAGCCAGTGAGGTAGGAGGGAAACGAGTGGAGTGTGATTTCTAACACGTCAAGGAGGAGAGGAAAATGCACATGAGGACTGAGGCTTGACCCCTGGCATTGGAAACAGACTAACCTTTGGTGACCTCAACAAGTACCATTTCTTAGGCATGTTGGGGAGAATCACTTGATTGAAATGGGATTAAGAGAGAATGGGAAGTAAACAGTCAAGACAACTCCTCCAGGCTGGTGTGTTGGTTTTTACTGTTTGTTTGATTGTTTTGCTTTTATAAAGAGAAGCAGAAAAACAAGGGCAGTATTTAGAAAGGCAGAGGAGATTAAAAGATTTTTTTTCTATTGAGGGATTTTATAGTATACTTATATGCTAATAACAGTGAGGAGAGAAAACTTGATCATGCAGAGAAATGAAGGAGCAATGTCCTTGCTTGGACATGAAGGGATAGGATCCAGGATCATCCAAGCCTCTGGAGGATGCCAACCTTGTATAATTATTTACCTGCCTAAATCTCCGAGGCCCAGGGTTCCTTTATAGCTGGAATCATGTTCCATCTGCTTTTTCATACCCTATTCAGACAGAATTACAGTGTTCTGTATTCATTAGCACAGGCTTCGGAGGACAGACTAGATTTGGACTCCGAATCACACTTGCCAGCCGTGTTCTTGAGAAATTACATCTGAAATTTTCTATGCCTCAGTTTCCTCATACATAGAATGGGGATAATAGCCTTTCCTACCTGTTGTGACAAAATGTGAATGCCTGTAAGGTGCTTAGCATAGTATCTGACATGTAACAAGTGCACAGCAAATGTTAGCTGCTGCCACCTAGTAGAGAACTTACCACACTAAATTGCGTGCTGTGAGGGAAGGAATGATTGAATGAATAAATATTATTTTAAAACATCTTTATAGTTTAATTATTACCTAGTATAATTCTCTCTTGGTGCCAGCTTTGAACTGTGTTCTCCCTGCAGCTAAGGTTAGTTAACCCCCAATTGCAGACTCAGCTCATGCTTGTCTCCTGAAATCAATTCGAACCTTTGGGAAGAAGGATTTCAAGGGGTTTAGGCTGGATATTTAGGTCTAACCCTATGCACCATTTGTGCAAACTAAGGGGGCATCTGCCTATTTTTCTTGTGTTCAGGATTCCTTCTTTCCCAGAAATTCTTGCCTCTCTGATTGTTTTCATGTCCGTTTCTCTTTCCCCTTCTTGACTTCATATAATCTGGGCTTGCTTTTGCTGCGCTTCCAAGATTATAAACTCTGCTTAGCTCCATGCATGACTTTGGAATGGGCATTAAGCTCCCAGGGCTCCCCTATAATTAATGTTCATAATTAGTGTAAATACGCTGCAGAGATTTGCAGCACAATATGCCACATGTGGACCTAATTGGGACCAAAGGACTAGTAGCCCCAATTCTGAAGCCTTTAGGATAAGGGAATTAGAGGCATCTAAAGGGTTCTAAGGGAGCTAATAAGGCACAGAGAATTAGGTAATTAATGGATCTAATGCTGTCCTGGAAAATGTTGTAAAAGGCTTCTCACTAGCCCTATTCCTCTGAAAGCAAATTTCTTGATGTGAGATGATTCTTCATTCTTTTCCAGTTTGTAGGGGTTTCCCTCTGGAGGGACATCTAGGGAGAGCATAGCTTTGGTTTGCATTTCCTTATGCCTGTGGTCTTGGAAGAGAATTACACCTTTAGCAGCAAGGTACCATGGAGTAGAGTATTGAAGCAATTACATGGATAGTCCAAGGAAGAAGGAAGTCTTTATTATTTGGCTTAGATTATGCTGCATGGCTTTATTTTTGTGAATCAGTCTGTCAGGTAACCATGCAGAGAGTATAAGGTGCATTATAGGAATTCATTAAATATTTGCTGGATAATTGACTCTTTAAATTATCAATTAATATTAATAGTTTTTAATAAATCTGGTTTACACCTAAATTTCATCTCTTGGCTTGGTGAGTTAATGAACAGAGATAGGAAGGCCAAGTTCCATTCTCCAAATGGACCTTAGCTTACCTAACTGTGGAAAAGAACTTGGCTTTTACTAGATGGTTTCTTATAAAACTTTGGTTTGTTTTTGTTTTCATTTTTTAATGAGTTATCAGACAATGTTGCATCTTTACTCTTCTCTTAATCTGAGTAGTTTAAACCTGATACCACAATGGCCTTTGAATTTGGTGGGGGGCAATTGGGGCAGGATGGGGAATCAGTTAGGTCACTAGTTTGCCTCTCTGTGGATTCTGAATTAGTGAGTTGATTGCTGTTTTCATTTATCTCACTGCTTTATGAAGGACTGTTTCCAAACCCTTTCTGCTTCGGGACAGGACATTGACTTCCACATTCTAGACCTTCTGTATTTCTTGATACTGGGGACTCTGAGTATATTTATTATCCCAAGTTCCTTAGTCTTTGATAAATAACTTACACAAAGGGGAAGCTAGAGATTTCTAAGCCAAGGAGAAGACATAGGAAAGAAGAAGGATGAAGGTGATGGACACAGAAGTGTCTGGATTTTGAGGATTTTTTTTAATTGTTTGTTTTTCGTAGGAAAAAATGATGAAGATTCAGAAAGCAGAAGCCTGAGCTTATTTAATTTGTGAATTTGCATTGTTCTCTTAGCTATACTGGGCCTTGTTTTGCCCATCTGGAAAGAGAATGATTATATAATTCACAGGATATTAGTGAGAATCATGTGAAGTGTGTGTGAAAGATTTTAAAAATTACTAAACTGCTTACAAATACGAGGCCAGAAATATCTGTGATATGGGGAAATCTTGATTTTCACATTGTGAAAATATCCCACAGCCAGAAACTTAGAAAATTAATTCCATCAAAGAACTTGCCATGGCAACATCCATACCCTAACTTAGAGATGAGCCAAAAAAGAAAAAAAAGTAGTATCTGGTGTTAGAATGAATTCTGTATCAGGTGTCTTCCGAGGACCTTGTCCTGGATTAGCCCGAAGTGTAGCTAGCAACAAAGTCATACAACAAGCCTTTTACAAAAGCAACAAGTGATATTTCACAATAGGTGAAATGTTGTGAAATATTTCTTCTCCCATTTTTCCCCAATTCCTCTTGCCAGAGCACTGCCTGGGTTAACAGGGCTCTAGGCCTGCGAAGGCCCCTCAAGCCTGTGCAAGTACCCAGTTTCTTCCTCACAAGGCAGAGCTATAGACTGCTGGATTCAAGATGGCTCTTAGTCGAGTATCATTCCCTGTATATATGGCCTAAATCTCCAGCCCACCCAATATTTGCAAGGCTCTCTGCACTAATAGAAAGAGCTGATATGCTCGAAAATAATTCACTGTAAGACATCAGCTCTGCTCCCTACTAGCTGTGATGCCTTGAGCAAAGCACATAACCTTTCTGAATCCTAATTCCCTAAATTTCTCTAAAATTTCTCATTTTCTTTAATATTTTCAATGTGGAAAATAAAACCTACCTCATGTGTTTGCTGTGAGATACTTAGATCATTGTGAGGGATTTAATACACGTTGGCTTCCTTCACAGTTCTCTCTCTTGTTTGTTGGCTGAGGAGAGCCAGGTGAGTCAGTCCTTGGCACAGCTCCCCAGTGTCTTCCCATTTCCCTCCCTTTCCCCTCTGGATGACAGTAGTAGACACACAAAGGGAATGCTCCCCAGTTATCCCACCACCTCAGCCCTTCTGATTTTCTTATCCTTAAACATGGAGCAGAAGAACCACAGGACTTGTATGGCCTGAGATCAGTATCAGTACAAAGACGCTCTGTCCCAGGCCAAACAATCCTTGAAGAAAGAGAGAGAGATGAGAGAGAATGCACAAACAGGCCTATGTTGAGTTTATCTAGAAGGAATTTGAAACAAAGTGAAGCTGGGAAGGAAGCCTAATTTCAGAGAATCTAAGGGTGGTGGGAGAGGGAGACAGAAAAAAATTGAGCTCGGTATCCGTTGTAGTTGATCAAGCGTGTAGTAGGTAGACAACACAGTGCAACTGGGTGCCAGGAACAAAGACGGGAGGGCACTCAGTCTTATCCATTTCTGTCGGGGAGTGTGTTCCACTAGGGAAGCTGCGCTATTGTGCTTCCGTCCAATATGGTAGCCACCTGCCGCTGTGGCTCTGGAGCCTTTGAGATGTGGTTACTGTGGCAGAAGCACAATTCCTAATTTCCTTTTATTTACATTAATTGACATGTAAATAGCTAGATGAAGCTAGTGGCTGCTGTATTGATAATCTGTTGCGGTTAATATGAATGGTAATCTGTTGTCATTAGAGACATGGATTCCTGAGCTCTAGGAGAGGTAACAGAAGATGATTTTAGTCTACATGCTCTCTCGTCTGGCCCTCGTGGAGTCCCCAAAGCCCCTTGCCCCTTCCTGCCTGTATTGTGGAAGGCAGGGGAAGGGTGGAGACATATTTGATGTTTCCAAATCCAGCCAAATGGATAAAACACCAAAGAGATCTCTATCTGTAAGTGCCTCTCAAGGGCACTGGCTGGATTTCATTCAGATGTAGTGTATCAGCCTCAGTCTTAAGGCTGGCCGCCTAGATTGTGTCTGCCTGGTGTCATTAGAGGAGTAGGCATGGGGAAAAGTCTTGCTGAAGCGGTGGTAAAAACAATCCATAAACCTGCTGCTGATCCATCACCGTCTGCATCCTTTGTAAGAGGATTCTTTGTACAGAGCCAATCCTTCAAAATCTTTTTTTTTTTTTTATGGTTTTTGAGGCCCATCAACAGCCATTTATCTCTGAACCTATCATTTCCAGAACCCAAGGCAAAAAAGAGTTTAGAATTAAAGTAAGATGGTGAAGACAACCAAGAGAATTAATTGAGTACCTACGTGGTGCTTGCAGTGTTGTTACTTATCGTGTGGCCCATACTGCAATAAGGTTATATTCTACATTAAAAGACGAGACACCTACATTCAGGCAAATAAAATAAACACAAAGAGCATGCAAGGTGGCTTTTGCTAATGCCATCCAGTGGTGTCTTCTTCGGTTCTGTGTCTAGATTTTCCCCCTTTGGTTTCTGTCCTTGCAGGTTCTGACCATCTACCATAAACTAAGGCAGAGACTTAGGAGAGCTTCTCTACCCCCAGGTTGGGTCTATCATGAGTCTTATCCCCATAGATCCTACATCCAGGGCCCTCGGTATTACTTGGAAACAGCCCTCAATGCTGGGGTTCCCCCAACTCCAGTTGCATTGGCTGCTTCTGTACAAACAAATTCCAGTACTCTAGTTTTCCATAAGAATCCCAAATTACTTGGCCAGCCATCACACATTCCCCCCTCCTCCCAATTCTTGGCCATCTTCCCCTGTGGTAGACTGAGCTTTTTTTTTTTTTTTTTTTCCTGCCAGCTGAAAGCTGAGAATTTTCTCCAAACCACAGCCACAGTGTTACCCACACATTTGACTTCAGGTTTCCCCACCACCCTTGTGGCAGCAGCTAAAGTAAAGCTGAATTTTACAGGTCCCCTCCCCGACTTGCCCCACATTACTGCCCCCCCCAACCACATGCCATACTCTTGCATACAGTGAGATCCTTACCCCTGTAGGGCTTCCTCCACCTCCCCCAGCTCTTATCACTCTCATCTTAACCTTCCCCGCAGCAAATGACTAACCCTAATGCTAAGTATGTCAGGGATTCTGGGAGCCCACTTCAAGTTGTGCTAAAGCTTGACATTTGGTGGTTTGATACACTCTGCAGTTGGCTACAGAAAGACCCAACGCCTTATCCCAGGGACTGCCCAAAGCTGAATACTTCAGCACTTAGTCTGTGACATTGAATCGGTAAAGGTCACCAGCAGAGACAAAATGAATCATCCCTTGTGCCTTTAAGACATACTTTCCAGCTCATTATGATAAGATGCCTGTTAAATTTTTTGTCCCCCTCCATAGAGATTAAGCCTCATGTGTGTTATCTGCACTAATGAACCACTTGCTCTTGTGTCTTTTTTTCTAGATGGTTTGTCACCAGGGCTGTCCTGTCCTGTAAAGCCCCAGTGACAGTGAGCTGTTGACAGAGTATTAGAAAAAGCTCAGATCTTTAAAGCCGGGGATGTGACAGAGAATTTTTTGCAGTTTCCCGATCTCCACAGTCTCTGTGCTCTAACACGATTCCATTAAATCATAAAGATTAGAGCTTGTCAAGCCCTTAGCATCTTTCCTCTGATTTGCAAAAACGAGTGGGGGATTTGTTATTAATTCTTGTTGTTGCAGCTACAGAACGGGCACCATTAACTATAGCTAAGCCATTAACCTGATTGGTATTAATCAGAAGTGTCCCATGAGTCATATTGGTTGGAGAGGCCTGGATGTTTTTCAGTAAAGGGGCTTTGTGGAATCAAATGAGAATTGATTGATGATCCCAGAGTACATGTATCCAGCTAAAGAACCAGCCACACTCTGGGTATCTGACTTCAGTGAAGGCACTGTCCTCTCTGCATGCAAAAAAGGTAAGTTGGTTTAACTGACCCATCACAAAGACAGACTGTGCTTTGAGTTACTCCTCTACAGTGGGGTAAGAAGGACAGAGGGAGAGAGGGAGAGAGAGCCAGGGAGAAATTAACAGGCCCACAGGAACTAAATAAGTGATAACTTTAGCATTTTGGGCACTTTAAACGGGTACTTTTGGAGAACTTTGGCCCAGAGATGCAGGTGGTAACTCTGTAAGTACTCACTCTTGCAGAGTCACCTTCAGTGACTCCCATAGACTGCATGACCGACATGTTTGAGCTAAGTGTCTAGTCTCCAGCCAAGGCACAGAAAGGAAGTCAAGGAGTCCACTGGAGGATTAAGTCTATGACCTTAGTGTCATTGACTCCATGCTCTAATTACTTGAGCTAAGCAGACACAGATACTCTGAACAGCTGAATGAACTCTATAAAAGTCAAAACAAAATAGAATACCTCACGGTTTCCAAATTGTATTATTTCCTAGGCAATCTTCTTGAACATTTTTGCTGAATGGTTATCTTGAAAAACTTCTGTTATATCTATGCCATCAAAAGAACTTACATACTTGGGGGGTGCCTGGGTGGCTCAGTTGGTTAGGCCTCTGCCTTCACCTCAGGTCATGATCTCAGGGTTCTGGGTTGGAGTCCCACATTGGACTCCCTGCTCAGTAGGGAATCTCCTTTCCCTTCCCCTCTCCCCTTCCCCCCACCACCACTTGTGCTCCCTCCCTCTCAAATAAATAAATGAAATCTTAAAAAAAAAAAAAAAAAAAAAAGAACTTCGGGATGCCTGGGTGGCTCAGCCATTGAGTGTCTGTCTTTGGCTCAGGGCATGATCCCAGGGTCCAGGATCGAGTTCTGAATCGGGCTCCCTGAAAGGAGCCTGCTTCTCCCTCTGCCTATGTCTCTGCCTCTCTTTCTCTGTCTCTCATGAATAAATAAATCTTAAAAAAAAAAAAAAGAACTTTGATATGTGGGCAACTACCCAGATTATTAAGTAGCATTTACATTAAATACCATGAGGGATAGTTTCATTTGGGAAGAAAAATGGAATTATATTAGGAAAGAGTTTCCTAGTAACTTAATCTTAATTCATTTGTTGTTCTCCACACTGCCCAAATCCATAAAAATCCAGAGTGGACCAAGGCAAAATGCAGTTATAAGGCATCCTCTGGCTATGGCTTCCTATAGTCAACTCTCCATCTATGAACAGTGTAAGACAAACTTTAGTTTTTTTTCTGGTTGGACACACCCTGTTTTAAAGAAAGGACTTGAAGAAACTTATGGAAATATATCACATAATATATGGAAATATATACACCAATAGTACAGTGTGAAAATGTAATGCATGTGGAATTTCAGTAGAGTAACAAACAAGCATTGGAAAATAAAATCAAATAAGTAATGGAATTAGTATGCATAATAGAAACCAGGGGGTCCTGCAGAGTTGCCAAAGGTATTTTAAAAATGTGGTTGTTCGATTGAATTAAGAATCACAATTTTCATAAAAGACAAATATTCATTCCTCAGAAACTGCACAGTGGTTCCTGATACAAAGACCTCAAATAAAAGGTATGCCAAGGTTCCTACTAAAGGGAGTGAGCAATTACGAGAGAACAGGTAACGTCTTTACCCGTGACATCCCTAGGAGGATGCAATAATGACTGCTTTGTGGCTATTGCTTTTAATGTTGACGATACAGGTCATACATATAACACTGATTGTTCGGGGATCCCTGGGTGGCGCAGCGGTTTGGCGCCTGCCTTTGGCCCAGGGCGGGATCCTGGAGACCCAGGATCGAATCCCACGTCAGGCTCCCGGTGCATGGAGCCTGCTTCTCCCTCTGCCTATGTCTCTGCCTCTCTCTCTCTCTCTCTCTCTGTGACTATCATAAATAAAAAAAAAAAAAAAATTAACACTGATTGTTCGTTCCACTTAGTGACATGTGACATGTACTACTTGGATTGTAGATTGAGTTTTCTTGTGCTTGGGTCTTGACCTTTTATCTAAATTCTGTCTCTCCTTAGAGCAAAGGTTAAGTGATATCTCTTTACATTACCTGAAACATAGCACAGACCACTGAACACAAGAGGTTTTTCAAAACTGTTAGATTAATCAAGCTATCGACCAATGAACAAAGATATGAGACCTCTATCATTTTGTCTGTTCAATATCTCCTTCTTTTTTTATTCAACACTTTCTAATTCAGTGCCACAGTCTTTTATTCATATGGTTTCAATGGGCGAAGACAGCATGTGTTCAAACACTGAGACCCCAAACCAATCAAATTCAATGATTTGGGGGAGGGTATTAATCTCAGCTGCATATACCAAAATCTTTACCTTTGGGAATTTAGAATCGAGACTAAGCTGGTTAGTTAGTCTGACATAGCTCTTCAACAATGTGTCTGAATATCAGGCACTTTCTATACTACTGAGGAGATTTTATATTCTGAAGATATGGAAACTGGTCATTTATGTAGGAACTAAAAAGAAAAAAGGCTTACAAATGTAGAAAAAAAGGAAGAAATGAGAAGCAGAGAAAGAAAAACTTGGCCATTTATACTCAGTGTTTCTTTCCTCTGAATAAAGTCCCTTGGTTCCATTAGATGTGTGTATCCATATGATAAATACCATGTTTTTGTTTAAACTTATTTAATGGGTTTCTGTTATTCTCACCTAGAAGTAGTTAACTAATACAGCAAATCATAATAATATAATTTGCCAATGATATTCGTTTGCTCATTCAAATAAATATTTATTGAGCGCACTTTATGTGCCAGGTAATATTCTAAGAGTTTGAGGTGCATCACGGAACAAAACAGACAGATTTCTTGATATGTCCCATTTCATACTACCCACTCTACACTTTTCCCAAAGAAATGGGTGATGTTTATCAAGAATATAGTATCCAGGTCTATTAGTATAGTTGTTTTCAAACACTAGAAGGCTAAACAAATGAAAAAGAGACTTGACCTAAAAGGATCAAGAAGGGAGAAGCTACCAAAACTTCTAGAGTTTGATAGAAAGAACATTCAAAGTCTAAAATAGTGCCTTTCAATCTTTGGTATACATAATAAAAACTTGTAGAGTACCGACCCATGTTACAACATGGAAGAATTTTGAAAACATGATGCTAAGCATTAGGAGTCAGTCACAAAAAGTCCCATTTCATATGATTCCACTTACATGAAATGTCCAGAATAGCCAAATCTGTACAGATAGAAAGTAGATTAGTCAGAGTAGGAGGGGGTGAAGGATGAGAAGATACAGCTAATGGGTTTCTTTTGGAGAGATAAAAATGCCCTGAAATTCCACATGGATGGGTAACCCAATATTTATATATATTAAAACCCACTGTGCACTGTGGTTCCTGATACAAAGACCTCAAATAAAAGGTATGCCAAGGTTCCTACTAAAGGGAGTGAGCAATTACGAGAGAACAGGTAACGTCTTTACCCGTGACATTCCTAGGAGGATGCAATAATGACTGCTTTGTGGCTATTGCTTTTAATGTTGACGATACAGGTCAAGAGTATATGAATCATATCTCAATAAAGTTATCATTAAAACCTAAAAATGGCATGCACGAGCCACCTGGAGATTGACAATGAACTGTCACATCCAGCAAACTAGCAGTTACTGGAGTTCCCTAAACCTAATAGGAGAATCCTTGGCACGGATGTTGAAGAAAGAGAATATAATCTAGAATCTCACCTTCTAAAATCCCTTTAATCCTAAAGAAGTAGTTCAATAAAAAGACTGTGATTGTAAGAAAATATTTATGTTACATTATCACAGAAGACTAACATATATCATGTGTTTATCTCATGTATTCTTTGGGTTGTAGGAACTAGCATTTTCCTACCCTTGATGTTCCTTACAGACCATTTATGACCTTCCTGATATGTATGGGATAAAAAATATAAATAATGCTTTTATATGGATCCTGGTGAATTGGACTTCTGATATAAGATGTTAACTTCTGTGTCTCACATGTAGACCGATACCTCGAAAGGGATCATAGGAACATAGCACATTGACAGTCTTGTGGGCTAAGAAGCAAATACTATATGACGGAGAATTGCCAATGTGAAGAGAATGGCACAGCCCCTGGTTAAAATTACAGACTCCAGAGCCAGACTCCCTGCATATTAAACCTGGCTCTGCCACTTACTTGCTGCATAATCTTTTCAATTCAGTTGACCTTTTAGCTCCTCACTTGTCTCCTCTGCAAAATGGAATTAATAATTATAGTTAGCTACAATTTAGTCTTATGATGATGATTCAATGACATAATTTGTAAAGCACCAAAGCAGATGCCTAACACAGAGTACACACCATATGAGGGTTTGTTAGTAAATCCCTGGAGTCCAATTTGGATAATTTTTCCATAATGATGTCTATTTGGGAAACCAATGCTCTCACAAATGGGGTGACCCTTCTACATTGTCCCCCTTTCTTGGATGATTTCTATTTCGTTAATCATGTAGACTAACTCTTAATTAGGCTAGTCTCTATTTAAAACTTAACAGAGTAGTGGAATTCAAAAACTGATCGTGATACATAGCAATATAATCATTGGTGCACTGATTTCCATATAAAATATATTTAGCACTGTATTCTATCTCTTAAAGAGCCATTAAGGAATATGAAGGATTTGTCTTTTCTCTGATGTAACTTCAAAAATTTTTCTCACCATAAAAATATGGCTTAAGATTTATGTGTACTAAACTCTAATTCATTTAATCTTCGAATAGGCACTATAATCTCCATTTTACAGATGAGAAAGCCTAGTCTCAGGGGATTGAAGTGACTCATAGCTAGCAAAAGAGGGTAGAGGCAGGATTTAAATCCAGGGCAGTAGGACTTTTAATATGAATGCTCTTTGCATTCTTCTACATTCCTACTGCACCTATAGTGACCTATCATACAGACATTGCTGCCTTTTAATTTTTTTTTAATTTATATTTTCATTCTGTACAAATTCTGGGTTGTGAGTTCCCTAAAATGTAAAATATTCCATCAATTTGCCTCCTTCTGGCTACAGAAAGAAAAAACAAAATGAAACAAAAGCATGGTAGAGAGGCTGCAAAGTCCTGCCCTAATATTCACCACTTCCCTGTGACAGGCAGAGAGGAAAGATAAACAGTGATTCCCAGGGTTGTCTTCTGAAGCTTTTGCAAACCAACCTGCTAGAGTTCCCTGCCTCAAAGCTCACTTCTCTTGACTGCTTTTGGGAACCAGCTGGATCCTTGTCAAGCCTGAGTGATTGACCCGAGGTCATTCATTTGCCTCTCTTCAAGGATGTGAGGGCCCTCTTGCCTTATCCAGAGACATTAAAGAAGACTGCTTGACGTTGGACATCAAATTGATTTCATGCCAAGATCTCACTCAACCACGGGTGACAACCATTGACGTGTCAAAGCCTTACAAGAAAAATAAACATGTCTGATGCAAAGAGTCCTTTGTTTTTGATGCCAGGTTGAATTATGCACCTTCTCTCAGATCTGACACCGACTGTGCCTGTTTGCTGGGAGGCAGAGTGGAGGCATGTAGGGTCTCAAATTGGAATGTCAGGGAAGGGCAAAGGACAGCTGATTCAAAGGTGGCCGCAAATTTAGAGCTGGAGGAGAACCTTCTTTCTCTCTGTATCCTTCATCCTCTTTTCCCGATTCAATCCTATAGAACCCAGCTCATCATTCTCTGGCTCCTGGTTCTGAATGCTTGAAGTCACTTACTTGTCAGTTCTCCCCAGAGCATGCTGCTATTTAGAAAGGGCTTAAAACCACAGCAATATTCCTCTTTTCAGCCGTGTCTGCTCAAGGTGACATATGTCTTAGGACAAGCATTCCTAGCAGGCATCCCAGCTGTTTGGGCTTGGCTAAAAGTGGGGGCTGCCCACAATAGAGGTTTGGTGGCTATTTCTTCTCCTTCTTAGCCTGAGGGATGCATAATCACTTTTCTGATGTTTCCTAGCTTCCTGGCTTCCCTGAAATCTTTTCATCTAGCTGTGTTTACTCTTTTTTTTTCTTTTCTTTTTGTGTGTGTGTGTGTGTGTGTTCTGTCGGAAGAAGACTGAGAATTTGCATAATTAAGAATGACCTGTGCAATCTCTGCTAATGCCTCCACTAAAACCTCTGACTATCCCTGTTAACTAATTACATCTATCATTGTGTCAGACAGGTAAAAGACTCCTTCAGTCTGTTGAGACAACATTATTCACCTGGGATTATCAAAGGTTTCAATTCTGGCCATTAGCTGAAATTGCTTGGGTCATTCATTATGGCAAATTCTGCATCCTTTCCAGACAGAGCAAAGTAAATGCAGAATCAGGAATAGATTAAATAGCCATGTATCAGGAGCCTAATTCAGAAGCTCAACCCCTTCTTTTCCTTAGAGCTAAAGAATGAAAAACAAACAGAAAAACTTTGTTGTCCTCTCCTTAAAGCAGCAAATATGAGAGTTTTCACTTTAAAAAGTTGGAAAAGAACTATCGTTCCCCAAAGTTTCTCAACGTTTTAAGTATATGACTTAACAAAGCAAAAGAAAAAAATCCTTAGGCTTGTAATTAAATCCCAAAATGGGCTGACACCCCAACCCTGGATTCTCAGGTTCTCAGCTTTCCCTCATTAACCATGCATGCATCACAGAGAGGGTCTTGAATCACCATGGGGGCAGGGATGGGTAGGACATGGGTGGTCTCCCAGTTAAAATTACTCCTCCCTAACTGAAAATAGAAAAAAGAGAGAAAGATTAAAGGTTCAATCTGACATGAACAAGGAGAGGGAGACCACAGAAGTATTCATGGAAGACTTGAAATGGGGGCCCAGTTGTTGAGTTGAGTAGTTGTAGCAAAACCAGACAGTGTAGGAGCACCTGGGTGGCTCAGTCAGGCAAGCCTCTGCCTTTGGCTCAGGTCATGATTTCAAAGTCCCAGGATGGAGCCCCGTATCAGGTTCTGAGGTCAGTGGGAATCTGCCCCTCTCTCTCTCCCTCTCTCCTCATTTGTGTTCTCTCTCTCTCTCTCTCTCTCTTCTTTTCTCTTAAATAAATAAATAAATGTTTTTGAAAAATCAGGCAGTGTATTGATTTCCTTCTGTGTGCACCTTTCATTTACTGAGCACATGGTTTCATCTGTCCTGTCCTCACATGGATTTCAGTATTTTTGTCACCAGTCAATGAATATATTTTTATGTTGACTTGGAGTCCATTAATGTACAAAAACTATTATGAGCTTGGTAAAAGGATGCCAAGTAATACACCAAAATAGAAGAAGTTTGTGCTTGTATTGGAAAGACAAGTGATAGAACAATAAAGATAACTAGCAATTAAAGTCACCTAACAATACTGTTTATTAATTGTGTGAGAGTATGACTTCTTGAAAAAAAAAAAACTTTACATCCAATCATAACGTCCAATTTCTATTTTTTAGACACATTTTCATGTAATGCACATGGGTACCACACTCATTAAATGTGTGCTTACCTTGCAGAAAGGATGAGCTGAGAGATCATAAACTAGATCATTAGAGAACCCAAAACATTCATTAGTGGAAACATCTCTATAAGTGACTAAAATCTACTTTTTCTTCAGTTTTTGGAAATCTGAAATGAGGTCTGTTTTTTTCCTGTTGTTCAAAGAAGTTTCTAGTCAAAAAGAAAAAAGAAGATGGAAATTTGAGGTGAAGATGTTTCTTTACAGTCATTCATTAATAATTATTTGTTATGAATTCCCATTCATAATAGAAATCTGAATCCCGATTATGTCTCAGGTGGTGAACAACATCCTAGGGATCTATCAGTGAACAAAACAGACAACAGTCCCTACTGTTGTGGAGCTTATTTTTTATTGTAGTGAGACATATTAAAGTGTTAAACATAATAAATTAAAATATATATTAAACAAAATATATTAAATATATATAAATATTAGAGGTTTCATTGAGATGATGATATTTGGTCTAAGACTAGAATGAATGTGAGGATGTGGACCACATGATTATCTGAAGAAAGAATATTTCTGGCAGAGAGAAAACTGGGAACAAAAGTCCTGAGGTACAAGTGTGTCTGGCTTATTCAAGAACTGGAAGTAGACCTATATAGTTAAAGAAAGAGGAGGACTCCTGGCTGGCTCAGTTAGCTAGGTGACTGGCTCTTGGTTTCAGCTCAGGTCATGATCTGAGAGTCCAGGGATTGAGCCCTGTGTGGGGTTTCACATTCTCTCCCTCTGCCTCAGCCCCTCACCCCACTTGCATTCTCTCTCTCTCTCTCTCTTTCTCTCTGTCTCTCTCAAATATATATATATATATATATTTGAGGGGAAGGAGGGGAAAAATTGTAGTAAGATACAAAGTCAAGAGATAACTAGGAGGGTCAGACCATGTAAATCCTTTTAAGCCATTGTAAGAACTTTAGCTTTTACTCTGAGCAAAATGAGAAGATTGATAAGTTTTGAGCAAAAGAGCAGAATGCACTAATTTTCACTGTTAAAGATAGACTCTGGCTCTCTCCTGAGAGTAGCTTGCATGGGGGACACAGAGAGGTAATAAGAGGAGGAAAGAGATGACTGCGGAGGGTGTGCAGTATTGCAGGTGAGGTATGACTCTGGTTTGAATCAAGGCTGTTGAAGAGAAGGAGAAAAATAGCTGGATCACAAATACTTTCTGAAGATGGTGTCAGCAAGATTTGCTTACAGATTGAATGAAGAATAAGAGAGGGGCATCTGGGTGGCTCAGTTTATTAAGCATCTGACCCTTGATTTCGGCTCAGGTCATGATCTCAGAGTCATGAGGTCAAGCACTGTGTGGAGTCCTATGTCAGGCTCCACAGTCAGTAGGGAAGCTGCTTCTTTCCCTTTTCTTACACTCTGTCCCTCCCCCTGCTCTCACTCTTTCTCTCTCTAAAACAAATAAATAAATACATCTTAAAAAAAAAGAAAAAGATTCCCTCTCCCTTCCACAACCCCCCTAAAAAAAAAGAGAAACCAATGATAACTCTCAAAGTTTTGTCTTGAGAAGCATGAAATATGGAGAGGTCATTACCTAAGGTAGGAAAAACCCTGGGTAGAGCTGATTTTGGGGGGTGAATCAGAAGGTTGAGAGAGATCTATCAGTATGCAGATGTTATTTAAAGCTGCCACAATGAATGTGATCACCAAAGGAAGTGAGGGTCCATGGAGAAGAGAAGAATCCGAAGATTGAGGCTTTGGGCATTGCAACTTTAGCACGTGATGGAGAAGAAAAGAAATCTGGAAAGGAGACTAAGAAATCCAGGAAGTGGAGTGTTACAAGAGCCAGTGAAGGTCGCACTTGATGCAGAAAGGAAGGAGCAGCTGTGTAAAAGCTGGGCAGGTAAGATAAGGCCCGAGACTTTGCCAGGAGGTTAGAAGCTGTAGGCAACTAGTGCATGACAAGAGCAGTTCCAGGGAGGTGGCGGGGTCAAAATCTCGTATAATATAGAGTTGATGCAGTAGAGAATGGGCATTGTGGAATTAGAGATAGAAATAACAGAAACTATTTTTTTTAAGATTTATTTATTTGAAAGAGAGCCCAGGGAGCCAGGGGCAGGAGAGCAAGAGAGAGAGAATCTCAAGCCAACTCAGTCTCTGCTGAACACAGGGGCTTGACCTGGGGCTAGATCCCAGGACCCCGAGATCATGACCTGAGTCGAAACCAAGAGTAAACCATTTAACCGACTGCACCGCCCAGGCACCCCCAGCAACCTGTTATTATAAAATAAGAGATGGATAAGGAAATCCCACAAAACCAAATGTATGGCTTAATGAGTTGTTCTAAGGTAAACACCCTTTTCACCACAACCCACAGCAGGAAATAGAACTTTGCCCCCCTCCCTCCGGAAGCTTTTCCATGTGTCCCAACCCCATTTCAATCCTAATCCAACACCCATCACCCTGATTTTTGTAGTAATCACTTCCTTATGTTTCTTTATGGCTTTATCAATCTGTGAGCTAACAAAGATATCTATCTGCCCCTGGTTCCTAGCACAGAGTTTCTCAAGCCCTTGTACGTTCCTGATGATAAGAACATCAAGAGTATCTTTGTTCTAATGAGGCAAATATGGCAGTGTTCCTGGATGTCTTCTGGATGGAGGATTGGTTCCCAGAGAGACCAAGCCATGATTAGGAGCTTGGGATTTTCAGTACCCATCCCCTTCTTCTTCAGAGAGGGAAGAGAGGCCCTGGAAATGGAGTTAATAATTGGTTACACCTACGTGAGGAAGCCTCCATAAATGCTCCAATAGATGGATAGTCATGTATACCTTATAACCCTTATGAAAAAAAAAAAATTCTTTCAGCCTAAATTCTCTCTAGGTTTCTCACAGATTGGTCTTCATTGCATACCACCTCTCATCTGTCCTCTGCTTGCACGTTAGAGCTCACTCCTGCTAGGAAGCCCTTGTGTTTATGGTGCTATCTTTGCTACTGCCCGTGGAGGCTTTGTACTGTGACACACTAGCTACATTGGAACAACATTTCCCAGAATTCCCTTCCTCATATGGTTGCTGCTTAGTGTTAGTCATAGAGAATCATGAAGTGTAGGTGGAAACGGGGGAGTAAGTGTTTCTACTCTCTAAAGTCAATGCCAGACATCAGACTCTGCGGCAGCTCTTGCATGTTGTCCCTGACCAGCTGGCTCGCCTTCCTGATGTCAGGCAGCTCCTGGATCTGCAGCTTTTCCAGAAAGCAACGAGATCTCCCTCTTCCATTTCTTCAAGTCTTGAGCCAACTGTGTACACATCTCCGTGGTGAAAGGCACAGGTGTCTCCTCTTGGTCAGCCACGACTTCCAGGCTGGAGGGAGGGAGAGACAGAGAATGACTCCAGGTTGTCCTTGTGGGTGACAGTTTTCCCTGCTTATCACATTCCGCTTTCTATCCTGACTCCTAGTCCAACTGATCCACAGCATCTTCAGGCCCAACAGCAGACTCAGGACAGCAGACACCTCTGCCAACTGCTTTGATCACATAAATTCTGATCTCTCCAAGAGCCCCCTTCTTCTGCATCACTCAGCAGTTCTGCTTTTCTGATGAAACTTTGACTGATACACTGGCCGTTGCCTCATCTTTTAATTCTGCTCTCTTCGCAGTGCACCAGCTCTGCTGGCCTCCAATACGATTATCCCAGTCCAAATGCTGAGGGCTCCTTATTGCAGCCAGCAAAATGTGAGAGACAGCTGGTCTTCCCCGTACTCTAAGTCTGTGACAGCAAGAAGCCAGGGCCTTTGTCCCTACGGATGTTTCTTTCCTCGGGTGAATCAAACTTGCAATCCCTAATATCAGAACAATGTGGTTGCCATGCTGGAGCCCGAGATGAAATGCTTTTTATAAGAGCTAATCAGATTGTACATTAATGAGAGAAATATGAAGCTAATCAACACCACAGAAGGTCTCTAGGCTCAGGCCTATTAAACTTCATAAAAAATTAATGACTGAAAGAGCAGACTCTTTTGTAAGGGGTCTCTTGTGGTTGGATAAGGGCCTGAAGTCCCATTCACCTCTCATTACATTGAATTAGCCTCACTTTCCAACCCAAAATATAATCCATCAAGTGGCATTTTCCACTGGGTGTTAGACGGCTAGTGTTTGAAAACACTTGTAAAATATTTATTACTTTTTCTCCTTCCCTTTCTTCCTTTCATCCCCCTCCTCCTTCCCCTCCCAGCCAACCCCCTCTCACCTCGCTCACTATGGCTTTTCCCATTTTAATTAAAGAGATTTGTACTCCTAAAGCCTTCTGGGAAATGTCTTCAATGATTGTGGTTTGTAGATGCTTCTGGAGTGCTTGCCAGGAAACCCCTAGCCCTTTGCTCAAGCATGTTCAGCATCTGCTTGCAGAAGCCAAGAAGTGTGAGGAGAGGATTTAGACCAACTAGGTTGAAAAATAATCCTCACACTCCCTTTCTTGAACTCAGGTGTATTTTGGGTGTGTGTGTGAACGGCGGCTATAATTATTGAACACATTCAGCATAGACATTTATCTATGAAGCTGGTGGCCTCAACTCCAATTAAATCCAAATGTCCACCTCCCGCTCTTGCTACCTTTGACCCAAACTATAATTCACCTTAGTCTGGTTGTTGCTAAAGGTTAGAGAATCAACTCCATTATTCACCCGGCAGGACACAACAAGCAGTGCTTGGCTCTGGAAGTGAGCAAGCAGGTAATTATACATAGTGGGATGAGAAAGGGTCTTCTATGTGGGCTCTAACCACAAAACTGAGCATTAAAGTCATTCCTTTAAATACTGAAATCTTGTCCACCTGGAAGGCGCTCCTATAAAAAAGGCACTGTCATTGAGAGGCACCTGACCTTCGGCGGTTATTAGGTAATACCATGTGGCCCTGTTCCTGATACTCTAACCAAGGTCAGAGCCCTAGGGAAAGGGCCAGAGTGAGAACCCTGGGCAAACGTGTTTGCCAGGGACAGTGGAATGAGTAGAAGGGAAATTAAGTGGAAAATGGAAGCAAGTCAAAGAAAATCTTCTTTCCCATTTTGGCTGGAAAGCCAACTGCGTTCCATAGATTCCAAAAGCCCACCTCCATTGATCCACTTCTCTCCTAACTCACTAACCTCCAGGCCATGTCAATGCACCAGGACTGCACAGCATCCCCTATAAAGCTTTTTCATCTCGTTTCTTCTGAAGATCCTAAACTTGAACACAGCCCTGGGGATTTTTGTAATACAAGTTATTAGCAGGTCTCTGCGGCATCTTCCAAAAGATGTGTGAAAAGGGCTGGGGGGGTGGTCAGGCTACATTGTGTCAGGCTATGGGTTTCCTTGGTTGTGGTGTCGGCTCATACTTCTGTTTCTCTGCTGACATGTTCAGGGGGTCAGAAGCAAGGGTAGTTCAGCACTTGGGCTCATGCTATGATTCAGGAAATACTGGCTTACACGCAAGTCCAGAATATGTCTCCAAGGGAATCTGGATATCAAGTGAATACATCTATATGTGGACTAGACAGGCTGCTATGACAGTCCCCAACACTATACTTAACTGTTTTATTTGTTATGTAAATTGTTTCATAATCAAAACTTATTCATGAAATATAAAAATGCCCAATGGTCAGCCTTCTAGGGACCAGAATCGGCCAGAATATAGTTGTTAACATGTCTGAAACAGCAAGTACACAGAAACGTGTCAACAAGACCATACACTGTACTTACTGGGAGAAAGTTGGGTCACCTTCAGAGGACTGATGTAAAGATCATGGTACAAGCCTCTACAATCGGATTTCCTCCAACAATATTTAATTCCTTTTAAGCTACAGCCTACAACAGATGGCAAGTTGTTAGGTATGGAAAGTGGGAAGCTCCTAGAAGCCAAAATGTTATGAAATGACATCTGAGAAGAGCAAGGGAGGCTCCGCAAGAATCACCAAGCTTTAGAGTTAATTAAGGGAGAAGATAACCCATGCCTGTCCCCTGGTTCAAGAGATAAGGGTTCAATAATAGTGAATTTCTCAAAATCTAAGTCACTTAGCCCCTATCTTGTATCAACTGCAGAGTTAAATCTGTAAACACAGAACTTCGGGCCATTCCTAAAATCCTATCTCAGCATATGCCCTACCAACAATATTTTTTAAGCTATCATTTGTAAAGCATACACAAAATGCCCATCACTGGGATGAGTCTTTGACACACATTATTTCACTTAACCCTCATAATAACTATGGAAGCTACACAAGTTATATTCTTTTGAAAAATTGCCGGGCATATTCACACTTGAAGGGATTATGTGACTTATCCAAGGTCATGTTTTTAAAAGCAGTAGAATTATGAGACAAGCCCAGTCTTTTTACTTCTCAAAATTGGGCAGTTAGTCTTAAAAATATCTTGAGGTTTACAGGACCAGTCTGATGCCAAATCCACATAGAAAAATAAAGGTTTTTTCTCTTTCTCACTCTCTTTAAAGTAGCAAGAGACATATTTTTTAGTATGTTACACAGGACGGTGTATATCACTGTGGTAGTTATTCTCTAAAAATGCCCCAATGAACCACACCCCTGATATTCAGGTCTTTGTATAGTCCCCTCCCTGACTCAATCACAGATGGCCCTTTGACTCACTGTAATCAATAAGATGCAGAGCCACACAACCACTTTCATAGAACAGGATTGGACTCTAATTCAGGAACTAACAACGTGTGTCCAGCTGTGACTTGGGAACTACAAAATGTTGCCTGCCTCTCCCTCCATTTTGATAGGGGGGATCTATTGCAGTTATCCGATTATTGTCACACCATTGAATGTAGGGTAGGGATGGAGGTCAAATATTTCTCTTTAGTTTTTTGGATCATCAGCTTGAGAGGAATCTTCGTCAAGGAGCTTCAGCCTCATCAACACCTGCACCTGATGCAGAGAGTGAGATTCTGGACCTCAAGCCTGAGCCGGATGCTATAGCATGACTAGTCTTTGGAGCTATTGGAAAAAGGAATGAGTATATTTTCAAGGGGACTCAGGGGGCTTTCTGGGGGTTGCAGTGTAGCTTTTTAGCTTAATGTCTTGCATAGCTCCAAAAGTTAGGAAAGTCTTTAAGAGGAACCTAGCCAAGTATCTTAGGTCCCTCAAATCTCCAATGTAGCCACCCCCATCTCTACACACACCTCAATATATGCTGGTTTTCCTGCCCCGCCCCCATCAGTGCCCTTATGCCTATAACTAACATCAGTTACTCACCATCCAGAGATTGAATACATACCCCCAAGGAAAAGGCAGATATTGATCTACTCCCTTTTCTATAGTTTTCGCCTCCTGAAACTTAGCCACTCTGGTGTGAATGGATCTAGTATCTCCATAATGCCATTACTCAGATGATTTTTATCTTTTGCCTGGCTGGGGTTTTGTGTTCATTTTGTTTTTGTTTTCTCAGCTGTAGCATCAGTCTACTGCAAACTACTGTATCCTACTCAAAGCAGCAATTTTCTTGACCATCTGATCCAAAGTTGCTGACGCCATCACAATTTTCTCTGAACTATTGTCTTTATAGAATTTACAACTGGCTTAGATGACTTGCCTGATGTTTTTTCTTTTTTTTCTAGTTTCCTCATTTTAAGCTTTGTTCTCACTGTAATGTAGCTCTCTCTATATTTTTTTTACAAAATAATCTTGCCCTTTGTTGTTGTTGTTAACTACCTAATATTCAGATAGAATGAGAATCTAGCACATATTAGGTTCTTAGCAAATAGCTATTGAATGAAAAAATGTTGAAAGAAAGAGACACAGAGACTCTCAAATCAAGAGCTCTTCTTTTTTTTTTTTATTAGTTTGAATTCTCCCTATTTCTAAAATAAAGCTCTGTACCCAAAGAGGTATAAAATACATTTCAAATCATTTGTGCTGAAAGAATCATAAACAAGGTTTAGTTGTATCAAACCAGAGCAAAGTCTTCATCATTGAATACCTACCTTATTTAATAATTCCCCTCAGAGTCAGATAGCCTGGTCCCATATCTTCTTTTTCAGATCTCCCTTATGTTGTTATTTTTGTCATCTGTGATCTCATTACCACTAAGGAAAAAACATGATCAAAAGGCAACCTTATCTGTGCCCAACTCTGACTAGTTCTAGCTCACTTTTATTTTCATCCACAAAAATTGGAAATCAGATTTTTGTTTTGTATTGGTTTTACTTATTTATTTTAAAATAAAAGTTGTACAAATTTACAGTGTACAATATTATTATACTCAAGTTAATTAACATATCATCTCCTTACATAATATTTTTCTGTGTGTGTGATACGAGTACCTGAAATCTACTCTTAGCAAATTTCCAGTTTTCAGTACTGTTTTATTACGTATTATCATCACACTGTACTTTAGATCTCTAGGCTTTTTCATCCTACATAACTGCAGGAAATTTAATGAGTTGGGAACTCTTCTATCCACCTAACTTCTCATTTCTGTGTTACCTGTGCTCACAGAATTTTCTTTTAGTCCCTTTTTGGCTTCATCCATCATAAGTAATACCCTCAACTGATCATCAATAATATTATAAAGAGAAACCCGAATCACCAGTATGATGGATGAAACAATCTCTGCAACCTGAAGTCAATATTAGTCAGCCTTCTGTCATTTTTCTGGTGACCAAAGAAGCTGCAAGGGTGGGAGAATGGTTTGCAAGACTTATAGAAACTCAATGGCCACGACTTTCTGCATTTAACGATCAATAATTGACTTGCAATGAATTCTGATCTTAAATTCATTTGGCATTCAAGTTCAAGAATTATCATTTACTATTTTGAAAATAAGAGAGTTTGTGGCAGACTGCTGTCCCCACGTTTTCTGGTTGTAACACTAAGACAATAAAACAACTCAAGACATGATATTGCAGTGTTTCTGCTGAGAAGAATTTAATCTTTGCATCATCTACTCTGGCTTCTCCAAGAACAATCTCTTGAGGAAATTCCATAGGCTTAAGTCTGGCTCGCTTAATATCCCAGTTAGCTGGGAGGCTTGGAATGATTGCAGTATTTCACTTGTAACTCTTTAAAAAATTAATTTCATTAGTCACTGAACAGTGGAGGCCAATAAACACTCTTTGCCTCCGACTAGATCCATATCATTGAATTAAGGAACAGTTTCTTTTTTGTGTGAATCTCTGTAATCATCAATAGGAGCCATCCCCAGGGTCTAATACATAAAGACAAGGAACACGAAATAGTTGAGGAGATATCAGTTGGAGATGTGAACTGACAGTCTGACTCCAGTCTCTGAATCAGACTCTGCTCTTCAAAAATGTCTTTTTCTCTTCTTTACAATTCAGGCCTTAGATTAGAAGCCCTTGGGAAACAATTCCATTGCACTGCCAAGAAGCTTACATCAACAGAGGTGCCAGGATGTGTTTTGGCATTAGGAATATGGGTGACATAGCTTCCTGTGGTTAGGTCATTTCTGAAAGGAAAAATATTGGGCTTTGCTAACCAAATGTCAGGATTTTTTCAAAACCACTATATATTTCACTGGTATATGATTCACATTTCAGGAAAGTCAGAATCTTACCAATGAGATTGAAAGGGCCTGTTGACTATTGGCCACATTTCTCTTTACACAGTACCAATGTCTTGAGGAAAAGAAATAATGATCCACCTTTAGGTATGGGTACCAGCGGCCTAAAATAGTAGCCTTCATCCAAAGGCAGAAATACTTAGATTTAACTTCTGATGTTCTTATAGTTCTGATGTACTATAATCTTAAGGATTATAGTAGAAGATCATTGTGAATCCACAGTCTGCAAATGTGCCACTATTGGGAGTTGATAGTGACAGTGAGTGGAAGATACCATATCTGGGTGATAGGCAGGAGAGTCAGCTGAGCTTGATCATTACCTATAGGGAATCTACCCTGCTCACTAGTCTGGAGCATGGTATGTATTGGTGGCTGAGCAAAATTAGCAATTGTTATATGGAATGGAACTTGGAGGTTATTTGTGACCATTCAAACCTAGATTTAAAAATACAGAGTAGGTCTTTGGTTTGAATATGCTAAAGAAAACTAAAATGTTAACTGACATTATATATAAAATAAAGAAAGAGATTAAAATAAGCTTGGGAAATTCTATATTAGATAAATCCAAAGCCTTCTTTAAGACATTTTGTGCCTTTAAATTACTAAAATATCCTATAAACTTTCAATTCATACAGAAAATGAAAATAGTTACATGTATTATTGGTATCATATACACTATATATGTGTGTGTGTGTATATACACAGAGACTATATGAGTGTGTGTGTGTGTATGTGTGTGTGTATACATTTCCAAGTAAATCTTAGTGAATTCTGAATGTGGAATTTGTTATAAATGGGTAGTGTAGCGTTTCACAAAGTTTGGAATCCTAGAGAAGAATCACATGTTAGAGGGTGTAGAAAGCACTTTTGAAATGGTCTAATATTTTCTTTTTACATATAAAAAGTCCCTAAAATTAAATGATTTAGCCAAGGATTTTCAGCTACCTCGTAGCACAGCTGAGACTCAGGTTTTCCTATATCATATTGATTTTTAAATTATATTCAAAATTCAATTTGGTTTAGTATTTAGTAAGCAGCTAATATGTGCCTAAAAAGATATAGGGGAAGTCTGTGACATCTTCATTATGTTTACAATGTTTACGATCTAATTTTTAAGAGAGGCTGGCTTCCAGAAGCAAGAAGGCTCACAGATTTGCAGCACCTTGACTATATATCTTCAAAGTCAGAGTCGAAGAATCTTGCCCCAAAGCTCACACATTTCATTGTTCTGTTCTACGCTGAGGTGCAAGTGGTCAGGCTTCTGCCTTACGTATCTGTGTATCTGGGCTCACAGAACCTCAGTGAGCATCTTATTGGAGGTTGGTTAGTATTTAAATGAATAATGCAGTGAATCTCTACTAGGCTTTGACCATGGGTAAGAGGCACCTAGAGGAGGATATGGGACAACTATTCCATGCTTGCCAACTTGATCACTCGGTGAGTTGGGAATTACTGGGGCACAAAAAGGAAAAGAAGTACAAAGATTAGCTCTGGATGAACTCCCCCAATTTGTGTTTTTCTCCAGGGCTTATAAGCCTTCTGCAACTCCTTCCCTTCCGCAGGGCTTCTTGTGGAGAAGGAAAGAGGGTCAGTCGGTGCACTCAGTTTCCACCTTCTAAGACTTCCACATCCTTCCTTGGAGGAGATGGCCCCACGGTGAGCTGAGACGTCCTGAGTTGAGACTGAGGAAGGCATGGCGAGAAGAGGCAGAAACGAGTGATGATGAGCTCAGACAGGTTAAGGCAGCTTTTAGAAGACAATTTAGCTCCCTTGCCCTAATTCATTATTTGCTCTAGCTTTTTGCAGAGCCTGTGTCTGGGGCAGAGGGTGCCATGATTTTTTTTTTTTTTTTTTTTTTTTAAGAAATGAAAGGGATGAGATGCTACAGAGAACTGAAGCACATTGCCTTATCTAGAAATTACCTAATACCAAATAGAAAGCTTAGGTTTATATGGGCAACACACACACACACACACACACACACACACTCATATGCTCAGACAAACAATTCATCTGAGCCATGAAAAGAACACTGACCCTGAATCTGGAGGAAATCAGGTATCAAGCATAAAAGAAGTTAAATGTTCCTTGCACTTCCTTTCTGTTGGATTTGTGTTTGGCTTCCATGGGAAGCTACAACTGGGTGGTAGAAGGAAATGATTTCTCTTCCTACCTGATTCAGTTCGGCTGAATTGCTGAAAAAGTTCAGAGTCAGTATGATATAAAAGAAATGTCTGAGCAAGCAGCATCTATAGGATTCCTTTCCAGTAAAATTGGATAGTTAGAGAATTCTATACAACAGTGATTAATATGCATACAAATCATGTATTACGTAATGTGTGTGTGAGAGAGAGAGAGAGAAAGAGAGAGAGAAAGAGAGAGAGGAATCATAGTTGCCAAATGGTTTCTAACCTCTCCTAAAAAATGACTGAATAGAAATCCATTGAATGGCTCAGGAGGGAGCCTGTCTCACTATTTGGGGAGCTCATTTCCTCTCAAAATCTGTGAAACCATCCTAACAAAGGCATTCCTGTGGGCATTCCTTTGCCCCTTTTCTTCTTCCTCAGGTGACAGGGATATATCTAATGGCAACTTTGTGCTTCGTTGCCCATTACTGACAGCCCGTGAGCTTGTCACCGCCCAGAGTGACAACTGATTGGTCCTTCCATTCACCCTAGTATGAACTACCAGATTAAATTTATATACTCCTTCACCCTGTGGAGGGGTGTCCTGACATCTAGGGGAAATTGAGGGTAAGGAGGTCACTGCTGCTTTATTTGAGGCCCAAAGTCTTTTCTCGATGCTGTTTGACATTATCCCAGATACATTTTTAAATCCGTTACAGGAGTGAAGAGTTGTAATTGGTTTAAGGTACCCAGAGATTTCTGGGCAGGCAGGATCTGAGTCATTGCCCTCGTAAATTATCAACAGCTGAAGTAAAGAGACTAGAAAATGAAGCTCCCTGCACTGGCCAGTGGAACCAACTTGTGCTGTTGAGAGGGATTCAGGCTCCCGAGTGTAGGGACACTGCTTGCCCCACCTTGAGTGAGATAATCCTTGCCTTTCCCACACGCTAAATCTGCCAACACCCTAAGGAGCCCATCTCCTCTTCTTTTAATCTGTTTCTGTGCACCCCCCACTCTGGTCCACCCAGCCCTGCTGAAGAGAATAATCTGCAAAACCACTCTTCCATTCCTTCCTTTACAATAAAAATAGTTTCTCCTCTGTGGTTTGAAGAGTCTGGAGCCCAAGCTATGCTAAGTTCAGCAGGTTTCAAGTACATGCTGCATGTAAAACATTTCGTTTCTCCCCAGCCTGGATGCCCTGAAGCTTGAAAAGCCTGTTTTCTATTTTTAGCATTGTCAGCCACCATAAGTCAGCCACCCTCTTTTCTCAGAGCTTTTCTCATACTTTTTGTTTTTGTTTTTGTTTTTTTTTGAAAAATAAGAAAGTTCCTGGCCTGCTTCTTTCATACCAGGCAACAAGAAACCTAGAATCTTCCAAAGGATTTTTCTTCCTTATTCTAGACACTGAAATCTCCCAAACCTCTTTCCTAAAGACTGCATTCCATTGGCAATCTGTCCTCCAAATCTTGCCTTTGCCTTAAAATACTAATTCCTTTAAGTTCTTAAGTATTTTTCTCCTAGGTTCCTCTCTTCTTTCTCTCTCTCTTTCTTTCTTCCTCTCCCTCCTCACCTTATACACACACACACACACACACACACATACAATCTCCCTATCCTTTCCTTTACTCTGCTGTGAATGAGAAACATACTATAAACATGACAGCAATGAAATGAACTTGCTGTCAGGAGAGTGGGCATGGGCTATCTTGAACCCAGGATGTATATGAGCTGTTGAGTCACTAAAATACACTAAATGAATTACTTTGGGTTTTCTTTCTTCCATGAGAAAGTATTAATTCCTTAATAGCATGGGTGCAGCTCTTGGTTTTTTAGCAGAGTCGGGAGCAGGCAAAAAGAATTGGCCTCTAAGGGTTAGACTCTCAAGACTCCGTTGTCTGTCTCTTCTTCCTTTGCTCTCATTGCTCCCCACATATCCCTGACCCATGACAAATTAGCTTAAAAGTACCTATAGTCACTACTAACATACACATGAGAATTCTTGCCTGGAATAAAAGAGAGTAGAGTCTATGCCAAGACTGCTCCCAGGCCACATAAGTGGATTATTTGAAAGGAGACCTTTGTCACCCTATCACCATGCATGACCTTAGGCCTAAGCCACTTGTTACAACCCTATTCTAAAACTATCTTCCATATCATATCTCATACTCCTGATTTCTGACATCCTATTTGTCATGCTCAGAACCAATAAATTTCTAGATACTACCTTGGCTCCTGACCTTGATTATAATTGGCATTCTTCTCTAGATACCTGACCTACATAGCCATTCATAGATAACCACCAGAATGGTTTAGTCTGGTCTTCATGGAAGTCATCACCATAGCACTCATCCTGTATACATTAATGGGAACCAGACAGCATTCACATAATCTGAGTGTCATTAAGCACATTCTGATTTTTACAAATATGGGGAACTCTTATATCTAGTCTAGTTTGGTTTTATAAATGATTGCTGGCTCACTTGTAATGATGCATGTCCCAAATCAGGTATCTCGTTCAATTTAGTTCCATGGTTTGGATATTTTTACTGCCTCCTACCAAAGCTGTCCTTCAGAGAGCTGTAGAGAAGGCCTGGAGATTTCCTCAAGGACACTGCTATGAAAGATGATACAAATGAGAGACAGAAAAAAAAAAAAAAAAAAAAAGCAAAATTCCCCATGAGGAGCCAATGCTTTTTAGCTGATGGCTTCATAGTCATATTTCCATTTAATTCTGAACTTCCGTAAAGATGCCATAAGTGATTTGGACTTGCCTTCAAGAGAACAGACACGTGGTATCTTGAACCCATGTAGTAAATGTGCCGTAAAATCAATAAAACACATTAAATGAATTGCTTCTACTCCCTGCCCACCCCCCCCCACACACACACTGAGAAAGTCTTAATTCCTTTTGCAGCACAGAACATAGTCCCAGCTGTTGGTATTAAAGGAGGGAACATAGGGAGAAAAGAAAATGGAATTGGTTATTAAAAGACAAAGAGAAACTGGGTCTCTATTCAGTGAGTTCTATAAGTGGAGGCATTTCCCCCTCTTTGAGCAGAATAAGATGCTTTCAAGGTCCGTACACTGTGAACTTCATGCTTATGGAATGTGTATCGGAAGTAATGATTAAAATGGCTTCTGCATTTAAGTATCTTCTCTCTTACAAATGCTCACTATGAGCTGCACAGTTGCTCAGGTCAGTAATTAAAGCATCCCAAGGTTGGGGAGGGGGTGTTGGGAGGACAATTCCTCCAATGGAAAAGCACTTTACTAGATAATTATTGGAGAATAATGAGATCTCACAGGGGTCATGCCAAAGGCACCCAGGCAGATGAAGACTCAAGGGGATGGGCAGAAATGAGTTGCTGCCAAACTACTGAGAGAGAACTGGCTTTGCCAGTGAAATGGACACCTTGCAAATGTCGATTAGCCAAAAATAATGTTAAACATAATAATTTTAATATTATAACTATCCTGGGATGCCTGGGTGGCTCAGTCAGCTAAGTGTCTGTCTTTGTCTCAGGTCATGATCTCAGATCCTGGGATGGAGCCCCGCATCTGACTCCCTGATAAGTGGGGAGCCTGCTTCCCCCTCCCCCTCTTCCCAGCCTTTCCCCACCAGCTCTCATACACTTTGTCTCTCAAATAAGTAAGTAACATCTTTTTTTAAAAAAAAGCTAACCTGTGCTAAACACTATATTGATTAACATGCATTATTTGATTAGTCTTGTCAAGCTGATACTTTTATTCACTAGCCCCATTTTATAGATAAGAAAATAGAGACATAGAAAGTAAATTGCCGGGATCCCTGGGTGGCACAGCGGTTTAGCACCTGCCTTTGGCCCAGGGCGCGATCCTGGAGACCCGGGATCGAATCCCACATCGGGCTCCCGGTGCATGGAGCCTGCTTCTCCCTCTGCCTATGTCTCTGCCTCTCTCTCTCTCCCTGTGTGACTATCATAAATAAATAAAAATTTTTTAAAAAAAGTAAATTGCCTTCTGCCCCATGGCTGATTCAGTAATAAATAAAAATTCAAGCCAAGGCAAGTGTCCTCCAGAGTCCGTGTTCTTAAACCCTGCAAGATACTGGAATATCTTCTTAAATGCAATCTTTGTTAGCAAATGGTTACAAAGTGGTCTGGTAAATTCCATGAATATTGAATGCTATGGACAGCTATTCTGTTTAGTGATATTTCTCAAATGAGCACACATCCTAAAGAGACAGAAACCAAGGGGAGTATAGTCAGCAGACACTAGACCCTAGACGAGCATCAGAGGTCTTGGCCACAACCCAGCTCCCTCCCACCCCAAGGGGAGAATTAGAAGAATTCTAAGACCCCTTAACTCCCTTTGGCATTCATAGAAAGATGCCAATTAGTCTGGTACTGATGTGTTGTTCTAAATGGAAGGTTCTAAAAATACCATTAATGCAGGCAGACATGGGGTAGGGAGCAGGGAAGGCGAGCTGATTGCTGGAATTCCATAATTAAGCGTCTGGCATTTGGAGTAGTGTGACATGAAGTTTCCATCCAGCCTTCACTCTCTAGAGAGGTGTCAGTGCTTAGAATTCATAGAATGCAAGAGTTGAAGAACCAGAAAGATCATCTAGTTCACACCCCTCAATTAACAGGTGAGGAAATGAAGCCACCAGAAGTAGACATGAGAAGCCCAAGGCCGCAGAGCTAGTTAGTGGCAGAGTGGGGCAAGACCCCAGAATGTCTGATTTCTATTCAGTGCCCTTTCTCCTCCACCTCTATATTGGAATGGCATGTAATGGCACATAAGAGAACTCCCCAGAAGTGTAGTCACCAAATAGCAGTGCAGAGTTTCATTAAAGCAGTGGAAAGCAGAGAGGTCAAAGGAGTAAAAACAACATCCCAATCAATTATTTTAATGATGAAAAAAATCTCTAAACAACAGGTGTGGGGGTGGGAAACCCATCTGCTAAACTAAGATTAGGAAAACAGCCATTAATTGGATTGCCAGCTTTGATATTTTATAGACATGGACACTCTGAACATTTTAAGACTATTGTTGGGGTTCAAGATTGTACCTGAACATCATGGATCCTGATCCTTTTGTGTATAGATGATGAACTTGAGTCCCAGAAAAGGAGCCAATATCCAAATAACTTGACTAGTCAATGGTAGAGCTGGACTGGGGAACTTGGACCTCGGGCTACCACTCAAGTATCCTCTTAACTACACCACAGGTTCCCTGCATGAGCTGGGGGTGCTGAGAGTAGGGAGAAGTTTTAGGAGGCCAATGTAAGCTCATCTAGCTCAGCCCCATCTCCATGTGTTTTCTTTAACAAATGACTTGAAGGATGCCTGGGTCGCTCAGTGATTAAGCATCTGCCTTCAGCTCAGGGTGTGATCCCGGAGTCCTGGGATGGAGTCCCATATCGGGCTCCCTGCATGGAGCTTGCTTCCTGTGTCTCTGCATCTCTCTCTGCCTCTCGCTGTGTCTCTCATGAATAAATAAATAAATAAATAAATTTTAAAAACCAAACAAATGACTTGAAATGATCCTTCCTCCGAGTAGTGTCTCAAGGATAAAGTACAAGGTTAAAGTTCTAAACCTGAACTACCATGAAGGAAAGAACTTCCCAGTTGTAGCCTAAGAGCCAAGGCAAATAGACTTTACGTGAAATCTTCTTGGCAGGACCATCCTTTCAGACAGTACCTGGAAATAGTCCTAAAAGAGATAGAGATACAGTCAATTTTCTTGAGAGCCAATTAATATGTTAGGCCTATGCACTTAAGAACCCTAACCAGTAGCTCCAAAACAACTCACAGTCCATTTAGCCATAGAGAGGCGGGCTTCTGAGGAAGGAGTAATGGACTCAGCTCAGGAGAGCCAAGGAAGGCATGACAGGGGTGTTTGGGCCGTAGTTTGTTTAATAGACATAGGCAAGGGGGCATTCCAGATAGGAGCAACATGTAGAAGCAATGAAAGTATCCTAAATTCACGTCATGTTCAAAATTATCTTCAATAAATCCACCCAGGAGGTAAAAGACACAAATCATCACCCCTTATTTGGACTGAGAAAAACAAAACACAACAAAACACAGTATTTCACCTGGGTCCATGAAACTAGCATCTGTGATTGGCACGGTAATCCAAACCCATAACTTGTTTGACTGGCAGATTGACCTTTCTCCAGAGGCCCTCCCCAATCGCTCTGCAACCCAAGTTACGTTAGCATCAGAGAAGGCTGTGGCTTACTTACTCTTATAAATCTCATCAAAGTCATGGGGGAAATCCTAGTCCCAAAAAGCCAATTCTTCAATGTCAGAATCATGTTTCAGCATCAACCCGCTCTACTTCACAAGACACTGCCCCCTCTATTCATGTCAAATGTGATGTGACTCTCCTGAGCTGCTGTTTAAAGAAAATAAACAAAAGTCTTGAGTCCAACATTATTTTACCAATCACCCATCCTCCGCAAACCAATCCTTATGCCCCTATCCCAGACATCTGGCAACACTCTGATCCCTCTGGAGCCCATAGCCTGCTCTGAGGATGCTCAAAATCAAGGATATGGGTTACTACTGGAGGATTTTCTTTTATTTCTTTTTCGATATCATCTTTTGTTGAAACAGCAACAACAGTCCCTTTGTTTGAACAAGGAAGTTATTTATTTATTTATTTATCTTTTTCCCCAGGAAGAAACGTGAAAAGGGAGAGAAAAACTGAATGAAGAACACATCTCATCTCCACTTGCAGCTCACCAGCACTGCATGGTGAATGAGCATACTGCACGGGGCATAACTCAGGAAAAGTTCGGTAAAGACATGAGGGAAAAGATCAATGCCCACCATCATGTTTTGACTTTCTTCCTCTCCCTCCTGCATCATACCCCCATTTCACTCTTATGGCAGACTTACTCTGATTTGCAAAAGCAGATACTACATGTGGCTTCCTAGTGATTTCTTAGTATGCAATGACTCTTAGTGATTGTATTGAAGAGACAAAATCAAGGGCTGGAGTATGACTTCCAAACTGAGAGACTGGAAGAGGAAACGGGACTCAGGGAGTTAGTGTGTGTTCTAGACCCCAATTCTGGTCTCAATCTGAGCTTTCAGGCAAATTCTTTTCCCCTTATATTTACTGAGATCAGAATGGATTTCCATACTACTCCTTCTGGCCCTGGGGTGTATCTCAAGCTAAAGAAAGATCTAAGAGAAAGCTATAGAAATGCCAATTGTATCTTCATGGGGTTTTGTTGTTGTTTTTGTTGTTTTGCATTGAGTGGACAGCCCAGAGGAATACGGCGTAGCCCAGACCCTGACACATCTCATGCCAGTTTTGGAGAAGACAAGCAAAAATATGTGCAGGGTCAATTTCACGGGTTATGCTTTCTGATCCAGCGGATAAAATATTTGCTTGGACAATGAAGTGCTGCTGATGAGATACAATGATTTATTCATGAAGAGACGTCTCTGGGAGGTGGGAACAGACCCAGACCAGGATTTCCTAGAACCATTTGGGTAAAAAGCCCCCATTGGGCATCTGCAAGATGATTGTGTTGTGCTTCTTAATATCAATGGGAAACAGAGAAAAAGCCCAAGTATTACATGCTCGATTGTGTGGTTGAGAAGAAATGAAAAGGTCTGTTCAGGGACTGGCTTCTAATAAACGACAAAGAGATGAAAATAGAGCCCTACCTTAAGCCCTGGAAAAATATCCCAAAGTCTATTGCTCTGTGGACTTTAATCCTAATGGCTCTGTTAACTGACTTGAGAGCTGCTCTTCCCCGGGGGATGAAGGGTCCAACCTATTCTCTTTTCCTTCTCTCATCATCTCAGGTTGTCCTCACAGCTGGCCTAGCAAGAGAAGTTCCTGGAAGAGAAGTGACTGATTTTCTTTTTCCCAATCAAGCTCTTCTGCTAATTATTCCTTTGCTCAAGTCAAAAAGTCTTTTTTACCGGCTTAATTTACTGGTCTTAGGACACCTTTGCTTATTTGTGTTTTAATGCAATCCTCTCCTTTATTTCTGCAAGAATTGTTAATATTTGCAGAAGAAAAGAATAAAAAATACACTCTTTGAAACCTCTGAGTTCTAACAGAAGCATGGCCTCTGAAAAACAGCTGCGTGGCTTCCTCAGTTCGGAAGTATATTCGAAAGGCAGGCAGGTCACACAGGCCTGACTGTTAAGAGCTCTGGGGCCTCTGCTTTTCTTGACTGACGTTCAAAAACTGATTCATGGCCCTAAACACCCAGCCCATTACCAGTCATGTCAACTCAAACACTCCATTTGTTTAGTAACTACATAAAACACTAGGGTGAGGATCTTTTAAAAGTAACTTTCATTGTTCATCTTTATAATATGTGCTACTGCGTACTTAGTATATACAGATATGAATACCTACATTTTGATATATGAGATCATAACATTACATTTATGTAAAAAAGAAAAAAATAGTAAACCTCTATATTCAAGGTCTAGCCACTATTTTTATCTTGATATATTAACCTCCTAGATTGTTTTGTATATATTTATACATGTAGAGTTAGTTCTTTTTTTCTATTTTCTTTTTTTTTTTTTTAAAGATTTTGTTTATTTATTCATGAGAGACACAGAGAGAGAGAGAGGCAGAGACACAGGCAGAGGGAGAAGCAGGCTCCATGCAGGGAGCCCGATGTGGGACTCGATCCTGGGTCTCCAGGATCACACACTGGTCTGAAGGCGGCACTAATCTGCTGAGCCACCCAGGCTGCCCATAGAGTTAGTTCTTAAATTAAAAAGATATATTTATCTATAAGAGACATTGAATCCATCCCCATATATATAGGAAATACAATGTGGCTCTAACATGCTTCTGAATTTCCATTTACGTAGACTTACTTCTATCATTAGTAATAAAAACAATGCTTTATTTCACATACTATTTTAACATTGAACATTCATATATATTATCACATCTGGTTTTCATACTTCTTGTGAGGGACAGATTAGATATTAGGTATTATTCTGAAATATATATACTATAGAAAACAATAGTCAAGCAGCAAAACAGGGGGCTTAACAGGGGGTTTAAGTTTTGGGTAGAAAAGGCAAATATCACACGACAATGCAAAGTCAGGTGCTAGAGAGGTCAGCAGGCTGAGGAGACGTGAGACATCCAACAAAGGGCATTTGTCTCTTCGAAAATTCACTGTCCAGGGATCCCTGGGTGGCGCAGCGGTTTGGCGCCTGCCTTTGGCCCAGGGCGCGATCCTGGAGACCCGGGATCGAATCCCACGTTGGGCTCCCGGTGCATGGAGCCTGCTTCTCCCTCTGCCTATGTCTCTGCCTCTCTCTCTCTCTCTGTGACTATCATAAATAAATAAAAATTAAAAAAAAAAAAAAAAGAAAATTCACTGTCCCAAATCCACAGGCCTTACCCTCTCAGTGTTAAATGCTGGATTAATCTGACTTGGAGAAACTAACTGATACAAAGTCCACCTAAAGTGTTATCTAGAATTCCAATCATAATTTCTTAATTTATCATAAGAGATAACATTTGGGTGGGTTAGATGTTCACACCGGCAGCTCAATCAATACAGCCATTCCCTATGAGCTAGATATATTAGAAGCCATAATTTTTTTTAAAGTTAGCTTGAAGAGCACTAACGATGATGACTATCGGTTATGTGATTCAAATTTAGCCACATACCTGTACCCATCTCTCAGGACCCACTGGCCATCCCCCCCGCCTCAAGTGCACAGAGGGCCATGCTCACCCTTGCTCCCTTCACCCTCCTTGTTCTGTTCTCTACAGTAACCCGACTTCTACTCCTACCTCCCTTCAACAAACAGGCTAAAATGGAATATACACCATATCCATTTACCATCACATTTCTGCCTGCTTCCTAAAGATTACAGCCTGATCACATCGCTTTGGGCCAGGGTATCCTCAAAACTGTTAGTTCCACATTTATGCAGTCTTCTGGTTCACTTTCACAAAGAGTTCATCTGATTCCTAAAGTGTGGATCTTGTTAGTGTAGACCACAATTTACACTCTAGCCCCCTTGCTTTTCTTGGAACAGGCATGCTCCCACTCAAGACCAGTGCTGTTCCCTCAACCCCCAGGGACTCTTCCCCTACCTCCTTCAGATCTTTATTCAGTGTCATCCTCCTGAGATGCCCTTGGATACCCCAAAATATTGAAATACCTCCCCTCTCATAAGTGATATCTCCTTTCTTTTATTTTCCTCTTTAGCTCCTATCAACAATTTCTATGTCATGAATGTTATTATTTGATTTTGTTTGTAGCCAGTCAAAATCTACTACCATGTAAGCTCTGTGAAAGCAGGAATTTTTGTCTGATTTGTTCACTGCTATATCCTCATCCTCTAAAATAGTGCCTAGGACATAATATGGAATGAGTATATACTTATGAAAGCAATGAATGAGTGGCCCTCAACCCTGGCTGATATTAACTATCATCTGGGGAACTTTAGAGATATTTTTACCCCCCCTCCCCCCAGAGATATTAATTTAAGTGGCCTTAGGGATGCCTGAGTGGCTCAGCAGCTGAGCATCTGCCTTCGGCTCAGGGTGTGATCCCAGAGTCCCAGGATTGAGTCCCACATCAGGCTCCCTGCATGGATCCTGCTTCTCCCTCTGGTTATGTCTCTGCTTCTCTCTCTGTTTCTCTCTGTGTCTCTCATGAATAAATAAATCAAATCTTTAAAAAAAAAATAAGTGGTCTGAGATGGGGCTCAGGCATTGGAATTTTTAAAAACTTACTGGATGAATCTAATGTATAGCAGAGTTAAAGACCATTAATTTAAACTTTCAGAATACAAATTTATCTCCAATTTTTGCAGGAAGAATTTACTGTTACCTCCAATAACACTGAACCACACACCCCATATCTTTTGGCTCCTCTTCATGCCTAAACTACCAAAAAAAAAAAAAAAAACACAGAACAAAATTTGGATAAGACATATATTTCATTGCAAAAATCACCCACTCATGTGAAATAGCAGACTGAAGAAAAACCATGGAAAAGATGGAAATTTTCCAGATATCTTTGGTCCTGTTAAGAATGACCAATACCTACATATGAGGAATTTCAAAAAGAAGTAAAATTCCCGAGGGCTAGAAACATTTCATATTCCTGAGGCTCTACCTGGAGATGTGCAGCTTCATAAAAAAAATAATAAAATTGCATTGGTAGGCTGGGTAAACAAAATGAAATGTTATAACCTCTTATTTCTGAAATGTAGGCCTCTCACTGACCCTCCCACCCCCAACCTCCCCTCCTGTACAGGGCTCTCCTTGCAGACCCAGTTGATACAGAACTCATTTAGCCATAATTGCTGTGTAGCCTGATGCTCAAAAAGGTGCTTGAATATGCACCAAGAAATAATTCTGATCCTCACCAGTGCTCCTTTCTGGATGGAGGAAATCATCTCTTGGCCACCCCATGCTGAGCAGAATCCATGAGCTAAAATTAGGGTTAAAGGAGCCAACATGTGGCGCCATTCTTTTGTTCATCAGTTACTTGCTCTCAGAGATCTGACAATGTCATCAGAGCAATTTTGTTCTTGGCACATTTAAGAGGCAAAAGGAGGCATGGGGGACTCAACCAAGGTAGTAATTTTCTAGGTAATCATCCTAATGTCTTCATCCTGAATGCCATTGTCTCAGTAAGTTAATTAGGGAAGTTAATTTTCACAAATGGCACAAAAATGCCCATTTGCTGGCACTCCTGCCTTGTGCCAATGCCTGGCTCAAGGTAACCAAAAAAGATAAGTGGATGCTAGGTACCCATTACCAAAGCCCAGCTTGGACCAGGAAGAACCACATCTGCCAAGCTGGCAGATGTGACCAGGGTTTGGAGTTTTCTAGGTCAGAGGAGGGAAATGCTAGCTCTGCCCTGGCAACTCAACAGTATGATGAACTTATTTCATCTATCTTCCTGGCCAGCAGCCTCTGAGACTCAGCCCACGAAAGACCAAGTGAAGCAGCTCCACGTGGCGGTGACCCGACAGAGAAGCTCTCCATGTTAGTAAGCCTAGTCTGGCCTCCTGGATTCTGTCTTGAGTGGGGATTTTCTTTCTTGAGTGCTCTGAGGCTGCAGTGAGAGGAGCCATGCACGACAGCAAATAGAATCCTTGGAAGCTCTAGCTTGTCATTCCTGCAATATGGTGACTCTGGAATGGGGCCAGGTGGTGCCAAAGCTATCTTTTCTGTCCAGGAGAAAATATGTTTTCCTTATGTGGAAGTAAAGGAGAAAAAAAAGAGAAGGAAAAGTCCCTTCACACCATTAGTGAGCTGGGAGTGCCATTCAGCTGCCAGGAAGGAGGAAAAAGAGGCTGGTGACAAGGTGTCCCTTCTCACATGGTAAGAGTCCAATCGGCCATGGGAGATGGGAAGCTGGAACTCACACCTAACTTGGAACATTTGGGGGTATTCTGTGTTGATCTTCTGGTGTATCCCACTCCAGAAGGGAGCACCACGTGGTCAGAAAAGAGCAGACTGTCTGGATCCCTAATCCCTTGATCCCTATATCTCTAATCCCTTGATCTCTATATCACTTCACATGAATTTCCATCTTGTTGAAGCCACTTTCTTTATTTTGGAAATGAAAGTGCTAACACCTGCCTCGGAGCACCGGTGGACAGATCACATCCAAATGGTTTATGCCCAGCCCCTTGCACATAAGAAATGTCAATAAATAACAACTCCCTTTATGACATCTCAGCTGAAATACAGTTTCCCCCTCCTAAATAGCAGGTTGTAGGTTTTCATCCTAATGAACTACTCGAACGAGGATCTCCAGCCTATCCCTAGTTTCAGATAGACTTTACCGTATGAGGTAACATTTCACTTCTACCACATTCAAAGTGTGATTGCCTTGACTTTGAGACAAAAAAAGGTGGGGGGTGGTAAATCGATTAGTCATTAGAACTGAATGATAGAGACCTGGCAAGATAGATTTTCCTTAGATTGCCAAATAATTTATGAAAGAAAGATCCATTTCGCCTTTGTATAGGAAAAGAAAATGTGCACACTAGAGCACATGACTGGCAACTGTCTGAAAACATGTTGGAGGACAGGAGGGGAAGAGTTTGGCAGAGTTAATTAGAAACCAGATGTATCTTGTCGGGCCTCTGCCTTCCCAGACACTCAGGTGTTCTGTGAAGTGTTCGAAATAGCAGATCCCCACTGCTCCAGTACCCACACTTCCTACTGGAACAAAGTTTTCCCTTCCTCCTCCATCATTTGGGGACTCAACTCCACCAACTTCAAAAAGACAGAGAAATGTATTTAGAACAGATACCCTGGACGTGTGCACTCTTATATCCTCTGAGAAGATAAACTTTGAAAGTGGGACAAAGGCAGGAAGCAGAAGTATACCTACGCATGCCAAAAGTTCTCGAAAGAATTCTAGGAAAGCTTGGGAAAAGATGGTTTTCTTTGCCTTACTTCAACTCTCTGAACCATATTTCCCTAAATGTTTTCTCCCTGGAGAATTGGGAAAATGGGAAATAACTCCACAAGTGTGGGTGCTTTAATGTGGAATGTTGTAAAAGTCTCCAGAAGTTCTGGACCCCCAAATCATGAGATGTCACACCAGGGAGGTTTTCTTTTGAATTAAGCATTGCTCTGTCACTGGATCCTCTTTTAAAATGCCAACATTCCAGGATGCTGGGTGGCTCAGCAGTTGAGTGTCTGCCTTCAGCTCAGGGCGTGATCCCAGGGTCCTGGGATCGAATCCTGTATTGGGCCTCCCACAGGGAGCCTGCTTCTCCCTCTGCCTACGTCTCTGGCTCTCTTTCTGTGTCTCTCATGAAAAAATAAATAAGATATTTCTTTAAAAAGCCAACATTCCTGGAAAAATGCAATTAAAATCTTCAGAGAGAGGATCTATTCCATGTCTTCTCTGTTCTAAGAACTTTATACATGTTATTTATTTCACCTTAATGACAGAAGATAATGATGGAAAATAACATTTTATCCATTTAGTACAGTGGGTGTTTAGGTGAAGGAAGATTTGCTAACTTGACCAAGATGGCCAACCCCATAGTGATGAAGGCCACATTCAAACTTAGTTCTATTAAAAAATATACTTTTTCTAATTATTTAGCTGAATTTTCCAATAGGTTATAGATTAGCTTGTACTTATGCGTGCTCAGAGCTAAAAAGAACCTATTAGCATTAGGAAAAACTTAAAAATTTGGTTGAATGCTAAATGAATATATACACCTGCACATTATGTGAAGCTAAGTGCTTATCCACTGAGTACAAAATGAAAAGATCCAATAATGTTAGACCACACTTGCTGAGATTTCTGTGTTCTTCTCTTCTTAGATTAGTAAAATAAGAAATTAAAATGTTTCCCGAGTAGGGATACGCTCAAAGATTTAGGTCTGAGAATGTTCACCCCAGTGCTGTTTCTAATAGTAAAGGTTGAAAGCTATCCAGGAGGCTGTCAACAGAGCAGTGACTGAATAATGTGATGTATTTTTATACTGGAATATACCTATCTGATACCCACAAACATTAGTGATACTGAAACAAAAAGATGTTTAAAGTATTTTTTAAATCTTGCATTTATTTATTTATTATTTATTTATTTATTTAGAGTACAAGTGAGGGGAGGGGAAAAGGGAGAGGGAGAGAGAGAATCTCAAGTAGACTCTGTGCTGAGCATGGAGCCTGACGCAGGGTTTTATCTCATGACCCTGATATCATCACCTGAGCTGAAATCAAGAATCGGACACTTGATTGAGCCACCCAGGTGCCCATGTTTAAAGTATTTTTAAGAAAAATAAGTGATCCCATATTTGATTTCAGTTGTTCTATTGATATACTGTCATATTTTGCTTCAGTTAGGATCCTGCCTGACAACTTACTGGCTATGTGTTTGAAAGTTGAACTCTTCAGGCCTCAGTTCATCACCTGTAAGATAGAGATACTAATGGTACCTACATCATAACATTATCATGCAGAGTAAATGAATAAAAATGCTTTGAACGTTTGCTGGCATGTGATAATCAGTATGCACCAGTTGTTGATATTGTTAATATTAGTAGAGATAAGAGACACATTACTATTATAGCAAGGCATCAGTGATTATCTCTGGAAGGTGGGTTTTTGGGGGCCTTACTTTCTTCTCTTGAAAAAACTTATAAATGACTTTTCAATTTTCTATGATATGTTGTCTTGTGTGAGGAAAAAGTAAATTCTAATAATAATTTTAAAATAAATTTGGTGGGCAGCCCGGGTGGCGGAGTGGTTTAGTGCTGCTTTCAGCCCAGGGTATGATCCTGGAGACCTGGGATTGAGTCCCTGCATGGAGCCTGCTTCTCCCTCTGCCTGTGTCTCTGCCTCTCTCTCTCTCTGTGTCTCTCATGAATAAATAAAATCTTTAAAAAAAATAAAATAAGATAAAATAAAATAAAAGTAAATAAAATAAAATAAATAAAATAAAATAAAATAAAATAAATTCAGTAATGAAAAATAAGATAATGCAACTCTGGTCAACAATCTTCCGTGGAATGGGAAGAATAATTCCATTTTTTTTCTACTTTAAATAATTCTCCCCTTAGTGTGTCGGCAGTGTTGCATTATTCAACCAGGGGGTCTATAGATATGTTCTTAATGGTCCAAGGGTTTTCTTATAGGATATTTTAATTTAGATTTCTAATTTCAAAAGTAATCCTAAGGAATTATACCTGGATGACCACATCAAGCCAAATACTGCCAGGTGACTTCAGCGCACTGTGTCTTTGTCTCAGGTAGCAAAAAATAATAGCTTTAATAATGATGATGCCAGTTTGCTAAATAAGGCCCTAGTGAGCTGACACCGCACTATAGGAATGAAGGCTTTCCTATTCTGTGTCAGGAATGGAAGAGAGTGTAGGAAATGAATCATGCCAAGCTCAAAAATTTAAAAGAACTTAAGTCATAACCTTTCCATATCTGTGATGGGATTTGGTTTGAAAGCACCATCTATCACAATAAACTTACACTGTTAATTTGAACTTTACGGTGTTTATACTGTTATTTATATTTAATTTTATAAATTCGTTGAGTTTTATAGTGATTTAAGAACCTTAGGCTTTTATTAGGAATTTATACTTAGTTTTATGTGTATATGCTTAAGTGGCATAATAAAAATAAACATTGGCTGTTTATGAGAATTTTTTTCTCTACAAGGGGTACATACATTCAAGATTGATAAATAACATACTGCGTAAGTTCTGACTAGACTAGAATTTTAATTTAATTTAATTCAGATATTTTAAAAACATTTTTATATTCCTCACAGTGGGCTAGCATGCTGGGTAATACAGAAGACATTTACTATATAATCTTGGTACATGATGGGCTTACAATTTTGAAGATGCTACCCAGGAAAATATTAAGTGACAATGTAAGACAGCACAGGACTCCATGCTTGGAGTTGTTCAGAAGGTAGCTTGTTTGGGGGTTAGCTCAGAGGAAAACCCCCAGAGGGCCCACTAAGGGAGGGAGAGCTGCCAGGAGGAGCTGGGACTTGAAATTCTAGTCTTGAAGGAGAGGCAGAGAGGGACTCCAGCCAGAAGGGTCTCATGGTGGGAGATGAAGAAGTGGAAACCCATCTTTTCTGGGTTTGTGAAGGGCTGGAACGGGTGCCTGTGCCAGGCCTGGGGGCAGGAGATAGACAGCTACGCTAAGTTTTTTTATCAGGAAGGTGTTATAACAAAAATGATATTTTGAAAGATTCTGAGAAAAGCTTTGAAGCTCTCACCACATGCCACACACTATGCTAAGCATAAACAAGTTCTCTCAACACAAGATGAACTCTCCCCATGAAAGAGACCCCAGCCATGATAACAATCCACATCTGAGGACCTGGACCATGTTTGATTGCTTGTCATGCTTTGATTGGACAAAACAAACAAACAAAAAGACAAGGAAAGACATAATAATCAAAGTCATAGCTGCCAGGAGAATAAGTTCTGGGTTCGGTCCATGTCATTACAACAGTGCCTGGTGCCCTGTACTGCCTCCGGACAGAAGAATTACAGAACAGCAACGAGTACAGGAATGTGAGCCTGAGTGGTTGTGTACGCCTCTCAGTAAGGACAAAGCTAAAACAAATATAGGCAGGGCATGGAGTGTGTGTGTGTGTGTGTGTGAGAGAGAGAGAGAGAGAGAGAGAGAGTTAGTGTGTGTGAATGTGTACGTGAGAGAGTGTGTGTGTATGTGAATGCATGAGAGACTGTCTGAATATGTGAGTATGTGTGTTTGGGGGACTCAGAAGGCACAAATGTTTGTCCACCTTGTCTCTAGAGGTCAGCTGGGGTCTTGGATGATTTACTCTTTATCTTCACAGGCTTCCCCAGCCACATGTTGTGGTGCAAAGTCACGCAGTCTGAAGAGCCTGGTTTAAATGCCAACCCTGCCACTTTCTAGCTTCTTTCTACCTCAGTTTCCTAGGCTCTAAAATGATGACCATGGGGTGCCTGGGGGCTCAGTGGTTTGGTGCCTGCCTTTGGCCCAGAGCATGATCCTGGAGTCCCAGGATCAAGTCCCACATCGAGCTCCCTGCATGGAGCTTGTTTCTCCCTCTGCCCGTGTCTCTGCCTCTCTCTGTGTCTCTCATGAATAAATAAACAAAATCTTTTAAAAATAAATAAATAAATAAATAAATAAATAAATAAATAAATAAATAAATCGTAGACCATAATACTTCACAGAACTAGTGAAAGGAGGAAGCAAGGGGTACCTTGTGAACACATGGTGTACGCATCCACTAGCCTTCCACTGATGGCTTCCTTTCTCGCAGTTCTGAAGGGTCTGCATGGGGGGATGAGGCAGGCACTAATCCGGGGCTGGTGGTGGACTTGCTGGAGCCAAGAGGAGGGCACCGCTGCACCATTCATGCTCCACCTTCCTGAGAGTAGTGCACTGGGCTTATATGAGAGCCCTGGGAGTAACCCCTAGGTTGCAAACAGAGCCACCAGCTGCCACTCACAGAGTCACAGCTCAGAAGTGAGGGCCACAGAGAGAGCTCAGACTCAATTGGAAAATGGGATGGAATGGGACGGGATGGGAACAGGGATAGGACCTTGCTTGGGGCAGCCACACAGAGAAGCCTCTCTGAGCTCCTACACCTGGATATGGCTGTTCTGTCCCTCAGTTCCCTTCCTCGAAAGCTACAGGACTCAGAAAAGCACAAACGAGACAATCTGAGGTCTGGAGCCATGTAGCAGGGCCATGTTGTTCAGACACTTGCCCACAGAGGAGATGAGAAAAGCAAGAGTGCACCAAATTGCCCAGAGAAATGAACTCATACGCATTGTGCTCAACCCAAACATCAATCTCTCTGCAACTGAGTAGAGAACTTCCCTGATGGGAAATCTGTTTCTTTTACATTCAGTCTATGCCTTCTCTCCTACAAGCAGCAGCTCAGAGCAGACGTGTATTCCTTCGTCGAGCTCACAGCCTCTCCTCCCCCTGACTTTGCCTGTCTACAAAAGGTCATTGATTTTATATTCTGTAGTCCTTCATTTGGCCCTTGAATTAGCCTGATAAAAGACTAATTTTCTAGAACCAAAGATAGAGCTCAGAGCAGTTTCTTCTATTTAGAGATAAATGGACTTTTACACACATACACTTGGACTCACAGAATATAATTAAAACATAAGAGAGCTTTAATGCCCACTTCAGTACTTCTGGAAACCCATTGGAGAAGAAACAGGTAAAACTTCCAACTATGAGAGTGAGTTAAGACTCTCATTGCTTTAGGGGGACAGGCTTTTTTAAAAAAAAAACACCCCTTGTAATTCACTATCCTTTCCAAGTGCAAGTCGAGGAGTTGAATCATCCCAAGGAGGACCAGGAATTTAGAGTTTAGAGTTGGTCAGGGGAGGATGTCCTCAGCAAAAGTAACCCACCAATCTTTTAACGATGATAACTGAGAGTAAATCACGCATTAAATTTCAAGCGTAACTTTAGCACCTGAATCCAAACTATTGAATTATGAGAAAGGTGTGTCAGCCAGCTTTGGAACAGGCCTGTGGGCTTCAACTATAGAGGGGGCACAGGTGACCAGATAAAAAATTAACCTCTTTATCAAGTGGGCTTACCTTAGAGAAGCCTCAGCCCCCAAAGGAGATCATTACATACAATCTTTAATTCAGCCAAAATTAATTGGCTATCTCCTGGTGCCTGAGCAGCACTGAGCTATGTGTTACTACTTAACGGTAACTTAGTTTAGCAATTAGTGTAAAGTTAGCTTGAATCACTCATCCAGCTGAGTTAAACCAATCTTCCTAAACCCCTTTCAATTCAGTATTCTTATCAAGCACTGGATTCATAAAACCAGCTCTTTGCTGCACAGTACACACCCTTCTAGTCTTCTTATCTGGAAGAAAAATGAATAAATTGTGGTCCCCGAGTTCTTTGAGTACATCATCCTATTTCCATAAGGGTCTTCTGGAAGAATAGGCATAAACATCTCCAATATGTATGTACACACACACACATTCACGCACACACGCAAACACACCCATACACAAATAAATTATATGTAGGTCTGAGAGGCCTCATCCACTTCCTCAATACCCACATGTTACATGTTCTTCTTGCCCCCAAACTGTCTGCTAGAAGCAGAAGACATGCCTCTTTACCTCCATCGAATGGGCTGGGGAGAGAGTAAGTGACAGACCAACAAGAAATAGAGGGAATCTCAGCTCTACCCATCTTCCTTCTCAATAGAGTGGAAGGTGAGTGGAGAGAGCATGTGCTCTCACCCGAGTGCTGGGAGAGCCAAAGCTCCATTGGCTGTCTCCCTGCTTTTGTGGCACTTTGTTCTGCTGGCCCCCAGAGTCAGCATGATCTAAACCCCTTAGTTTGGCTGTCTGCTGCTTACATGTCTCCGGGAAGTACCTCTGGGGTGCAGGGGAGAAATGAGCATAGAGGGAGGTAAAAAGCTGTTTGGAAATGTGACTTTGAATATATTAAGCCAGATCTTTCTGCATGGAAGCAATCTGAGAAGGACAGTGATGAGGGCATGATTGGGGGCGATTGGGGGTAGGTGTTTAGGCAACAAAACCACACTGGCCATGCGCTCTGGAAGATCTAAACTCTAATTTAGCTAGAAGACTTAATGATTTTAATGATTTGTTGTGATCTCAAAACAACAGTTAAGAGATAAATCCACATCATTAAGACTATTATGGTGTTTTGCTCCATTTAGCAAATGGTGGTGGGTTGAGGGGCTTGGGTTGGATTTTTGAGGTTGTTTTGCCATGAAGACACCCACACTTAAATAATAAAAATGAGCTCCTGGGGCCCAGGAGCAATTGGCTCCCAAATCCTTTGCCGGCAGAAATAGAAAGATGTCCTTGAAAACTTAACCCAAAAGTTTACTTAAATGCCTTTTCTGTGTATTCTGGGCAGAAAGCAAACTAGCACAGAAAATTGAAAGTTGATTGTTTTTCATCTTGGCTTGAAGCCCCAGTCCAGAGGAAAAGATACGTGGTTCCTAGTGCCTTGATGCTCTGGGGGGAAATCTGATCATGCTCCTAGAATGAAAAGTCGAAGCCCATTCCCATTGTTATGTACAGAGTGAAGGTCTGGTGTTTACACTGTTCTTTATGTGGCAAGGGCCCAGAACTGTCAAAATAATAAAACAGTACAGTTGGCTATTTGGAGTTCTTTATTAACTGCCACTTTAGCATATCTACAGTACAATGACCATCAAAATTGAATAGTGATTCCAAGGCACTAAATATATTCTGAAATGCTTCTAGAGCCATCAGCAAAAGCTCCTGTACAGAGTCTCTGTTTTTTAATCTTTTTGCTTTTTACTGGTTTTTTGCCTGAAGATACTGTCTTTCCTATAGCACTCTCAAGTGGCTTCACTGTGAAAATTCTGGAAATCTCTAGGGCCTCATGCCCCTGGTGACATTGCCAAAGGGCAGGCTATCTCTCTTCCATTCTCCTTATCCCATTCCCTTCCCTGTCTCCCTCTTAATCCCCTCCAGCTCTGAGGCTCATGCCACCATACTATATGATCCTCTAGCCTACTTATCTGTAGATTCCCAGATGGATGAACCCTCCCCCTTCCTTGATGACTTTCGCTCCCAGTTTACTGATATTCTGAGTGCAATACAATTCCTGTCACAATCCTTCATTATGTTAATATGTCTAAATATGTTCCTTTCAATATCCTCGCCTCTCGGTTCCATGATGCATTCTCCTCCCATGTCCCAGCCACCCAATCCCATGGTCTTTTCCTAGACCCTGTCATTACCAATAACTGTGTCCCCTTCTTAACATCAATTTTAAACATCTAATTGTCCTACTGGTAGATCTTATCTCTTAATACTCTCTGTCTTACTTCTATTTGCTGGCCATTATAGCTTCCTGGATATTCCTTAGACTCCAGAAGAATATTTTCTTTTGCAGATTTGTCAGTTCATCTGCCTGGAACATGCTTTCCATCAGATATCCTCATGGCTTGTACTACCAACTCTTTATGTCTCTCCTCGTGTGCCATCAGCAAGCTTTTCCAATACTCTATTTAAAATAGAAATTCGCCTTTTCCAAGCTCTTCTTATGCCTGCAACTCCAGCTTTCTTCTTAGTACTTTTCACCATTTGCTGTATTACGTAGTCTCTATTTATTCTCTTATTGTCTGCGTGCCTCGGCTGGAATGCAAACTTCATGAGAGGCTCAAGTTTGTTTTACAATATTATTTTCCTGATGCATTTAAGAGTGCTTGGCACATCATGGACCCACAAATATTTGTTGGTTAAATAAAGATCGGGCCAAAAGAATAAATACATTAAGTAAGTATTTATTAAGAATTAATGATGTACCCAGAACTCTGCTACTTCCTATAGGAAAAAAACAAACAAACAGTATTTGCTCCCAGTTCCTTAAGGAACCTATAATCTAGTTTGGTATGAAGATTACGCTCAAACTACATTTCAGTCTCTTTTTGCCTACAGGACTGTGATGAAGTTTAGTCCACAGCAATGGCCTACAACTTCAAGTGACAGAGAAATGTTTGGTGGTGCTGCAGAGGAGAATCTTCCTTTCAGTTTGGAATTTAATTTAATAAATGACACTTCTCACTAAAGGTAACAAATAAAACCCTCACCTTCATTTTAGAGTACCAGAGAAGGTAGGAAGAATACTGAAGGTATGGCAAGAGACCACGGTGTGCAGATAAAATCTACACATATGATAAAGAGAGAGGGAAAAGAGAGAACAGGGAAAGTGAGCAAATTCCTAGGGGACTAACCTAGAGCCAGCAGCAAGCACTATGCACAGCTTGCTGGGGAAATATACAGCTTCCATAAAAACTTATGTAAACCAACTGTGTAAGCCAACACAGACAGGACTTTGTAATAAGTGCTCTCAGAGGAAGGCATCAGCCATCCCAGTCCCAGATGTACCAGGACTAATTCTCACTGGGAGACAGAGAAGGATTTTTAAAAATAAAATGAACACACATACCCAACACAAAGCAAAAAAGAGCATCCAATCTGCTCAAATGTGAGACTCTTCACTTGGCCATGCAGTGAAAGATTCTCAAGTTAATTGGCTTAGTGAGAAGGGCCAAGAGTTATTATTAAGTTTACACACAGATTTTATAGTTTTTTTTTCAATTACTGTCTAGGTTAACTATGTAGAAATCTCTATACGATTTCATGCTATAGTAGAGTAAAGGTTCAGCCATTTCAAATTGATACTTGGTTCTGTTCTCTCTTTCATCTATTTATTCATTTATCTAAGAACCATTAATTGAGTACCTGTTGTTCCCCAGGCACTATTCCTATCCATCTTCCATTCTCATGAAGCTTACATTCGAATGGAAGGAGGCAGACAGCAAATAAATCACCCAGCATTTATAAAGTCTATCAGATAATGGTAAGTGCTATGGAGAAAACCAGGACAAGAGGAAGTGCCAGCAAAAGCTAGATGGTTATCAGATCAAATGGCTTGATTTGAGAAGGTCTCATAGGGTGACATTAGAGCAAACCCCAAAGGAGGTAAGGAAGCAGTTATTTGGAAATCTGCAGGAGAAGCATTTCAAGCAGAAGAACCATCAAAGACAAACACTAGGGTGTCAGCAGGCTTTCTTTATTTGAGGAACAGCAGAGATGTTCACATTGCTAGAATATCAAGTAGGAGAGTGGTAAATGAAATCAGAAAGGTAGCCATGAGCTTGATCGTATAAGGTCTTCCAAGTCATTGAAAGAATTTTACCTCTCACTCCAAATGCCATGGGAAGCCCATGGAGGCTTTTGAAGAGAGGAGTACCACGAGCTGACACCCACTCAGTTCCATTCTGGGGACTATGCCGAGAATGTGCTGTGGTTGGGTGCAGAGCCAGGGCAGAGCTCAGGAGGCCCATCTGCGGCTGTTACAATAATTTTGGAGAGAGGTGATGATAGCGGCAAAACTGATGAGAAGTGCTTGCATTCTAGATCTAGTTAAAGGTTGTAAATGTAGATTAACAAGTAGACTGCATTAGTTAAGAGGGAAAGAGAAGAGGGAGGGAAGCATGGGACCAAAGCTTTTCGTTCAGTTACTAAAAGGATGAAGCTGTCATTTACTGAAGATGGAGAAGACTAGACAAGGAACAGGGTTATTTTGGCGGGGGGGTGTTGCAGTTGATTTTTGGAATATTCTTTTTAATATGCTGATTAACATCTGGGCAGAGACATACAAATCTGAAGTTCTGAGACAAAGAAACAAACTCCCTCATGTTACTTTTACAATCATGTATGACAGTAGCTGGATTCACGCAATCTATAATAATCAAGATTCTGAATTTTATTTTGGGCAAAACCCGAGATACTGCACTTCTTAAAGTATTTTCTCTTCAGGTCTATTTCTCCCAGGGTATGATACATATTGCAAAGATTAAGTGCTAAACTGTGTGACATCAACTGTAAATGTTAACGAGGGTAAAGCAGAGGGAAGTTGGTGGGAATTAGAGTCACCGAGAAAAGCTGCAAGGGGATGTGAAGGACAGGTGGTTTGGAAAGCATCATCAGGGGCATGACTGGAATTTCCTAGCAAGAGACAAACTGAAGCAATAGTGCATGGATGAGAAAGAACAAGGTGCAAAGGTAGATATGAAGAAATGCCATCCCCCCTCAAAGAGGAAGGGCTTTCTCCCAGTCTAGCATTCCTATAGGCTCCAGGACATGACTTACTGTGCCCACGAATTTTTCAGGCAATTTCCAGAGAAATGAGGCCTTCAAGGAGGAAAAGATAACATGGTCTTCCAAAAAAGTATAATTGATAGGTTCGTATTTTTATAAATATTAGAGTGATATATTTCAATACTATTCCCAAAGTGGCAAAACTTCACCTTTGAAATTGTTCTGAGACAGTGACAGGAGAGTTAGAGAACCTGACTCCATGAGCAAGCAAAGCCAGAAGGTCAGGTATTTGTAAGCTGCCAGGTGGCATATATCAACAATCCATATCGAGCACAAAAATTATACTTAAGAGTGACCCAAGCAAGAAGGCCGGTGTGTCTGTGTGTGAGGATGGGAAGAGTGGTATGTTAGTATTTTGGAGTGTATACTGCCTAATAAAGCAGAATTATTAAAGGATATTAGATAGCTCATGGAATTTCCAGAAAAGCTAGAGAACCTATTTCAGATGCAGCATCTTCAGGAAAAATATACCATTGGAACAAGAATGAGAGTGATTCCACTGCCACAAAGCAGAGACTCTGGGCTTTTGCAGCCAGGACTGCTGTGAGCTCAGTGTCCAGCTCCTGTGTGCCACTACACTGACTGCATATGGCAGAGAGCCTCTCCTTCTACACACATTTTCTTCTGAATCCAGGACTTACGTGGGTTTCTGATCACAAGCCTATGTCAAAGCCTGCCCCAGATGCAGGGGAAACTGGGAGACCAAGATCTGATTTCTACATTGCAGATAGAAGGTGGGAAATGCAAAGGGAAAAAAATCCGTTCAAAGATGCTGGACATCCATAAAAACTATAAATGTCCAAAGAAGGGGACAAAATCAACCCCATCAAGCCTCTGAATATGGGAGGACATGGGGAAGGGCAAGAAAGGAAGAAACAGGATGATCATGTGTGTCTCTCGGACTTCAGCTGTGTCATTTAGGCTCAGAATGAACAAACACTTCAGATCATGAGGCTAAGGTGGGGAGAGAGGACACCAGGGACCTCTGTCCCATTTGCTGGGTCCCTTAAACTGATCCTGTAGGGATCCGGATGGTAGCCACGCCATCTGGATGGAAAGTGTGGTCCAGGACCTGTAGGACTCAAAGTTTGGTTTTGCTCGACCACTCTCACTTCAGATGGACTGAACACAGTTAGCTTTTCTTCCTATTCTGCAACCTGCAGGCTTGAGAGAAACACTGCAGGTGTTATAGACAAAATAAAGAAGATTAATTTTTCCAGGTTGTCATGAGAGTTGATTTTATAGCTCTATCAGCCCGACCAAAGAAGGAGGCTTACGCACATTGCTTTCAGAAATCATAGCAAAGAAATAATTGCAGATAGGATGGGGAAGTCATGGATCAGAGAGCACAGCTCTGTAAACACTGTCCAACTCTCTGGTTCCCTGAAAAAGTGTGGTGTCCCTGAGAGATGAGAGGAACACCAGCTGAGTCTCTGCAACTAGAAGCTGGAAAGAGATGGCAAAGAAAGCCGCTCAAAACTGGGAGGTTGGTTTTGTGGCACCATAATGAACTAGGCCAAGGGATCCTCTGGGACAGATAGGACAGACATTACTCTGGAAAGAGAGTGGTGCCTGGGTGAGTAGGGTAGCAAGGACATGGGTGGGTGAGGAAGAGGCTGGAGCGGAGGAGTTGCAGAGATACTTAAAGGCCAAGAAGGGGAAATTAGACTTGATGCCGGAGGAAACAGGGAATGACCTAGGTTTTCATATTGGAAGAGAACCAGGATAGAACAGACGTTAAGGAAGATCCTGCTACTGTGGACTAGAGAGAGAGAAGGTGCAGAATGTAGAAATCACCAGAATCCCAGGAAGGCCTCAGCCTTTTGTAGGGTGGACACTGTGGGAGTGAAAGAGGCCACAGGGGCACCAGGGTGGCTCAGTTGGCTAAGCTTCTGCCTTCAGCTCAGGTCATGATCCTGGAGTCCTGGGATGGAGCCTTGCATTGGGATCCTTGCTCAGTGGAGAGTCTGCTTCACTCAGCAGAGAGTCTGCTTCTCCTCCTCCCCCTGCTGCTCCCCTGCTCATGCTCTCTTCTGCTTTCTCTCTCTCTCAAATAAATAAATACATTCTTTTAGAAAGAGAAAAGAAAGAAAGAAAGAAAGAAAGAAAGAAAGAAAGAAAGAAAGAAAGAAAGAAAAAGAAAAAGAGGCCACATACACCAAACAAAATAATGCAAGTTGCTGTAGGAAGGTGGCTGTCAGGAAAAATGACTCCAGAGATTTAAGAGCCCTCAAAAGACAGGAGGTTGAAGAAGGAGCTGATTTTTCCCCATGGGAGAAGATGATAGTGCTAAGTTTGAAGTGGTGGTCAAATTCCAAGTTTTATTGCACTATTAAGGTGTTTAGCATGCATGATGGAGTCCAGGATGGAGTTAGGATGGAGTATGGCATCATGTGCAGCCCACCCTGGCCCCAGACTTGCTGGATTGCCGATTCTGTTCCATCCTTCCTGCAAGCTCACCAGACCGCCTGTGGCATTCTTTCCCTTTCTTCTTTCTTGTGGAATTATTTATGGATAGAAATCTAGTAAAGATATTAAAATGGCTAAAAGACATGAAGACCCAAGACTCCGAAAACTTCAGCTATTTGCCCCAAATCACACAGGAAATATGTGGGAAAGAAATATCATAGCCAGAATTCCTTGACCTTTTATAACCCTCTTTCATGAGATTGCTTGGCAATCAATAAAGTATGCTTATTATCTACATAGTAGTAAGAGACGTGGAGAGAAAAGTGTTCTTTTGGCCCATTTCTGTGCGGATGAAGTACTTCAGACCAGAACTAGAGTCACTGCTGAAAGGAGTCCCAGACTGGGGACAAAACTAGGTCAATGAAGCATGGATTTAATTGCTTGTATTTTGCTAATTGCACATTTTGTCCCTATAAGTGCTGTTGTTTCCTCATTTACAGGGTCAGAATTGCTCACTGGATTAAGTGATAGAGCCTCTGAATCTCTATTCCCTGATATGTCATCTGGTCATCCCCCACTGCCAGACAATGGTCCTCAGAGAGGCCAGCATTGTGTTCACTTGCCTTTTAGTCACCAGTTGGTCATGGATAGGATTCTAATTTTGTCATCAACACAAAGCCATCTGTTTGAGGTGGTCAGTTGGCTTGGTTGGCCCACCATCAATGCTATCTATCTCCCAGTTAGCCTGGATATGGTATGGGTTCAATAATATTTGTTGAACTAAAGAAGAGGGTTCTCTGCAGCACGTATTGGGTTGAGGGTGTTACATACCTTGTGTCATCAAATCTTCATGAGAATCACATAAGGTAGGTGTTAGTTTCCAATTTTTTTCAGTTGAGAAGATCAAGATCCAGAATGATTGCCTAACTTGCCTGCAGTCCTATTTCTAAATAAGCTGAAATTTGTCTACTCCGAAGACATCATCTTTCTACCATCCCAAGTGACCTCCCATGGTCCCAGTCAGATTGCCCAAGCAAATGTAGATAAATTTGTCTCTGATACTTTCTATTCTTGATGGAGGTTTAGAAAAGGTACAAGTCTGTGCTCAAAAATACCCTTGTGGACGAATAGGAAGAAATGCAGTATGGTCCTGTAGCTGATCCAAATCATGACTGATCATGTAATAATTCCTACAAAAACCCACAGATCCTCGTAACCAAACAGTTGTTTGACAATTGAGGGATGAACAGCTAACCAGCAATTGGCCTAACTGGAAGGTTAAGATTGAAACAAAATCCTCCAAACATTCTGATACTGGATCTTTCTGATTTAATCTTAAAGTTTCCAAGCTGAAAAGAGAAAAATGAGACTTTACTTCCATTAGCCAAGGTTATCTGAAACAAATCCCAGGTAGGTACTTTGAAGAAAGAACCTATCAGACTTCTGGTTCAATTCCCAATAATTTCCTCAAGATCTTTCTTTGAAAAAATTATTTTAAATTCATTCGTGTAGCATTACAGGACTAAAGAAGCTTTACACAAAAGAAAGCTAAACCAACCCCCCCCACACACACACACACAAAATCCAACCACTTCAGTAAATACAGCAATTTTCATTTAATTCTATTCAGAACTTGTGCGTTCAAAAACATAATTTTATATAATTTAAAGCAAGGTACAGGTACAATTTCATTGTTTAACATAAAATTATATAATAAATATTTTCTATGCTGACAAATAAACCTCATATCTATCATTTAAATTTCTGTAATATAGCATTATATTGCATGATATTGTCATTATTTAACCATTCCTATACTGTTCAGATTGCTTCCAATTTCTCACTATTATAAATAATACTACAATGTATCATCTTCATGTAAATAACATATTCCTTCTTTAAGATTATTTACTTAAGATATATTCCCAGAGGTGGGATTACAGAGTCAATTTGGTTTACGTACTTTAGAATTTTTATTCACCTGAGGTATTACTTCCCGAAAACAGCCTGCTACTGTAACATCACTGTCATTTGAATGTATATAATAATTTCACAAAGATCTCACCCTGATTCTCTCTCTCTATTCTCTCTCTCTCTCTCTCTTTTAAAATCTGCCTGGTATAAAACTTCATTCCATTTTTTCAACATTTGATCCGTATGTGGACCTTCACTATGACCACATGCCTCCCCATAACTTCTGGCTTCAATCTCTCTTCCTTACTACCCCATAATTTTGTCTAAGTTCTTACAATGTGGTAGGTATTGCACTAGATGCATAGAAATAGAACAGCAGAAGAAGTAGGCCTTCTGCTCTCAAGTACCTTTCAGCCTAGGTGGGGAGTCAAATAAGAAGGAAAAAAGGGAAATTTTAATACCATGTGAGAAGACTTTATTGGACAGAAGTTCAGGCACTAAGGGAGGACAGTGAGGGAAGGGTCAAACCAAACACTGGAAAGGAAGAGAAGGCTTCCCATCAGAAGTCATTTCCAATGGAAACCTGATGGACAATTTGGAGTTAAAAAAGATGGAGTATGGAGGGTGTAATGGGGGATGGAAGGGAGTGTCCCAAGTAGAAGCAAATAACTGGGACACTTGCTTAGAAGCAAGAGAGAACAAGCCTAAGTGCAGAAAGAATGGCTTCAGGCGGCTAGCCAGCCAGAGCTCCCCAACGTCAAACACAGGAGGGTCCATGGGTTTGGGCCTGCCTCCCCTCACCCTCCTGATGCTGTCTCTACCTTATCCACCCATCTGCAACCCTGTTCATCTTCCCCCCACACTGCAGCCTCTGGCAACTCCCAACTGCACTCACAAATGGGGAAACTGAACACCTGTGTTGCTCCTGCGCTGATATGGAGTGATGAGCTGGGGAGTGTGTGGCCAGGCACGGTTTTCTTTATGTGTTGGAACAGAAAAGAATATGCATAGATAAGCTGTGCCCAGCACACAGCAAACCCAGCAGCGGCTACAGTCTGTCTTGTGTCTTCACCCTAGGCAAGCCCCTCAATTCATTTCTTCAGACATCCTTCAGAAATTGCCAGAGTGGTTTCCCACTGTCAGATTGCACTGCAGCCCCATGCATCTCTTCACTACAAAGGGAAAGATTAGCCAGAGACAGAGATAAATGGATTTACGGTCCTAGGGAAGTTAAGCACACACTGTGTGAGAGTTTCATTTCCACTGAATTAGAAGCTCTGGCTCAGCACGGATGGAACAGTGATGCTCCTTTAAAAACACAAAGTAAATAAAAACACAAAGAAGTCTTTCCATTTGTTCTGAGGGAGCTTCATGCATACATGCTCTTCCTCCATCCTATCTAGGAACATCAGCCCCTCTCTTACTGACTTTGTGCTACCTCAAAGCTTCAAGGATTGACCTTACCATTAAATAATGTCATAAAATAGTTGGATTTCTTGGGGACCAACCCCTGCAGCCTCCGCAAACCTGAAGTTTCATTAAGTCCCAAGACATGGGGAGAGCAGAAAACACACCAAGCGTAGGGCAACCAGCATTGAATGAATCCTGGTATAACAGCTGCTAAGTGGGAATAAAGGTAGAAGGGCATCAGTTCTGTTTGGCTGGCATTCTCCGGCTGGCCTTTCACAGTTTTGCGAGATTCTACACAGAACAACAAGGGTTGTCATGATTGCACGACACTGCAATTTCTCACCTTGCCCTCTGTTTGCCGCAGGCCCGGAGCAATCACTCTTTTGCAGGTGCGCTCACCCCATCTCAAGCTCATTCTCCAACTAGCAAAGGGGTTTGAAAGGCAGTGAAGAGTACAAGGCTTTTGTTCACTTTTTAACCTAAGATATGTTTTTAAATTTAGGTGCTACCAGTGAAAGAGTATTTATTTAGGTTATGACTCAAAACTCAAATTCCACCAGCTTCCACCAAAATGTGTACCATTCTATGTCCCAACTATCCACCTAAAGATTCACCTCCTTTTGAAATTTTTCCTGACCTCATTTTCTCCAGATATCATTGACCAGGTGTTTTACTATACCTAAAGCATTATTTAATTATAGCACTAAAACCCTTTCCTTTGTTGACTCATTTACACGCCTACCCTACTGAACAGCAAGCTACCCGTGGCAGGTAGTATTTTCTGAGACAGCCACAAAAATTCTCCCACCATACGTATTCTCATACAGTGTGACCTTGACATACCTTTCCTTAAGAAATGGGATCTGTGTTCACTTCCCCAGAACCTATTTTTGGCTGTGGGTTGCATGTAACTAACTGAATGCATTGAAAGTGATGTGTAACCTAACTTCCAAGAAAAAGTTAGAAAAGGCATCACACCTTCTGCTTACCACAAGGACATTCTCCTTTGGAGTCCTATTAGATGTCCAGCCATCCCAAGACTGCCTTGTAGTGAAAGAGCCAACAGCCCCAGCTGTCTCAGCCAACCAAAAGGATCTTTTGCTAGATATACCTTCTGATTATGACAGCCTTCAGCCATCTGGTCACACTCAGACTTGAATTTTATCATCTGAGGCCAGAGACATTATGGAATACAATCACACTATCCCTCCCATAACCTCTGAATTCCTGTTCCATCGAATCTGTGAGCAAAAGAGATAAACAAGCACAAAGCTTTGGAATAGCTCATTATGAAGCAATAGTTATCTGGAATACCATTAAGGACTGAAACTGGTACCATTCATGTTTATAGTCTCAAAGTAAAGTGTTCAATATATGTTAACGGTCGAAATGAATGCAGATAGTTTCTTTTTAAAGTATGCCCAATTATGAACCAAGCTGTGATATATACCAAGAGTGGACCTCCCAACACAAAAGAGCTCCTAAGATGCTGAACTCTGGAGAAAACAAGAATAAAAGCTAAAATATTATCAGAATTTATCAAACAAATCTGCCTTCTGCTGGTCAGAAATGGGCCTTGCTTTATTTAGGATGATAGAGATTTGCAAGCTGATAAAAATGTTAATTGTTGATATTTAATAATTTATAGATTCCTTACTTTGCAATTTATTTTATGATTTATTTAATTTGGGTGGAGGTTGCAAAGAAGCAGAGCAAAGACCAGGTATGGCATGTTTCTCATCTCTCTTGGATAGGTTCCCAGAGGTTCAGACTGAAATGGCTCAAGGTCTTTTCCTATGTAAAAAATTTTGAAACAGATGGCTAAATGTTGGATATTCTCTGATTAAACAACAAAAACATAGGTTATCTTTTATTTTTTTATCGGTTATCTTTTAAAAAGAAAAAAAGAGAGAGAAAAGAAAGGGAGAAAGGAATAGAAGAGATCCCATTAAACTGTATTCATTTCTGAGTACATCCTTGTGAAGGGATAGGGATCGGAGGACAAAGGAGAAAAAAGAAAATGAAAAAAAACAAAACAAAACAAAACAAAAGAAGAAACAACTACCACAAGCATTGCTGGGAGCACAATTTTGGTTTTGTTTTCATTTTTTCCTTATTCCCCCCTGGGCTAATTAGACACTGGACTGTATCTAGAGGGAATAGGCCAGTAGACACGGTTGTACTTGGGATTCTGAGTTGGACCACTGTTCTTGTGTCAACCTTTATAAGTGGGCCTGTCAATTCTGTGATGTTGCGGAACTACCCCTCTAGGTAGAACAAATGTTGTTTAATTTGCTGCATGAAAGTTTTGTTAAATAAATCATACATTCATGGAGCTGAGGAAATTAACAGGAAACTTTGCCTGGGAGGCTAGACATATTGTACAGAACTTCAAATAACCCGGAGCACACTTTGCAATTCAGAAGATGTATATATGCCTGGGTTTGCGAAGGCAACACTGTTTTATTTATATATGTATACACACAGTGGTACTGTATACAGATATCTGTGTGCATATATGTATGAATAAAAATTTGATCTTTATGTGTATATCCATTTTTTTTCCTTCTCTACAATAAAGGCCCTTCCAAAAAAAAAAAAAAAAAAAGAAGGCTGTGTTTCAGTGAATAGGTCTGAATCATCTTAATTTAGTTAACAATCATCCGAGTGACTGGTAAGAGTTGTGCTTGGTGTTGGAAGAGCAAGAAAAATAAAACATGGTTTCTGAACGCAAGCATTAAATTCTAGTCGAAAAATGGAGAAAGCTCAAGCCGTCCTTAGGACAAACTATATTTGCACAATATCCAGTGGTCTCAGAATTGCATTCATCTCAACAAGTATTTATTGAACACCTATTATGTGCCAGTCCCTGCACAGTCACAAAAAAGAAGTAAGGCACCATCCCTTTAAAGGATTATAATATGAAAGAGGGAGATAGAAAAGCAAACAAATAATTATAATGTAGAGAAACGTAATGTGTGGGAATAGAAATGTGTAGAATGGGGAGCCACCACGCAGGAGAGAGTGACTAACTTAGACTGGAGTGTGACAAAGGAACACAAAAGGATTAGAGGCATGGAAAAGCCTCAAACAGTGACATGAAAACTGGGTTTTAGGGAATAAATAGGTGTTCCCACTGGGAACTCAGGAAGGAAACATCCCATGTGGAGAAATGGAAGGTGAAATGATGGAAGGATATAACGTAGCAAGGTTGCTTGGGCAACTCCAAAGAGTTTATTGTTGCTGGAGTAAAAACAATGTGTGACTATGGCAAAGGGTGAAGGCAGAAGAAAGGATGAGAGAAATGAGGAAAGGAGGGGAAAGGCTAGGGAAGTAGGTAGGAACGAAGCCTGGTTACAAGGAGCTGGATGCTTTGAGCACAAAAGCCTGTTGGTGGTGATCATCGTGAACAGCATCTCCCTCACCTTCCAGTAGTGAGGAGGTGAGCGCATCGACAGCTCCAGAGACCAGCCAAGCTAGCAAAGAGTAGGAAAACCAAGCAACCCTAGAAGAGTTGGAAGACTCAGAGATGTTCATCCTGAAAAAGTGACTTAGTTGAACAGTGATGACTGTTAATATTTGCAGAGGAGCCATTAAACGTATTTCCTGCACCTTTAGAGGGCTGGGCTGGGAATGATGAGTGGGGCATCCCAGACAAATACACGTTGACTCCATAGGAGGCCCAGCCAAGCCTGGCCAGGAATGAGCTGGGCTCTGTTGAGAGTGGGAAGCGTCTGCAGCTGAAGTGGTCAAGCAGAGGTGCGTCACATTGGGCAGGAGTGCTATGGAGGGAATCACCACACTGAGGGCTGCTTGGCCAGAGGTAACCTTCTCTAAGGTTCCTTCCAAGTCAAAAATTCTATGATGAGGATCACAAATGCAAATATCCTAGAGGGCCAGGTCAGCAACATCAAAGAACAAAGCGCCCAGGTAAGAAAACAGAGACCTGTGGCTAACTGTGCACACACGCTTATAATCGTGTTCTCATTTATTTTTTTAAGATAGTTGAATGACATACGAGTCAAACAAAACCCGTCTGTGGGCCTTATCTGACCTGCTGACCTCTACTATGGGTCCTTCAATCTGTATTCTAAGTCCTGAGGTCTAGGTTCCTAAGTTCCATCACTTATTAGCTATATATGTATGTGTACACCTTAGCTGTCCTGATCTTTGGCCACTTGTCCTGTTGTAGATCCCCAGGTCCTGGCGGCTCCATGAGGGGCCTCGATGAACACTGAGTCCTGTGTCAGCTCTCATTTCTCTCCCAACTGCAGGCAAAAGCAAAAACCCAGGAGGACAGAGTACAAGCTTGGATAGACAGGAAGCATTATTCTTGTGTCTTTATTCCTTAAAAGGGTACTGCCTACTATAGAACTCTGTGGCGGATGAGTAGAGACGAGTTCTTAGTGACGGAGGACAGTATCTTAATCAACTTTCTTGGGTTTTTAAATTTTTTTAATTTTTGACATTCAAAATATACTATAGAAAAGCACCGAGAGTAATCCACCAAAAGCCCATGCACCCAATGCCAGAACTGATAAATTTAAATGTGTAGGACACCTGGGTGGCTCAGTGGTTGAGCGTCTGCCTTTGGCTCAGGGTGTGAGCCCCAGGGTCCTGGGATCGAGTCCTGCATTGGGCTCCCCACAGGGAGCCTGCTTCTCCCTCTGCCTCTGTCTCTGCCTCTCTGTGTGTGTCTCTCACCAATAAATAAATAAAGTCTATAAAATAAAATAAAAAATAAATTTAGATGTGCATCACACATGGTTTTTATAATAAAACCTTACAGATGTGACTAAATCTTCTGGGTCCGCCTCTGTAGTTCCGGTCACCCCCTTCTTCACCAGAAGTGGTTGGTATCCTCTGTCCTTCTTGTACTTACACTTCCACACATAGTGTTTTATTCTTAAAAACTTACATAAATGTTGTTATATCCCACATATCTGTATGTACTTCACAATACTTCTCTCACCCAACAGTGCAATCTTAGAGACGCATCCAAGTTGATATATATAAATTTAGTTCATTAATTTTAATTGCTAACTGGAATTCTATCCTATAGTACACTGTACCATATACATTACAATATATCCAAATTCATTTTTCCCCTAAATTAAACCCTCTTTAATTGCTCGTTTATTTTTAAAAACTGCATGGAACATCATCATATATATTTTTCTTTATATATGACTAAACCTAAGAGGGAAATTGCTGGGACAATCAGGTACCTCTACGGTGTCAATTCTGCTAGATATTGCCAACTTGCTCTCTACAGTTTGGGTGCCAATTTGTACTCCCTTCCGCAGAATATATGAATACCTATTTTGTCAAATCTGCTCACCATTTGGTATTCTCAGACTTTTAAAAATGTTGCCAATCTGATGGGTTGGAAACATGAAGGTTTTAAATTGCATTTCTGTGATCAGTGAGGTTGGGCATATTTTCATCTCTCTTGGCAGTTCTAGCCTCTTTCATGAAACATGATCGTATCGTCTGCCTGTTGTTCAGCTGGATTTTTGGTCTCTTTTTGGTGGTGGTGGGGCGGGGTGGGGGGAGCACATTTCCACATACTAGTTAGCAGCAAGTAATCTGGTGCTGGGTTTCAATTGAATGAGCATGAGTTTCAATTCCAAATTTGTCACTTAATAGCTGTTCATCCTTGGGTGTGTTACTTAACCTCCCTGTGGCTCATTTTCTTCACCCCTAAAACAGACATTAACATAATATCTCATACTATTATTATGGTGGTTGAGACAGTTAATACAACTAACCAGCTAGAACAGACTATGGGATATAGTAGGCATTTAATAAATATTACGCACTAACATTATTTTAGTATTGAAAGTAGTCTTTATATATATTCTGGATAGATTCTTTGTGTATGTGGTATGTTGCAAGGATCTTTGTCCTTTGGTCTTGATAACTTCTGTTATGTAGGTATTTTACATTCTGATGTAAATTTATCAATTTTCTTTATGATTTGGGTTTTTCCATGAATCAAAACATATTTTTCTTCACAGAATCATAAAGTTGTCCTCCTATATATTTTAAAACCATTTTAACAAGTTTAGGCCTTTAATCTACCTAAAATTTATTTTTATATAGAAGTAATGCTCTAAATCTCTTTCTTTCCATACAAATAGCCAGTTATCCCAGTAAATTCTAATTTTTCAGGTGACCTCTATCATAAATCAAGTTCCCATGGAAGCTAGGGTTTATTCTGAAATTCTTAAGTCTGTGTAATTAATCTATTTTAAACTCTGCTAATATCATAGCATTTAATTACTATAGCTTTAGAATAATTCTTGATATCCAGGAGAGCAAATTGTCTTAATCGTATTGTCCTGCCTATTCCTGAACATCTACTCATACACAAGAATTTTGAAATAAGTTCATCAAATTTCCTTTAAAAATCTATTGGGATTTTTATTGAAATTATCTCAAATGTTTAGGTCAGTTAGGGGATAATTTACAGCATATATTTATGATATTGAACTTATATATGCATAAACAGGGTATTTTTGACCTTGTAAGGTTTTATAATTTTCTTTTATAAAGTATTAAATGCCATTTGTTTGTTTGATTTTTCCCCCCTAGGTACCATGTAAATTTGAATGAAATTGTAAATGTAATCTTTCTAAAATAACTTTTTCTATTTTTAAATTACTCTTAAATAAAATATCACATTATAATCATTTTTGTATGTTGATCTTGTTTCCATTAAACTTCCCCAATTTTTTTTATTCTAAATGGTTTGTCTGTGAATTCTTTTGCATTTTGTATGCAAACAGTGATATTATATGCAAATAACAATTGTGCCTCTTTCTTTCCAATAATTATATAATGTAATTCTTTTTATTGCATTTTTGAATTGACTAGAGCTTCCAGTAACTGCTATATAAAAATGGTCTTAGCAAAGAATTTCTTGTCTTGAGTTTAATGTGAATTCTTCTAAAATCTGACCGTAAAGTATGGCATTTGTTGTGGATTTGGGATAGATGCTCCTTATCAGGTTAAGGAAGTTTCTTTCTATTATTAATTTACTATTTCTTTTTTTTCTTTAATTTATGAATAGGCATTGACCATATCCATTGAGATGATCACATTTTTCCCTTTGTTCAGTGAATGTGTTAAATTATGTAAATATATTTCTTCTTATTTATTTATTTCTAATGTTGATGCATCTGTTTTCTTGGGATAAACTCTGGTTTATCATTATGTACTTAAATACAATTCTTGCTAATATGTTATCATGATTTGTTCATCCATGACAGAGTGAGATTGAAAAGTATATTTCATTTCTTATACTCTCTGTGCCTAATTTTGATATCACAGAATAGGTCACTTGCTCTTCTTGTCCATTCACTGAAACAAGTGGTATGAGATAGGGTTGAGTTACAATTTTTGGTAAAATTCTCCATAAAATTGTCTGGAGTTGATGTCTTTTGTAGGGAGAAATTTTAATCACTGACTCAATTATTTTTACCATAGATGATTATTTATCTAACAAGGGCTTAGGAAAATTCAGTTGTATTCATTTTATTGTACTGTACTAGGATAAATGCTTTGTACGACATCAATTACTTGGCAGCTTATGAGACCTTTTATAAAATCAGATATGATCAACTTTTTAAAATAATGCATGCATGCTTTTGAATCTATGTGCCTCTACTCCTTGGACATAAGGCTATGTTACTTGTGTTACATTACCTTATATTGCATATATTAAGTGAGAGAGAAAACAATCATGTTGTTCAAATCTGTATCCTTACAAATATGGACTCCTTGATCTATCAGTTTCTAAAATAAATATTAAAGATGTTACACAAATATTATATATTTTTAGATTTCTTCTTGTAATTCACCCGCATTTACTAAAATATATCCAAATGTGTCACCTGGTTGCTAAATATATTCCTCTTTCTCTAACTGTATAACAGCATCATTACCTACTCCTGCCAAGATGGTGATTCATTTTACTTGCTGGTTCTTTGGCATGAGCTTCCAAAGTGCAGAGGCAGCAAACAAACCTAGAACCCATCAAAGCTGGTAGGCTTTCATATCACCAGGTACGTGGGTCGGGCTAGTATTCCCAAATATGGTTCCTAGGGATGAAATATGCTCCCTCTAGAACTCAAATAGGCATCCCAGGAATTTTACTTCTTTCTTCATGCTGAGAAGTTTCAATAATCGGTTCTTTATTGGGGGAAGAGGTATGATTCTCACGGTGCCATAAACACCAGACACCTAAAATTTTACTGATGTGACAGGCCCTGAATCTTCCTAAGGTTTATCTCTAACTCTCTGGAACACATGCTTCCCAACAAAGCCTCCAACTAGCATGTGCTTTTTGCTCATATGGCTTCATTAGCATGATGTTATCAATATCATGAACAAATGTAACACACAAATAAACAAATATAATTCTGTGTGGATATCCTGATAGTCTCCGTATCTTTAGACTATTTTGAAAAAGGCCCAAAGTGTTAGTGCAGACCTAGCACAAACCTGTTATGTATCCTGTTGTATGTTTTAGACAAATAAAAACTCTTTTCCAAAGGATGGAAAAGAATGTGTTTGCCAGGTCAATGCCTGCATACCATATATCCAATGCCATGTTAATGTGTTCTAACAAAGATACCAAATCTTCCATCAGTCTAATGTCTGGCTGTGTTTGCAGTAATCCACTATAATGCTTCAGGATATGTGTTGCTGTTGCAATATCTCGATTGCTGAATTAAATGGAGACCAATGAACATCATCGCTCTTGCATCCTTTAATGTATCTTAATGGTAGTAATAATTTCAGCCATTCATGCTCAACTATCATTTTTTTTTAATTTACTATCTTGTAACAGGGATGGAAGATGAAGTAGTTTCATAAGCTTCTACTTGGCCTTTCCCATAAGAAAGTTCTTATCCTATAGACCAAAGGCCTAATGTAGGGGTTGTGCTAACTCCTAAGTATATCTATTCCAAATATAATCTGGGATTTGGGGAAATGACCACAGATATTACTTAGATTTACTTGGGTTTACAGATATTAGGTTCACCTACTGTTAACTTATCTTGGCTATCACGTGTCCCACTCTAACAGAGGGACCATGATGACTCCTTGGCATTGATATCAACTTGGACCTTATATCCAACATTCTCCAAAACGTTTGGATATTTCCCTCTTTCCCTAGTTATCCAATAAATGACAGTAGGTCCCTTTGGGAAAGGTCTGAAGAAGTCATGGTCACATGTATTTGCCACGATATTGCAGAAGACTTCCTCTGAACCAGTGTCTTCTTTAGTCAATAGGTCTGAATCTGAAAACTGGATATCGGACAGAGGATTATCATTGAAATGATTGCCCTAAGCCTTCTGATCATCATTCTCAATTTCTTTGTGTTTTACAGAGAGGATAGTACTCATGTTGGTGACCATCTATGATGCCGTTAGGGATGCCACATTCTTTTCACTATCGCCCCAATTTTCTGAAAGTCAGCCCCCTGGCTGCCCTTGTAATCTTGCCACTTACTGTACTAATTGTGCTTACCTGGCTTCTAAATATAAAACACAGCCATGTGGCCTCTATTGTGTGCAATCAGAGTATCCTCGGTTTTCCTATGCTCTGTGTTAATGAGCCTCTTCTGGAAAGGCTTCTTCTGTGATCTTGCCTGACTTATGGAAGAATCACCATTGAACTTCCTATTAATGCTATATTTCTCATCAGGTACCTTCCTTATTTTTCTGGTAAGTGGTGTATTTTATTAGCCTTCATATGAGATACACTCATCTAATAGGAATTCTGATCTTACATCATGTATCCCCTCTAACTTGTCCACTTCTCTTCATCTTTTCATATTTTTCCATCTCCTATCATGACCATTCTGGCTTTTCTTCTTAATGGAGAGCATTATTTTTTCTAGCCATCATGTCTGCTTGCTCACAGCTTCTCCTGAGGTCCTGGCCAGGGTATTAGTGCCTACATCCCTGCAAACCCAAAATGGACTCCCATATCATTAAAGTTTCTCTCATCCAAACTAGTGTTTTTGTTTGGGGTTTTTTTGTTTTGTTTTGTTTATTTTGGTGTAGTAGCCATGAAAGTGCAGTTCTAAGTGTACCTTCCCAGCTCCTATGCTGCTAGATCCTGAAGTTCCTTCGGGAATTAGTTTCTTTCCCCTTACTAGTAGCCTTAAGTATATTATAACCTAGTATGGCCAGGTTATATTTTGATTTGTTTAATCTTGGTTATTGCCCTACTGACCTGGAGAGGAGATTAGGGGTAGAACCTGGGGGCTGGGAGGAGGATACATATGTTCTCTGTATCATCTTCAAGCAAGGGGGAAAACCAGCTTTTTATAAGGAAGGACCATTTCTGAAGGCTTGTCATGTTAAGGCATGTCTGGGAATTCAAGATTTTCAATGCATCAACCTGGATGCTCCATGCCATATGTCCCAACTAGAGCCCTGACCTTGGCATAGCAGACTTACCTGGGTTACAAATTTAAACTTCTAGAGCTTGGCTACTCTTACAATTAAGTCCTGGGACTGGTTCTTAAATTTCCCTGCCATCCTGCTATAGAGGATGAGAGCCTCCTTGGTAGCATCCAAAGAAGCTCTCTAGCTTTTACTCTCAGTTTTTAATTGCTAATTAATCACTCTTAGCTTTTTGTTCCATTTTTCAGAGCAGTCAATGGAGTATAGTAACAGCCACCAAATTCTTCTCTCCCTATAGTTAGGATTTTTCCCATATTTTTCCAAACCCCATACTTCCCACCAATTAATGCATCTATTATTATTATTATTTCTTTTAATTAATATTTACCTGATATATTTTTTTCTAGCTTTTAAGTTTTTGTACGTCATTTTATTTTAGAAATTCTTGCATATAGCAGATTTTTTTTATTTCCAGTTTCCAATCTGCCTCTTGATAGTAAATATAAGGAGAATATAAAGTTGATCCTTGAATAATGTGGGGGTTAGGGATACTGACAGCCTGCACAGTTGAAGATCTTTTGACTCCCTCCAAACTTAACTAATAGGCCTACTAATAGCCTACTGCTGACCAGCAGGCTTACTGATGACATTAACAGTCAATTAATATGTATGTTGTATGTTATGTGTATCATATACTGTATTCTTACAATAAAATAGAGAAAAGAATGTTATTAAGAAAATCATTAAAAAAGAAAATCATAAAGAAAAGAAAATACATTTACAATAATGTACTATAAAAAATCCACATATAAGTGGACCCATGAAGTTCAAACCTGTGTTGTTCATGGCCAACTTTAATTCATGCTGATTTATAGCAATTTTTTTAATTAAAAATGATTTAAAGATTTTCTTTATTTATTTGAGAGTGAGAGGGTATGACTTTGGGAGGGCAGAGGGTAAGGGGGAATTAGACTCCTTGCTGAGCAGGGAGCCCAACTCAGGGCTCCATCCCAAGACCCTGGGATCATGACCTGAGCCAAAGGCAGATACTTAACTGACTGAGCCACTCAGGTGCTCCTACAGTAATTTCTAATATATGTGTACCTATGTATATTGTCTCGTTTGACAGTCTCTATTTACTAGGTTTTTTTCTTGTTGGATTAGCTGCATTTTCCTTATATCCTTTCCTTATATCCTTACTTCCTTATATCCTTATTTCCTTATTTCCTTATAACCTTTCCTTATATCCTATCCATAAAAAAATCCCCCTCCTTCAGTTTTGAGGTTAAATATTCCATTTCCTATCCCCTGCCTTTTTTTTTCTGTATTTACCTCTAGAGTTTTAATGCACAAAGAGCCAGACCTAAGACTAATCAATATCTCTATCATGTTACTGGACAAAATGAGGAATGTAGTGTTTTAACTCTGAATTTTCCCCTCGTAGCATTCCACGATTGATTGTTGTGCCCCAGCTTGGTTCTACTTTGGTGTGATACCACCCCCATCAACCCTAGATGCATATTTGGTTCAATCCCCACAGGCATATGCCATTCTATCACTCTTGCTTTGAGTTTCCATTTTCATTACTAGAACGTTGTGATTTTTTTTCCCCTTCTTGATTTCAATTTCAGCTATGTATGTACTCCAAAGGAGAATTTGTGCTCTATCTTATTCAGCATTTCTGTGTATTGAGAGCAAGACAGGAAGTTTCCCATTTCTGCTTAGCCTACCATATTGGCTAGAAGTTTCCTTTTATTAATCTTTACTGCTTTTCAATCCTTGAAAGCTACCTCACATGCAAAAGATCATCAAGGCCACTCATTCAGTCAATAGTTATTTATTGAACACCTCCTGAGTGCTGATGCTAAATTGTGAAGTTAGGAAAACCTGCTTCAGTATGTCTGGAAAATGTTTATTCTGTAGTTAAAAAGGGTATGAGAGGGTGTGCTTTTCCCAGGAGGCTCTTGTCATCATGTCTTTTAGTTAAACATTCCCGGGGACAAATGCTTCTCCTAAAATGAAGTAGACTGACTGACTAAGAACTTCCACTCTGTTAGAAATGACAGCAGAGTGTTGATTCTCTGAAGTAACAGGCCTCAGGGAAAGCCTGTGTAATTGAGATTCACCAGGAAATTGAAAATTCATTTCAGCCAAGAGATTCCACCTCACTTTTCATCCACCCTTCCCCTCTCCCCTATACCCTCTAATGCACCAAGCCTTTCGGCAGGGTATCTCTCTCTCTCTCTCTCTCTCTCTCTCAATCTCTCTCTGTCAATCTCTTTCTCTCTCTCTCTCTCTCTCTCAATCTCTCTCTCTGTCAATCTCTTTCTCTCTCTCTCTCTCTCTCTCTCTCATTCTCTCTTTCTCTCTCTCTGTCTCTCTCTCTCTGGAAGAGCTCTAGGGAACAGAGAAATGGTTAGGAAATGCCAGTGTTGGAGAAACTTAGGGCTCTGGACAATCTACATGAAGCCTAATGACCAGACACAGTCTTTGAAAAGGCTCATCCTTCTATGGCTTTTGTGTGGCCCCACATCAGGGATCTGTGCACAGCCTGGTATGAAGTCAACTCAGGTGTCATTTTACTTTCATTTTGTGGTTCTCGTTGTTCACAGTGTTTATTTCTCTATCCCTCCCAGAAGCCTTAAACCACTGAGTAATAACATACAGGAAATCAATGTGTCTTGAGTCATATGCTAAGCCTTCTCTGGGAAATGCAGCAAAGCAACAGAAAAACAAGGAGAGTTGGTCTCCCAAGATTTCCTCTCTCCATACCTGCCTCCAGAAACACTTGACCATCTGAGACTCCTGAAACTGGCCCTCTGGCTTCCTAGAGATCCTCTCAGGTCCCAGGTGGTAAATATCATCAGCTTCTTGTTAGAATTCTGCTCTGTCTGAGCAGGTTTTGGAAGCAGCCTCTGAGAGCTTGTTTTCCATCAGCCCTCAAAACTTCTGACTCCTTTACCAAGACCCAGTAATTGGGACCTCCTGGGTCTTGAGCTACAAACATTTCCTCACTTACTTTACGAAGATTTTCTTTTTTCTTTTACAAAACACAAGTTTGTGACTGAGCTGTGCTTTCTCCACACTCAAGACAGGCATAAAAAAATCATCAAATTTTCCTTCTGGTCCTTGGTTCAAAAATAAAAGTCCTGATTTTCATATGTTTCTGGCTCTGGTGGCCTAAAGAGCTTTAGGTTTACCAAGTGAACTAGTCTCTTACTAGACATTGTTTGAAACTATACATTTAAAAATATAGAATGAGGGATCCCTGGGTGGCGCAGCGGTTTGGCGCCTGCCTTTGGCCCAGGGCGCGATCCTGGAGACCCGGGATTGAATCCCACATCGGGCTCCCGGTGCATGGAGCCTGCTTCTCCCTCTGCCTGTGTCTCTGCCTCTCTCTCTCTCAGTGACTATCATGAATAAATAAATAAAATCTTTAAAAAAAAATAAAAATAAAAATAAAAATAAATAAAAATATAGAATGAAATGTCATTGTAACTCTTCTTCCACACTCAGATTTGTTTAATATTATGATTAATATTGATGATAATAATGATGAAATAACAATGGGATGATAAAAGCTAAATGCTGAATATATGTGTACCTGGCCTGCTCAAAATGCTCCCCATGTGTTGTTGACATTGATCCTCACAACAATCCTATGAAGTAATTACTTATCATCTTTTTAAAGACGAGGAAAACGAGGCTTAGAGAGGTAAGTTACTTTACCACAAGTCACATCTGCAGTAATTAGTGAATCTCAAAACCACCATATTATGCCACCTTCTGAATATCAACAAATGTTGTTTTAGGTTGGATGCAGTACCAGAGTCACTGAAATTCAATTCAAAAGACAAAGCTGATTGCTGGCAAGGAATTTATACAAAAATAGACTGTTTAGTCTTGGGAGAAGTTAAGGAGGCAAGCATTGTCAAAGCATTCTATGGGAAAGGCTTAATGGCTGGGGATTTGGCTGGAGGGTTAGATAGGAGCAAAATAATGAAGGGCCTTATCTGGCATGTTGGCCCTCTAGGAATCTTTGAATATAATCAAAGTATAAGAGTTATTCTGATTTGTATCTGAGAGATGATTCTGGAGTAAATGCTACTACTGGTCCTGATATAGTTCCCTACTCCTGAAATAGCTATAACTGCTAGCAGAGAAGCTAAAAGTTTCATCTTGAGATTGTGTATCACCCTACTGGAGGCTGGAAGACTGTGGATGGATGGCTTCTTGTCTTTCATGGGATATAGAATGACAATGAGACCAGAGTTCTAGGCTTCAACCAAAATAGAACGACTTTTCATTCAACAGACTTGAAAAAAAAAAAAAATGTATGTATATATAGTATGGGCACCTGAGGGCCCAGTATCTGCCTTTGGCTCAGGTCATGATCACTGTGTCCTGGGATTGAGCCCCATGTTGGGCTCCCTGTTCAGCAAGGCGTCTGCTTCTCCCTCTCCCTCTGCCCCTCCCCTGCTCCTTCTCTCTCTCTCTCTCTTACTCACTCACTCACTCACTCACTCACACTCTCTCTCAAATAAAATCATAAAAAAATAGTTCTGATGTCTTCTGCTCTATGACGGTTCTGCTCTATGACGGTTGCTTAGGATGCTAAGTCAAATAAGAATGAAAGCTACCATTAGGCAATTTAAAGATTAATAGAGGATGCAAATATATAAAAGAATAAATAGACTACTTTGTGACATGTTCATTGATAAGAAGTAAGCTTACATAGCATAGGAGCACAGAGGAGAGATACAGCAGAACTCTGGGGAGGCGGGCTCCATAATAGGTTCAAGCTCTGACTCTTACTAATTATTAGTTCTATGACTTTAGGCAAGAAATGTAATTTCTTGGGGCCTCATTGCCTATATCAGCAAAATGAGAACATTGGATGATATCCAAGTAAACTCTCAGTTTTAAAATTAAGTGATTAAAAATGCAATCATTTTTATGATACTAATGACTTAAAAATCTTGATTTACAAAATTCAGCACATAGAAATGTAAACTAAGCATCAATTTCTTTTCTTAGCCCCCACCCATTCTGGAGGTCAACTGTCTTCATACATTTGAAGAAAATGCTCTCTAAAGATGTTTCATAAGTTGAAAGTTTGAGTTTCTAAATTCTAAGTTGCAGAGTCCTTGTCTAGCCCACAGAAGTACAACATAATGCTTTTAAGCATAAGCTCTAGAGATCAAATGGTTTTGTGACCATGGGAAAATGACTTCACTTTTCTATGCTTCAATTTCTTTATCTGTAAAATGGGCATAGCAATTGGATACAGGGACACCTGGGTGGCTCAGCGGTTGAGCGTCTGCCTCTGGCTTAGGGCATGATCCGGATTCCGGGATCGAGTCCCACATCAGGCTCCCTGCTAGGAGCCTGCTTCTCTCTCTGCCTCTTCCTCTACCTCTCTGTGTGTGTCTGTCATGAATAAATAAATTAAATTAAATTTAAAAAAATTGGATGCAACTTTTTTCTGATCTTTGGAGCAATAAATTAGTTAATGCATGTAAAGTGTTTAGAATAATACCTGGCATAAGATAGGCATTCAATAAATGTGAGTTACATCAACCTGTAATAAAGCTCAGTGGTTTTCGATCTGTTTTAAGGCATGACAACTTTCTACCAAAAAGAAATTCATGCAATTAAAAGTTGTACATGGTAAGCCCTATGGCAACCACTAAAACCATTTTTAAAGTGATATAAATAATAAGTCAACTGAATAAACAAAATGGAATCATAAAAGTGTTCAATCAACCCAAGAGAAGAAATATTTAAAAAAAAGAAATAAAGAACAGATGGAGGAAATGAAAATCCTCTAATAAAATGGTAGATTTTAATCCAGCCATATTAATAATCACATTAAATATGAATGCCTGAGTGTACCAGTTTAAAAAAAAAAAACTGTTAGATGAGATAAAAAAAAAAACCAAGTCCCAACTATATTCTCTTCTCAAGAACCCAAATTTAAATATAAATGTAAATATAAGTATGTATGCAAGGTAATTACCAATATAATATAAATTCATAATAAAAGAGAAAATATACCATGAAAATATTAGCCCTAAAGAAATCTGAATAACTATTTTGATATCAAACAAAATAGACTTCAGGAAAAAGAATATTATCAGAGATAAAAAGAGACATTACATAATAACAAAGGAATCAATTTTCAAAAAGATATAACAATGCTAACCATATATACCCCTAACATTGAGCTTTAGAATACATGAAAGAAAATCAAATAGAACTGAAGGCCAATGCTAGTTAATACTGTATTAAAGTATCAGGAACACAGAGCTTGTCTGGAGCCAGAGCAGTAGGAATTGAAGAGGAAAAAATGGCACCAAGAGAATGTCTAAATTAATATTACCTTTGTCAAAGTTATTATTTGGACCAACTCTGAGCTCCAAAGAATATGGCACGAGTGCTCTCTTTGGTTTGTGATAAGATGTCCTAGTCTTCTCTTATTCCCTGGAGTGTAATGGAGATTCAAATATTTAGGAATTTTCAGACTGAGGCTGCAGAGCCCTGCAGACCGGACTTTTATGTTTACTTCTCTGGACCCACTAGTGTAGTGACACTTGTGTCTGCTTTATACAATGGGCTTCTGCAGAACCATTTGTTTAAAAAAGAGTTCTACTGAAAACAAATATATCTATAGCTTTCTATATAGATATATATGTAGAAAGAGAGAGATGGATATGCAGATAGATATGTAGACATCTAGAAAGAGGAACAGAAAAAGAGAAAGGTGGTAGGTTGCTTCTAAAATGCCTTCCAATGATCCCTGCCCCCTGCTACTTGTGTCTTTATGTAATCCCCTCCTCTGTGTATGGGCTGGAACTGGCCTTCCTTATGAGGAATTAAATATAGAAAAATTGATGAGATGCCACTTTCCAGGTTAGCTTATAACAAACTGTGACTTCCTCTTGCCTGTACTTTCTCTGTAGCTCTTCTCGCTTATTCACTCTGATTGAAGGCAGCTGCCATGTTGCAAGCTACTTAACAGAGAGATCCACCCCATGGTAAGGAACCGAGGGAGGCCTCCAGCCAAGGGCCATTGAGGAGCTGAGTGCCCAGTGCATCTAGCCATGAGAAACTGAATCTTATCATCAACCATATGAGTGAGTTTGGAAACAGATGCCTCTCCAGTCAAACTCACAGATGAGACTACAGCCCAGCTTGCCTGGACTACTATTTCACAAGATACATTGAACTAAGTTGTGCCCAGAATCCTGATCCACAGGAACTATGAAATAATAAATGCTTGATTTAATCTACCAAGTTTTTGGGTAATTTATTATACAGTGATATAGATAATTAATACAATTGCTGGTAAATTATGTAAACTAATATATATAATATAATATATTATATATTCTTATATATCCTCTACATATATCCAATGTCTCATCTTTTCCCAATCCATTCCCTGCTCCACTTGCATTTTCCACACACTGGTCATCTCCCACTTATTTGCCATATTCCAACCCAAAAATTCTACATATTTTGCCCTTTTGGCCAGGAATGGCTTTTATCTCATCTTCTGGAATTATATTTTATAGTATTTGTGACAATCGCAATTTTGCCCTTATTTGTGTTCTCATTTATTAGTCTATCTGTCATTCAACAAAAAAATTCATGAGAAAATAAAGTGTCCTGTCTCTGCTCACCAGCACTCAGAAGTGAATGGATGTCTTTCAGTCACAGGAGTTTGCCTATTAACTATATTTCCTAGTACCATGAATGGTAATTCTCCATTACAGAAGTTAACATGTGAGTACGCTGGCAGGAAGGGTATTTAAGGACCAAAAGGTATAGTCTGAGGATAGATTTGATTAAGCTTATTTAGGGTCCACTGGAAAAGATGAAGTCCTAGAATCTATATCTATCATGTACTACCATCACCCCAAGCCTCTAACTCTGGGGAACATAAAAGAAGACATGTTGATTGGTAGATGAACCTACCTTTGTAATATAGTTTTGAATCATATTAGCTAAAATATACTGAGTACTAAACACTGTTCTAAGTGGGTTACATGCATCACCTCAGTCCTCATCATAGCCTTTTGAGACAGTAATCATTACATGCACTTTACAGCTAAGACAGAGGCACACAGGGACCCCTGGGTGGTTCAGCAGTTGGGCGTCAGCCTTCCTCTCAGGGTGTGATCCTGGAGTCCCAGGACTGAGTCCCACATCGGGCTCCCTGTGAGGAGCCTGTTTCTCCCTCCACCTATGTCTCTGCCTCTGTCTCTCTCTCTGTGTCTCTCATAAATAAATAAATAAAATCTTAAAAAAAAAAAAAAAGACAGAGGCACATAGAGGTCACATTCTCACAACTAGGAAGTGGCAGACCAGGCATCAAGACACAAACAGTTCAGTTTAGTGGCCAGACTCTTAAATCATGCAGGACACTGGCTGTCTTCTATTGGGAGGGAAGGATCTTGAAAGTCCAGCAAAATTTCTTCCAAGAACTAGAGCCACTCTGTGTCTAAGATCAAGATTTCCCATCCACTGTCTCACCTGAACCCATTCCTCTCTTGCATCCACATACTTCTAGATGTATACTTTATTTTCACTGTCAGAGAATCCTCAGCCTGAATTCTGGGGCCAAATTACCTAGATTAGAATCCCAGCTCTACCATTTACAGACTCTGTGAGCTTGGGAAAGTTACCTGAACTCTTGGAGCCTCAGCTAGCTATATGGAAATGAGATTAATATCTGTAGAGTGGTGTGAGGAATATTAAATTAATCAATGCATAGAAAGTTTTTAGTGCAACACCTTCCTCATAACAGGCACTGAATTAGCTGCAGTGATTGCTGTTGGACAATCTCCTGTCCCGTTTGTAACTCAAGATTTTGGCAATATCACATTGTTGGGGGCATATCTCTTCCATGACCATAAGAATTACTGTGAAAGAACACAGGTGTGTTTATTAGCAGAAATTCTTTTCACTCTAAGTTACTGGATTCATGTGTCCTTTCAGTCAGCAGGATCACTGAAGAACTGGAGTTCAGGGAATGTCACTCCAAAATATGCCACTCTGGCTGAAGGATTATTCTGAGATGAGAGCAATTGAGAAAAAGCAGACACAGAAAAAGACCCTACAGGAAGGACAGGATAATACTTAATTATTGGAGACAATTCTGAACTCTTATCAGCCCAGAGAAGGCATGACTTACATCTACATAACAATCTTTACTAAAACAACCCTTATCTTCTAGCTTTTCCCTGATGCTTCCTTTCCCAGTTTGCCACCCTAAAAGCCTAAACTCCTTTTCTCTTGTCACTTGTCCACAAATGCACTGTTCTTTTAAGCATGCAATGTGAGCCCCAAATTCTAAACAACCCGTTGAGTTACTCATCACTGTGTTTCTCCCATATGTAGACAGGTTAATAAACTTCTTTCTTTTTTTTCTTATTAATCTGTCTTTTGTCAGTCTAATCTGCAGGACTCCAGTTGGATAACCTAAAAGGGTAGAGGAAAAAGTTTTCTCCTCCCCCGCAGAACAAATCCATAATCCTGGTCTCACGGATATTTTTATATTTATTTCTAGAAGTCACTTGCAGTTTAGAAGTACAGTGACTTTTCTGATGACCAGTGGTTGAGTGTGGCAATCTAGATGCTCAAGTTCTCATTTCTCCACCAGTGCCAACTGGGAAGGTTGCCTGGACTAGTCCCTTTCTGTCCATCATTGCCGATTTCTGATGTGTGAACCCTTCCTGGAACCAGGGAGCAGCATCAAAGAAAGGTTGTGGAACTTATTACTGTGTGTAAAGTACCTTGCAATCCTTGATTGAAAGAAGCTATAGAAACACAGAGAATTCCCTATGATTTTATCTGCAGAGTAAGTTCAGGTCAGCACATCAGGCAAGATTTAAGCCATATCTCTTTCTTCCTTTGCCATTGTGGATTAAAGTTGTTCCATTTTAATGTACCTAAAATGTATTTTTTTTTTCTGAGAATAGCTAGACATGTGATGCTTAGAAGGATTTAATTCACTGTGTTGTCCCGGGGATGATGATGTGCCTCAATTTTGAATGTGCTGAGAAAGCCATAGGACACTAAACTCTCCCACGGTTGCAATCCTCACAATACAATATAATTAAGGGGAAGCAGGAGGGCACCTAAGCAAAATGTTAGGATGCTGGACAGTTTGAGAGTGGGGTCAGAGAAGGTTGAACTTGGCAGAACGACTCCCTGGTGTGGGGCGTTATCAGGCCAGAATGAATGAGGAAGAAGAGACACAATCAGCCGGAGGACTGCAGAGTGCGGTTAACTGCCAGAGGGCAATTCTGAACCAACCACAAAGTATTAAAAAAAAAGGACACCCTGGGATTAATTGTCATTCCACTGGCCTGTGAGGCAACTGATACCAAATATAATTGAATTACTTTGTAATTATTTCTTTTGGAGTATTTAACCTAAGCTAGGCTTTGGAGATGGATTTTTTCTCTCTCTTGCTTTGCACTGCAAATGGTTTTGCATTACGGATATTTTTCTGCTGTACTGTATTATCTTGTGCAAACTACTCTGGTTTGTTTTCCCCCTCTTCCTTGCCAATGGGGTTGTTTACTTATCGGAATTAAAGTCAGAAGTGAGCGTCTCTTGCCAGCAGGACAGAATTTCTAATAAATATGTAAATAACACCTCTCTCAGCTGTGGCTGCGGGCTCTGCTCTCACGTGGCCCACCCGGGCCACAGTCTGGGGCTCAGGCAGGCTTGGAGAAGATGAAAGATTTTCATCAATCTGCAAATCAGAAAGAAATGAAATTAAATCCAACCTGAGAGGGCAAGGGAACAAAGGTGAGGTGATAGAAAAGGGCAACTGTCCTTGTGGTTGCAGAAATGGGTCATTTTCTTCGGCCTGTGGGTGAAAGCATCTGAAGGTTGACATGGCTTGTCATAAGAAAGGGACTAGAACATTCAAGAGTGGCTCAGGATAGAGAGAAATAGATGCCTCCTCCGCAGGCAGGCCATAATCATTTTACTAATAATAGTGGCAATGCTGTCATCAATTGCCAGCTACACCTGCCGCATGTCTCAATTCCATGCTGGTGGTAATTAACACCTGGTATCTACATTGCACCTTGAACTCAAAAATATTTTGAGGACATTTAATACATTTATCCTCTGCTGAAAAGGAAATCAAATCAAACTTTTGCAGAAGTCAAGGACACACCACTGAGTGATACTTAGTATCAGCTCTGGAACCAGAATGCAAAGGATTAAATTTTACTTTGCCACTTACTAGCTCTGTGCCTCAGATTTCTCATGTGCAAAAAATGAATATTCACTCAACAAATATTGATTGAATGCCTACTGTATGCAAAGCAAGTTCTAGATGGAGATACAGAAAACAAAACAGAGGTTCTTTAATTAACAATAGTGGTACCTACCTCAGTGAGTTGTCATGAGCATCAAAGAAATGAATAAATCCCTGGCATGTAGTAGATTTTCAATAAATGTGAACTAAATTAAATTTATCATTTAAAGTCATACAAAAAAGTGGGCTACAGGTTAGCATACTGCTGATCCCAGCACTAGTCACTGGGTGATGTCCACTCTCCCATTATGCAGGGTTATAGCCAAATTATGCAAAGACCCTTGTTGAAGTGCTCAAAGATTTGGATATGCTTGGATGTGGGCAGCAGGCTCCAAGAGAGAGTGGCTGGGTGGGGGGCCAACAAAGTGATGCTCTGGGAAGGTGTGTAATATGCAAAGATGTGCTCTGCAGAGCCACTAGATTTTCTGCTGCCTTCTCCTTTTCCTCTTGGGGACCAGCCTCAAAGCCTTAGTAGAATATCTGTTCTTCATGCACATGCCTTGGCTGCAGTTACAGGCCCAAATGTAAGATGTAGCCTCAGTTAAATGACACGGTTTGATTTCTTTTTTTCTGTTAGTCCATTTCTTCATTAAATAAAGCAGAAAGATGCTTTTCTGGATCTTTTGCCAGTTTTAATGGGTTTTGCAAGATGACTTTCCAGCAAGGAAATCCAGGGCTTGAGTGGAGTAATGTGTGTGAGCTTTGTCAGAGTGGCATGTTGTGGTGAGTCTCTCTCCACGAGAAAGGGAAGAATTAATTAGAGCCATAAATTATGGATTACTAACCATGGTGCATTATAATGAAAAGATTAAAAAAATAAAAGAAAAGATATGCAGCTAGGTTTGGGTTTTCTAAGGGCCACATATGTTTGCAGACTTCAGCATAGCTTTCTCTGGGGCTTTTTCACTTTCCCCTCTTCCCTTCTCTCAAGGTGTCTGACCTGAGTGGCATCCTAGAGACACAATTGGCTTATCCACTAGAAAACCAAGAGTGCATTAGCTTTAGAAGCCTCAAGGAGTAAATATTGTTAGAAAGTGCTGGAATCACCAAACAGAATTGCTGCTACCTTTTGGATTGAGGCCATAGCTAGAGAAATGCAATTTTGTTAAATATTTAAACAGCAACCTCCAAGTGCCATCAAGTCATCGAAGCAGACCCCCCAAACTACCACCATCTCTACCTCCCCCGACACAAAAAAAGTAAAATAATTTGTTTTAATATTGGGCAAGAAGACGAATTTCAAAATGAAATTTCTAATATCATAGAATGTTAAGCAGCTATTAAAATGATATTTACATAGAGTTTTTAATGATATGGAAAGAATCTTATAACCTTAAGCACAAAAATGGGAAAGAAAATTACATTAATATACAGAAGGATCTTAATAAGGCTTTAAAAGCATTGGGGTGAAAGTTTGAAAGAAATAAGCCAAAATTTCAGGATGGAAGAATTAAAGATGATTTTTCCTGCTCTTTAAAAACTGTACATGTTTTCCAAATTTTTAAAAGATGAGCATGTATTGCATTTAAAAACAATTTGAGAGTATGAATTAAAAAAAACAAACAAACATATGCAACTCCAAATCAGCAAGAGTAATCAAGTTGATCAAAGGCCACTCTCCCAATCTTCAAATGGTGGCCTTTGACATTGTTCAGGGTGGAGGTAATGAGCAGCTGAGGAGAAGACCTGGTCTTATCACTGCATTCTCTTTGTTGTTCCTGCCTTTGGGAGAGTTCTGGCTGTCTGGGGATCCATGCCAGTGCTTCTAGTTTAGAACTGGTGATTAGTGAGTGTTTTTGAAAAGATCATCCTGACAGCACTGTGAAGAGTGTATCAGAGGGGTGCCAGAGTCAAGCAATTACAAGGCCATACAGGCAAGAAATAATGGTAGTTTAGACAAGTGTGGAAGCAGTGAAGATGAGAGAGAAGTGGACATATCTGAGAGATATTCAGGAGCTGAAATTGATAGGTCTTAATAATGGATTTCAAATGGGGAAATGAGTAAGAGAGCTAGTGGATGGGAGTGACACCTCTTTTTCTGACTATGTGAGGGATAGATAGCACTAGCATATTATCTGTTGGTTTATTGGGTGGAGAGAAGGAAAATACTATCTCTCTATTACTACATAATAGACTGTCCCAAACTCAGTGGCGTAAGATAATAAATATTTATTATCTCAGTTTCTGAGGATCAGGAATTTAGGAATGATTGTGTGATTTTGGCTCGGGATGGTGCAATCAGGATTGTGGTCAGAATTGCATTCATCTGAAGGCTTGCCTGGGGCTAGAAAATTCATTTCCAAAGTTTCTCATGTGGCTATTGGTTGGAAGCCACACTTTCTTACCACATGGGCTTCTCCACGGAGGGCATTACAGCTGGTTTCCCCAACGTGAGTAATCCAGGGAAGAGCTAGAAAGAGGGAAGCTGAAGTACTGGTTATGACCTGATCCCTGAAGTCACACAATATCATTTCTCTTCTTATTGAAGTGAGTTGCTAAGTCCAACGCACACTTACGATAGCATTAAGTCCCACTTTTGCAGGGTGTGTCAAACCATTTATGGATATATTTTAAATCATCACCACCATCATCAAGAGGGGAGTGCTAAGTGAACTTAGTTCTTTTTTTTTTTTTTAATTTTTATTTATTTATGATAGTCACACAGAGAGAGAGAGAGAGAGGCAGAGACATAGGCAGAGGGAGAAGCCGGCGCCATGCACCGGGAGCCCGACGTGGGACTCGATCCCGGGTCTCCAGGATCACGCCCTGGGCCAAAGGCAGGCGCCAAACCGCTGCGCCACCCAGGGATCCCTGAACTTAGTTCTTGACATAGAAAGTTGAAACGGCTTTTTTAAAAAATCAAATCTAGGGGCCTCTGGGTGGCTCAATGGTTGAGCACCTGCCTTTGGCTTGGCTCATGATCCCAGAGTTCTGGGATCAAGTCCCACATCAGGCTCCCCACAGGGAATCTGCTTCTCCCTCTACCTGTGTCTCTGCCTCTCTCTCTCTCTCTGTGTCTCTCATGAATACATAAGTAAAATCTTTAAAAAAATTCAGATCTCAAGTAGATGTGAATATGGAGTCAAAACAAAACAAAACAAAACTTGGGCTGATGATACAAAAGTCATGAAATCTTCTAGATTTGCATGGTAATAGAAACTTTGGATGAGATTCCTTAAGAAAAAAAGTATAGAATGAGATAGGAAAAAATAATCAAAGGTTAAGGTATTCTAACACTTAATGTCTATATAGAGGAGAATGGATTTGCAAAGGAGACAGAGAACAAAACAAAAACTAGAGAGGGAGGGGGAAGAAAACCAGGAGGGGCTTCAGCATGAAAGTCAAGCAAATGGGGGCCCCTGGGTGGCTCAGTCAGTTAAGTGTCTGACTCTTGATTTCAGCTCAGCTCATGATCTCAGGGTCGTGGGATGGAACCCTACCTTGGCCTCCATGCTCAGTGCAGAATCTGTTTGTCCCTCTCCCTCTGCTCCTCCCCCTACTTGTGATCTCTCCTTCTCTCTCTTTCCCAAATAAGTAAATAAATAAAATCTTAGGGAAAAAAGAAAGAAAGAAAGAAAGAAAGAAAGAAAGAAAGAAAGAAAGAAAGAAAGAAACAAAGAAACAAAGAAAGAAACAAAGAAAGAAACAAAGAAAAGAAAGAAACAAAGAAAGAAAGTCGAGCAAATGATAGTATCATAGTATAAGAACAGAGTATGAGCAATTAGCTCATAATTACCAAATTATGGTGAATATGAGGCTAAGGACCAGACTGGGGTAGATTGAATGTCTAAATGTAGGTACTGATTGCATGTATTTTTTTAAATCCTTTTGCTTTGAACTAAGTCTAGACTTACATAAAGTTAGCAAAATAATACAGCTAATTTCCATACACCCTTCACCTGGCTTCTGCTCTTCTTAATTACTTATATAACCACAGTACAGTTATTAACTCCAGAAAGTTAACACTGGTGCAATAATATTAACTACCTACAGGTCTGATACGAATTTCCCCAGTGGTGTTGGCAAGAATGTGACACAAATGATGCTGTGTTCTTCTCAAGGGCACCATTTTGTTGCTAGGCCTTGTAATTGGTGATATGAATCTTAATCACCTGGTCAAGGCAGTGACCAGGTTAGATTTTTCCTCTGTAAAGTGACTTTTTCCCCCTTTGTAATTACCAAACATCTGTAGGAGGTACGTAGAGACTGTGCACATATCTTATTTCCCCTAGAACTTTCTCCTATTGTTTTTAGCATCTACCAGTGGATCTTGTTTGCAACAATTATTGCTTTGGTGTCTTGCCTAATGGTGCTTTTCTTTCCCCCTTTCCTTCTATATTTATTCACTGAATTTTTTTGCGTGAGGAAGAACTGTCTCTTTCCCCCATCAATTTATCCATTCAAATATTTATGTCAATATGACTTATGGGTATTGATTTTATTCTATTGGTTAAAATCCAATACTGTCATTATTTCTTTTTATGCTCAAATATTTCCAACTTTGACCATTAGGAGATCTTTCTAGTTGGTTCCACTATCTTTTATGAAAAATCCACTCCATTTGTTTGAGCACTTCTTACTTTGTGGCATTCTAAAATCCTCTAAGCTCAGATTTTTTTTTTTTTCCTGGCCCTGATCTAGATCAAACTTTTCTCAGAGAATCATGTTCAGAAAAGATCAGGACACTAGGTGTGTTCTAGCAACTGGAGTGTCTTTGCTTCTAGAACTTCTTACTGGGAAGAGTAGGAAATGCATATATGCATGCTAACCCACATACACATACACATACACATCTATATTTACCTGTGTATTTGTGTCATGTGCATGTGGACATGGGTTGGTGTGTGTGTACATAAGTACACTTGTTTATATACGTATGTACATGTAGCGTGCTTATTTATTTACACACACAAACCCTGAATTTATAGTGACAACTGATTTCTATTCGTTTCCATAGGGTTTATTTTAGTTCTCCCCCTTTCTTTGTTTGTAACTTCTCTCTCCGATGGCAAGGAAGCTGGCTCTCACTTATACAGTATGTTTACTGATTTCATTGATTCTGGTGTGCCCCTAAAGTTGTTTTAGAATTGTTAACCCATATTCCAGTGAGAAACAATTTGATTGATGAAATCAAGCACTTGGGCACAGTTCTTTTTGCCAGTGGTCTTGTGGTATCAAGATACTATTTACCGAAGTTAGTTCTTTTCTGCTCTACCCTCTCCAGGGTAGACGGTAGACTTTATAGAAGTAAGTGAATTTGTTACCTTTTGTATTCTCTTTGGTCCCTCATCCCTACCCTGGTTGGTTTGTTTATTTTGGTGACATCTAGAGGGTGTGTGTAACATTAGTATAATTTTAAGATCCAGAGTTATGCTCAGAGAAGTAAACTCCTTCCTCAGTCCTATAAGCCCATTCCCACTTTTTTAAACGTATTTTTTTAAATTGGAGTTCAATTTGCCAACACATAGCATAACACCCAGTCCTCATCCCGTCAAGTGCCCCGCTCGGTGCCCGTCACCCAGTCACCCCCACCCCCCATCCACCTTCCTTTCCACAACCCCTTGTTCATTTCCCAGAGTAGGAGTCTCTCATGTTCTGTCTTCCTTCCTGATATTTCCCACTCATTTTTTTCTCCTTTCCCCTTTATTCACTTTCACTATTCCTTTCCCATTTTTTAAAAAAACAATTCTCTTCTTTTCACCCATTCCTCATTGCCCTTCCCTTCTAGTGGGTAACTAATTTCCTGAATTTGTGAACTATCCTTCCGTTATTTCTTTTGTATGAATGAGTAGATACATGTGCATTTACTTATATCCTCTTCTTTCATACAGAAAGGCAGCATATTGTACATACTGTCTTACACTTTACTTTTTCACTTACCACCATGCCTTGGAAATCATTTCATATTTGCTTTATAGAGATCTTCATTTTTGTTATGGCCGTGTAGCTCTTCCTTGTGTGGATGTAAGATAGTTTACTCAACCACTATTTTATGAATGGACATTTGGGTCACTTTCAATCTTTTGTCATTGCAAACTGCTACAATGAATAGCCATCTAAAGGTGCATCTTCCTATTAATAGAGGTTAATTCCTAGCCATGGGATTGTTAGCCAAAAAGCACATGCCTATGTAGTTTTGTTAGATATGACAATTTTTCCTCCAGATAGAATGAGATTACCTATTTTTCTCCATTAGCAGAATTGTGGTCCTTTTTTTTTTTTTTTTAATTTTTGCTACTCTGCCCGGTGAGAAATAGCATCTCAGAGTTGTTTTAATGTCAATATCACCTATTATGAGTAAGCTTGAACATTTTTCATCATCTAAGGATCATTTTTGTTAATTGTCTTTGTATGGCTTTTTCCATTTCTCTATCAAGTGTTTGGTCCTTTCCTCTTCTATTTTAAAAATTATTTATTTATTGGGGGTATTAGCTCTTTGTGTTACCTGTCTTGAATATTTCCACCCAAGCCAGCACCTTGCTTATGGTATATTTTATGATGCAAACTTTTTTTAAAAAAAATTCAACCTTTCCTTTTGTTATCTCTAGAATTTTTGCACTCATTATGTATTTATTGACTTAAATCATTGCCTCTACCCCCAATCCAAGCTAAATTCTTGCACTATATATTCTTAATCACTCAAAGAAGAAATATTCTATATTTAGTTCTTAGAATCCTGCTCCCACCTTCTCTAAAAACAAACTAGAATTGTCCTAGTCTCTACACAGAAGGTTCATCAGTTTGCTTACCTCTACTCAACCATTTCTCATTTGCTAACTAACCTTGAATTTCAGCTCAGAGAGATTTCTTGGCTCTGTTTAATGATTTCACCTGTGACTCAGAGACATTCTGCTGCCTGGAAGAACAGAAATCTCTTAGCAGTGAACTGCCACCTATCCAACTACGAGTGGGAAAATAAACATTTAACACAAATTATAGCTAATAGATTTCATGTATGTATAAAGGCACATGTTTTACAGAAGGCCATAGTTTAAGCAATAGTCAATGAATTGCAGCATGACTGATTGTGCTTACAAATGAGCTCTGTGCCAGGTGCTATAGGCCTGTAAGAGAATTATAACTAACACACAGCCTCTGTCCTTATAGAACTCATGGTTTCCTCCAAATGCTAATGTGAACGCACATCGAAGTAGATTGCAATAGAATATTATCTATAAACAAGAGCCTATCTGTAGGTTGCAGAGCACGGACTCCAGGCATAGTGAGTGTTAATTAAAAGAAGGGAAAAATCACTGAGGTCTGAAGTCATATGGTGAATCTTGAGATGAACTTTGAGGAATGGGTAGGATTTGGATAGGTGATGTCAAGAGAAACATGCAATCATTTCACTAAAATGTATTGAGCTGGACACCCACTGTGTGGAAAATAGTAAATATGAGCTCCATATAAAGTGCAAAAATGTTACAACCCAACTTCCCTTTTATTTTATTTTATTTTTTTTCCAACTTCCCTTTTAGAAAGTAGACACACATCCCTAGGCCACAGATTTCTTCCTCATTTTAATCTTTTTAAAGTACTTTTTGCTGAAAAGTTTGGATGAGATTTACCCAAGAACATTCTCGAAAATATTAGAGGTGGTCTGATCTGATGTACTCGCAAAATGTATGGCAAATAACTTCTTTCAATTTTTTTACTCTTCAAGGATCTTTTCATGTGTGGTCCCCTTGCCTTTCCCTTTTCTCCCCCTTCACAATAATACTGAATAGTGAGTATTATAGTCTCCATTTCACTGTTGAAAGAACTCAGATGTATGAAGTCCAAATTGTCTTTAATAGAAAAGATGAGAAGATCCAGAGCCAGAGTTGTGAACTCCTAGCTCACGTTAGTTCAATTTTTTTCCATTGGAGGAGCTGATTGTGGAACTGAGATGAGCCTAGGGTGTAGACAAAAATCCCCAAGCCCTAGCCATGGTATCCATAGACCTACCGACATGGTTATTAACTACATCTGTGCTGTGAACAAGTCCCTTTGTTTTCCTTTCTAGAGCTCAGTCTCTTCATCTGAAAAATGAAGGGTTTGTCTAAACATTCTCTAATGCCCCATGAGTATTAACAGTCTCTGCTTCTAAGTGCCTAGCCAGCTCATGCTGCATTCTGCTCTGCTTGGTCATCAGAATGTTCCCACAGGGTCCAAATATGAGACGGCACCTGGCCTGCTGACCTCTAGAACTATCCTCCACCTCCACACTTGTGCAGAGAAGTCCCCGCAAGAATGCTGTATTCACATCACTCCAGGGGTCTTTGATGTAGTAACTGGAGGCATGTGGGCAGTGGAAGGAAAGTAGTAGCACAGCAGAGCTAAGAATTTCAGGAAAGGATTTGCCTGTGATGTAGATATCTTAGGTTAGAGAATTTTGTACTCGAGTAGCAGGAAATGTTATAAAAGAATCACTGGGGAGAGTGAGGTCTCCTAGCCCCTGCTCTGAGCAGCACTGTGAAAAATGAAGTGGAAAAAGCCAAATTTACAGATCATCTAGGGAAGCTGAAATCCAGCAGTAGGATATTAAACACAAAAGAGCTGAAGTTAACATGAGGCGTTATTGGTTTGGGGAGATGGGCTATTTCCCCAAGGTCCATAATTAGAACCGGGAACCTTTTGCATGTAATTAAGAGTAAGAGATTGGTTTAACAACCACAGCTGAGCAAGTCTGAAACATTTTTTTTTCCCAACTACCATTTGGGATTAGGAATTTTTTTTCTTTCACTTGTAAAATGTGAGAGTTTCCTGACTCTTTAGGAAATTGAGGCTAATTCTACTTCCACAAGCATTTTTGTTGCTAATAATAATAGGAAATGTTTTGCATATGTGATGTGAAATCAACAAGGTGCCCTACAGAAGCAAGATGGCCTTTGAGGCACTTTTTCCCCCTCAAGGAAGCTGTCACTGAGCAGCTGATTAATTACTGTAATAATCATAATTTTTAAAAATTAAAAATATCCCTCTTTCCATTCATTAAGTACACTGAAGATAGGTGCCAGAGGTAATTATTGTCTAGAAGTACTTCCGAATTATCTTTTCTAATCCAGCTCTGCTGACATTTTTGAGAGAAAAAAAGTGTTTTGTCTTTCCTCTTATGAACGGGGTGACATTTGAATATGCAAACAGTGTCACAGTCTGCCCTGTGGATGTTTTCTGGAGGTATGATTTATGAGGCCAGCCTATTGTATTTGTTATCACACTATGAAAAAGGTCATTAGACAAAAGAGCTCTACCTACTGGGGTCTATGGCTCATCTTGTGATATTTTAATTGTTGCACTTGTGCTGACTTCCAGGCTTGCCTCAAGGTGTGAACTGTGTGGACAATAATTTGCCTAGGCTTTGCATATAGTCCCTGACGTCTGTGGTATGTTTTGTGCCAACCTTCAGCCACTCCTGGGATAGATTACAGATGTTGAAGAAGGAAGCCCATGAAAAAATCTAAAAACCTTATTTTAGTCAATGGTTTAATTTCTTTCCCCTAAAATAATTGTTTCTGAAGTATGCCATAGAGTCTAAACTAGAAATGGTAAAGCTGAGATATCTGTTGGTGATTCCTCATTAGGGAGACTGACTAGGTGAAGTGCCTTCCCACAGGCTTATGGTGAGTACAACCAGAGTTAAATCATTCTATCTTAGAGTTGGAAAGACCTCAGGTGGCATTTTCTTTATTTTCTCTTCTTGTAACCTTATGCCTTCTCTAACACTCAGAGAGTGGTCGTTCAATCTCTGCTTAAACATCTCCAATGACAAGGGATTCATTTCCTTGTCTTCAAGAAGCCCTGTCTATTTTTGGGCAGCCCTGAAACTATTATTTTACTTTTTAAAGCACTGAAACCTGCCTCCGTGTCATTTTTGTCAGTTTTATCCTAGGTACATTCTCTAGATGGGATAATCTGTATCCTATATTGCAAAGAAGCTCAAAGAAAACTAAGCCATAAATCCATCCATCTCTTGGTTAAATGTTCTCTTGGCTAACACTGGTTTTGTATCCTATCCTCATGTCTTAATATATGGACAATACTTTTTCTAACCACTGCTGTAGACATAATGGATCATAGTCATAAGGGTGTCCTGGTATTACAAGCACTTCGTAATGTTCTAGATATAATTCTACCCTTTGATCTCCCACACACCAAAAAGGTTTATCAGAAGGCAAAAAAACGACATTTTTATGAGATATCCTTGAATGTATGTGTGTCTATTAAGGGGATTTTAGCTGCAAGTAACAAAAATCCAACTTGAATTAGTTTAAACAATAAGAAAATGTATTAACTCATATAAAGGTGGCATAGAGGTAGGGTGGGGATCTCAGGTTTGATGGATTTGGTAGCCCAGTGATTTCCTGAAGCCCTCTGGTTTTTTTGTTTTTGTTTGCTTGTTTTTTTTTTTTTTTTTAGATCTCTGTTGGCTATCTACACTGACAGCTTTAATTCCAATTCCTCCCATACTTGCAGAGTAGCAAGCACAGTAATGTGTTTTCTCGAGTATGTATGACAAAAGAGAGACTGGCTTCTCATCTCTCTCAAAGAACTAGAAAAAAACCTCCTCCAGCACATTTTCATGTAGTACCATTGACCCGAAGTGGCTCACATATGTAGCCATAGGCCTAATCACTGGGAAAACTGATACCAGAACCAGGCTTAGATCATCAGAGTCCACTCCCAGAGCTGGGCATGGATTTTGCCTTAGGTCTCATGAGGGTGTGTGACTGGACAAGCGAAAAAAAGATTATGTCATGGACTATTGTAATGAAAAGCTAAATATTCACAAGATTCAATTTCTTGTAACTATGAGGAATTTTTTCTTTCTTTCTTTCTTTTTATTTTATTTTATTTTTTATTTTTTGGTTTGTCCCTTGAGTCAATTATTTGTTGGCTCTCATCTCTACTTTTGCCCATCTTTGAGTTCTTTTGTAACACAGTGGTAGGAAGAAAGCCTATAAACTACATTTCCAAAACTTTTTTTTAAAGATTTATTTATTTATTTATTTATTTATTTATTTATTTATTTATTTATGAGAGACACAGAGAGAGGCAGAGACACAGGCAGAGGGAGAAACAGGCCCCATCCAGGGAGCCCAATGTGGGACTCGATCCCACGACTCCAGTATTACACCCTGGGCTGAAGGTGGTGCTAAATCGCTGAGCCACCAGGGCTGCCCCTTTTCCAAAATTCCTTTCCCAGCTGGCTTACAGTCCAACTCTGTCAGTATGAGGAAGTGGGGGAGACTGGAAAGCAGTGTCTCTGGCAAAAACATTTGTAGATGTGGGTATATTGGGGGAGGGGGGTGCTCCTAGGTTGAGATACAACAATCCCAGCAATGGTGTCTATAGCAACAAGTCTGCAGCCTCCACAGCAAGACATCCAAGGCATCACATTAGTCAACTGACCTGCTTTGCTTCTCAATCAGTCCTGAATAAAGTTTATGGATGATTTATGCTCTCTATCTACACTATTTATATCTGTTTTGTTACTCTACATTTATTAAGTTACAGCATAAGGAAGAAGATGTATTCATCACCAAACATAAATTAAAGATCTTCCAATAAAGATTTTATTTACAAAAGAGAGGTCTTCTCCACTGAAGTTAATAATCTGTAAGTCCACATTTATCTTCAATCCTTTTGATAGTGGGAAGACTTTTTCTATCAAGGGCACTGAGTGAATCTCCAGGTGTCTTTCTGTTGAGCCATAATCAATTGGGAGGTGTATATGTCAGTATCCAGCCAGGAAAAGAGAAGCCAGTTTAGATTTTTTTAAAAATTAATTAATTAATTAATTAATTCATTCATTCATTCATTCATTCATTCATTCATGAGAGACACAGAGAGAGGCAGAGACACAGGCAGAGGGAGAAGCAGGCCCCATGCAGTGAGCCCGACGTGGGATTCAATCCCGGGACCCCAGGATCATGCCCTGGGTGGAAGGCAGATGCTAAACCCCTGAGCCACCCAGGGATCCCCGACAGTTTAGATATTTAAAGCAGCAGGAATTTAATACAAGAAATTGGTCACAAAATTATTGGAATAGTTTAATCCTTAGGAAAGATCTGGCACAAGGAACTTCGGTGCCTTTTCTGAGCTAGTCATACTGTGTCTGTGTATCAGGGTGTCCCACTGAAAAGCATATTATGGAGGCAAGTCCTACATACATATAGATTCTTAAGTTAATACAAGTTGGGGTGATGTCCATGCTTTAGAGACCCTGCAAAGTGGCACCAGACGTTCTAACCACAGCAGAGCATGCTCCAGGAGCCTCCGTGACCAGCATGTTGAGCTCCGGATAACACCATCTTCCGTTCTACTCCTCCAGTGCAAGGAGTGGTAACAGTTCCCCACAATTATTCATCTTGAGGTAATCCCTTTCTCACTCTTTTTGCATCTTCAATTTTTCCAATAATTTTGTAACAAAGTCCCTGAATTAAATTCTCTTTGTAAAAACCTGGACTGGTTTCTGCTTTCCTGCCCGGTGCTAACTGGTCCAAACTGAACATTATTCGGTGAGTCACAATGGGATCCACAGCCCTGGAAATCAATGTGCTTATCACAAAACATACTTGAAATTTAAGGCCTAAATTTCCTACTTGACAGGAGGTAACAAGAAGTTATCATTTGTGCCCATATCACCTCTGTTTTATTTGGGTTAGCTTTTGTGTTTTGTGTTGGTGGTGGGGTTGGGTGTGAGTTTTTGGAAGCGGGGCATGTATGGGACAGAAATACACAAAAGCACCTTAAAATAATAAACAAGGGATTTGTGCTAGTTATATTTATATATGTGGGCTAATCTGAAACTGGTTCTGTCATTCTATCAGAAGCAGCGTCATTCTTGGAACCTATTGCTGTCTTTCTTGTTCAAGGGCCACATGACCACTCCGTCATATTTTTTTCTTCTATGCATTTGCATCCTTTTCCTCTGTAACTTGCTCGTTTTTTAATGCAACTCTCTATACTTTTCTTATTTCATTACTTTTCCACATTTTATTTGTTTCCTCAGAATTTAGTTTCTACCTGCCCCCTGTAACTCCAACTCTGTTGGATCCCATCTTTCTCAATTTGAATTCTAGAGGAAGTAAATCTCATTGGCCTAGCACCTCTCTTTGCCAAGCAATGTGAGAGACCTTTAATTATGCTGCAGATTGACTACCCCTGGGTCAGAGTCTATCTGTGGCCCAAGCAACTATGCCCTGGGGTAGGAAGAGGGGTACTAGTTACAGGATCTAAATAAAGCCCAAAGGCTCCTTTCTCAAGGAAGGGACAAAAACAATGTTGACATGCCCAAGGTAAGTCTCAAAACAGACGGAACATTACCTCTCCTGCCTCACATTCACAACCACACAGAGCCCAAGTTGAAAGCTATGATTTTGTCATTTTTTTTCTCCTTTAGGACTGACATGGTGACATGAATAAAATCCTCCTAAAATGGAGGCAGATAGCAATTATTTTCCCTGAGCCATTAAACATGTTAGGAAATGTCCTGGACCTCATATCTCAGCAAACATGACCTTGATGGCAGGTTTCAGAAGATGTTAGGGAGTGTGGAATAGTAAAAACAAACAAAATGGATGTTTATTTGTTTTGTTTCTTAAATTCCACATATGAATGAAATTATATAGTATTTGTCTTTCTCTGACTGGCTTGTTTTGCTTAACATAGTACACTCTAGCTCCATCCATACACGTACACAATGGGATATTATATATATATTAGGATATATATATGGGATATGTATATATAAATGGAATTATATCTATATGTTATATATATACACAGACATACACAATGGAACATTATTCATCTGTAAACAAAAAAATAATGAAAGCTTTCCATGTACAATGACATGGGTGGAGCTAGAGTGCACAAACATCAGGGAGAAAATAAGAGAGGAAAATCAAGAAATAGACTCTTAACTATAGAGAACAAACTGAGTTACCAGAGGGGAGGTGGGCAGGGGGATGGGTTGAATAGGTTCAAAGAGTGTACTTGTGATGAGCACTGGGTGTTGTATGAAAGTGTTGAATAACCTGAAATTAATATTATACTCTGTATGCTAACTAATTGGGATTTAAATAAAAACTTTAGAAAATAATCTTCTGAACTATATAGCAGTTACCCCCACTGATGCTCAAATCTTAATTTAAAGGGGAGACATTTTAATATATATTTTACGTCGAGGTAAGGGTCTCATGTTGGATCAACTTTTAAAAATGAACCATGCTTAGAAGATAGGCATGATATCCTAAAGATCTTTTAAAAGAGCTCTGCCAAAATAAAGCAACTGATTAAATTCATTCAATTGATTATTTTTAAAAGTTTTAGAAGATCAGAAGAAATCTAGATGTGCAGGATTGTGTGTAGACAGTTCAGCTGGCCCACCTATACCTCTCCTCTTTGTCTTTCCTTCCTGCCACCTTATTTTTCTCAGGTTCTTTCCCTTGATCTGTAGCCATGTCTACAACCTCTTCCTTTTCTCATACCCACTAGTGTACCCCTCGTGTCACTCCCACATAGCCACTCTTACCTTCTGGACTGCCTTAGCCTTTCCCTTCTTTTCCTTTGATTTCTGTTTTTCTGCTCTTTGCCCCACCCAGTGGCTGGTTTGTGATACAAAAGTATTAGTGGATGATTGAAAACCTCAGAGCTGTTCCCACGAATGTGGAGACGATCAATCTGGCACCAGTTCATGTTTTAAATACAGCTTCTGGATGAGGTCAGAAGAGACCTTTTTAAAGATACTGATTGACACTTGAAAACTTAAAAGCTGAAATCTTATTCAGGGTCTGGACTCCATTTCTTGTCTTGATTTAAAGGATCTTTGTTTTGTTCTTCTTCTGTGTTCTCTCCATTAGGATTTCACTTACACAAATAAATATTTCAAAAATCCACAGTAAAGATCTTGAGGCTGTTTTTCAATTCTGCATGCCTCTTTCCCTCCAACTCAAGGCTACCATCCATTTTTTTTTAGAAAATATTCTGATTTCTTACCCTGCTCAGAAGAATAAAGGGTCTTTGTTCGCTTTCAATATTTTTCTCTGATTTTAATCAATATTTGATTTTTTTTCTTCTCACTTGCCTTCATCCCTCTCCCTGAACATCGACATATCCTGTTCATTATCTCCTTTTTTTTTTTTTTTTTTTAATCCAAAGAGAAAAGGTGGCTGTTTTTGCAAGCAATGTAAATCCAACTTCCTGGTCATTCAATTGAGATCAATTTCCGCCTGGGAGACTGAACATACTATATCCATGAGGCGTGCAACATCTGTCAATAGGAATGAGATCGGCAATCTGTAAAGCAGCAAACAGCCAGCACATGGACCAATGCCACAGACAGGCCCACTGGGAAGCCGGCCCCTACCTGCTGCTTCCCCACTATTCCAGGAACACAGGGTATTTACATGTTCTGCAAACCCCAGAAATTATGCCCATAATCCAAACATAAAAATTCATTAGGTAAATAAAACACAATGACCCCTGCCTAGAAAAGGATTTTCACCAAAGTGACTTTGTGTTTTGTCAGTACACTCTGTTATTTCTAGGGTGGCAGGTTGGAGCAAAAGGAAATAAGGGAAGAAGAATGGCCAGTGTGTGGACAAGATTTGGGCAAAGAACCTCTTCATAGAGAGCAGAAAGTCTGGGTAGTTCCATTTAAAGGATAAAGATAAGGGATCGGGCTGCCTTGATTTCTGGTTTATGCCCTGCAGAAATCTCTTGCTTGGGGCTCCCTGGACAAATCACTTAAATAAAAAGCAATGATCAAGCACTTAGAAACCTGTGATTGTATACAAAGACCTCATATTCATTTATCTCTTCATTCATTCTGATATTATTTATTGTGAACTTACTACACAGCAGACACTGTCCTAGACACTAGAGATAATGAACAAAACAGGGATAATCCCTGCCTTCATGGCAATTATGTTGGTCCCTGAATCACATGAGTGTTGGGGGAGACTACCTCTCAGACCTCTCGCAGTCAAAACCCCACACATAACTTTTGACTCCCAAAAAACTGAACTACTAATAGTCTACTATTAACTGGAACCATTACCACTGCCATAAAAGGTCGATTAACACATTTTGTATGTTACATGTTATACATACTGTATTATTACAATAAAGTAACCAGAGAAAAGAAAATAAAATGTTATTAAGAAAGTCATAAGAAAGATAATATACACTTACAGTACTGTGTGCATTTATAAAAAAAAAAATCCACATGTAAGTGGAGCTACACAGTTCAAATTTGTGTTGTTTCAAGGGTCAACTGAATATTCTTACAAAGAAGACAAACAATAAATAAAAAATTACAAAAATATCATTTCACACGTGTTCCACAAAGGGGGAAAAAGCAAAGTAAGCAGAGAACAACAGCGTCAAGGTAGTTACTTGAGACAAGGTTGTCAAAAAAACCCTCTGTGGCACATGAGTAATGAATGGAGGGAACCATGTACCTCTCTAGGGGAAAAACATTTCATAAATAGGACTAGAAAGGGTGTATGTACTTGTTGCATGTAGCAGCTGTAAGAAATAAGTATGAATGAGTGTGGAAAAGAGTGGAAATAAGGGTAAAATGTTTAGGGAACAAATGAGAGCCTTCCTGGCCCTGATAGAGTTTGGATTTTATCATTTTATCCTGATGGTATTGAGAAACCATAAAATATCAGCATCAAGGCACTGAGATAATGATGATGGTAATCACAGAGTCATACTTGCCAGACCTTGTTCCAATTCTGTAAAATGGAGCCATATGACAGCCCTACTCCCTAGATTTTTAGGATAATTAACTGATATTGCATGCAAAGCACTTGAAATAGTGCTCAGTAAGAGTACTACAGTTATTATTATGGTCATCAGGGACCAGGCTATTTGTGCTCACCACTTCAGCCCCATTTTGGCTCCCAAGTACATTTCCAATACAAGTATTTTAATCAGAATTATGCTAACATCCATACATTTTTGTGGAGAAAGTATTTTTCCAGTGAGCTCCATTAAGCCAATTTAATTCCTTGATCAATGTTCCATATTCCACAATTTAATCATTTGTAATTTTTTCCCATTTTCATTAGCATTATTTCTTTTCCATTTCAATTTTACAGCAAGATTGAAATATCTCAGAGGTTTAAATGATGGAGTCAAACGGCAGTTTCAATTTGGTATGGTTAAAATATCCTGCTGCTTAAGAATCCTGAGGCTCAAGGAGGTTAACTGATTTTTCCAAAGACATACAGCTAGTTATCAAAAGAGATGAGATTCCAACCTAAATCTAACTCTAGTACCATTGTCTTTCACCACAACACTTTTATAGAAAAGAGAGGAAAAAGGAGAGAAAATAATAACACTAATACCTACCTATAAGGGTCAACATGAGGCTTAATGTAATATAGAAGAAAACACTTTTGCAAACTATGAAGCAGTATGTTATTGCTAGTAATAACAATAAAAGTAAGACCCATTTCTGATCTAGAAAAGCACGGTGAATAAGTTCATTCTCAGCTGAGTGCATTCGGTTAGATAGGTGAATTTCATTTCCTAAAGGTTTTCATTTGTCAAACACATCAGAGACCCACTTCAGCATGTCATAAGAGCCTCCATCAAGGAGGAAGATAGATTTGGGAACCTGTTTGGATTGGCTCAAGATGAGTCTAAAAACAATTGACTACAGTGGCAGAGATGGTCTTTGAGAGGATCTAGAGATCTAAAACAATTTCAATTAACACTTTAAAGTCCAATTGGGACCCATTGTCTGTTAAAGAAGATCTCATTCAAAGAATTTAGCATCATGACTTTGGGAAGATGATAGTTCTTGACATAAGGACCATTCAATAGTCCTTCTCTGAGAACTTAATATCTTGAGACACTGCACTAGATGGCAATGGTATAAAAAGACACTCAGCCTCAAGAAGCTCACCACTTCCTAGGAATGATAGTCATGCTAAAAAAAAATCCCAAGCATGATACAGTATCAAAGCCATGATGGAGGCATGGAGAAGGAACAACAATCCCAATATGAGAAGACTTCCTGTAGGAAGTAATAATTTTCAAAGAAATAGAGAAGTAATCAGACAGGCCAGAGAGAACATTCCAGGAAATAAATTACACATGCCAAGGGATAGTGGTGGAAGAGAATGGTGCCACTGAGAGAGCATATGTCATGGCTTTAGTGCAGAGGGAAGGAAGCAAGAAATGGCTCAGATGTAGAGACTGAACAGGTGAAGCAAACAATGATTCAAGTACAGAGGGAATGGACAAGACAGAGAATGGCTCAGGTGCAGAGGGAGTAGGCAGGTGAGGCAGGGAAGAGGCTGAGTGCAGGATGCTGCAAGACAAGGTGGAGGCCACAGAGAAGAAGACTCCTGTCTTAGGGAAGTAGACTGGCAGAGACTAGATCTGGTCAAAATCTACTGCAGACACCAAAAGATGAGACAATAATCAAGACTAAAGGTCAATTTGATGAGAATGGGTGAGTTAGATAAAGTAAATGTTGCAAATGCTCCTAGACTGACTAGAAAACTAAATCCATCCCTAGACACTGGGAAAATGAGCCCAGAGTTGCTATTTGTTCCTGGAGGCCATTCTGTCGGGCACAGTCTCCCAAGAGGTATTCTAAGACTGAGAGGGATTGAGACACCTGGTAATAGACTTCTTAAAATGCAGCTGAACTAGGGCCGAGACAGCTAGGAGTTGTAAGGTTTATACCCAATAGTATGTAGGGCTCTTGGAGACACAGGTTTTTACTGACTTATTAATAGTAACACTTACCACTTGCTAAACTCCTTTTATTCACTCTTCACTTTGAGTCTGTGAAGTAGCTGTTATTTCTGTTCTGTGGACAAGGAAATTGAGGCACTATAACTTGCCAGAAGTGAATTCAATGAGGCTCCTGGAAAAGTGTGTCCATGTCCTAAACTTCAGATGCTGTGAACATTACTTCCTATTGGAAAAGAGTCAATATTATCTTATATGGTAAAAGATGAGTTTATGATAAGGATCTTGAGAGAATAAGCTTATCCTGGATTATCCCAGGGGGGCTTAAATACAGTCACAAGTATCATTAGAAGATAGGTACACAAAGGAGGAGACATGCAAAGAAGAAGAGGTAAGGTGACCACAGAGTCAAGGATTAGAATGATGTGGCCATGAGCTAAGGAATGTTGGGCAGCCACCAGAAGTTGAAAGAGGCAAGGGATGGAGTCTTCCTCAGAACCCGTCAGAGGTGAGGCTCTGCCAACACACTGATATCAACCTTTTAGCCTCCAGAATTGTGAAAGAATAAATTTCTGTTTTTCTTTTTTTTTTTTTTTAGTTTTATTTATTTATTTATTCATGAGAGACACAGAGACAGAAGGAAAGATACAGGCAGATGGAGGAGAAGCAGGCTTCATGCAGGGAGCCTGATGTGGGGCCCTATCCTGGGATGTGGAGATCACAGCCTGAACCAAAGGCAGATGCTCAACCACTGAACCACCCGGCCATCCCAATTTCTGTTGTTTTAAACCACTAAGATTATCATAATTTGTTACAGCAGCCACGTGAAACCCATATATTGCCCAAGATCACAGTCCTGAAGTTAGAGCTGGCATTCAAACCTCAATCCCTCAAACTCCAGAGCTCTTGATTTCTCTCAGACCTCACCACTCTGTAATAGCACTAAACTGATTCAAAGTTTCTACAGAAAAAAATGGAAAATGGTGCTTTTGGAAGCAGAATCTTGTGGAGAATGACTAGCAGGGCTGGTGTCTGTTATGCTGGACTTGGGCACCAAGCAGAGCAGCTGCAACTTGGCAGCAAACTAGGAAGGAGAACTGAAGGTGGAGGCAGGGGCAGAGGCTTGGAGGTCAACCCAGACTATATGGCTAAGGTGGGATGAAAGTCAAAGAAGCAGGTCAAGTATGCCAGAGCTGGGATACCATGGAGCTGCTGGGAGTCATCCTATTAAATCTTTATCAATAAACAGGCAAAATACACATGTGTTCAAGGTTCCAACAGGGCCATAAAACCACAAAATAAATTGGAGGTGACATGAGGGTAGAGAAAAATTTGCTATTTTCTTTTTTCTCCCCCCAACATCAAAACAATCACCATGGGTAAAATCGGAAGTTTGTCAGACTTCCTAACAGAGTATTTTTTTTTTTTAATTTCAATTATAGGTGCCTGCAAGACCATAATTCTTTTTGGTATCAATCCATTCTTGCATTACAACTACAGAAGGAAGAATTAGGAAATGGTGCCCAACACCCATGTCTCCACCCCAGGGAGGCTGGGAGGAGGGAAGAAGGTCCATCCGTTGTGGTCCTGGGACCAAGCAAGGTGGGAGGTGGAGGAGGAGTCTGTGCCCACACTCATGATGTGTGTCTGAATCTAGTCTGAATGAGGCTGAGATTAAGCAGGCTCAAATAGATAAAACAGGGCCCACGAGTTTGTAGGTATGCGGAAGCAAGTACGTGAAGCCAAGAATATTCATTTGCTAGGGCTGCCAGGACAACAAACCACCAACCAGGTGGCTTAAATGAATTTTCTTGCAGTTCTTGCCATGGGCTCCATGGTCACAGAAGCACAAAAAACATGACTGCTTTTGCTCTCAGGACCCACCTTCAGTTCATCTGCACCTTCTGACTTAATTTCTGCTTTTGGAATCATTTTATGTTCACTGGTTGCTACAGCATTTATATTTAGATCTTGATCTAAAGCAAGGCTGGAAGTTCAAGATCAAGGTGCTGGCAGGGTGGGTTTCCTGTAAGGCCTCTCTCTGTGGCCTGCAAAAAGCTGCCCTCTTACAGCTCATCCTCCTGTGCATGAGTACCCCTGGTATCTCCCTCTTCTTATAAGGACACCAGTCATACTGAGCTAGGTCCTTCCCAACCGCTTCATTTTAATTTATTCACCCTGTTGAAGGCCCTCTTTTCAAATAGAGTCACATTCTGAGGTACTGGGGGTTAGGGCTTCAGTATATGAATATGTAGGGGGAAGACAAAATGCATCCTATAACCCCAGAAAACAAATGTCAGTGTGGCTTGACAACCTGGACAGCAGAAGCAGTAAGTTACAAGACACAAAGCACAAGGAAGTCTGAACACTTCTGAGAGGGGAAGATAATGTAGCAGAGAATATCCAAAACCCAAATTTTACGTTCTCTCAACAAAAGTTGATTAATATGGATGTTTTTACTTAAATAAAAACACTGGAATTAATATCCTGTACCCCAAAGCTCCCAATTTATAAAATGGCTTTCGTGGACAACAGTAAAAAATAAAAAACCTTGAGTACTTACTGTGTGTGAGGCTTTATGCAAGGTACTTTCTGTATATTCACTATTTAACCCTCTGAGATAGGGATTACTCTGATCCTCACCTGAGACATGAGATAACAAAGGCACAGAGGGGTGAAGGAACTCCCCCAGCGTCACATGGCCAAAAGAGGTGGAGCTCTTATTTGAATTTAGGCAGTTCAACCCAAGAGCCGCTGTGTTCAAGGACTATCCAATACTGACAGAAGATGTTGTGTCAGAGAAGCTGCAGAATCAGTGAGACCTGGGTTTGAAATAAGCTTTGGCACTAATCTGTAATTTGGTCTTGAACCAATTGTTTAACTTCCAAGAGCTTTAGTTTCCTAATTGTGTAATGAGAATAATACCTCTCTCTCAAGGCTATTACAAGGAAAATATAAAATCGTAATAACAAATAAAGTAATGTCACATACGTGTCAGGAATATTCTAAAGACTCTGTATATACTACTTCAATTAATCCTTTTGTCAACTCCATAAATTCATGTTCTATTATTATCTGCACTTTAAAAATGAGGAGACTGATGGGGCACCTGGGTGGCTCAGTTGGTTAAGTGTCTGCCTTTGGCTCAGGTGATGATCCCAGGATACTGGGATCGAGCCCCATGTTGGATTCCCTACTCAGCGAGTGTCTACTTTTCCTCTCCCTCTGCCCCATCCCCCAGCTTGTGCTCTCTCTCTCTCTCTCAAATAAATAAAATCTTTTTTTTTTTAATAAATGAGGAGACTGAGATAGAGGTTAACTAAGTCTATATGGCCAGTAAATGACAGAGTTGGGGGGTAAAACCAACCATATCAAATCCAGAATTCTCACCCCTAGTCTCCTCATGTAAGACTAAGGAAGAGGTCAGCAAATAGGAGTTACCACTACTGCTGCCACTACCGTACTATTACTAATTTTATTATACGCTCACTATTATCATTCAAACACATGTAATTTGGAGACATAGAAGTATTAACTTCCCTGGGTATTCAATTTATGGTCAGGGACAAATTGAAACATGAGGACTAGTATTTTCCAATATTTGTTCGACGTTTACACAGAGGGGAATCCGAATGCTTAGCTAAGGAGGATGGAGAAGTAGAACCAACGACAGCATCACTCAACCTTGCCTCTGTTGTCAGAGCAAACTTGGCTCCAAAGTTGCATAACCCAGCAAGGAAGGGAAAAGTGAGTCCATTATCGGAGGTGGTGTCTCACCTGTCTGTTGGTTCTTGCTCATGATCATCCCAAGTGCCTTAGTCATCTTCCTTCCTTCTGCTATTGCAGAGGATGAAGCTGAAAGTTGATAAAGGATTTCTTCAGCCTAGGCTTCCCAGAGACAATCTCAATATATCTAAACAAGGGAGAGGAAGAACAGCATTCAAGACTACTATACGTTGCACACAGCCTATCTTTAGATGGGAGATACTCTCTGAATCTCTAGTGAAGTTAGATAATTCATCTGATTATATAGAACACCGAGGCAAAGCTCTGGAGGTTGGGTACTAGCAGGTAAAGAGGCCAAAATGGGAGATTGGACTGGAATGTCCTAACCATTGGCAATATATATATATATATAAACATATATATTTTTAATGTTAGCTGTGATCACTTTGACCAAGGAATTAGAAGCATTATTTCATATCATGGAAATTTTGCAAAATCTTCCCATCTACTTATTTCACTTGCTCAAAGAAAGGAAGGCTTGAAGCAACCGGATGGCAGAGACTGCCTATATCCCTTTCAAGCCTGAATGGTACCAATGTCAAGGCCATCAGCAAAGCCTAATTGAGTGCAGTTTTCATAATGTGGATTTGGCACCGATTCCATCATGATAGGCAGCACATGCTTGATCGGAGTGATACAAAGACTCGAATCATGTCTCTCTCTGAATGTTGTGGGGCTTACTCAAAAAGGGAATTCATCCTAAAATTAGAAACCTTTCTGAACTGAACATGCTATAAATTAAAGATCTCTTTTACTTCCAGGCATTCAGAAATTAATTCTCATGTGCTCAAGTATTTTCATGTGTATGCTACATTATAAAATAAAAAAAACCTGATTTTTACTAATTTAGCTTATTTGGCTTATTAGTACCAATTTTCTATTAATGAACACTAGGCTACATACTCCTTGTGGGCAAGGAATGCATTAAGTTCTCTGTATCCTGAGGGACCCACACATAGTAGATGCTCATTAAATGTTCATTGGATGAAAGGAGGAATGATTTGGTCTTTTATTTTATATGTACTATATTTCAAAGTGGTCAAATTATAATCCTTATAAAATATTGCTAAGCAGACTTCCCATGAAGTTGTATTTTGCCCTGAGCTACTTTTCATCCTTTCAGGATTTCCAAACAGTAAACTTTTCATAGAATTTATATAGCAGCTTCAAGATTTCACAATTGAATTCACTTTTATTTCCACAGTGTCCTTTGTGGTCTAAAGAAGTAGTGACTGAAGTCACGAGGACCCCCAAATTGAGCCCATGATGAACACTTCGGTGGTAAAATGAGCATCTCCAGCATGTTTTCTGCCAATGTAAAGTCCTGCTCCGTGGCCCTGCAAGCCTGGCGTTGCTCCTCAGGAAAGGGTTAAGGCAGCATTTGTTCTCAGAGCATTTTGTTTTCCCCAAGACCTCCATTACTGCTATAAATTTTTCAGTGTGGCTTTTATGTAAATGTAGCAAGAAAAGCAAGACAGAAAAATTTATTTGTAAGCTTTAGGGGGAGAAATAAGGAATCTGAGGATGTTTATTGAAAATAAATGAATATGGAATGTAGAATAGAGGCCAAAGAAGAACTGAATATTTTGTCTTAAGTACCACAGGAGCAAACCCCTAGAGGGGCAGAAAGAGGCCGAGGATGACTGTTTCAAGGGCAACCAGGCATGCGCTGCCTCCTCCAGCTCCAGTCTCATGCACGCAGAGAAATCATGGACCCCACCAAAAACCAGATCCTGGCCTGGTGGTCAGAAAGCCTTGAATTTGAGTCCTCCTTGGTGCCATCCTGCTGTGTGTCCCAAAGCAGCTCATTTACTACCTCCGCGGTCCTCCTACCTCTCCATCTGCCATAGAGAAATTTTCACAGCCTGCCCCCACTTCTGATAGGTTGCTGCTTTCTTTATTCTCAATTAGGTTCTTTGAGAGGAGGAACTAGGTATTATTCATATCTGTGCAGCCTGGGACTTCGCACGTAGCAGGTCATTAATACATTATGTTATAGGAAGGAATTTATTAAAAACCTTTATGCATGAGGTCCTTTGTCAAGCACACTATGTTTTAAAATATAGCTTTTATTATGACTCAGGTATAGTGAGGCCAATAGATTGGATGGTTGTCATTGAAAAGATAATTTGTTACTCACAGATCCCAAGGGGTGAGGGGATTGAAGGCTGAAGCCACGCTGGGGGAAGCCACAGTGGAAGGACAAAGATGGAGACGCAAAGGGAGGAGGGGAAAATCTAGGCAAGAGCCTTAATTGTCATTTCCACTAGAAAGAAACGACAAGGCAGGGTAAACAGATTTAAGATTGACTAGTTTGAAGAACTTCAGAGGTTCTGGATCACAGGGGCCTGTCTCTACATGTCTGACACCTGGCTCTGGAGTGATTAGGTTAGAGGAATAGTGGTCTAGAATGGGAGAGCCTAATGAAGGAAGTGGTTGAGGGTATGGGCTCTGGATTGTTTGATCTGTCTATGAAAGGTTACTCGGGATTAGCGAACCTTGTGAGGGACAATCCTTCCATACTCAGGAAGGCCCCAAGATGTTGAAGCATTAGACAATAGAAGATATGGTTAATATATTAATTCTGTATATTGTATATATTCTTTTAAGACAAAACTGAGCCACAGTCACATAGTAAGTGGAAAAGCCAGGATTCATAACTATGTCTGTTTGAACCCAAAGTGAGTGTTTGTCTAACTCTGACATGCCGCCTCCAGCATTTCCTCTTATCAGCTTGGATTGCTATATATCTCTCGTAGCTACATGCCCAGGGTTAAGAAAAACACACACACTCTCACACTCAATCACATACCAGTTTAGAATTTATAGACCAGCAAGATATGATAATAACCCAAACTCTAGATTCAAATGATGGAAAGAAGACTGACAAGGGAGTAAAGTCCTTTAGTTTTCACTTCTGTCACCCAATCCAATAAGTTGTGAGACCTTTAAATGTCACTTGGTTCAGAGAGGCTGAGCACATTCCTTTACAAACAGTAGGTAGTCAATACATATTTGCCAAATTGATTTAGGTCTCAGTTTTCTTACCAGTCATAGGAAGGAGTTAAAACAGGTGAGTTTCAAGGTAATTTACATGATTAAAAATAATGATCCTCTGACATTGTGCAGTGCCAGAAAAGGCTACTATTGAGATTCTGAAAGATTTGAGCAAGAATTCCATTATCTCCTCTAAGTTATTTCCCTCTCTGTGCTCCTAGACCAGCAAGATTTGGTCAGCTTGGGTTCTCCAGCCCAGAGTTCATGACTGCAGACGTGCCAGAAAGCCTGGGCTGTCTTATGAGTGAGCCACTTGGACAGGTGGGCATCCGGGGGTTCCGTCTCACCCAACGTCCAAAAGCCTGCTTCTGTAAGAAGCAGTCTTGTTAGCGAAGTGATTACAGGAAGTCATTTGGCACCGAGCAGTCCTGTTGAGTCATCACTCTTATTCTCGTACAAGACTGGATTTTTCCTTCTTTTAATTAAAAAAAGAAACTGGCATTCCATAAATAACATCATCGGTGATGCAAAGAAAAGAAGGCACAAAGGAAAAAGACACAGCAAGAACCTAACCCTAGTATGACTTGTCCTCCTTCAACTGCCTCCTTGTCTTCTGTTCACACCTCCCTCAAATACTGCTGCTGGGCGGTCCCCCACTGAGGGTGCCCTGCCCCTGGTGATGCAGTGGAGAGACAGTCTGTATCATGGAGGATAAGAGACACCTCGTTTGCATCCCATATTCACAGATAGCAGACGGACAAGGCCATTGATCATTTGAGTTGGAACTCGGGCCATCTTTGTTATATCATGAGGATGGCTACGGAGACAGAGCAAAGGATAAGAAGTAAGAGACTGAGGTTGAACCTTTTATTGCTGTTGAGGAGTCACCATGACATAAGTGAGTGTACAAAGCCCTAGAGTTTTCTCCTGACTTTGCTCTTGCTTTTACCGTGTGACTTTGGGCAGAAACCTTCACCATTCTGAGCTTTGTTCTTCTTACCCATGACAAAGAAGGTTAATCCTGATTCTTTCCCATGTCACAGATACTCTTTGATCATCTAACTGCTTCTTTTGGGGAAATCATGGCCCTGAGGGCATGGAGTCTATTCATTGAGATCTTCTGCATTTTCCAGATGACACAGTGAGCCGTAGACCGAAGCTGCTCCCTCCAAAGAATGTGGATGATTCAGAGGCCCTTCCAGATTTCATGGTCTGTTTTGTTTTGGAAAGGTGACTTTGTTAATTCTCTTGGGCTCCTGTAAATGTCTTGTAAAAGCATCTTATTAGATCATTTAATCTTTTTAAAGAAATTAAATGTTCTAATAATAGAATCATAGGTAGAATTCTGATACATGAAATCATCAAAAGAGAAGCTGCCGTGGTTGGAGTTGAGACAGCATGCCTGCAGCTTCCTGCTTGGGTTGCCTCTCCCCTCCCTGGGCACCTTCCTTTTTCCTCAGGCACTGTAGAGCACAGTTTGAAAATACTATTCTCTTACCTTTCTTAGAGACTTGGAAGTTGAAAAGTTTCCAAAAAAAAGTAGGGCCTGGACATCGGAAAAAGAATGAGTTAGAGCAGAGTATCTTGTTTTCAGCCTGTGTCCCTGTCTTTTGTTTTTCTGGTATATTGGTGGAGACCCATATCACATATAGACTGTGGTTCACAGGACCTCCAAATGAGTCAAGGGCCCAGGAACCAAGAGTGGAAGAACACCAGGGGATCTCTCCATGAGCCTTGGGCAGAGGTCTAGACATTCTTCCAATTTAACACTTGACTCTCACATGGTGAGAGCAAAACAACAAAATGAAACCCCAGCCTTAGTTTTATTGAGAAAATGGCCAGGGAGCTACTTGGGTTGGAGGGGGGGAGGCAGCGAGGGTTGGAGGGGAAGGGGTGGGTAGCTTGCAGGTATGAGAACACATTTCCTACACTCTGGTTCTTTGTGGGCAGGATTAATGTCGACTTTATCATTGTAAACCCCACAGTTCCCAGGAAAGATATATGTAGTAAGGAAACACTTAATAAATAGTATTGATGGAAAAAAGGAATAAACAGTTAATTGCAATGTTGTGTTAGAACATATTACAGAAAACCAGCAAATACAGGTGGTATCAACCCACAGGGTTAAAAGACAATGTATCATAAAATTACAAAATTGAGACCCTGACATATTTACTTTCAAATGCCAACATTCTGCATAGTGTCTAGCACACAGTAGGCTGTTTTAGATAGGCTGGTTTTGGTGGTCTTTAATGATACTTTCTGAATTCTTCTGCTGCCCAGCTTCTAGACACATGATAGGGTTGTACTTTTTAGCCTTGACTAGGGCCATATGGCCAAGTCTGACCAATGAGTTATTGGTAGGAGTGAGGTCTGGCTGGCTGCTTGTTTAATGGCTAATGAAAACCCTCTAGGGATCTTTTTGCTCCTTCAGAGTAACCAGGATGATCCAAACGGTGGATGTTCCATGTGGCCAGGCCCCAGAGCGAGAGTGAAAAAGTAAGAACAATATGGGAATATATCCCTCAGAAAACCCCCAAAGATTAAATAGCATGGATAAGAAACAAACATTTATGGTTTAGACCACAGAGTTAAAAAAAAAAAAATCATAACCTAGCTTATCCTAATTGATGTAACCAGGCAATAATAATAAGTAGATCCAAACACTAAATGGCTTAATAGCTTACAAGTTTAATTTTTGCTCACTAACTGTGCCAGATTGGTGAGGTAAAAGTGGAGGGCACACTGGTCCACACAGTTATTCACCACCGAGGATGATGGCCACTTTGCCTTATTAAACCCATAGTTTCAAGGTCACTCAAGGGCCTCTCCATCCACGTCATACCATATTAGAGTCTAGTCATTTGGTCACACCTAATTGCAAAGGATGCAGAAAATGTATAGCTACCCCCAGAAATATGCAGTGGATCTGGGTAAATAGTCAACAGTCTCTGACACATTGGTACCCTATATGTATTTGTTGAATAACTTAGTGCAAAATGCATAAAGCCAAAAGAATGTCTACGCTGATAAGAGGATTTTTTGAGTTTACTGACCAGTGAACCATTTGACCTGAGTAAATATGTATAAAACCACTGATGGTTTTGAAGTGCCCTTCAAAGTTCCCTAACCTACTGTGTAAGTTTCTACTTTTCTGAACCCAACTGATATTTCTGCAAATACCCTATCACCTAGAGTGATATTTGAAATAGTTAACCTACACAGCAGAGGCTCCAACCAGTCAGAATAGACTTTTCCTAATCACTCAGTATGGGTGCCAATCATCAATTGTTGGTGGGTCAGTCATTTCGAGGGAACACGCACTTTATCTCTGACTCTAGCTGCAGTCACCACATTGTCCAAAACAAAGGTGAGGGTCAGAACATGTGGTCTAATGAGCGATAAGGTCTAAAGATTAAACCATACAGATATTAAAAGCATTCTACTACGAAAAAAGAAACACAGCTACATGAAATTAACTGTCCAGAAAAATCTAGGTGAACACTCATCAGGTTAATACTGGGAATTAGAATCTTCATAACTCCTCAAACACACACCATGCCATAAGGAAGTTGTAAACCAAAGGTTATGGGGCCAGAGAGAGTCAGAGAAGACTTCATAGGACAGGCTACTTTGGAAAGAAATCCATATTTTGACAATCAGAGATTGGTGACGATGAGAAGGAATTTCTAAACAGAGATGCCAGCATACCGAACACTTTGTTTTTACCTTTCTTACAGCACTTATTCTAGTCTATCTTATATCAATTTTTGTCGTTATTTGTCTTACCCCATCTGCTAGATTGTGATGTCCTTACGGGAGAGAACTCTATTCTCTCCATCTTATTTGTTTTTAACAAGGACCTAAAAATTATAGGTGTCCAGTAAGTGTCTATTGACTGGATAACAAAGGATAGAATCACTGAACAGTGAATGAAGTGAATTTAAAACACAGTAGCACAGTGTGGGTGGAGATGGAACCATATCTCAGAAATCTATACTTTCACAAGTCAACCTCAGGGATTCATGCACTTAGGGGAGATGCAAGCCCTTAGAAAATAAGATCTTTAAAAATAACCACTATCCAAGTATACTCCACCCCACCACCTATATCTACTTCCTATCCTTTGGCTGCTCATTGGTTTACATGGGCCTTGGTCTCATGGGCATTTGCCTTCCTCAGCCTTTGGCCCTCCTTACTTGCCTCCTGGCTAAACTCACTCCCCTTCTCTATTCTCTGCAAACTCTAGCCTCACTGTTTTGCTTTTTCTTCTCCCTGCTTTTCTTTTACCTGGTCTTCCTACTGATCAGTGTATTTCTGGTTACCACTGGCAGCTCTGCCCGGCTACCTAATCTTTGTGGTGTTTCTGAACATATAAATTGAACTTGGTAAAATAAAATTAAGAGATGCAATTATTTGCACTTTCAAAAAGCCTTTGACTAAATTATATGCTAAGTGATTTTTTTTCCTAAAAACACATAATTAAAGAGATTTTTTTTTTTTTTTTGTAGCTAGAGAACTGGCATAGATCCAGGAATGAAAGGATTGAAATAAATGAGCATTCTGTGATGAAACGTTAATGGTAGGATCACCAAGATATTAGACTCTTGATCACTCTTATTTAAAAGTTTAGCTAATGAAGCAGAAGAGTGAATATCTAGTGAAATTTCCAAGTTTGCAGATAACAGAGAATTTCTTCATATGGGGAAAAGAAAACTCCTGTGATGTACTTGTGAAAAATGTCAGGAAGACCAAGTGGAGGTCAAAAGGTGGAGGCACATTTCCACATGAACAAGAATACGGCAATGACTTTAGAAAAAAAAAAAAATCCATCTATACTCAAAGGACACTGGGCTCTGAGTGATCATTAGAACTTGATAAGAGGATTCAAGAGACATTGCAACCATTCCCTGAAGAGAGCCTTTGGCCTTCAGGGGCAAGAAGATATTGTAATAAGGCAGAGAACATTGTTGCAGCCTTGTCCAAACCATAAATCTTCCACTCTTGGAATCCTGGATTCAGCTCAGGCTGTCTAACCTGTCCTTATTTTATAAAAGATGAAATAATACTGCAAAGCTCCAGAGAAAACAACTAAAATTATCAACAGGATGCAATACATGAAAATGAATCAGAAAGATTAGAACCATCTGGAAAGAAAAAAAAAAGTTGAGAGGGGATGTGCTATATGAATCTTTTAAAAGAGTACAGAGTGTGGAAAAAATGTGTCATATAAGGTATCCATTGACTGTACTGTGTATATATATGAAGTAGGAGCTAACTCTTGAACCTTAAAAAAATGATATTGGAACCTGTAAGAAACTCAGTGTTTGTCAATACTTGATTCTGCATTGCTTCTTTTCCCAAACATTTGTGGAACACCTACTATGTGCCAAGGACTCAACTAGGCTCTTAAAACACCTGGATAAATAGAATATGACTCTGCCCTTGATGGGAAATTTAACAGAAGAGAGAGAGAGCTATAGAAAAATAGGCATGATTGCATTATCATAAGTATGTGGTAATTCAAGAAAAGAATCACTGGACTTCACGGCTGAGGTGACATTTGATCTGAGCTTTGAAGAATGAGTAAGATTATGTCATCAGACAAAGTGAAAAAGATCATTTCAGACACAGACAAAAGAGCATAAGAAAGCATGGGGATGTGAAAATGGGTAGTCTATTACAGGAAGTGGGAAGTACTGGAGGCGAACCTGCAAATTGGTCTCCAACCAAGGTAGGAGGAGCCACCTGAAGCAACCTGAGAGTTGCATGAGAGACAGAGCCGCTGGAGTTTTAAGAAGGGAAATGACACAATCAGACTCACATTTTGGAAATGTAGTTGGGCATTTGTTACTCTGCGGGAATAATGCAGCCTAGAAAAGAAATATGTAAGTTCAAAAGTTTTGATGAATTAATATATAGGAAAGTAAAATAATTCACGTATCTCCCAAATCTTTTGAGGTTGACATCACCAGAATGTTAGGACAGACTAACAAATATCATGGCTTCATCCCTACCAAGCCCCAGCCAGGGCCTGACCAAGATTGAACGTACAGTTCTCCAAACCTTGATCACCTAAAACAAAGTCAGTTTGGGCTTTGCATGACCATGAGTGTTATAGAAAATTAGATGCCTCTTACAAAGAGAAGGAAACATTGCCCTTTTTTATCTTTAAACTTTTGTGAACTTGAGTGGCTTTTGCCTAGCCAGACAATGTCACCTGTGAGATGTCACATGGATATTTGGCTGCTGTCCAAGCCTGTCAAAAGTGCAGCAAATACAAGTGCAACAAAGTTATGGTTCTTAAAAAAGCATCTACTCTAGGACAAAGAGGCTGGTACAAGGGTACAGAGCAAAATCATCTGGCTACTAACTCAGGACCAGTTTTTAAAATGTAGAACACATTCTTGTATTTAGGATGGAATGTAATGGATCCTGGGTGTGCTCATGTTTGCCAGAATGGGTGGTGCTTTTACCTGGGTGAAATGGAAGCTGGAGAGAACCAAAGGATTTTCATCTCCTGAAGGAAAGATTTGCCTTTAAGGGTTTTCATACTCAGATTGTGGTTGGAGGATGGATGGTAAAAGAGTGTTTTTGAGGAAATTTTAGAAGGAGAGCTTACACCAAGATCAATGATGAATCATGAAGCACATGAGTGAGATCCCGATGAAACCAGGAAACTGTTCTCAGAGAGAAAAAAAAAATTGGTTTGTGACTCACCTATCTCATAATAGTATTTTTTCTATTTATAGCTTACATAATGCTTTCACAGAGAGGTTTTCATCCTTACACTTTTATTATAATCCCCATTTTACAGATAGATAAGCTTAAAACTCCGTGAGGTCAATGGCTCAGCCAAGTTTGCACAGCAAATTAGTTAGCAGCAGAAATGGAATTAAAGAGTAGATCTGAGTCCCAACTTTGTCCCCTTCCTTCTGTACTACAGTCACCGTTGTATGAGACATCTCTGATTCCTCATATCACTGGGAACTCAAGAAGAGAGGCCTAGTTGTGTATCCCTGCTAATATGTCTCTGTATGAATAAGGAGTGGTAACAGGAGAAATCTCCTATTTCTTGAGCTGAGAGCTGATGGAGAACCTTTGAAGGTTCTCAGGTGGCAGCAACAGAGCCAGAACCAAAAGCCTCAGAGTGTCTTGAAATTCCTGAAGAATAAAATCTTAAATATTCTTTCTTTGTCCCGGAAATTTTAGGTTGAGACCTACAGCTGCCTCATTTTGACAAAAGACACTACTAATCTCAGAGCACATTCATTAGTCACCCTATAACCCCCAAGAGACAGGGCAAGGACATTCTATCAGCAGGGAAATCACAGGCGAAGTAGGTGATCCAGCATCACCTAGAAGATCTTTGGTGGAGAAAAGAATGTATCATTAATACCCTACAACAACTAGATCTCTATCCAGAACTTCTTGTCTGTGTCACTCCTTACATTATGTGCTGTTCTAGAATACTGTACCCACCACTGAATGCTTGCAGAAGAACTAAATAAGTAAGTAAATGGCCAAGAGTGTCAGATAGTTGCCCCCTGTGGAAGGCCAGGGGGTAGGCCTTCAATGGTGACCAATGAATATAACAATCAATTGTTATCAGCAGGTAAGTTTTAACAGGACTAGACACTATCATTTAAAGTGAAAGCAGCACTAATTTCCTTTTATTTTGTGATAATAGACTCAATGACACCAGCTACCATGGGGGACCCTTTACTGCAGAGCAGTTCTCCACATTGAGAAAGGGGACATTTACAAGCTACTCTGAACAGTCACTGCTCTGTCTATACATTTGTACGGAGAGCTTTCAGTGCATTTAAATTGCTTTTTGCAGCAGTCCAAGGAATCAATAGCTCTTAGACTCTTTAAGGGACGAATAATATACAAGATGGACATTTTAAGCTCTTTAGAAAATATATTCATGAGGTCATCTAGTTTCCCCTGGTACCCAACTTTGCTGGTGACATTTATTAATGTTTTTGCAGCAAACAGGAGGTGGAGTTCTCCAAAGGCTCTCATCTCTGTTCTTCCAGAAAACATTGATTTTTTTTTTTTTTACAAGAATCAGGGAGGGGAATGGGAAAAAAAAAAAAAAACTCAAAGCAAAAAAGAAATCTCACAAAAGAATAACTTAGCTCAAAGCTGGCTTGACAAAGTAATTCTATCTAAATAGCCCTGTGCCACTTGATAGAGACAATTTCTCCTGATTTTCTCTTTGAACAATTTCATAGGCTTCATGAAAGACGTGCTTTAACAATATTATGCTCTTAATGGTAATGCAGGACGTTCTACTGAATCTTCCTAGGAGTAAGAGAGGACAGCTTTACATTATTGTGGATTTGGAAAGTGATTTAAAATTCCAATTAATTACGGTTAATTAATTAGACATTTGATAAAAAACACTTTAAGATGCCAGACTGGGGAAAAAATAACTACTCCATCATGGCTGCTTGAAAGAAAATGCTAGAATGCAATGCAAAGCCCAGTCTGACTCAGAGAAGCCTGAAAGCGTTTGGGTATGTGATTGGGATTGAGAGAATTCAGGTACTAGAATTTCTTTCTCCAAAAAAGGGGAGAAATTAATTCCATTGACCCTCCTATGTTAAGTTGATGTTGTGTAAGACTTGAGACAGACTGATTACGTTAGGAGGAACCAGGCATGGCAGTGGTCAGAGGATGGGGTGTACAGATATCCATTCATCTATGCATATTTGAGGCAATTAGGTGCCATACCCTGTGTGGGGTTGAGGAGACAATGGTGTACAAAAGAGGCCCTCGTCTCACCTCCATGTTGCTTCAGTCCTGCACTAGATTGTAACATGTGGCTCACATGGTCTACAAAAGGACATTTTTTTATTCCACACAGTGTTTTTCTTATTAGTTGTTAACATCTGGAAATGAGTAAATTTCACATGCAAATCCAGATATTTAGTGTCTCTTTAAAAATTATTATATATGACAACACTAGGCAGGATTTCTGAATCTCCTGGAGCTCGGCAGTGATGTGCTCCTTATATTGATCGTATATGGTACAGTCTCACTGCCCTTAGACTCATAGATTACCTACCATCCTTTCCCGTGGACTTTGACTTTGACACACACATAGAATAGGAAAAAACACATGTCTGACGCACACAGTGAGGACTGAGTAAGACTTGGGTCTGAACACCTGGAAGTCCTTAGCTAAGCTATTGTGACTGCTCTACACATTCCCCACATTTTGTCTGGTCTTTTCTGCTGACCTTGTTTCAACACCATTGAAGACCTTCTTTCTCCTCAAGGATCTCATACACCTCAAAACTATTTCAAATCACCACTCATTATTAGCACTCTAGGAAGGGTTCTCCTGGGCTCTGACCCTGGAAGTCTCCCCACCCATTTACATATTTGTGTGTGTGTGTGTGTGTGTGTGTGTGTGTGTGTGTGTGTTAACCAATGCTTGGGGGGTAAAGAGGTTACACAGTGTTGCCTGGGCAGCCAGAGTCTTCTGCTCTTTGCTTAGCTGGCTAGTCTTATCCATTAGGCTTCAACTTAAATGTCAGCTTCCAAGAAAATCCATCATGACCATCCTACTCAAAGAAGCATGGTTTTCTGGTTTGAGTCTAAAGTATCACAAAGAGAGAGAGAATATGAGAGAAACTCAGGCATCAGAGAACTGGCTCCTACCCAAGATCTCAGGATTTCCTAATAAGAAAAGATGGTGGGGAAATGCAGGAGGGAGGCCAGCTCATAGCTGTAAGAAAGAAGCATTTATAACTGCTTCTTAGAACTGAGGATTCTGTGAAAGATTCCTGCTGGGCAATGAAGCCCCATAGTTTTGAGGGAAGGATCCAGAAAGCCAGTCATTACAGGCATCAAGCAAAAGAGCCAGCCCTCCTTGGGAGCCACACTGAAGCTCCACTTGGATGGGTCTCATTGTCTCCTTCCTGACTTTAAGGCCCTTTCTCTTTAGGCTGCCATTCCATTGGCACAAAGAAAGGCAAACTGGAGCAAAGACTTCTTTCTAGAAAAGACAATTTATTTTTAATTGTCTGCTAATCAGAGTCTGCCTGTTCTTTGCAAATTTCCTCCAAAACAATATGTTTTTGTTTCTTGGGCATAACTTGTCTATTTCTTCAAAAACAAAACAAAAAACCTTGTTTTTGAAATTGCCACCAAAATCCAGTACATTTAGACCCACATCATATAAGATGTTATACTCACATCATATAAGAAATAATTTCTTGAGAGGATTCTCGCCCTGGAGGTGAGTCAGCAAATGTGTGCAACTGGCAGGTGTGAAACAATGTGCTATACACTGCTGGGACAGAGACTATTCAACGTGTCCTGCCTCCAAAGAGTTTACCATATAATTTTAGTCAAAAAATTAAATAACATTGCAAGACAAGGGGTAACACATGGCTGTATCAAAGGGATACTGGACAAATCATGTAAACTTAAGTACTATGAACACTTGAAGGAAAGAGAGATTAGGTTTGAAGGGTCAAGAAAGCCTGTCGCAAAAAGAAAAGAGTTGAGATGGTTATTGAAATATTGGGGAGAATTTACATGAGTTTGAAGTACAAGCAAGTACAACAAGAGATGACATTCCATGGGTAAGGGGAGGGGAGGGCTGGTGAGGAGTTAAAGCAAAGACCAGTAGTGCACCCAAGCTGTAGATCTATGCCTTTTCTCAAGAGTGTCCCCAGGAGGCCCTGGTTTTGCCTGCTTATTACCATCCCCCGAAATATTCCATTATTTTATTAGTTCCCCATATAAATTATTTATCTGAGAGATGACTGATGCTGACCAGCTCTGATAAGTAATATCTTCGATGGGAAATGCTGCTGGAGGGACAAGGGTCTCCTGTGGCTGCCAAAACATCGAAAAATCAATTTTAATTCCTGCGTGTGTGTGTGTGTTTGTGTGTGTGTGTGTGTGTGTGTGTGTGTGTGAAGATCTTTGAGAACAGGGGGGTTCAGATGAAGGCTGCCCTTTCTAGTGGGTCTCCATCCAATCTCCAAATTAGATTTCTAGGAGCCACATTAGGGAAGTGGCCTGGGGATGCTACTCCTGGTGTTGTTTGTTATAAAGCAACTTATAATAACTTGACTGGGAGCAGAACATTAAAAGGTCGCCTCATTTTATCTCCAATATGCTTCCTTTGAAAAAAGTCACCTCGCAGCCACATTTGGGGAATGATTTGTCAGTGTATTTACCTTCTCCTTGTCATTCAGGCTGAGCTTAGCCGTCAGAAAGATCATCACCTTCCAGACTGTTTCGAAAAGCTCATAAAAGCTTTGCACAATTACTTTTGCTTCCTTTACCAACAAATGCCTCTCTTAACTGCTCGGCTGCTGGTGGCTTCCTTGCTGTTCTACGGAGCTGCTCTGTTCTCAAAGGCTACCAGTAATTGCCAATAGCATGCCCCTTTCAGGAAACCTGAGCTGTAATAGTTAAAAATTTACAAGGCCGATAGGGAACTTGAAATTAAATGAAGCAGAGAAGGGGCTCTGATTCACTTTACAAAATACACTTCATGTGTCTGGCATGCTTCCTTTGTGCTCTTGCAGAATTAAACATGAGTCACTTTCTCCTGGGTAAAGGAGGAGATGTCACTTAGACTTTACCAACCTAACAGCAACTGTGCCCTATAGGAAGAACAGTTTATGCCAACGCAGGCACAGGGCACCTGGGTGGCCCATTGATAGAGCATCTGACTCTTGGTTTGGGCTCAGGTCATGGTCTCAGGGTTGTGGGATCGAGCCCCACATCAGGCTCCACTCTCAGCGAGGAGTCTGCTTGAAATTCTCACTGTCCCTCTCCATCTGCTCTTCTCCCGCTTGTGCTCTTTCTCTCTCCCTCTAATAGATAAATCCTAAAAAAATAAAAAAAAGTCAACACTAGGCACAGCATTTTAAAATTTTTATTATTATTTTTATTTAAATTCAATTTGCCAACATATAGTATAACACCCAGTGCTCAACCCATCAAATAGGCACAGCACTTGACCTCTGTCAGATAAAGCTTGGGTTTATGTTTTTCAATAATCGGATATCCTTGAGCCTTCAGTGTCCTGGTCTTTGATATATATAATACACACATACACACACACACCTATGATTTGCCAAAGTGTCTGGATAATTCTAAAGAGACTTCTGAATTCCACTCACCTCACAAAATTTTGTGGAGTGTCTCCTGCACGCTTAGCATGAAAATATATGAAACTGCCATGAGACAGGTTTGACCATCTTCCTGAAGTTTTCCCACAGATGGTAAGCAAGGATTAAGCTCAAGGTTTCATTCCACATGTGTCTACTTGGATTCTCTCCGGTGTTTTATAGATCATCTCATCCTGGAGGAGATTTGGGAGGTCTACATTCAATTTGCCTCTTTAATCCCAGGAGGAAGCAGTCTTTCTCACTCCCCTGAGGGTGTTCAGATCCATGGAGAATCCTAGCCACCAGTGTGATATTCCTGTGCATTCTTCAGAGGAAATCATGGTGAATTCACTATACTGGTTACTACTTTTCATTTCTCTCCATATGTGTCTTAAAATTAAAAATTACCAGCCTATCAGTGAGAATTGCTTTTGGCTTCAACAGAAAAATTCACAAAAGCAGTTGGGCGGTTACTTTTGTGCAAAAAAGCAGTCCAGAGGACTCCTCTGATGAGGAATAGTGCAGTAGCCCCAAGATACCAGCAGATGCCAGGTGCCTGTGCTTCTGCTCAGTCGCCCCAGTGAGCATCTGTCATCCTTATGGTCATAAGTATGCTGGCTTCCATTCTAGAAGACAATAGAAGAACAACAAGCAAGGGAAGAAATGTAAAAATGAGATGACTCTGTACCCCTCTCAGGACCTTTCCAGAAGTTCCAACCAGTGATTTCCATTTACACCTAATGGCCAGAACTATTCTATTCAGCTACCTTATGCACAAGGAGGCGCTGGGGAATACCTAGGCTCATTGCCACCCTAAACAAAGTCAGAGTTGAATCATTAAGAAAAAAGGAGAAGAGGGATGCCACATAATCTATAGCATCCACCAGAAAAAGTAAGAATCCTTTGTTCTCTTTAGAAAGCATGAAAATTAACATATATTACAGAGTCTACAAATGAAAAATCATCACATTTCTTGTAAGGATAACCAGAAGCTTCCATTCCTTTGTTTTTCTTTTGCTGGCCTTGCAAATTTCTTACAGTTGGTATTTACTGTGGCCAAATCTAATTCATTCATTTATGAAGCTATCTCAGGCACCAGCAGAAGTCATAAACTATTCATCTCTGGAATGTTTATGTTTGAGAAGGTCACAGTATTGAGTGTATGTATACCCCAAGGCCCCGTCTCTCCGTGTGGGCCTCTTGTGGCCTGGGCCTGCTATTTTCCTTTAAACAGTGAAATGAGATGTACACAGCTCAAAATATATATTGTGCTTTCCCACAAGCTCCAGAGAACTGCCAGTAAAAGAGGTTCAGATCCTCTCTGACTCCTGTTTTCCTTTCCACCTACCTTGCAATCCCTATCGCCTTTGACCATATCTAAGTATCTGGTGATTAGAATGGCTTTACTTTTCTTCATGACTTTTTCCCCATTATGGATACCTCTGGAATCTTAATCTCAAAATGTAGAAGGGGGACGATTTCAGTTCCTGAATCTTTCATCCTGAAACCCCAAATAAAAAGGGAGATTCAAAGAGAGAAATGCTGACTTTCTAGGAAGGAGTGAGCCTGGAATCCCTTCTATACCACAAAGCCTTTGCTCACCTGCTCTTTGGAATGACCTTGTGACTGAGCAGGAGAGAAAGCTAAATGAATGATTGCACTGATATTGGCACCGATTAGCTTTGGGGTTGAGATGGCCCATGTAGCAGGAATATAAAGAGAGAAATAATGTGTTCATTCTATGGCACATTAACATATTATTGTATTGAATCAGAACAACAACTTTGAAGAGTAAAATTGAACCTCTTTTAGCATGAGGACAGAGAATTCAGCAAAGTTAAGTGACTAACTCGAATACCCAAGGCCAGGGTCCCCTCTGATACTTATTACCCACACAATTTCTCATTTCCTAAAGCAGAATCTAGAGTCTCTTACCTTTCATGGCTTGCCCACCACTCCTGCAAGAGTACCTCCTCCCAGTAAGTCTGGTTTTGGGTTGAGTCTGGGTCCAACTGCTCCCTACTCCCATGCTGCCACCTGGCTGGTGGTCATCACTGCCTGCCCTCCCCAAAGCCTCCACTTGTTTGTCAGCTTCTGGAATTCTGGGATGTGGTTCTCTCTTCCTGTCATGCTGCTTTCACTTCTTCTAGGCCTCAAAGTCTCCAGGGAGAGAGGTGCTAGGAAGGCCTCCCCTCTTCAGTGCCCGGAAGCCCATACATTGCTTCCATTCTACCCAACACCATTCACACTATGCTTAGCAGTGAAACAAACCATTGTCATTGAAGGCTAACAGGGCTAATGTCAGGGTAATATCACACATTCTGGAGCCACCTGTAAGGAGGCCATTGCTCCCCAAATTGTCTAGGTCTGTAAAACCCACAGCCAACTTCACTCAGCCTGGTGAGTTCTCCCTTCTGTCCACAAGCTAAGAACCCACCAGAACTCTCCTCCAGGGGAAATCTACCCCACTGCTATCCCCAGACAGAACAAAACAATCCCTCCAACCCTGGGGAGAATGCACTTCTATTTTGTTATGCAGTTTTATACAGTTCACTTAATTTCCCCATTCTATTTTATTTTATTTTATTTTATTTTATTTTATTTATTTATTTATTTATTTATTTATTTATTGGCTGGGTACAGTATACTTTATTGATGGTACATGACAAGGTAGGGCTCCCCAAACCCCTCCCTTTCCTCGGGGTCTGGGATGTAAATTGGAGGTCAGGAGATTCTCAGTGTGTTGGGGGATTAAGTTGGGGCAGGGACTCCCCAGCAGCTGAGGGCCTCTCTCTTCCTCTTGTTCTTGCTGGGGCTGGTGGTCCAGGAGGCTTTTACTCCTTGGAGGCCATGTGGACCATGAGGTCCACCACCCGGTTGCTGTAGCCAAATTCATTGTCATACCAGGAAATGAGCTTGACAAAGTGGTCATTGAGGGCAATGCCAGCCTCGGCATTGAAGGTGGAAGAGTGGGTGTCACTGTTGAAGTCGCAGGAGACAACCTGATCCTCAGTGTAGCCCAGGATGCCCTTGAGGGGCCCTCTGATGCCTGCTTCACCACCTTCCTGATGTCGTCATATTTGGCAGCTTTCTCCAGGCAGCAAGTCAGATCCACAACTGACACGCTGGGGGTGGGGACACGGAAGGCCATGCCAATGAGCTTCCCATTCAGCTCAGGGATGACCTTGCCTACAGCCTTGGTGGCACCAGTGGAGCAGGGATGATGTTCTGGGCAGTCCCTCAGCCGTCATGCCACAGCTTCCCACAGGGGCCGTCCATGGTCTTCTGGGTGGCAATGATGGCATGGACTGTGGTCATGAGGCCCTCCACGATGCCAAAGTGGTCATGGATGACTTTGGCCAGAGGAGCTGAGCAGTTGTTGGCGCAGGAGGCATTGCTGACAATCTTGAAGGAATTGTCATACTTCTCAAGGTTCACACCCATCACAAACATGGGGGCATCAGCAGAAGGAGCAGAGATGATGACCCTCTTGGTCCCTGCCCTTCAAGTGAGCTCCAGCCTTCTCCATGGTGGTGAAGACCCCAGTGGACTCCACAACATACTCAGCACCAGCATCACCCCATTTGATGTTGGCGGGGTCTCGCCCCTGGAAGATGGAGATGGACTTCCCATTGATGACAAGTTTCCCGTTCTCAGCCTTGACCATGCCGTGGAATTTGCCAAGGGTAGAATCATACTGGAACATGTACACCATGTAGTTGAGGTCAATGAAGGGGTCCTTGATGGTGACAATATCCACTTTGCCAGAGTTAAAAGGAGCCCTGGTGACCAGGCGCCCAATACAGCCAAATCCATTCACTCCGACCTTCACCATCGTGTCTCAGGGACTAGACTGGCCCTGCACCAGAAGATGCCGCTGTCTGTCGAACGGGGAGGAGGAGAGAGCCTAACTTCACCATTTTAGACAAAACCCAAAGCTGTGCCTTTTCTGACCAAAAAAATAATAATAATAATGAAAGTATGTTTCTAAACAAAAGAATAAATTTCCCCCTGAGATAAATTCTGTGACTCTCTTAGAATGGGGGGGAAAAGTCCATCTATATTTAGTTCCTGATTTAACAGTAAGTCCTCCTTCCCTACATCTGCCTGGGAGCGATGACTGTGTATTTAGAGCCCCAGATTCCAATTCAAGCACTGTCACGAGCTGTGTGATTCGGGACAAAGGCTCCTATTTCTCTGGCTCTCCATTTCTATGAATAAAGACATGGGGAGAACTAAATGATCTCTCCAAGACTTCTAGTAGCATTGAAATTCAAAAATTTCATTCAAAACTAAATATTTGAGAAATCAAAAAAAAAAAATCCAGATTCATACGTCTCAATATTCCCGGTTTGGGAATTAGGCTAAATTTGCCTATGATTCCTCGGGCGGAAAGGCAGGATTAGAGGGTTCCAACTCAATTGAACACAAAGCTATTTCAGCAACCATGGGTTCCAGCTGAGAAGCCCAGCAAGCAGGCTTCTAATAGCCTCCCCTGACCCCATGGAGAGTCGACTTTGCTCCCTGGGGGTGATATTGGAGAGCCGATGCCCTACAGGCAGCACAAGCAGGAATTTTATTATTATTGGTTTTGCAATTTGTTCCCATTTTGCTGTCATTTGCCTTAGTGGCCGTGGATCTCTACATTAAGATTTCGATTCCATTCCCCCAGGGCTCCCGTGTTTTATGGAGATCGCTTGTGTTTGCTGTCTTTACTGCAGTTGGTGTACAGCCTCTGGCTGCTGTGTTGAGCATAATCAAATGTCATTTATGAAGTCCTCCTGCCACTGGAGACCGAGGGAGAGCTGTGTGGCCTGTGCCTGAGCAACTCAAAGAGACAGGCAGCCTCGGAAGCGTGCTTCTAGCTGCTGATAAATCCGGCTGAGGCTTGATTATTTCTGACCCTGGCTTGCCGGTTGTAAGTACAGGTCACTTAAGTCTGCTCCAATGAGTTTCTTCCAGATGGGAGTGCCAGGTGCTGCCTGACAACGGAGCTGAGATCCTCTTCCTGAGTCACTTGCCTGGAAGAAGCAGACCGTGGGAGGCCACATAGGTAGCAGGAAAAGTGATGGACTCCAATCCTGGACAGACAAGGTTCTAGTCCTGGCTCACCTATCCTTTCACTGTGTGGCGTCCACAGTCATTTCTAGGGCTCCCCTTACTCATCTGTGGAGTCAGGTTTGATGAAATGATCACTGAGGATCCTCTGACTCTAAATCATTCTTTGTCCTTCTGATGTAGTACTTTGCCCTGGCATCCTTCTGTGTGCTTGATTCCCGACTTGTGTCCACTCTCCACTTTCTGCATCTCACTATCTGGTAATGAATCTTGTCCTTCCAGCATCTGATCCTGGAATGCTTGCTACCCACTCAACAATAACTTCTTCCAAGTTCTTTCTTCCCTAAACTTTCTTACTAGAATCACTAATGGCAAAATCACTATTGCAAAATCCAATGGGCACATTTTAGTTGCTGTTCCTACTTTGATATCTCAACAAATTTCAATGGAGCTGCCACTCTTTCTTTCTTAATAGACTTGCTTTGATAAAGTCTCATGGTCCTGTTTTTTTTTTTTTTCTCACCTCACTGACGACTCCTTCTCTATGCAACCTCTAAGTGATAATTGTATGCCACCAACTCCCACATTTTAATCTCTAGCTTAAATTTCTCTTTTGAAGGGACACCTGGGTGGCTCAGCAGTTGGGCATCTGCCTTTGGCTCAGGTCGTGATCCTGGAGTCCCAGGATCGAGTCCCGCATCAGGATCCCTGCATGGAGCCTGCTTCTTCCTCTGCCTATGTCTCTGCCTTTTCCTCTGTGTGTGTGTGTGTGTGTGTGTCTCATGAATAAATAAATAAAATCTTTACATGAGAGACTCTTAACTCTGGGAAACAAACAAGGGGTAGCAGAAGGAGAGGTGGACAGGGGGATGGGGTGACTTGGTGACGGGCACTGAGTGGGGCACTTGATGGGATGAGCACTGGCTGTTATACTATATGTTGGCAAATCAATCTCTAATAAAAAATACATATTAATAAAAAAAATTTTTAAATAAATTTATTGGGGGATTCCCTGGGTGGCTCAGTGGTTTAGCGCCTGTCTTTGTCCCAGGGCGTGATCTGGGAGTCCCGGGATCGAGTCTCACATCGGGCTCCCTGCATGGAGCCTGCTTCTCTCTCTGCCTCTCTCTCTCTCTCTCTCTCTGTCTCTCATGAATAAATAAATAAAATATAAATAAATAAATAAATAAATAAATAAATAAATAAATTTCTCTTTTGAGCTCCAGATGCTTCTATGCAAATGTTGGTTTAGCCTCTCTGTTTAGAAGTTCCACGGACTCCTCAAATCCAGTGTGTCTTGAACTAAATTTCATATCTTCCTCCTATTACCAGACCTCTAAGACCAGTTTCTTGAGTCTCAATGTCATAGAAATGAGCATTGAACTTGAGAGAAAGAAAGCAGGTATTTATTAGGGACAGCTTGTATACCAGGGAGCCAACAAGACAGAGGAATATCACTCTCTGATTGTGTAGCATGCAAGGTTTCTAAAGACGCTTTTCCAAAGAGTGAAAGGCTGGGAGTAGGCAAGTGTCCTTCAGTCTCACAGGCATTATTTTGTAGTCATTACTTTTTAGTGGACACAAGACAATCACAGGATGCCTTTGTTCTTGATCAACATTCTCTTAGGGCTCCTGGACAATAAAAATACTTACGCAAGCGGCTTTAAAATGTTTCTTCTAATTTCGTCCAGGCAACCATTACTCCCTCATGGCTATTTGCTCTCATTTATTCTCTTCCCGAGAAGGAGGTGTTTGTGTCCAAGCATATGAAAATTTTTAACCCTTGCCTCAGACCAGTTTGCAGGAGCCAAGTTCCTCTTGCTTTCCTTATACTCTCTCATTCCTGCCTATAATTGGCTCCTATTTAGCATTCCCTTCATCAGTGCATGCCTTCTCTGTTCACCTTTTGGTCAAACCACAAACCTGAGAGTTGTCCTAAATACTTCCCTTTTCTTCATCCAATTCAAGTCCAAGTCCTTTTGTGATTACCTCCAATGTATACCCCAAATAAGCCTTCTTCTTTCCATCTATCTTCATTACCATACCTGGTCTGAATCACATTTTTTTTCCTGGATTATCTAGGTTCATTCCCATCCTAATTCAGCCTCTCTACAGCAGTTAATATGATCATTCCTAAGCACAAATATTACCCTTTTACTCCTCCTTTAATGGATTTCCAAAATGTCCTACTTGGCCTCCAAGGCATTGCATGACTGGGCTCCTAAGGGAACACTGACTCTGGCTTTCCTTTAATTCTTCATATTTACTATGCCAACTATAGCCTCACAGACTTTAAAGATAACCTTCCTTCTCTTTGTAATGCTCTTCTCAAAATTTCACCTGGCCACCTCCTCCTAATGACTTTTCCTTAAAAACTCTCCATCTAAAAAAAACAAAAACAAAAAAACAAACAAACAAACAAAACTCTCCATCTAAATCAGGTGTTTCTGATTCTGTCTTATAACATCCAATAGTGTCCTTTCATATAATCATCAATATTTTAAATTATATATCATTTTGTTTAATTATTTAACTATGGGATCCCTGGGTGGCGCAGTGGTTTAGCGCCTGCCTTTGGCCCAGGGCGCGATCCTGGAGACCTGGGATCGAATCCCACGTTGGGCTCCCGGTGCATGGAGCCTGCTTCTCCCTCTGCCTGTGTCTCTGCCTCTCTCTATCTCTCTCTGTGACTATCATAAATAAATAAAAATTTTTAAAAAAATTATTATTTAATTAATATTTGTCTCCCTATCTGGACTACAAGCTCCATAAAGGCAGTGACTATGCACGTTTTCTACTTTATTCAACCTCTAATGCCTTTTTCAGAAGCTTTTATATAATAAAGACTCAGTATATATTCAAATCCTACTTTCTCTTCATCGTTTCACTAACCACCTACTTGCTGAGTCTCAGAATCTCATATCCTAGTTTTTGATATATAGCACATTTAACCTCTTTGTAGCAGGATGTTTATTTTTTTAATTTTTTATTTTTGTAGCAGGATGTTTAAATTGAAATTTTATAATGAGTTACAATTATACTGGATACCACCTTCAGATACACAATCAAGATGCAGATTTTCAGAGGAAATGATAAAAATCAGTGTCATGATTCTTGAACCTCCTCATCCACATTAAGGTTATATATTAAGGGACAAAAGAATATAAATTCACAGGGCACCTGGGTGGCTGAGTTGGTTAAGCGTCTGATTCTTGGTTTCAGCTCAAGTCACCATCTCAGGGTCATGAGATTGAGCCCCATGTCAGGTGGAGTCTGCTTGAGATTCTCTCTTTCCCTCTCCCTCTGGCCCTCCTCCTCCTCCTCCTCCTCCTCCTCCTCCTCCTCCTTCTTCTTCTTCTTCTTCTTCTTCTTCTTCTTTCTTCTTCTTCTCTCTCTCTCTCTTTCTCTCTCTCAAATAAATAAATAAATCTTTAACAAAAAGAGAGAAGAGAACACGAATGCAGAGATTTGTGATGAGAATCTCTTTGGGGATATAGGACTATGAGTATCTCCTTTTGACCTTCACCTAACTCTAAGAAAGTTAGGTTCAATGAGAACACTCAGTGGATCTGAGATGTGTTCCTGTGCTTGGATGTGGGATAAGGGTACCACGATGTATTGATATCTTAATTCCATTCCGGAAATCAAGAGAACAAAAGATAAACTGGCTAGAGGCTTTGGCAGTAGAACAAAGGAGGGTTTCTGTTGACTATTCACCCATCCAGCAAGAAATAAAAGTTGTCAGATCAAAGGATACCAAAGACAGAGCCAGAATTAGAGTCTTTAAACTGCTTTTCAGCATAGCCCACCTGAAAGTTTGTCAAGACCAGAGAGAACCAGGAGGTGGATCACGGACTTTTAAAAACTGAAGGGGACTCAAGATTCAATAATAAAATTGGGCCAGAGAATCATACACCCAGGTTAGGTAACTGAAGGTCAGAAACTACCAGTGAAACGATATCTCCAAAAAACTTCTGAAGATCAGCCTCATGAAAGAGACAGAAAGAAGTGTCTACCTCTTGAGTCTGACTGTGCAAATTTTCTGCTCCCCTTATCTCTTCTCATGCCCCCCATCCCCATCCCCCATTCCACACTCCACTCTACCCTGGATGGTCAGATAAAATATAGAGAAAAAACTGACCACACCATCTTTCCCGAAGGCAGGAGACTCCATCTGCAACATGCCCCTAGCAAGAAGATGAAGGAGGAAAATATGACCTTTCAATGAAGTTGGAAGCTTTGGTTATTATATAAGAATGGACATGTTTATTACCAAATTGAGTTTGTCTTTGCAATTTTAAATAAACATAGGTCTTTGTCTTTACTAGAAGAGTCCAGAAATGTTGTGAGGTTCACCCTAGTTTATGTCCATGGGAAAGGAAAGACCTCTACCACTGAGCAAGTATAAAAAAGACAGTGGGTAATAAATATAAAAGTGCTTTCCAACCAAATCTCGTGAGTCTTGCTTTTTTATAGAAATAACTACATCGGGCAGCCCCGGTGGCATGGGCAGCCCCGGTGACAGAGCGGTTTGGCCCCGCCTGAAGCCTGGGGTGTGATCCTGGAGACCCAGGATCAAGTCCCACATCGGGCTCCCTGCATGGAGCCTGTTTCTCCCTCTGTCTGTATCTCTGTCTCTCTTTCTCTGTGTCTATGAATAAATAAATAAAATCTTAAAAAAAAAAGAAAAAGAAATAACTACATCTATAATGTGTAGGTAAATAACCCTTTTGAAGAAACATGAAAGAAGTATTTTATACTTATGGTAGGCTTATGATATTTAAAATATATTAGGCTAACTGCAGTAGCAAATAACCTTTCAAAAATGCATAGCACAAACACAATAGAAGCTCATTTTTTTTGCCAGTAGGGTGAACAGTTGCTATTATTCAAGGACCAGGACTGATGGAGTGTCTGCCATTTTTAGGAGTTGGATTTTGTTCTTTAGAGGTATTCTCATTCCTGCCACCTAGAAGAAGAAATGCACAAGACGCGCCCACGGGAAGTTTTCATGGGCCAAGCCTGGGTGTGGCACATATCACTTCCATGTCACGTTCTATAACTGGCCTTTTGTTACACAGATGCACCTACCAGCAGGAAAGCTGGCATCACAATCTGTCCAGGAGGGGGAGGAAAGCATGGACTTCAGTGAGATGTTAGCAGTTGCTTCTGCAAGGAGCATTATAAAACAATAATTACAGGTTATACTGATACACACAGGCCTCATCAGCCTATGGATATAAGTGAGGTCACATTAATATTTATATCCAAATTTGCAAAGACTTCTGTATCAACTGATTAACTACAGATCCTCAATGCCCCATGTAAGCTTATGCAGATTGTTTGTGGGAGCTCTAGCAAGATATCTAATGAGCTCAAAAATAATTCCATTAATGGTACCCTACTCTGAATTCCTCACACCACCAACAAAAACAAGAAAAAAATGATAATAAGATTCCTTATGGAAGCAAAAAGTATAATAACAAACAAAATACAGGCAGATCTGAGAGATATTGCAAGTTGAGCTGCAGACAACCACAAGAAAGGAAATAATCACAATAAAGTGACTCAAGTGGGTTATTTTGGGTTCTCACTGCACTAAAAAGTTATGTTTATATATGCTGTAGTCTAGCAGGTATGAAGTAACATTATATTTTAAAAACTATGTATATACCTCAATAAAAAATGTTTTATTGTTGAAAAATGCTAACCATCATCTGAGCTTTCAGCAAGTCATAATCTTTTTTCTGGGAAGGTCTTGTCTCAATGTTGATGGCTTCTGACTGATTAGGGCAGTGATTGCTGAAGGTTGGGTGTCAACTTCTTAAATTAAGACAACAATGAAATTTGCTACATCAATGGACTCTTCCTTTCACAAACAATTTCTTAGTAGTATGTGGTACTGTTTGATAGCCTTTTACCTAGAGTAGAACTGCTTTCAAAATTGGAGTTAAGCCCCTCAAACCATGCCACTGTTTTTTCAACTCAGTTAATGTAATATTCAAAATCCTTTGTTGTCATTCCAACAGCCTTCATGGCATCTTCACCAGTAGATTCCATCTCAAGAAACCACTTTCTTTGCTCATCCATAAGCAATCCTCATTCATTCAAGTTCTATCAGGAGATTGCAGCAATTCACTCATGGCTTCAGGCTTCACTTCTGATTCCAGTTCTCTTGATATTTCCACCACATCTGCAGCGACTTCCTCCAATGAAGTCCTGAACCCCTCAAAGTCATCCGTGAGGGTCAGAATCAACTTCTTCCAAACTCCCGTAATGCTGATATTTGAATCTCTTCTCATGAATCAAATGTTCCTAATGGCATCTTGAATGATGAATTCTTTACAGAGATTTCTCAATTTACCTTGTCCAGATTTATCAAAGGAATCACCATATATGCAGCTATAGCCTTACCAAATGTATTTCTTAAATAAGACGAAAAGTCAAAATTACTCCTTGATCCATGGGCTGCAGACTGGATGGTTTGCAGAATGGATTATTTTGCAGGCAAGAAAACATTAATCTCATTGGACATCTCTACCACAGCTCTTGGTAACCAGGTGCACTGTCAAGGAGCAGTAATCTTTTGGAGGGAATCTTTTTTTGGGGGGTAGGGGGGCAGTAGGTCTCAACAATGGACTTAAAATATTCAGTAAATCATGTTGTAAACAGATTTTTTTTATCATATCATCCAGGCTTTGTTGTTCCATTTATAGAGCATCAACAGAGTAGATTTAGCATAATTCTGAAGGGCCCTGGGACTTTTGGAATGCTAACTGAGCATAGGTTTCAACTTAAAGTCACCAGTTGCACAGCTCCTGACAAGAGAGTCAGCCTATCCTTTGAAGCTTTGAAGTCAGGCATTGACTTCTCTCTAGCTATGAAAAGTCCTAGATGGCATCTTCTAATAGAAAATTGTTATTTAGTGTAGCCAGCTTCATGAATTCTTGTAGTTAGATCTTCTGGGAAACTGGCTGCAGCTTTTACATCAGCACTTGATGCTTCATCTTGTACTTTGATGTTATAGAGACAGCTTTTTTCTGTAAACCACACAAACCAACCTTTGCTAGCTTCAAGCTTTTCTTCTGAAACTTCCTCACTTCTCTCAGCCTCCACAGAATTGAAGAGTCAATATCTTGCACTGCATTGGGTTTTGGCTTAAGGGAATGGTGTAGTTCACTTGATCTCCTATTCAGACCACTAGAACTTTCTCCATGTCAACAATAAGGGTGTTTCCCTCTCTTCTTATCCATGTGTTCCCTGGAGCAGCACTTTTAATTTCCCTCGAGAACTTTTCCTTTGTATTCACAAATTGGCTAACTGGCACAAGAGGCCTAGCTTTCAGCCTACCCAGCTTTCAACATGCCTTCCTCACTAAGCTTATTCGTTTCTAGCTTTTGATTTATTATTTTAATTTTTTATTTATTTATGATAGTCACAGAGAGAGAGAGAGAGGCAGAGACATAGGCAGAGGGAGAAGCAGGCTCCATGCACCGGGAGCCCGATGTGGGATTCGATCCCGGGTCTCCAGGATCACGCCCTGGGCCAAAGGCAGGCGCCAAACCGCTGCGCCACCCAGGGATCCCTAGCTTTTGATTTAAAGTGAGAAATGTGCAACTCTCCCTTTCACTTAAACACCTAGAAGCCATTGTAGGGTTATTAACTGGCCTAATTTCAAAAATCGTTATGTCTCAGGAAATAGGGAGACTAAGGAGAGGGAAAGAAGTGGGGAAACAATGAGTCAGTAGGGCAGTCAGAGCACACAAAACAGTTACCCACTAAATTTGTAGGCACAATATATTGGCACAACTTACATGGGCACAGTTCATGGTGCCCCAAAGCAATTATAATAGTAACATCAAACATCACTGATCACATGTAAAAAAAATGAAAAAGTTTGAGGAGTGCCTGGCTGACTCATTCAGTAGAGCATGTGACTCTTGATCTTGGGGTTGTGAGTTCGAGCCTCACACTGGACATAGAGCTCACTAAAAAATAAAAACAAACAAATAAAAAACAAAGTTTGAAATATTGCCAGAAGTACTGTAGTGCAACAAGAGACACAAAATGAGCAAATGCTGTTGGAAAAATGGTGCTGGTAGATTTGCTTGATGCAGGGTTACCACAAACATTCAATTTGTTAAAAACAAAACAAAACAAACAAAAAAAAAACCCATAGTATCTACAAAGTGCAGTAAAATGAGATAGGCCTGTAAAAGTGAACACTTGCTCAAGCTTCCTACATGCTAGTCACTGCTCTAAGCACTTCACATGTATTTGCTCATTTAATCTTCAATTAGGACCATTTGCCAGATGAGAAAATCAATGCACAGAGAGATCAATTAACTTGCACCATTGCAGAACTAGTGAGTGCAGAGCATGATACAAACCCATTCCACCTGGCTCCAGAGCCTTTCTGCTGAACCTCCTCTGCCCTCTACCCTGTCCTGCCTTTGCTGCCAGTGTACTCTAAAGAAACAACATCTGTGATGGAGGTGCCTCAGTCTGCTCAGGCTGCTATAACAAAATACCTGATATTGGGGGGTTCAAAAAGCAGCCACTGAGTAGCTCAGTCAGTTGAGGGTCTGACTGTTGGTTTCAACTCAGGTCATGATCTCAGGGTCCTGAGATAGAGCCCCGTGTCAGGCTCCATGCTCAGAGGTGAGTCTGCTTGAAAGATTCTCTCCCTCTGCTGCTCCCCCTACCTCTCAAATAAATCTTAAAAAACAAAAACAAAACAAAACAAAAAAAGACAGGCATTTACTTTCTCCCATTTCTGGAGGCTGGAGAGTCCAAGATCCAGGTTCCAACAGAATTCAGTTACTGATAAGAGTTCTTTTCCTGCCTTCTCCAAGGATGCCTTCTTGCTGTCCTAACATGATGGGAAAACATGATGAGACACAGCAAGTTCTCTGGTGTCTCTACCTCTGTTCTAAAGACACTAGTTCTGTCGGAACAGGGTTCCACCCTTATGACCCTGAGTAGCTTCTATCATCCCCTTCTAGGCTTTATCTACAATATAATCACATGGGTTGGGGCTACAGCTTCAACATATGTACTTGGGGAGGGGACACATCCAGTGCATAGCCCATATCTTCTCCTGGTGCTTCCCAAACTGTAAGTCACAGAGGGGTCTTATACCCCAAATAAGAAGAGAGCCCTTCTCCTAAATTCTGTCTTCTCCGTGAACACCTGGATCCTAGGCAACCAAACATGTGCTCAGAAATCAAAAACTTCTCAAGAGAACTAGTCTTGCTGCTGCTCTCTCTGCCTTGCAAATCGATTTCCACTCCTCATCACAGTCCACAACAGAAAAACAAGCACGTCCTCCTCCTCCCACCTTTATTTTCAATTTCCCCTACTTTTTCCCAGGGGAAAATTATTTAATTTCTTTTATTCTCCCAAAAGAATCTCCATCCCACACTATGCATGCTAGGTCATGCAAACAGGCTGGAGGAGAGCCTACTAGCTTTCCATGGCCTGAGTTCCAGTGTGGCTGGGCTGGTTACTCAGCCACAAGACATTCCATGGGAAACTCCCTTTGTGTAAAGCCAAGTTGATCTGTAGAAGTGGGTGAAGCCAGGTACAAGGGTTGTCACTCATCCTTGTGTTACAAATAAGCTGAAAGCAGGATTCATCCTTCTGAGAGGAAATTGGGATTTACTAACGAGGTGACCCAAAGCAGAAAGAGACAGGCTATCTTGGGCCATAAAATGAAGCTGTCATGATGCAGACAGGCATCAGGGAAAACGATGTGTGTTATCTAGGCCACTTGGCCATTATGTATGACAACTGCATGTCCTGAATTTTCTAGGTCAGACCTGAAATTTTCCAAATATTCTATCACCTTGTCAGACCATATATTCCAATTTTACATTTGGAAAATGTAACCACCAAATCTTTAAGACACTAGATCAGCATATTAGGTTAGGGAGAGAACCAACCTTAATAATATTGACGAATAGGTTTCAGAAAAACAAATGTTTTCCAAGGGCAATTTTGGAACTTATAGACTGAAGCCATAGAGACCTCTAGAAAGAGGAAAATAATGACACTAAAGTCAGTGTAAGAGTTTCTAACTGCCCTGAGAGGCATTTGTACAATCAGATGGATGGGACCCTCTTCCTGGTAGATGGGAAGGAGAAACTTCAAGAGAAGGAATCTCAGAGCTTGCGTGTGGGCAGCCTCTGAACTCTCAATCCCATCTTACCAAGCCAGAGAAGATGACTTGAGGGACTGAGCAAGGAAACTTTGATTCAATGCAGGTTTGGGGAAGGAAACTGAAGACTACATGACAACTAAAAGTTACACTCAGTGAAATCTACCAAGGCCAGAAATCTGAACATCATGATTTGATATCTATTCCAGAATGCGATGAATAAAAATAAAGAAACTGGTCTCTAAACATTCTGAAATATGTGCGACAATTTGCTGGCTAAACAGCGTATAAAATTATGCTCAGATGTCTATGTTCTGCAAAATGTCTCTGTACTTGTTTGTGGCACCTCGTTTTATTTTTCTAATTGTTGTCCCTTTTTTAAAAACTTCAAACTTAGCTCCCCTGAAAAAGAGGAGATTGTATTTTTCTTCCCCTTTGTCAAAATGGAGAAAGGACCTGGGTTTCTTTTTTTCTTTTTTCTTTTTTTTTAGCAGTCAATTTATTTGAGAAAAAAGGAGAGAGTGAGCAAGAATGTGTGCATGAGCAGGGGAGGGGCAGAGGGAGAGGAATAGAGAGAATCTGAAGCAGACTCCCCACTGAGTGTGGAGCCTGACATGAAGCTCGATCCCATGACCTTGAGATCATAACCTGAGCTGAAATCAAGAGTTGGATGCTTAACCAACTGAGCCACCCAAGTGCCCCAGGATGGACATGAATAAAGCTTAGAGGTCTAAAGAGAAGACCTGAGGCAATGTCCATGTTCTTAGGGGGGAAAATGTGATGAATATTACACAAGTATATCTGGGAAGTAAATATTTAAAAGATGATACTTATTTAAAAAGTCAGCTTGTTGAACTAAAAAGATCAGGGGCTCAAGGATAGGACAAACATAAGTTCAAAGTCTGGCTCCATTCCTGATTAATTACATAACCATGAACCATAATCTCTCTAAAACTCCATTTCTTATTTATAAAAATAGAAATAAAAATGGCAGGTCTTCACAATAATTATAGGAATTGAATGCAGTAAGGACACATGTACCCGTCATGTGGTAGGTGTTCAATAGCCAGGCACTCTCAGGACTATGACAGCCTCAGAATCCTTGAAACATGAATGACAGAAGGTCAAATAATCCATTTTTCCTTGACTTCTAAAACTATTGCAAAAATTGCTATCATGTATATGCATCAACCGTAACCAATTATAAACGGTAATGGTAAGATAATCCCTTGTCAGGATTTTTGGTTATAAATAATAGAAACTAATTCTAGTTATCTTAGGCAAAACAAAGATTATTGGAAGGGTATCAAACAGGTTACTGAATTGATTGGAGGAAGTTCAGGCAGAAATCGAGAACAAGCAATGCACACCCAAGATCATACCAAAAGCAATTTGCATGGCAGTGCCACCACTGACCACCACTGCCATGCTGCTGGTCTCCTCTGTCCCAGTACACTCACCACCAAGCCACTGAACCTCATCACTCCACCTCCAAGCAGCTACTACACCAAAAATATCTCTAACAGATCCTTTGCATTGTTCTCTTAAGGTTTAAAGTCTATGGTAGTAGCATTTCAGTGACCAAGACTAAGTTATATGTTCATTCTGTAGCTGTCAGAAGTGGGGAGATAAAATATCCTCTCTACTTTACCTTCTGTAGTAAGAGGCAGGTAAAACCAGAGCAACTCCTTTCCTTACTATGAGATTTCCCCAAAAAAAGAAGGTGAGTATGGTTGGCAAAATAGCAAATATGCAATATACAATAGCAACAAAATTCATTAAATGCATGTGCACAAATCTAACAAGAAATGCGCAAGATCCATAGAAGAAAACTATAAAACTTTCCCCGAGGAAGTAAAAGGAATATAAAATAAATGATGAAGCATTTTCGGAATGAAAACTGTTAATATTGTTAAGATGTCAAATATCACCGGATCTACAAATTCATAGAAATTCTGATCAGCAATGCAAGAGTTTGTTGGTTGTAGAGTTCAATGGGTGGTTCTATGACGTATATAGAGAGTAATATATGCAAAAGAGCAAAGAATTCTTTGAAGCAGAAAAACAAGGGAATTATCCAATGTACCAGATACCAAAATATGCCACTAACCTATAATTGTATATAGTATGGCGTTGATCCAGGAATAGATACGTAGATAAATGGGCCAGAAGAGAATTCAAGAAAACGTCACTACACAAGCAGATTGGCGCTATGTAAAAGAAGGTATTTCAATTCAGGAGAGAATTAGGAGTCAAAAGAAGAGATAAATATGAGAGCTGATGTTAATTAACTAGACGAAATTTTTTATAACATATGCATGTAGATGAACGTTTTAAACATCTTACCATTTTATCTGTTGATTTTTACCTCAATAAAGCTAAAAAATTCAATTAAATAAAAAAATAATATTGTCCTTTCTCTAAAGGGCAGGATCGCAAATACTGTTGGCTTTGTTGGCCCATCAAGGCTCAGTTGCAACCATGCAGCTGTGACACTGTCCTGTGAAAGTAGCCATCGACAAAACTAAACAAATAATGGTGGCTGTGTTCCAATAAAACTTTATTTAAAAAAAGACACTAAGAAGAATTCAACACTTTAAACAAACTACTGAATAAATGGTGGTGAAATCAGTGGCTATTTCTTAGAAAAAATGAAGCTAGACCCTCACACGTCCACAAAAATAAAGCCACTTAAAGATTTAATGTAGTAAGCACAAACATCAAAACTATAAAAGTATCCAAAAATGTAGAAGATGTAAAAACACAACAAAAATTTATACATGTGAACACATAAAACCTTAAAACTTCCATCCTCAAAAGACTATAAGTAAAGTTAAAACTAGTAGCTGGGGAGAAAAGATTTGCAATGATCATATAAAATGAGGGATTAATATACAAAATATAAAAATTACACCTACAAATTAATAAGAAAAAGATAAATAGATCAATAAAAATGTAAGGACTATGAACAGGTAATTCACGAGAGAGATTAAATAGGCAATAAAGATATGAAAAGCTTTCCAACATTACCAGTAGTAAGGGTGAAGAAAAAAATATATGTTTTTTTCATATCAGATTAGCAAAAATAAAGCATATAATATTAGTGTAGGCAAGGACACAAAAACAGGCTGTTTGTGAGAAAATGAACTGATAAACTAATTTCTAAAAGCCAGCAGTTCCTAATAAAGATTTCAAACGTATACACTTTGATATAGTAACATCACCTTCCAAGATCTAAAGAAATACTTGTATTTGTGTGCAAAGACTTCTATTGTATAAGTTCTTAACTGTAATTTGCTTGCACTGGCAAAAAATAAAATAAAATAAAATCAATTTCAAATCAAAAGTAAAATGACTAAGAACAAGGCAGACCTACACATGCTCATCTAGGATATAAATTTAAGAGAAAATGGCAAGATGAAAAACAATACAAATAAATATATAATATAGCTTGACCTCATATATATTTTTTAAACTATACATATGTATAAACAGAGAAAATCCATTTTTTTTTAACCAGCTCTGAAGAAAAGCCTTTGGTAGCGGGTTATCTTTGGGAAAGGGAAGGGCTTGGCAGATAAATGTTAATGTGTTAATCTGTAAGTATCTGTCAGGTTCTAGCCTTTTCTAAGACCTAGTAGAGATTCCTGGAGCAGGGACAAGCTCCATCTCCAGGCTACAGATCTCCTGCGAGCACCTTGCCTTGTCTCTTTCCTGGCTTTTTCCTCTTCCTGTGAGCAGCCAAGGATGCCTTTTCTCTCACCTGGCTAAACTCACAGGTGCTTTAATAAAAAGTATTTTCATATTTTAATTTTATTGATCACAGTTGTAGGCTGAATTGTGTCATCCGAGAGGATATGTTCGAGTCCTCTCCCTCCTACCCGTAAATGCGACTACTTGAAAATAGGGTCTTAGCCATTTTAGTCAAGTCAAAATGAGGTCATGCTGAGTTGAAGGGGGCCCTAACCCAGTGCCTGGTGTCATCTATACGAGAGAAAGGAGGGAGCTTTGGACACACAGACACACAGAGGAAAAAACGTTGGAAGAGGAAGACCATGTAAGGGTGGAGCAGAGTTTGGAGGGGTGCAGCTGTGAGCCAATGAAGGCTGGGGATTGCTGGCAGCTGCCAGAGATGAGGAGAGAGGCATGAATAGATTCCCGGCAGGAGGGCAGCCCCGGTGGCCCAGTGGTTTAGTACCGCCTTCAGCCCAGGGTGTGATCCTGGAGACCTGGGATCGAGTCCTACGTCATGCTCCCTGCATGGAGCCTGCTTCTCCCTCTGCCTGTGTCTCTGCCTCTCTCTCTCCTAAATAAATAAAATCTTAAAAAAAAAAAAAAAAAAAAAAAAAAGTTCCTGGGCCAGAGCTTCCAGAAGGAGCCAACCTTGATTTCAGACTTCTGGCCTCAAATTGGTAAGAGACAAAATTGCTGTTGTGTTAAGCCACCCAGTTTGTGGTAACTGGGGTCAGTAGTCTTGGAAATCTAATAAAACAGAAGGTACCAAAAGTTATTGTTCTTTTATCCACCAACCACCACCGTGTGTCTAAAGAACAGCAATCAAAAAGGCATCTGGCAATTGATCAAATGCAAGGCCCGTGATTTCCCCATCATGGGTAGAGTTCGTGCGGAGTCTGGACGACCACCATGTAGGATATTGTCCGGGACATCCCTGCCCTGAGGGGTGGTCTACGGGACTGCTTCATGTTCATGAACACGAGGAGTCCATGAGTTTCCAAGGCAGAGCAGCATCGTGCAAAAGAACAAGGATTTGGAATGAGAAAAATCTGAATTGGCCTCCTAGCTTCACTATATACCAGCTACTTGAGCATTTCTTAAGTGCTAATCGCCAAAAATAGTAAGCCTTCTTTAACGAGTCAGCATTCCTAGATGGAAGATATTGATACCAGCTGATAATTTAAGGAGAAAAGAAGTCTATTAGAAGGAAATTGGGTAGCTCGCAGGAAGGACCAAGCGGTCCACTGTTGCCAGCGACATCTTTAGAAGCTAGTTATTGTTGCTGTGGCTGCAGCCATTTGATATTAACTAAAAATGACTTTTTTTTTTTTTTTGGACAGCTCCTGTTTTTTCTTGTCAGTATGTGAAAGTGAGTGTGCGTGATTGATGGCCATAGACCATGGACCCATACCCCCGATGCTAGGGAGGCTGAGAAAGTAGCTATAAGTTGTTGAGCATTTATGATGTGCCAGACACTTCTCTGTATTTCCATGTATTAATTCATTTAATCTTCACAGGTCTTCTTAATCTCCACGGGGAGTCTGTATGTCAGCCCCATTTTCACTAGGGAGGAAACCAAGGTACAGGAGAGCCAAATAACTTGGCTAGTGCGCCCAGAGCTGAAATGAAAACCTCAAATGTCAGGCTCCAGAGCCTGTTATCTTCGGGAAAGTTCCTTTCTGCTCTTTGCCTGGGATTTCCAACTTCTATAGTGAAGCTCACGGTCTGCCTGGAAAAGCAACCGATTCTTCAAACATAAGAAGGGGGATTCAGATTTAGAATGGCCAAATTAAAAAAAGAACCCAAGATAAATGTTCATTATAACCTACAAATTACCTTACAGAGCAGCCGCATGTATTAAAAGAGAATTATGCATATATAATGATTCACGCAGTGAAGGTGTCCAGGAAGCACCACATGAATTGAAATGGTTTCCATAATAGGTGCTGCTTTTACTGCTTCGATTCTTGCTTTGCTTAACTGCCTCTTGGCTGCATCTGCCATTTCTACTGCTTTTACTACGGCTCCCTCGTTCACTGCGAGCCCGGGGAAGTGACTTCATCTCCCTGAGCCTTAACCACCTCACCTGTAAAATGGAGTTGAGTTTAGAAAAAGACAGACAGAAAAAAAAAAAACAAAAAAAAACACCCTACATTACTTCTAGGGCTCTTCCAGTTTTGACTTTTTTTCCCCCCAATTCTGATCTGCCAGCCCCACAATGCTCACTTTCTTGCCACGAATTTCTGTAATTCTCATCATTGGTAACTCAAGGTTTCATTCCAGGTTACACAACCGCCTTCTATTGTTCTGTAATTGTTTCCTGTTGTTTCCTCCTCCAAAGGTGTCGCATAAATGGCATTTCAGAACATACAGTGTTTTTTGGAAAGTGGATCGATTTTATAAATAAGAGATTAGTTGTAACAGACCTTTCTATGCACACACACAGACCCACACTGCTCATCTGACACGTTGCTCTGGTGAGCACACCAGGAAGGGCAGTACCAGGCTATCTGGCTGTCAGAGAAAAGGAGATATATCCTCAGTTGCCTTAGGAAGAGTCCTGAAGTCTTTCCCAAAATGACAGATTCCTTCTCCTTTTATCTTCTTGTGGGACCTGAAGGGTGCTCGGGATGCATGTCCCCGGGGCAACTTCTTAGTGGCTTGCACCAGCATCCTAGTCCCCATATTTACCTCCCAGCTTGTCAACCAGCAAAGGTTCCTTTGGGCCTCATTCTCAGATGAGATTCTTAGGATAGAGATACTGTAGGCATCTTATCTTATAACTTTAACATTATCTTATAACTTTTAAACTTTCACTTACAAAAGAGAGAGAGAGAGAGAGAAAAGACAAAAGGAAGAAGAGACTTTCCCAGGCCTTCGTCTTTCATTGCAAAGGTCCTTTCTGTTCAGCACTGCTCAACTTTGCGTTTCGGCCACGTCAACTCCCATTTACTTTTATTCTATATCAGATAGTAGTAAGCTCTCCAAGGCCCTGTATTCATTATTCATATTCAGAAAAACATCCATCATTTTTACATATTATTAAATAATTGACAGAGTGAATTCTCATACATAGTAACTACCCTGGATACGTGCCATCTTAACCCTTTTACAGATCAGAAAAATGAGGCTCAGAAAGTAAACTTATCAGCTCAAGGTCACATCAGCGGAATGTGGTCTGGTGAAATGAAGACCCGGGATAGTTGTCCCCCTGTCGGTGCCTCCCCGGCTGCACCACAGCTGCTTCCTGGTGTTGTGGCAAGATAAGCCTATTCTCCAGACCACCGTCTGATGCATTGTCAGGGTTTAGGCGACACTACAGTCGGGTCCAAAGCACACGTGGGTGCCTCTACAGCTTCAAGGCCTGCTGCCTCCCATGGGTCCTCGGTGCTGCCCAGGCCACCTCTTATGGCCTCTAGTTATCCCAAACCCTCAGTGATGACTCACAGCCATTCTCCAATAAGACTGGCCTGTGTTATCTTGATGCAGAGACACGCCACCAGCAGCTCCCACTCCCTCAGCCTCCTCCCGGGCCACCTGCAGTCTTACCTCCATCTGTACCTTTCCTCTTCCTTCTGGTCTGCTATCTAAGAATGGTTTCTCCAGTCATATTTTATTTTATTTTATTTTTTTTAATTTTTATTTATTTATGATAGTCACACACACACACACACACACACACACACAGAGGCAGAGACACAAGCAGAGGGAGAAGCAGGCTCCATGCACCGGGAGCCCGACGTGGGATTCATCCCGGGTCCCCAGGATTGCGCCCTGGGCCAAAGGCAGGCACTAAACCACTGCACCACCCAGGGATCCCCTCTCCAGTCATATTTTAGATCCCGTCCCTTTGTACCTCCTACTGAATGCAGCTCTATCCTTCTGTCTCATTTTTTTTATCCGATTCTCCCTTTGTTAGGGTACTCCCTGCTGAGAAAATAAACACCGTTAAAACAACAACAAAATGAAACAACACAAATCAAAACCATATCCAGTTGCCCAACCTCCCTCCTTCCTTTGACTATCTTCTTGAAAACATCATCGACCATAGTTGTTTTCTAATTTCTTATCATTTGTCATTTCTCCCACTCATCGTTCATCCCCCTATAACATGGTTTCCACTTTTACCTCCCTGGTGAAATGGATCTTTTGTAGGACACCAAAGCCCTTCATATCATTAAATAACCCAAATTACCCCATCTTTGTTTTCTAAGGCACTCAACCATGCCGAACTCTTCCATGCTAAAACATTCTCTTCTTCTGGCCTCTGTTGATACAATTTTTCTACAGTTTTCTTTCTAACCTTCTGACCACTCTTTGGACTCCATCTTCACATTTGTTCCTCTCAGGTTTTATGCTCTCCATGATCTAGTCCACAGCCGTCTATGCAGGAGGAATCCAAAAATCTGTATTTTCAGTTCAGATTTATTACCCGAGACCAACTGTTATGTTGGTATCTCCACTTGAACATTCTTCCAATCACAAAATATCCTAAAATGAATTAAAATTACTTTGCCTTAAGCTAATGTCCTTGCCATGTGCTGCTCTCATTATATCCACTGCTTCAAGGAATGGCACCAACATACAAATAATTGCCCAAAGCAGAGTCCTTGACTCTTTCTTCCTTTTCATTCCCACTTACAAACAGTATATCCTACATCTTAAATATCTATTTAATAGATATGTCTTCCTATCTTTAGTAACTGTTACTGCTTCATTCTGGATCCCATCTGGATTACAGCAATAGCCTCCTAACTCATCTTCCAGCCTCTAGTCTGGACACTTTCCAACACATTCTCTTCCCTGCAGACAGAATAATCTGTCCAAAATGTAAATCTGATCCTACCACTCACCGCTATTAAAAACCTTCAATAGCTCCCCTTAGTTTTCAAGGTAAAGTTCAAACTCCTTAGCTTAGCACATAAAATTCTTTCTGATTCTGCCCCTGAATAGCTCTCTAGACTCTTCTCTCCCTGCCCCCACTTATCTATCTTCCATGACCTTTACTCCAACAATATTGAAGTACATGCAACTCCCTAAACCCACCATGCTGATTAATGCTTCCATGCCAGTGGAGGTGCATCATACAATCTCTGCACTGAAAAGATGTCCACTCATCCTTCCAATCTCTAATTTATCCAGGGTGCCCCACTCCATTTCCAAATTTAGCTTAATGGCTGATTCATCCAGGTTTTCCTACTTGAGTGTTTAATTTGATTTATACCTATTTCTGTGCTCCTATAGAAACTCTAGAACATTTTTTCCCTGAAAGGACAGGTAGATAATGGATGGATGGATGGATGGATGGATGGATGGATGGATGGATGGATGGACACCTTGGCTCTTACTCATCTTATATCCCCATCACCTAACATAGTCTCAGGCACATGTTCAATAAGAATATGTAAGAGTTGATTTTTACCTGAGAGGTGCTTTTCATCTAAAATTTGTGCTTTTCACAATTCATCAAAATTATAGTGTGCCTTCATATATATTTTTTCCCTTTGTGGATCTGGAACTAACAGTGTAAGTGGTCTACCATAAGGAGTAGCCTAGGTGAGTCCGTATATGGATCTACATTTACACAGCTTGGATTTCCTCTGCTTATTCTCTCATAAAAACACAGAATTGCCAGGATAAGAGTCAGAGCCCTTGAAGACGATATTCCAATTTGGTAAGGAGACAACTAATGTGGAATAGCGGAGGCTTATTGACAGGGCTCTCCTATCAGCTTCTCATGCATGCTGAGACTCTTGACTGCATGGATTTGGGGAATCCGGGCAATGTGGGGACTGTAAAGCCCTTCAATAAAAACACAATATGCCAACCAGCTGCAAATCCTACCTGCAATTTCTTCTCTTCCTTCTTCGATCCCAGGGAAATATGTCAGTGGATGCTGTCAGATAAGAACAAGCCATTGATCTATAGGGCGTGAGGCAAGGCTAGAATATTAATGTCGTAGATTCTTTCTATGTAGAAGTTGCTTCTTAGTAAATAAGGTGAGGTGCCTTGGAAATTTGAGATTCTTGGGTGAATAGACACCTGAAGGAGTTAAAATCACTGGCATGCTCTACCCCACTCTGTAGGGTAGTGCCCTCACAGTTGATAGTAACTTGAGCTTAGAATTTGGGGTTTAAATAATTAAAGCAGTTAAGTTCATTCACCTTGACTTTCATTCTTTTCCTGAGTGTCATTTTTTTTCTCAGTGTACAGTTGCATACGGGAGATTCATTGGGTGATTAAATAAAACTAGATAAAAATTTGAAAATTTCTGTTGCCAAGTGATTGACTAAATTATTTCCTTCCCCTCTCTTGGTATTAACTTCTCCATAAGTAACCTGACAATTTAGACCAGATTTTGAATTCTTAAACTGAGGCCCATGAATGGGATTCAGGACTCTGTTAATTCAAGAAATTCAATGTCAAATTTGATACATATATACACTTTTCCCAAGAGGAAAGAATATAGCTTTTGCCAAGCTCACAGTGAGGCCATGAACTTCCCCAAAATACGAAACTGAGGGTTGCCCTTGACCTCAGCTTTTGTACTGCTTTGGGGGAAAGTATGTTTTGACACTGGGGAAATAGGGCTGAAAGAGAGAAGCTGAACTAGGCAATAAGGCAGACTTAGGTTCAAGTCCTGACTATTCCACTTATTTTATGTTGCCTTGGAGTGAGTCTCTTTACCTCCGTAACTCTAGTTCTACAAATCACAACAACAATATCTCACATGTTATAAAAATTAAGAGAAATGAATTGAAAGGAAAAATTTGGGCTAGCATGCCAGAAATCTTCAAGAAATGTTTGTTCGATGTGTGTCTAGAGAAGCAGAACACCAAGGGCCACTACTCCATCTCCCAGCTCAGCAATCTTGCCATCTAAATTGATATGTTCTCAACTGTGCTCACAGACTGACAAAGCAAGTCTTCATGGTCTTTATTTTATTTTTTTTATTTTATTTTATTTTATTTTATTTTATTTTATTTTATTTTATTTTATTTTTTTGCTGTAAAGGTGAGACATAAAGTAGGCCTATATGCTTAATATGTTTCTGCACAAATGTAAATCCACTGAAACCAGGAGAACGATTCCAAGTCTTCTAAGAAAAGGTCAGAGTCCAGCCAATACAGGCTCAGCTTTGATCTGAATAAAAACAGAAAGACTCTTTCTCTTGAGACCTTTGTTCTGACGCCACATTTGTCCATAAAACATGATAATCCCAGGCGAAGACTTGGAGACATGCGTCTCAGGCTGTGGAGGGTGGAGACAGCAATGGAGAAGAAGCCTGGGGCTGGCCAGAAAGTGGTTGCCAAGCCTGCTTACACTATGAAAGACCCAGCAGACCTAAACATTTAGAATCAGCTCACAACATCCCATGTCACCAAAAGACAGACTGCTTTACTGTCTACACCTCCTAACGTCCCCCTAAAACTGTATATCTTTCATGGAATCTTCTCCTTCAGAGAGGGTCCTGATGTTCAGCAAACGTGTATTCAATAAAAAAATTTAAAAACCTTACAACAATCTAAGGAATCTACCCATATATTTTTTAAAATTATATCAACCTTCAAGGTATTATTATCTTCATTTTATAGAAGAGATTAAGTTCATGAAGACATAGAGACAGAATGGGTTTGAATCTAGAAGTCTCCAATTTGAAAGCTTTTAACTAAACTCTGAGCCTTCCGGACACAGTGATAAGTGTAATATGAGTCTTATCCTCATGGGACACTGGAAGACACAGACCTGTAAGCAGACTTTAATACCATACTTTGTGCTCTCTAGGTTGGAGGCAAACACAGAGGCTGCAAGAGCAAAGTTCAACTACCTAGAGCTGGTGGAGAAGGAGGTGTGCATGTGATATGTAAAGTTCGGAAAGACTATCTTGAAGGATTGAATCTTTGAGAGGGATTAGTCTCTCTACAAGCCATTCTATACAGAAGAAGGAGAAAATAAAATGGAGGAAGAGATAAGAGCAAGACAACAGGAAACTCAAAAATGTATATCACTTAGATGTAAATATTGTTGGTAGTGTGACTTGCAAAATACCCTACGTTCTCTTAGCAGCCCTGAGAGACAGTAACTTTCCATCTGCCAGGAATGAACTTGTGATCTTAGCGCTGGTGCTCCGGAAAAAGATAAGGGATTTGGGGGCCCCAGAAACTGGTTTTTCTCTACTCTTTTCTAACCCAGACATCCCAATCTCAGCACAAAAGGTTACAATTTCCCTGGGAAGAAATTGTGCTGACCTCGAGTTTTCACAAAGAGTGTGGTATTTCTGCTTGACTGCTCTGCCTGCTGAAACATTGCTAAAATAACTAGTGAGCAAGACGTCCCAAAAGCAAGCAGCTGCATATAAGAGTTTGTGTATGGTTTATCTACTTCGATGGGGGGTGAGGGTAGAAGACTACTTTCTCTAAGAAGTTGTAAATGGGCCAGGGTCTCATGACATTTGACAACTCAGCTCCACCAATGTCCACTTTCTCCTAGAGATCCAAATAAGAGGAGGAGGGTTCACCGCGCAGTTGAAAACATAAAAAAAATAGGGGCTCCAGGGCCAACAAAAGAGTCTGGGAGAACGGGCCTATATTGGCATTCTAACTCACCAATTAGATTGGTCAAGAATCTCCATTCTTCATTCATCTTTTTCTAAAGCAGGAAAATATTTCTTACTACACCATTGTGAAATTAGTTGTCCTAACCACTTTTTTTTAAGTATTTGATTGCTGAAGATTTTCCATAAAGGTAATACATGGACCTGGTCTTTGTCTTCTAAAAGCTGTAGAAATTAAACCTGACCCTAATATTAGGGATCTGATTTATTCTGCACTTGAATTGAGAAAGCCAAATAAGCCAAAATAAGTATTTCCCACTACATTTTCTTACCTCTGAACATTCATAAAAGGTATGTTCTTTACCCAATTCCTATTTGCTTGAGATATATACATTTAGAGTTTAATTTAGAGTTCACAAAATCTTCTTTTAAAAACAAAAATCTTATGAAGAGGGAAAAATAACTTATTAACTTCAGAGTATGATCATTTACTTAATTTACTGCCACCCCCATGCCACTGATGGCACAAAAACAAGGAATGTCTCCTGATGTGAAAGGGAACATTTTTTTTTTAATGGAGCTTGGGATATGCTTAACTGAGGACCCAATCATGAGGAGCACAGAAAAATAATACCCAACTGATATGAAGCACTTTTTATGGCACAGACACGAGATTGGTGATTCTCTATAAAAGATCTCATTTCTTCCTCACAGCCATCCTGTGAAGCAAATGAGGAATGAGGCACTTAGCTGTTGGGAGATAGGATGCTGCAAAAAATGAAACACCTTCCTTCATTCAGCAGTAGAGGATCTGCTCTGCCGCAGGGTGCCCAGTTCCATTTTGAGTTACAGAGGGGGAAAAACAGACTGAGATGAAGTAAAATGGAAGTTTAAAGCATAAATTATGTTGTAGCTAAGTGTTCTTCAGCCAGTCAAGCAAAGGAGAGTGGGTTTACTATTTAATTCATTCATTCACTCAATGATAATGTAGTTGACATCTACACATTATATAGTCAATAGAAGATGTCTAACACCTTTATTTCCCCTCCAGAATATCTCATAGTGCCTTCAATCATCCCAGGACCCTTCTAAGTGGTTTCATAGAGATGAGCCAACCAGTTCAGTAGTATTATTTATGCTGCATTGTTACAAGTGATTGAACCAAGGATGGGCACTTGTTCTAACATAGCCATCTGTCCAGCAGCCTATGATGTAACCCAAAAAGAGAATTCAGCCCAATCAGAATATAGAAAGACCAAGTAGACAACTGAGAAAGGCAGAAGAGGAAATAAACGTAGAAAGAAGGCAGTAAATAGAAGCTATGATATAGCAAAATCATAAACAAGCAGAAGCCATGAGTAAGAAAAGAGACATGGTCAATCCAGAGAGGGACAATAAGCTGAAGCAAAGACAGAGGAGCAAAGGCAGACATCGTGACTGTAACGGCAGAGCAACTGAATGGGGCAGTAGAAGATCAAAAGGCTATCTAAAATACAACGCTTGGTTGTCATAACTCCAGTCTATCCTGAATTATGTTCTCATTCCCCTTGTTCAACTGAGTGGTCCTGAGGTTTCCTATCTTCCCAACTTTCTTTAAAAAAAAAAAAAAAGATTTTATTTATTTATTCATGAGTGACACAGATAGAGGGAGAGACAAAGGCAGAGGGAGAAGCAGGCTCCATGCAGGAATCCCGATGTGGGAGACTCAATCCCAGGACTCCAGGACCATGTCCTGGGCCAAAGGCAGATGCCCAACCGCTGAGCCACCCAGGCATCCCATCTTCCCAACTTTCTTAATACCATGACGAAAAATCCTGTAAATGAGAATAACCACATGTTACAAAGATCTATTTCTCCTGTGTCCAAATGAGCCAAATAGCATCATCAGTTTTTAAATTTTTATTTAATTTTTAAGTAATCTGTACACCCAATGTGGGGCTTGAAATCACAACCTGAGATGAAGAGCTGCATGCTTTACCAAGTGAGCCAGCCAGACACCCCTTTCATAATCTGTAATACAGAAGGAAATGGGGTGCCTGGCTGGTGTCATCAGTTCAGCATCTAACTCTTGGTTTCAGCTCAGGTCGTGATCTCAGGGTCATGGGATTGAGTACCATACTCGGCTCAAACTCAACATGGAGTTTGTTTGAGTTTCTCTCTCCCTCTCCTTCTGCCTCTATCCCCTGCTGTCACATGCAATCCTTCTAAAATAAATAAATAAATTTTTAAAAGACAGAGAAAGAGAGAGAGAGAGAAGAAAAAACTACCCTATATACATATATAAATAGGATGTAGGCCTAACTTAAAGTAATTAATTAATAGAGCATAAATATTTTCATTGATAAGCAGGTTCGATTCTTTTATAAAACAATTAGGACTTGAAAGAAGAAAAAAAATCAAGTTTAAAGGTGATAAGTGTTCAACTTCTTCAAAAAGAATGGCTATATTTCTCATTAGGAATAATGAACCTCTTAGTCCATCTTTTGTTTAATACTAAAAGTGAGAAAGAATATTCTAAGCCTGAGCTTCATCTACTAATTTATTTCCACCCAGTGCTGTGACATTGAAAGATTAAAATACTTTAAAATTAAAAAGTTAACAGCCACAAATCAGCTCTAAAGCAATCTTCTTTTTGTAATAAGAGTACATATGATGCCCTAGTCTGGCTTCTGAGAACAAATTTGGGAAAGGACACTCCTTACGTATCACAATGGCTGTCCTGTCATTCTCCAGAATCAGTGACTGGTATATGGCAAAGTGTCAATCCCACAGAGTGCTCAGATCTCATGACAGGTGAACATTGACTGTCTCAATTACACAACGGAATTTATCGAATGATTCTTTTTCACACTAACACAGCTACCAAGCCATTATTAGAATCTCTGCACAAGCGTGTCTGGGTGGCTCAGTAGGTTGAGCATCCTCTCAGGTCATGATCTTAGGGTTTTAAGACAGAACCCCACAGAGGACTCCTCACTCAGTGGGTAGTTTGCTTAAAAATCCTCTCTCTCTCCCTCTGTGCCCCCTTCTTTTGCATGTACTCACTCACTCTCTTTCTCTCTCATAAATAAATAAATAAATAAATAAATAAATAAATAAATAAATATTTTTAAAAAAGGATCCACACAAACTCTATCAGTCTCAACCCTTCCACACTACTAAATGATCCTATGACCACATAGAAGAGCCCATGTGCTTAAAACCCAAAATTCAATATTTTTCCCTGACTTCTATCCCCACTAAGGCTTTTACTCAGTTCCTGCCATTTACCTCAACAATAGGTCTTGTTTGGCAATCAGTAAATGACCCATAGCTCAACAGAAAAGTTGATCATTCAAAAAAGTGACCAAATGACCTCCTCTACTGACTATGATGAGAAAACTGGGATTAGATTTATCTGCGTGCCTCAAACAACCAGGAAACCAGAAGAAAAAAAGTTTCAGCATTTAAAATGACTTAATTACAGGTAGCACATGACTGTGAGTCCTAAGAGAATAAAAAATAAATGAGATACTCTTCAGGCTACCATTCAGGAAAGGTGAACACAACAAAGCCAATGGTCTTGCTGAGTTAAAGACATAGAAATTGGACTTCAGGGAAATAGTGTAGCTAGAGTTTGCAAGGAAGAATGTGATAAAGGAGGTGTTCACAGAGACAGATCCAGAGATCTAAGAAAGGTCCCCTAGTGTCTTTGACTGAGCACCATTTTGAGTATGCAGGAGAGAAATCTACCTGAAATTGGTAAAGAACCACCAGAAAGCAATAGATAGACCAATGTCAGACATCAAATAAGAATGAGAATAATTTATTCTCCTACCAGCCAAAGTGAGAGTTTCCAAACACACAAGACAAATCCCCAGAATAAAATTGGCTCAGTAGTGGAACTAAATTAACACTAGACCAAAAGCTGCCCTGGAATGTTTGAAAGCAAGCCTTATAAAGGACAAACTGATCTGAAGAACTCAAGTGCAAGCCAAAATAAAATATGGTACTCTCTAAATAATACAGCAAAATTCAATACCCCCAAAATAAAATTCATAATGTCTGTATTCGGTCAAAAACATGCAGAGTAATAGGAAAATATGAGCCATAACTAGAAAACTCATTAATTAGAATGGGACCAGAAATGACAGTTGATAGAATTAGTCAACAATGATGTCAAAATAGTTACCATAAATGTGTTTCATATGTTCAAAAAGACAAAGGACAATAGGAGAATGATGAGGAAGATATTTGAAATGAAAGAAGAAAGAAAAAGAAAAAAAGAAAGAAAGAAAGAAGAAAGAAAGAAGAAAGAAAGAAAGAAAGAAAGAAAGAAAGAAAGAAAGAAAGAAGAAAAGAAAGAAAGAAACTAACTCCTGAAAATGCAGCACCTGAAATGAAAAAGACATGGGGTGGAATTACTATCAGAGTAGATGGAACAAATAAAAAAAAAATAGTGAACTTACAGAACTGAAAGAACAGACAAATTCACAATTATTGTTGGTGATTTCAACACTCTTTTCTCAGTAATTGATAAAATAATCAATCACACACACATAAATACAAGGATATAGAGCACTTTAACAACATCAACAAACATGATCTGATATTTATATCAATTACATTTATAGAATATTCTACTCAATAGCAGTAGAATTCTCCTCTTTTTTATGTACACATGAAACATGCACCAAATATACCATATTTTGAGTCATAGGCATACATTAATACATTTAAGAAAATTAAAATCATATGTTCGCAGAAAGAAAATAGAATGAATAACAAAGAGAGATCTAGAAAACTCTAAACTATTTGAAAAAAAATATAGTTCTAAATAACACATGAGTAAAACAAAGGGGGGATGGTGTAACTGGATGATGGGCATTAAGGAGGGCACTTGAGGTAATGAGCACTGGGTGTTTTATGCAACATAAGTCACTAAGCTTTACCTCTGAAACTAATAATACAGCTGTATGTAACCTAAATTTAAGTAATTAAAAAAAATAGCTATCCAGCCAAAGTGCCCCAGGAAGATGCCTATAGTTGAATAGGTTGGGTTTAGTATTCATTGCAATGAGGGAGAACACATACAATGGGGAAGCTTGGGGAATCTCAGTAGGAGGGTATTAGAATGAGACTATTATAGGATTCAGACTCTGGTTGGGTCATTTGAGAGACACCAGAAGGAAGTGGGGGTTGACTCTAGATTGAGGGTGTCAAAGTGAAGGTAGTTCTATAATTGGGTATCTGGATAATAAATCTATAGGGAGGGCAGATGAACACATAGCTCTAATTAGTAAAGAAGCAGTAGTCACTCATTTTGTCCAAGAAGGGTAATGTTTAGAATTTGGAGGTAGCAAATAAGAAAGAGTATTTTTGTCTGGAGGCACCTGGGTGGCTCAGTTAGTACAGCATCTGACTTTGGCTCAGGTCATGATCTCAGGGTTCCGGGATCCAGCCCTACACCTGGCTCCCTAGTCAGCAGGGAGTCTGCTTGTCCCTCTCCCTTTGTCTCTCCCCCTGCTCGTGCTCTCTCTCTCTCTCTCTCTCTCTCTCACTTCTCAAATAAATAAATAAATAAATAAATAAATAAATAAATAAATATTGTTTAAAAAAATATTTTTGTCTGTACTTAGACAAAATTACGAGGTGGATTTGCTTTGTCTCATGTTATCATGGTCTCAGAATAACCTTGTCTGAGATTTTTATTTTGTGAGATTGTTTACATCCTCTAGGACAGTAGCATGACCTAGCTGTGAGTGCCAGGCCAGCTTTCAAATGTCAGGGGATGCTCTCTTTTGTTTGTTTATTCCTTTCTCAGTCAAAAACTGGAAACAATCCAAGTGTCCATCAATTGATGAATAAGCAAATTGTGGGTTATCTATCTAATTAAGGACTCTTCAAACAATTTAAAAAATGAACCTCTATTACATGCAACAACATGGGTAAATCTCAGAAGTAAAAGAAACCAGACACAAAAGTCTATTTTCTATATGATTCCATTTATATGAAATTCTAGAAAAGGCAAAACAATAGCAGCAAAGAGCTAATCACTTGGCAAATGCTGGGGACAGATGCAGGTATTGACATCCAAAGGGCAGGAAGGAACTTTGGGGGTATGGTCTATGTGATGATTGCAATGGTGATTTTGACTATAAACACATATAATATTTCATCAAATTGTACTTTCAAAACCGGTGATTTTTATTAAAAGTAAAATTTACCTCCATAATCCTGATTTTTAGAAAAAAATCCTTACATTCCTTTTGGGGTAAAATGGTTCAGTTTCTTAGACACACACTAGCCTATCTCCTCTGTCCTGAATAAAGTGAAAATATTTCCATTCCCTCTGATTCGTTAACTTCCCCCAAGAGTAGACAAAAGATTTCTAAAATGGGGTGGAGGGGGATGATTTCTTAGTGGATCACACCAATTAGCCACTGATCAAGGGACAACTGGCTACTTTCCCTTCCCTAGAATTAACTCTGTTGCTGGCCCCAACATCCTGATTTCCAGTCACAGTGAGATCTGGAGATGTGAAGGTCAGCAAGGCAAATGAAGGCAAATCATTTCCAGTCTTTCAACCTCAGTTCTTACTCTATACAAAGGAAGAGGGGTGGAAATAAGGATTTCGCAGAGCACTTAGAGCTTAGAAATATTTACTAGATGAGTTGTACTTGCAAGGCTCAATTTAGATTAAAATTCCCCTCTGAAGGTCTGTATGCATTTTGTGTGTGTGTACGTGTTGGTGGTAATGCAGGCGGATGAACAGGTACAGGGGAGGAATAGATGCTAGGGGGTTGGTGGATTGTTTCATCTAGCTAAAATAAGAGCACTCTGAATGATTTATGAGTAGTCTTGAGAGTGTTTAATGCTTATTAATTTAATAAAAATGGTTATTGCTTATAATAATGGAAACTACCTCATAAAAATAAGATGAAAATATCCTTAAAGTAATAATTTGTTGTCAGCTCCGATTCTTCTCACATTAATTCTTCCAAACTCTCTTGAGTTTCCAACACCAGTGCTAACCTTTGGCCCCAAAAGAGAGACCTAGCCTATGGGCCCCACACTTTAGAGGGTTCCTCTTTGTCGTACTCTCCTAACTGCTCTCCACCCCATGGAGTCAAGAGGTGATGTCTACCCAGAGTGTCCATGTCTTCCAAGCCCATCTATCTTGACCACACTCAGAGTGCTCAGACCCCTTCAGGAATTCCCCTACCCAATCAGCCTGGAGTTCACCTCTAGGATCTAAGTAAGACTCTTCCCCGGGTCTTCTGTTTATCCATGCCTCACATTGAGGACAGAAGAGAGGTTTGCTGGTAAAGATAGGACAGACCTTGGGTGTGCAGACTATGATGTTCATATGAAGCCTTATGAGGGCCTTTGCAGTGCAAATCAGAGCCAGCAGTGGAAAGTAAAAAGGAAGGCCACAAGTCAGGGGCCAGGCCTTCCCATGCCCTTATTCTTCATTGTTCAAGAACAGAATTCTGAAGGGTTGAAGAATTCTAAATGTCAACTGGTGCTCAGGTTATTACTTAGATATGATTGTCAATGTAGACACTTGGAACGTAGTTAACAGTTTGTTAACTTGAGTTAGAATGTTTAAATGCTTGGGCATGTGAGCCTCCATTTGGTACTTTTGTCCTAGGGTCCTGAAAACATTAAGATCCTGAGCCCACAGGGAGGTTGAGGAGTTCACTATAAGGCAATACTGCAGACTGTGCTAACATAGAAATGTCTGAAGATACACCATCTGGATTCGGTGATGCCCGCCCTATTCTTGGCTCGGAGAATTTAGACCATCATCCTCAATGCTCTGAAGTCCCTCCCATCAATCATTCCACCTAATTTAAAACAAAACTAATATATGGAAGGATTCTCATTATAAACTTTGATTGGTGGTATATTTAATGTATATTGACCTTAATTTGCTACCACACAGATTAGTTTAGGAGAAAGCCAAGTCTAGCATGAAGGGATTAGGGAAGGGGAATATTTTAAAATGAGTTAAAAAAAAAAACTATTAAAAGTAATTTTGAGCTATACCAGTGAAATTGCTAGCTAAGGAAGGGGGTGAATCAAACAGAAAATAAGCAGATAATGAAGTACTTGGAGGGCGTATGGGACACATTACTCAGAAACAGAAAAAAATATATGGGAAAAATAATGACGAGGCCTATTTAGCCATGTAAGGCCAGTCTGATTAGTTCTCAGGCTTTCCACTGGTGGTCCATGTTGGGGAGAGGGGGTAAGTGAGGATGGGCATGGGGGTGTGTGAGTGTCCCTACACACAGGAGGAGGGTGGCTTCTTCTACTAATATTTGTCATGGAACAAATGAATGTTGTTACTCCGTGAAGGGAGAAAGTTCCTGTAAACAGCTCTCTGTTTTTTGCAGAAAGTAATCCATCAGTTATCCACCCCCATGGTAGTCGTATCTTCATTTAGCTTCTTCGCTGGGGGGAAAAAAAATCTCAGAAGACACTCAACCTCCCCAGAATTTCTGGTGTCATCAAGTTGCCTTCAAAGTCCTGCAAGATTGCATATAGAAAAGTCTTTCTAGATCTAGGAAATTTTACCATTAACTGTGGGATTGACAGGTATCCTGAATACCTAGGAATCTTGACATTTTGTTGTCAAAATAGATGTACTAGAAAGGCATGTGGATTTAAGAAACGTGTCCACATTGTGTCTGCTTACCTCGCAGCAGGTAAGCAGCGAGGTCTAGGTCTAGGGTCTAGGGTTGGGTTTCCAAAATTCTTAAAGCACAAGACAAAAACCTACTCAGATTCCATAAACCAGTGCCAGCAGCCCGCAGGCTGGAAGCAGGTCCCTGGCTGGGGAAGATCTGAGAAAGCAGACTTAAAGCCTTAAGAGCTGAGAAATCCCACGTTCCACCGAACTCATGGAGCGTTTAAAAAACCATGACGTATCTCATTAAAAACAAGTTTAATTTGATGGATATAAGATTCTGTGAAACGACATTTATTCGCTCAACTGTGGATGTAATATAGCAGGAAAGCACTAGGCTGGAATCGGGAGACTCGGTCCCATCCAGCTGAGCAAGCCACTTCACTTCCTACTTGGGGCTAATGCTAAGTGACACTGAAATGTGTAGCAGCGGCTGAAAAATGAGAGAAACAAGAAGAGCTGTTGATGATATTACACACAATATACGCTAGAGTAGAAATATCTAAAATTATCATAAAGGACCTCTGATTTCCAAGGTAGTGTAAATTTAAAAGAAGAACAATGGAAGCACAGAACATCGGGAAATAGAACCTTCCACATGAGTATCATCCAGGGAAGAAAGTGCTCGGAAGGATTAAATGAAGGTTTGATCCCTGGTAGTTATACTGCTGTCATGAACACGTAGGGAGGCACTGGACAATATTAAACATTTAAACTGTGGTTAGAGGTTTCCTCTTTCTGAGGTGAACTTCCCCAAGGATGTGTCTGATTCCAGTTGGCGTCCCACATAGCTTGTCCAGCAGGAGAGACGATGCTTGCCAGAGAATACAAGGGTGGTGTTAACTTAGGTGTTCTAGTCTTCATTGTGTCCTAAGGAAAATTATTTTATGGAACCCCTGGGTGGCTCAGTGCTTGAGCATCTGCCTTTGGCTTAGGTGGTGATCCCGGGGTCCTGGGATCGAGTCCTACATTGGGCCCCCCTTGCGGAGCCTGCTTCTCCCTCTGCCTGTGTCTCTGCCTCTCTCTCTCTTTTTCTTTCATGATAACTAAATAAATTTTAAAAATCTTTTTTTAAATTTCTTTATGCCCTAGTCTCTTGTGAATTTATTCTGACTTTACCACATACTCTTGGGGTATCCTTGAGCCAACTACCTTCCTTTAAACCTCACTTTCTTCTTGTATAAAATGGCAAGCACACCCTCTCTGGGGTTGTTGTGAGGGTTTTGGGATCAAAGCAGGTGAAAGCACTTAACACAGTGCTGGGCACATGGTGCTGTCCAATAAATGCCAGCTGGGACCATTGCCAAGTTCCCTTCCCTCACTCTTTCTCTTCTGCCTGTTGTTTTTATCTCTCCAGCCACCTGCCCCCATCTACTCACTCACCTACCCAACCAGCCAGTGAATCACTCTGTCACTGAGTGGTCATTTGCCATCCAGCAAAGTGTATTTAGGGACGAGGCACTGGGCTGGATGCTGAAGCTACAAAGAGAAAATAGTACCCAATCATCTCCCCAAGGGCTCATTCCCTCCTCAGCGCTGGACTTTGCCATCTCTTAACACGATGAAGGACACACGATAAGCGCAGTTGTATAGAACATTCTTACGTTACTCTCGATGCTGAGTACCAGTCCCCCTGGTGAACCCCAGGAAACTGACCGATGTGAATCTGAACGTGTAAAGCTGAGGGACAGTCTCTAGACTTCAGTGGATTCACCAGTCTTATTAGACCTCGTGGAAGCCCAGCCTCCCTTGAGGACATCACTCTGCATTTCCTTTTATTCTGATTTCCCTCTTATCACTTTCATATTATGTGATAGAGTGATTTGAGGTGTTTGCACATAATAAAATCTAGATCGTTAGAATATTTGGTGCTGGCACTTTTGGGTCAGAGTGCCCAAAAAATCCTACGTGCGACATTTAGCTGGGTCTCATAATACACTGTATTATTCCCCTTGAGTAAATTTGCCCTTACTACTATTTTCATCCCTCCTCCCCCAGGTAGCTAGCAACCATACAACAGCATCTATTCACTTAAAGATATTGTGGTGACCGAGTTAGCACAGTCACCTTCCTGCAAAAATATTAACATACTCAGAAGTCCTTGAAGAAAATTGCTCCAGCGGTCACAACCTTTACTCCTGTTCCTGGGATCTCTGAAAGACGGGGTGGGAAGGGTGTTTTTGCAACTCTAAATGGATTTGAAAAACCCAGAGAAGGAAATTATCTGTTTCTGTGGAGAGCCAGGGTGACATGACAGATAATTAGCAGGACGACCTGCTTCTCTGAAATGGGAAGCTTAGCCATAGCGAGGACGTAAAGCCCCCAGCCCTCCTTATATCCCCTAGTGAATTCCTTCTCTGCAAACAGCCAGCTCTGCCAGCTGACAGTGACTTTCACCTTGAATCCTTCAAAGTCACCTTTCTTTGAGAATCCCTTCGCTGCGAAGCTGAATAGCAATAGCTTTGCCATCTTGGCTACAGTTCGCAGGGTATGTTGAGGTGGAAGTGAGCTGAACCCCAGAAGGACTGACCTGTCCTACAGAATCATGCTTTGAATATGGATGTGCCTCACGTACTGTCTTGATGTGCATTTTCTCGTTTTCCCCCTTAAAACGCAGAGTCCAAGAGGGTAGAGAATTCCCCAGTTGCCTATTTGAGGAGAGAGACAGTTTAGGTTGAAGTGGGAAAAAATGCTTCTCCCCCTGGTATGTTAGGCTAAATTATTTTTGTGTCAATGTGCCGTGATGCTTTGTGGGAGAGGAAAATGGGAAAAAGGTGATGTGCAAGGGAATCGTTTAGAAAAGAGGCAAGTTACTCAATGTATTTCCCAAAACTTGAGCTGATCGCTACCGAATTTTAAGGGTGTTATAATTTATGATCCATACATGCTCTCTCAAACAGCTTGTTTTTAAAACCTGCCTCTCAGTAAATTAGCATATACAGGAGGCCCCCCCGCCCGCCCCGTCCACTCCCTTTAACTTTCTTTTCCAGGAAATAGTCATTTCATTTAACTTTCCCATAGTTTTTATTTGCATCGTATCCAGTTAGTTATCAGGCTCTTCCCCCAAAATGAGGAAGCAGAAAGCTTCAAGGCCCAGGGACCTCATGAGGGGAGGGGCAAGAGAGCATCAAGGACAGAGAAGCCGAGGAGAACCAGCATCTGGAACCCCCGCAACCGGAGTAGCCTCCCTCCTCCCTGGTGTGGCTTCCTAAAATTGCATTCAAGCTGATTCCCTTGACCAGTTCACAATCCCGTTTTCTTTCTTGCTCAATCTTCTTCCCAAAGTGACAAACCGGAGATTGTCAGTGTGTCATCTCCTTTCTCAGTATGCCTCGGAACATCTCACTCCACCAAGAGAGCATGGGGTCAATGGAGTTGGGATGACTAGAAGTGACAGGAAGCAAATCAGGCAAAGAATCCGCACGATCTAGACATTTCGTTCTACGAGCGAGCCGTGAGCACAGAGGGCTTAGTCTCTGTCGGGCAGAGAGCTGAGTGCTACAAGCAGGGCCAGCATCGCTTCCTTCTGTGCTTCTCTAGCCTTCTTTTCTTTCTTCCCACTCTCTTGTCTCAGGACCCATGTGTGTCAAACATGCACTAAAACACGTCATGTACTATCTCATGTAACTATCCTCAAACCTTACAAATACTAGTATTTTTTTGCCATCATCATCACCATGGGGAGATTTATCAGCTTGCACAATTAGGTGGGAAGCCAAGGGGTCCGATCCGAAGCTCACACACTAATATCCTTCACACCCATTTACCTGAACTCTGCTCAGCGTGATGAGTCATGCACAAACCAGAGCGTTTTAATTATTCTAGGAGAATAGGCTGGTTTAAAAAAAAAAAAAAGTTTCAGGTTTGGTTCTGATAAACTGGAGGGAAGGTAGCTGAATTGCAGCATGAAAAATAGGTTAGCTATCAAAAAGGACTTTTTGAAGGCAGGTCTTATCTTAAATTGCCATTCCATTATCTTTGGGGCTCAAAATAAGTTATGAGGAACAGAACATGTATACCTCTGTTTTCAGAGTTGTTTGGACAGTATTCCTAAAGCAGAAAATAGATTACTCGTGTAGAAGCTTTCCAAACACATTAAATTATTGGTGAATGAATTCCTGGTATTAGCAGTTTCCGGCTCTCTCCTTCCACAGCATATGCAGGGAAATACTCCCTTGGCCCATTAGTTCACCACTCTTTCTCATTTATCTCTGTGCTTTTTGTTGACTGAGAATTCTTAAAAGACAGAATGGCCTCCCCTAAGTGCCAGCTTGCAGATCAATCGGTGGTGACTGCCTCCCTTGCTGAACGAGAGGGACTGGCAAGTCAAGAAATGCCAGGATCCATTCTCCACGTGTCTGCCAGCGACTGAGGAGGAGTGCAGCTGTGCGGAGCACAAATTGCCGCCTTCAGAATGCGCAGAGGGCAGAGGTGGTGGGGTGGACACTGGGCTGAGGCAGGGCCTGAGGTGGGGGCGCTGGTGGAAAGTGGAGGGAATGGCTTCCCGAACCAGACCTACTGGGGTTGCAGTTCTTCTAAGTCACAAATTAGCTGTGCGATCTCGGATAAATTATTTAAGCTTTGCGACTCAGTATCCACATCTTAAAGGAGAGTCCACTTATATCTACAAAGGAAAATATGCAGTTGAAAGTGCCTATTTTTATTGTTGCTTTTTAAAAGAAACTGCCTTACCTGATTTTTAACCATAATCTGAACTCACTTGATTTTTCTCTACCTACTGCTCTCTAAACTACTCTCTCTCTCATAGTCATATTGGATATGCAAAGTCTTTCCTATCTTTTTGTTCAATCTAGAATGTTCCTCTCATTCCACAAAACCCCCTCCTGAAGACTTTTATTGATCCTACCATCATTTAATTCCTATATCGTCCAAGAAAATTTCTCCCAAATATTCAAATCTATCTATCCTTTAAACTGCAAAAGCACACAAGATGCTTTGTGATCTACCCACCTCCCCAGTCTCATCTCTTGCTCTATATCTTCCAATTTAGGCTTCAGAAATGCCAGCTTATTTATAGTTTCAGAAGTCACCATATTATTTTATGCGTCTGTTTTCTGGAAATGACACCTTTGTCTAAAATGCTTGTCCCATTAGTAGACTCCTACTCATCCTTCAAAATCCTATGGGGATATCACTTCCTCCATGTATTCTCTGATGCCCTCTCTGTCCAGCCCACCATAATTCATCATCCGTATTTCTACATTAATTTGACAACTTGTGCATTTGTTACTATTGCTTTTGTCATATGATACTATAAATCACTGACTTACATGTGTTCAGACATGAACTCCTTAAGAGTAGGAACTATGTGGTGTGTATTTTACATTTCGAGGCTCTAGCACAGTACCTGGCATACAGTAAGAAAGTGCTCAAAAATACTTGAAGGGTTGAGTTAAATATCACATATAGTCTGATACATTATTTTGCATTTGATTATATGTTCTCCTGTTCTGTTTTTATGTCTGTCAGTCCAGCCTTCTGGACAGACTCTAAGTACTTTGGAGGCAGAAGGGACTTGGTTCACTCTGTGTCTCCTACAGGGCTGAGAATTTACTAGATAATCATTCATTGGGTGGAAAAATACAGTAGAGAGGAGAGTGGGGTAGATTTGCGACAAGAAGTGAGTGACTCCCTAAGGCTCACAGGCAGGAGGCTGGCAATGATTCACCCTTCCAAACACACAAGAAAAGCACGTAGGGCTCATCACACACTTATCCTCCAAAGAGAGCAAGGAAGTCTTATTTGTAAGGTGGAGCTCCATGGGTGGAACGTGAATTAGAGAGAAAATCCAAGTTCTGAAGTTGAGTTCAATTGTTATAAACTCTCCAAAATTCCCTCCTAAAGGCCCCTGGATAGCACTCACTGGAAAGGTATTTGGCTTTCAGTTATCACACATATTTTGCAAGTGCTAATAGTTCTGTGGTAGAAGAAGAAGGCAGAAGGAGAAAAAAGAAAAACAAAGAAAAAGGAGAAAGACAGAGAGACAGGAGCTGGTTTGAAGGGATTTTATCTAATTTCATTTTAATTAGATCCTTTTTCTAACTGAGTTTCTAATTTTTCAATTAGCAATTAGCAGCTGCAACTCATTCTGAGCATCACGAGGTGCCAAAGACACTAATTACACCACAGGAGTAGGAGGCTGGAAATGAGAAATAAAATTATCCATGAATGTTATTAGAAGAAAGGAATGATTACTCTCCGTAATAATATACTGATGTGAGCCTAATTAGATTGAAGGATTCAGAGGGAAAAAATGAGATTTAAAAATGGATTACATTTAGATGCCTCGAGGTCATAACTTTGCTATAAATATTGCTTTAGAACATCTCACTTGAAAACAGGTTTGCAAGCCTGATAATGCTCATGTCAGGTTGTTCAGCAATGACCCACATCTCTAGGATACAATAACCCAAAACATCAATGACTTCTGAAATGCCAGTACTCTTCCTGTAAAATGTGTGTCTGAGATTTCAAAAACAAACACTCGCACACATGCACACACATAAACAAAGCCATAAAAACCATCCCCAGGCACAGGGAGATACCAAAGCAAAGATGCCATTTTTGGCATTCCGATTTGGGGGTGGGGTTTTCAGCCATGGAATGGGAAGTTGTCCGGCTGTAGTTTCCAATCTGTTGATCTAATTCATTTCCTTTCTCCTATAACAGTGTCGATCCTGTGTTCCAGGGAAAGGAGCGCTACAGGCTGATGGTTCCTCCATACCTACAAGCTGCCAGCGTGGAGAACATTCCAGTAAAGTAGAATCTAGCTTTCCATGAACAAAGCTGCCACACAGGCCATTTGCATGCTCAGAGAAGAGATAATTTTCTGGATAAGGATACAGGGAATCCAAAAATGCTATTGATCCTTAAGAGTGATTCCTAGCTAGCTGCAGAGGAATCTCCCAGACTCCCTGAGGCCAGACTGGCCAACCATGACTTCCGTGGATGCTGACAGGGCCACGATGCCTTCCCCTCTTCAAGTGCCACACCAGGGATGACCCATCTGAGCGAACATTCTCACTCCCGCTGTGGCCCTAGGTTGCCTCCTCCCAGGAGATAAGATGCCTCCCTTCTGCATCACTGTCCTTGAGAGTAACAAGCTTTAAAAGGAAAGCAGAAAATTCGATGAGCGAGTGAGGTTGACAGATCCACGTCACCTTCCAGTAAACTTCTTGAAACTCTTGGGTCTGTCCCCTTGACTCTTCTTGTTTTCTTCCTAGAGTTTCTCAACCCTGATGGCTTTTCCTCTTTCCTGATGATTTTAAAATACCTTAACTCCTCCTGAACTCCAGCCTGGCAAGTTTTTACTCATATCTAACCAACACCTTAAAATCAGCACTGGCAGGATGAATCGCATTTACTATGCTCTCCATCCCCACCCCAAGGTGCTCCTCAATCCGGATTCTAGATTTCTGTCTGTGGCATAGCCATCCTCCCAGAAACTCACACTCTGATACTTGAAGGAGGCCTGATTTCTCCTTTTCCTTTTCCCCAGCCTCTTCCCTGGCCTTTCAATCAGCCCTGTGTATCCCACCTCACTAATTCTCCTGCAATGCCTCTTTGCTCAGATCCCATGTCCCTGCATCGGCATCCCTTATTTCTTACCACAGTGGCCTAACCACTTCCCCCTAACAAATCCTTTTACCCTACACTCTCTATTTCATCTTTCTGCAAACCTGGCTAGATTATGGAATTACCCACTAGAACTTGTCAGCAGTTGCTCCTGCTTTGGGGGAAAAAACAAAAACCCTCAGACTCCTAAGCCTTCATGTTCCGGCTCCAGCCCATGTTTTGGTTATAATATTTTCCTCTTCTATTTCAATATTCTATGCTACAGGAGACTAATTATGGGTTCGAAGCCTTGCTTGTTCTGTATCCTTTAATTGATATCCCCCATATCTGTTTCCAGAAAGTCAAATCCTACTTATTCTGCAAGATCCAGCTCAAATAGCGATAATATTCCTAATCCTCCTTTGCATGTATATAGGGCTTTTAATTTTCAAAGCAAGTCCACATCCATATGGTTTATTTAAGCCCCACAACAGCTCCCAGGGAGGCAGGATGGATAGGCATTGTTAATCCTCTTCTACAGAGGAGGAAACTGAGACACAGGGCCGGAGAAGTGAATTGTGTGGTAATCAATGGTAGACCAGATGCAGACCCGCTGATTTTCAGCTGATGCTTTTTCCTTTGAGCACTGGCAATGCTCAGAGTGTGCTTGCATTTGCTTTCCAATCACTTGGATGGAGTCTTGCAGTAAAACAACTGCCCTCCTGATGGAACCTGGAAAAATTGATGAGCTCCCATTCCTTGGCCCGCCTATCTGTCTTTATATATCTCACCACATTTGCCACTAATTATATTTCTCTTTATAATCTGAGCTCTCCAGTTAAGTAATGTAATTGATCACTCCTGAAAAATATCACTAATTCCAAAATGGCCCAGACGTATTTTGTCATGCTGTTTCTTTTTTCATTTCTCCCACCCCTGGTGTTAGAATTATTAAAATGTCACATGCGTCAGAGAAAAAAAAAGAAAAAAACACCAATACTAAGAGCCTAGAAATGCAGCATGTGTACGTGTCAGAGAAAAGAAAGAGTTGGAGGGCAAATTCGGTATTTTATTTTCTTTTTAAAACAGAAAGGGCAGAATTTAATTTAAAATACAAAGTAACGAAGGGATAGAGATCCTCGTTAGCCTGAAGCTTCCAAGGGATAGGGCATTTGCACCAAAGAGAAAGTGGAGTACAGGCCATACTCTGTAAACTCATTGGTTCCGTCATTGCTAACAGGTTTTGACAACTCTGTCAATGAGCAGAAAGGCAAGGTGGAGGTCGGATCATGATGGACTGGAAAGGGAAGAGGGTTCATATTGGAACGTTCCCTGTCCTAATATATAACTTAAGCTACTCTTCTCTTTTGTTTCATTCAGGAAGGTAAAGCCAAGAAGAATGACCCCCTCAAGCTGGCATAGAGCGGATAACGTGGGCACGGCTGGCAGGGCCTCCATGGGGTTGGCCAGAATGGAGAGCAATACTGGAGGTTTCCGTGTACTTGTATTTCTGTGTTGTCCCCCACTCTTTGGGGCAGAAAGTTGGTTAAGTGGAGAAGGGAGAGGCAACAGTAACAATCCTCAGAACCTCTCTGGTCCAGGATTTCTTCTTCTTGCCTTAGAGCCTTAGTTTCAGCATCAAAACAAAAACCCTGTTCTGGATCTTCACGTCCTGCTCTTACTGAGATGACATTTCCTGATCTGTAGGGGTTATTTGGTCTAAGTGAGGACTAGGGAATCATATCCAAAGCAACAATATAGACAGAATATAGACAGAAGCTTTATAAGCATCATCTGTCGAGTACCTACTATGTCTCAGACACTATGCTAGAGACCTACCTGATTTTATTTAATCTTGAGAGCACACGGTGGGATAGATATTGTTAATCCCATTATGCTTGAGGAAACTGAGGCATAAACTGTTGACTTTGGGTCAACAGACCCAAAGTTTCAATGGAAACTCATGCCTCACCATTGGACTACTCTGCCCCCCACTGGCCCGCAAGAAGTCATCTTGTCCATTCTCTGCAGTAATGGAAAGAGTGTGGCTCTAGAGTCATCCAGATCGTGGTTCAAATCCTGACTTTACCACTTACATACTGAACAACACTAATTCCTATTTTAAATAACTACTTTAAAAACTACATTAGATGAAATCGTGTCGAGCACATTACCTGATAAAGATGAAGGAACCCCTTTCACGAGCATTCCTTGACCTTATAATATACGAGGCAGAACCCTGTAAAGGAAAGAACATAAAATCTTGTACTGAAAAAGAAAATTAGGTTTGAATTCCAGTTACGCCACTCAGGAGCTGTGTGACTTTATACACATTACAACCCCCCTGAACTTGAATTTCCTCTGTAAAACTAGGATTCTGTTGTTACATATCCGTCAACGGTGTCATACGAATCGCATCAAATGTGACACTAGATATGGGAATACTTTTTTGAAATATAAAGCAGTATGCAGATATTTTAAATGTTGTATAAATGTCATTTAAACATAGATAAAAGCGTATATGTGTCCGTATAAATTTGTGCACATCTATGTATCTATCTGTGTATAGTATACACATGCATGTCTATGTTCGTATGTTGTGTGTATATACAGACATGAATTATGTGCGTGTGTGTGTTGCATAATAACCTTCAAAGAACCTAACCTTCTCTCTCCTCCGCACACCAGGACCCAGTCCTGTCCATCTTTACCCAGGAAGGAAAATGCCTTGGAAAACCTCAAGTCAGCTCAACAGACGATCATCAGTTAATGCAAAGAAATGACTAAATGGCACTTCATGTTGCTCTTGTTTCTGAGTGGGGGTGGAGGAGGATGAAGTCTTTTAATCTTCTGCGTTGTGCAGTAATAGGCAGAGGAGAGAAGCTCTCTGATGTTCCAGGATGAGAAGTTCGGTCAGAACACAAGCAGGGATGATTTTCTGACCCAGAATGGGAAGAAGCGAGTGGCCTGCACAACAGGATAGGGACAGCCGGACTGAGGCCAGCCTCCTGCTGTGGATTTCCATTTCTGTTTGGTGTTCTGAAATTTGGAGAGCCTGAAACCCTCCAGAAAGACCAATTCCGCTTCCTGCCGAGAGACAGTGTCTCTCGGGATGATGAGAAGCAGCCTCTGCTCTGAAACCCACTGAATCTCTAAACCTGCTCTTTCTCCCTCTCCCTCCTCCTCCTTCCTGTTCCTCCCCTCTCCCCTCCCTCCTTCCCACTTTTCCTCCCCTTCCTCCTCCTCCTCCCTCTTTTCCCACTCCCCCTCCTCCTTCCCCTCCTCCTTCTCCCTCCTGCCTTCCCTCCCTTCAGCCCTTTCCTCCTCCTGCGGCTGCCAGTTGCCTTGTGGGGGAGGGGGGTCTTGGCTCTCCTCACTAAATCACCCAGGGTGGACAGGAAAAGCTAAAAGATGGGGGAGGCGGGAGGAGGCCCGAGGCCTTTCCTGGTCTCATCAGTCTTCCTGGGTCCTGGGCTGAGGCAGACGGCTCAGCTTGCTGGACTTGTGACAATGATCCGGGCCTGGAGCTCGGGCGGCAGCTGTCCACCAGCAGGCCAGACTTCTGAACATCCCGTCAGAGCCTTCCTTGTCTCACAGCCCCCACCCCGAGGCTCACACCCCTTTGTCTCCAGCTGGCTCGTGGCCCCCTAGTGTTCTCATTTGTGGTTTTGTTCTCCCCCCACCCCCAGCCCCTGCATGGGGGGCTGGAGGGAGCTGCGCAGAGCTGGGCTCTTGTCCAACTGGTCCAGCACCATCCTTCTCCTCCCTGGGCAGTCTGCTGCTTTTCGAGAGGATTCTCGCCGGGCCGGCCTTCCCTCTCTCCATCTGGTGCTGTGCAGCCCGCAGTGTGGGGCCCAGCAGGCCTGGAGCTGGCCAGGCGGGGAGGCCAGCACACAGCGAAGCCTTTGCCGCAGTGAACTGGGAATCCAGACGGCTAGGTTTCTCTGCCAGCCTGTGTCAGAGAGAGAAAACACCTAGAGAGGTTTAAAACCCTTCCAAAGCAAAAGCAAACGCACAGCATGAGAGCGCTTTGTCCAGCCAGCACTTTTGCTAGCAATAAATCTGTTTTAAAAATGTATAAGGAAATAGAGAAAAACATTGGACGAAATCACTTTGGTGGAAACCCGTTTCTCCCGCACTCAGCCGTCTCCGGGCACCTGCTCTTCCCCCTCCCGGGGACAACCGCCAGCCTTGGAGACCAGAGTGCAAACTAACGTCACCCCAGTGCCAGCCCTGGGCTGCACGGGTCCCCTGGGTTTGCAGTTTTGCGCAGCCCCTTGCAGGTGTGGGTCCACCTGAAACATCACAGACGAAGCCGCCCCCAGGGGTAGCTGCAGCAGACCAGCCACAGGTGCCTCGTCGTCCCCGATTCCGAGGAGACCGGTGGGTCCCCGAAGGTGACCTCAGTTGCGTGGCCAGGAAATGCCTGCCTGCCAATCAGGAGCAGAGCCTCTTATCTGTTTTCTGTGGCTGGACGTGCAGAAGTCAAATGCATCTGCTTTGGACGTGCCCCTGCGGTGCCTCGCAGGGCCTGTCACTGGCTGTGCGATTGTGGAGTGTGGGGTGCTTCCCAAACTCGGAGGGTGTGACATAGGTTCTGGCCACACACCTGTAAATGCAGAGCCCCGGGACTACTCTCCCAGGATGAGACTCCTATGCATCTGCTCTGCCCATTTCCCTTTGGGGTCACTTGGGTCACACATTGGACCCGCTTGGTACTTGCACCCCTTCCAGAAAACCAGGAGAGCTTCCAAAGCAGGGTGGGAAGCCAAGCCTCTCCACCCACCACTCCTCATCCCTCTGGCAACAGAGGCCACCACCTTCTCTGGAAGGTTTCTGGCTGATTGCTTTGGGAATGTGAGTGTCGGTGACCATGTTCTGCCCTGGCCTGATCCCAAGGCCACAAGGACGTGGCAACCTGGAGGGGACTGTGCGACCCCAAAGAGAGTAATTATGTGGTCGCCAATAAATAAACAATCACCGGAACAATTAGTGCTCACCCCTTTGGAATGTGCAGCTCACCTTAGGACAGCCTTGCTCTCCGACCTTGTCGATACATTGATATGTTCTAAATCAGTGGTATTACTGGGAGTGACACGCAAGATAGCTCCACGAGCAATAAGCGTGACTGGAATACACTATCCCTCGACAGACACCCAGGAAATGATTTGCATGCATTCTGATGCAAAACGATGCTGGAATCCCCAACCTCCCCAAGGTCCCCGGCAGCAATAGGGAACACTGACCCAGGAGTGGGCTAAGTAATGTCTCTATGGTGATGCTGAGGGAAGAAGAGGAGGGGTTCAAAGAAGAAAAAGGCAAACCATTATCTGGGAGCTTGAGATGATGGGGGAGGGGAGGACACCCGAATAGGAAAACAAAGAAGGAGCAAGAGACAGAAAGGGTGTCTGACAGGGTGCCACCGAGGGCCACTCATTCCACCCGGTGGTCCCTCTGGGTGGCACAATTTTGTCCACTTAATTAATTCAGTACAAAATAGATCACAGGGAAGGCCCTTCTAGAAATCCCCAGGGATGAGAGTCGAAGATGAATAAAATGCATGATTTCTGGTCTCAAGTTGCACACCGTTCAAATCATAGATGCAGTTGCCCACCTATAGATATAGACACAGAAGCGAGTTGGACTTTGCTGAGTTTAATTCGGAGGTGTTCAAAGGAAGAGAGATTCCAGGCCAGGGGTGGGAAATTTCATGGAGGAGCTGGAATCCAAACACCATTTGAGCTACAGGAATGTCCCCTTTCCTGGCCCTCAGGAATTTTTCATTTCCAGGGATTAGGATTAAAAATCCTAATCGCAGATACATCCACAAGTCCTGCATCTCATTCGTTCGCATAAAGCCTCCAATATTTCTTCCCGGCCGCCTCCTCCACCACTCAAAGCATCTAGAGCATCTCCGTTCCCCGGAAGAGCCCTGGTTTATGTCCAGGGCTGCAACAGGATCCTCCTGGAGGCTGCTAGAATGCAGATGAGCAGGCCTCCACCTGAACTAACCGCATCAGGACCACCGTGGGAAAGCCTGAATTTCTGTATTTATAACTGGATCCCAGAATGAATCTGACAGAGAGTCGCATCTCCACATCAAGGGCCAGTGCTTATGCTGCAAGCTTCTTCCACCTGTTAGGCTGAGAACACTAAAATTTCCTGATTATAATGTAGAAATACGAAGACATCTCCCTTCTGAAAGCCAGCACATAATGATGACAGGCAGTGTTTCACTTAATATTGGTCATTTTTTTCAAAGCTTCAGACCTTCTTGGAGAACAAGTTTGGACCAGGAGTTAGAACTCAGAATTTCTTTGTCCAGTTGGCTGCAAAGCCACCTATGACCTGGGTTGGACCTCAGTGCCCCAGGTCACCCAATTAGTCCATACTGGCCAGGGCTGACAAGTCTCAGGTGAAAGGTTCTTAAGAGTAAGCGTGAAAACCTTCCTTCCCTCTGCAAGGAATTCTCCATCCCGAGGATATTATTTCTACCCAAGCAACACAAATTAACTAGCTGCCACTAATGACCTCCAGACCAGCACAAACTCATTTCCCCTTGAAATTAACCTTCTATTCTGAATCTAAACAATGTCTAATTAGCCCCAAGCAGTGGTGAGCTTACTGGAAGAGAAGATGGTAGGAAATTAAAACAAGGGGATAGCTCTACTGGTGGGGGGAAAAAAAGAAGATGAAGAAATAGCAAAAAACCATCCTCCAATTATCCTCCTTCTAACCTCCACCCCTGGTTCTTTATCCTGCATCTTCATCTGTCTTCCTTTCTATAAACCTTGTAAAGGAGTCTGCTTTTCAGACAAATATTTTTGCCATCTCATTTGACACTGAGAAGGCAGGAAAAATATTGCCCATCACGATAAATATCAGTATAATATTCCAATTTTCCAGCATTTGACAGCAATCAAGGGAAGAGTAATGTGTTCCCCCTGTGACTAAATCATTTAGAGACCAAGGTAGTCTGTCTCATTCTCATTAGGAAAAAAAATATTCCAATAATCTCATTATCCCAGTGTGAATAACAGTAAAAAAGCACCAAGACTAATGACTTCTTCCTCGCTTGCCTCTGCAGATACCAGCCGGGCTGTGCTTTTAGGGGACATGCCATGGTAATGGGGGTCTTCTTTAGCAGTGATCCAGCAGCATCTGCTGCTCTGAAAGTCTTGCCTCACATGTCCTGCTTTGTCTGCAGCAAGGTTTACACACATCCCTGGACTCCAAAGCCTCCTTTTATGTACGTAAAAAAAGAAAGAAAGAAAAAAAAAAACTAACTCCAATGGAAAAAGAATGTGTCATGGCATGTTAAACTTTATGGAAATTCTTCTGGAGAATAACATAATTTCACGGTGCATTACTCTGAAATGACCTAGTACTTGAACAATTAATTTTTAAGGGGTAGCATTGACTTCCCCTTGCAGTATTTAACCCGTATCTGAAAGTGTCAACAATGCCAAGGGTTGGACAATGAGTTGGGAGAAGAGCCTGAGCCTGAAAATGATTCCCTATCATGTTTGCTTTTTTTTTTTTTTTTTTTTTAAATCAGAGATGATGCTCCCCTTCTTTGGTTCAAAATGAAAGGAGAAAGGAGCAGTTGCTCTAATTAGGGGCACTTCATAAGCAGCGTAGCCTGGCAGGAAAACAGCACAGTCTAGGAGACATAACCTCAACGTCTTACCTTCACCACAAATTTAATGTGTAACCTTGAACAAACTTCTTTTCCTCTGTGGAGCTAGATAGGGAATGGCGAGATCTTGCTTGTTAGGCCCCCAAAAGGAATTCTATAGTGGTAAGTAAAGATATTTATAATGTGCCTTCTGACTTCCTTGGAGTAAAAGCTCAGAATTTCTCCTATTTTTGTTGTTGTTGCTGTTGTCATTATTGTCCTTTCTACACTCTCTTTTTCGTTCAACCTACTTGCTTTTCCCACCTCCCTTCCTACACCCAATCCCCCTCCACATACACATAAATAAGCAGAGAATTGGTATGCAAGAGCATCTTCTTAAGACTCACATGAGACAATTTAAATTCATAGAAAAAAGCCATGGTATCGTAGAGCTGGAAAGAACCTTATAAAACCTCCAGATGAGTTCCTTCACTCTGGGAAATAAAAAGACTCAGAGAGGAAAGACTTTTCCTAAGGTCACATAGTTGTTTATTGGTAAAACCACCAGATCTTAGTCCAACACTCTGTCCTCTTGACCAAGCTAGTGACACATTTATTGTTTCCGTTATACCAAGCCCAGAGTTCACAGAGGCAACGCTGGTCTTACACATACAATCGTCAGCATAAAAGGATTTTAGGGTTTGAAAAAAGCTTTCCAAGCACTGAGGTTGACCATCTAGGTGAGTGACCAGATATCTAGGTTTACCTGGGACTGCAACACGGGGTCTAAACCTAGGAGAGTCCCAGGCAAACTGGGATCAGCGGTTCACCCCAATTAACTCCCAAATGATGCTTAATTTTATTCCCCACCCCATAGCCTCCAGGCATGAGTCTTCAGCATGAGGCCATTTAAGACATTGTCATTTAGCCAATTGAATTGCAAGGATTCCACCTATAACTATGCACCTGCATTTGTCCTTTGGGGCTCCCCCTGAACAAGAGGATAGATCTGTAGGCAGCTGTCCACTGCCCTCCTCACACACATCCTCTCTCCAGGAATTTGAGAAGATATTAAGATTAAAAGCTAGATGGACACAGCAAAGCATTCTAAACTTTTTTTCTTCTTTCTCTGCCAGATTTTGTTTGATGAAAACAACCTCGTCTTTCTTCTTGGCTACTCATAGGAACCATTATTAAATGATGTCGAACAAGGTTTTTTGCTCTGTTTTGCTTTTTACTTATCTGAGATTCCGACATCCCTGATCCCATTCCGAGGCAGTATTCCTTTCTGGAGCTCGCCTCAAGGCGATCAGATAGCATGAGGAAACAGATTTCTAAGGCAGTAGAACAACAGAACCTGTGGCTTTTTCCAGAATCTTTCTGGGACCCAGATGACTATTCCAACCATATATATCTGGTAGGGCAACAAGCAACACCCCACCCTCGCGAGAACAATTTTCTCTAGCACTCTGATCAGATGGGTGACTGTTGGAACCACCCACTCATTTCCTTGGCAATGTCTTGACTGGCCATTAGCTCTGTTCAAGGGATTGGCCATTACCTTCTTCCCATAGGACAATGGCCACTTGGATGACTTTCCAGAGCATAAAGAGAGATAGCTGAGTCCACCAAAAAAAAATTCAAGAAAACAAAATTTTCAGTTGATCTTTCTCTACTAACAATCTTGAACTTTTCCCTGCATGCTTCTTCCTATTACAGGAAGATGTCTTTCAGCTGCCCCTCAGCTACTCAAAGTGTCCCCACTCTCTGATTAAGGATTTTCTTTCTCCTAAATGTCATGTGCTCCAAGTAACCCTCCCCGCCAAGAAAAAAGAAATGCTTGATTAAAAAGGGAAAAAAAAAGTTTCTTTCAGTTTGTGATTCTGTAACGTGTTCAAAAGAAAGCAATTTAATTATCTGATTAAAGAAATTCATGCTAAGGTGAGAATCTGAGGTTTAACCTTCACAAAGGCTTGTCTTAATGGAGGAGCTCATTAACCATTAAGCAAGTTCCTTCGTTGAATGTCCGAAACATGTGGGGACCATCCGGGCCTTCCTTAGGCCTTGCCATTCTCTAGCTAACTGCTCCCCTTTCTGTCTTGCCCCCATTGAAAGCTTCCCATTTATATATTGAGGTAGGATAGAAGCAGATCATAGAATACAGCCTATTTATTTGTAGAATAATCTTCAGTTTGGATCTGTTCGACATCTCCGCACAATTATATTCAGGTTATGTGTTTTCTGTAGCAACGCCTCAGAGGTGATGCTTTATGCTCCTAAATGAAATATATCAGTAAGCATAAAGGTCTATCTGTCCTATTTTTGATCGTGTTAACTTTAATCTCTTGATTAAAATGGGGTCTGCGAAAAATGACTCCACTCTAAACTATTAAATATTTTGTACTTCTTCATTAATTAATAAGTAACTTATGGGAAAATGCTTTGATGGTACATAAATATCTTATTCCTATTCAAATTTTACCCACTAGTTTTAATATCTACTGATGATTTTTGCTTGAATAATTTCATATAATGAAGCACTGAAATGTTGATTTTTCTAATGCCTATACTTCTACATTTATTAGTTGTCACCCCACCATAAGATAGAGCTTCCCCTTCTCTTCCATTAATTCATTAACTTGCATTAATATGGAAAGACAGATTCTTTTTTTACCCAATGGGTCATAATCTGTTCTATCATTATTTATTTTGATGTTCAAGTTGCCAGATTTAGCCAACAGGAGTTCACACAAGCATGCTCTTATATGCTTCTGTTATATCTTGCAACATTCTCTGAGCATTTTTTCTGCTTTCTGATGCATGAAATGTTACATACTTACCTTGAACTTTCCCTGACCCAGCCCATGAACCAATGATTTCTTGAGGAAGTTCTGGTTTCTTTTAGTGGATAATAGTACTTAGAAAGTTGGGGCCCCTGGGTGGCTCAGTCAGTTAAGCACCTGCCTTCAGCTCAGGTCATGATCCCAAGATCCTGAAATAAAGCCCTGTATAGGGCTTCCTGCTCAGTGGAGAGCCTGCTTCTCCCTCTCCCTCTGCCTGCCCCTCCTCCAGCTTGTGCTCTGTGTGTGTGTATGTGTGTGTGTGTATCAAATAAATAAATAAAATCTTTAAAAAAAAAAAAAGAAAGAAAGCAAAAGATAAGTGTGTTTATTGTTCCTGGATTATCATTGATTCTAGGTCCTCTTAATGAGCAAAACTGGAAAATATATTTATATATATACCCACAAATATCTGTATTTATTTCTATTTCCATATCTATATGTTTATCAATAGATGATAGATAGATAGATGATAGATAGATAGATAGATAGATAGATAGATAGATAGATGATAGATAGATGTAAAACCATGAGCTCACACTAATACCTCCAACCCTAAGCCAATACTAGAGGGCATATTATGGCCCTCCTTCTTTTTATATTTGTAACGGCAATAATCAGAAACTTACTCCCATTATTCTCAAAATATTTGCTTATTTGCTCAATCTCCCTGCATTTAATCAATATCAGGTTCTCTCCCTGGCTGCAGCCACACAAACTGCCTCACCAGCCTTGGTCCTGCTAAACCATACCTCCCAAAAGGAAATTCTTGTCCCTGGTCCCACAGGATCTCACAGACAACTTGTCAATTCTTCACGCTCAGCCTACATTGCTAAAATTTTTATGTTGACAGCCAATGGTCCATTAGAGAAGTTAAAGAAAATATAAAGATTTTTTATATTTACACACAGTTTTACCCTTTGTGGTGCTCTGCATTCCTTCCTGAAAAAACAGACTTCTATCTGGTATAAGAATATCCTCTCTAATTTTTCTAGTTCAGGTCTTCTGAAGAGAAATTATTTCTGCTCTTTTCTGCCTGAAAAAAGCACAATCTTACTATATATAGAATTTGAGGTTGACAATTTTTGTTTTATCTTGTTTTTTTCTTTCAGTACTTTAAAAACGTATCCATTGTCTTCTCCCTTAATTACCTCTGATAAGAAATCAGTCATTATTCTTATTATTATCCCACATCTTATGTGTCTTTTTTTTAATCTAGCTGTTTTTAAGACTTAATTTTTATTTTAGTATTTATCAATTTGATTATGATATATTTAAGTGTTATTTTCTTCATGTTTACCCTTCTTGGGGTTTGCTGAGCTTTTAGGAACTGTGAATTGATGTCTTTCATCAATTTTGGAATCTTCCAGGCCATTATCTCTTCAAATATTTCTTCCACCCTGTTCTGTCTCCCTCATTTCCTTCTGAAACTCCAATTACATATGTTCTTGACCTTTTGGGATTGTTTCACAGGTCTCAGACACTCTGCGTGGCTTTTTCTATTGTCTTTTTCTCTTTGATTTTTAATTTGGATAATTGCATTAACCAATATTCCAGTTTGTGGATACTTTCTCCCACTGTACCTAGATTATTAATGGAGCCATTGAGTGAATTCTTTATTTCCAATATAAACTTCTCATTTCTGATATTTCAATGTAGTCTTTTTTATGCTTCTCATTTTTCAGTCAAAATATTGAATATATTTATAATGACTAATTTAAAGCCCATATCTGGACTACCTTTGGGTCTCTATTTGCCTCTTCCTATAAGAGCTCACATTTTCTTGCCTCTTCTCATGTTTTATAATTTTTATTGCATATAGCACATCATGTATAAGAGAGCAATAGATACTAAAGTAAATAATATTAATCCCCAGAAAAAGCCATACTTTTTTCCTGTGCCAAAGTACTAGTGGGTACATAGAATGATGCACTTAGCTAGATCTGGGCTTTTTTACAACTTGAGTTATATTCACCTCACCAATTGTTTGAATATTGTTAAGGTAGGATCAGGTCTTTTGGAATCTTTGTCCTAGTGATGATTTGGAGATCTCTCCAGGCACTATCTTTTCAAATTATGGGATATTCTGTTCCTTTATTGCCTGGATGTCAGATTTTGGGGTCACTGGAAAGTTTCCTTTGCTTTCTAGTACTGATGCTGGCTTCTGTGCCTTGGAAATGAGATCTGTTCTGCAGGCCTATCCCTGGACTTTACTGGGCCACTAAATTGTACCTACTAAAGGTTCAGTGAAACTTAAAGGTATTTCTGTCACTTCCTCTATTTATGTCTTGCTGGTCCCTGCCTTACACTTAGAAAAGACCCTTTGCACCCAGGGGTAAATCTCTCTCAGTTCTTCTGCCCTGTCCCCCAACCTTTGGCACACTGCACTAGTGTTTTGGTGGTGTGGAGAAAGTCCATGGAAAAAAGTTGGTGGGTGTATGCAGAATCATTCTGTGAGATTCTTCAAAATTCTGGCCTGTCATGCTAAGCCATATGCAGTCATGAAACATTCATTAAGAGTTGGGCTTCTCATCACTCTTCTTAAGGAGGGTTTACAATCCTTTGCCACTATGTCTCCAGAAATTAAAGCATCTGTGAGCCTCTTTCCTTTTAGAAAGGGTTCATCTCTTTCTGGATTTAGTTCATTTAGGATTCTTTAAATCCTTGAATCTCAGATGGATTTAAAAAAAAAAAAGTATAATTTTATAGTTTATCCAGATTGTCCTCATTGTTAAGGTGAAAACAACTATCTTCTGTATCAGCCCTATTTTTGATAGCTTCCCCCCACCCCCCACACTGGTTTCTACCACTCTAATCTTATTGACTTCTCTGGCTTTTTATTCTCTTTCTTTGTTTGAATCCTCTTCAAATCAAGCCTTGGGGAAAAAAACACAAACTGTGGGATCTATTCAAACTGAAAATTTATTTTAGTATTTTGCTATTTACTTATGCATTTTCATTGGGAGATATCTTTCCCGAATTCCTGGATTAAAAAATAATAATAATAAAAAGACAATCACTCTTGGGATATAAATAAAACCAAAGAGTGATTTAAGCCATAGAGTCTCAATTTAGAACTTAGAAATTCCAAGTTAAATTAATTGGCATTTCAATCTTAATTCAAAGGTTTAACAATCCCTTTCCCTCCCCGCCGCCCCTTACACCCTAAATAGCACAGGATTGAAAGCAGATTGACTGTTTTCAAGAAAGAAGGTGAGGTTCACTTTTTCTCTTTTTTTTTGTCACCTCCTCCTAATTGCTATTTTTAAACTTCCCACAGTTTAATTGGGGATATAATGGAAGAAGAAGAGAAGAGGAATAAGAAGACTCTGCCCAGATTAGTACTGTGTCAAGGAGGTTCTGTTGTCTCCAGACATGACAGGAATGTAAAGCTAACTCTTTCTCTCATGAGCAAATTAGTGTATATTTTGGAGGCCCCCCTACCAAAGCCCCCAACTAGAGCTCTCTCTGACATAAAGTCTCCTGTTTGAGAAAACTTTTTAAATGATGCCATATGAACATCTTATCATGAAGTCCCTAGGATCATGCACCTTGGACACACCACTAGAAGACAATACAATTCTTTTTTTAAGATTTGCATTTACTTACTCATGAGAGACACACAGAGAGAGAGGCAGAGACATAGGCTGAGAGAGATCCCAGGACTCTGGGCTCACAATCCAAGCTGAAGGTAGATGCTCAACCATTGAGCCATCCAGGTGCTCCAGACAATGCAATTCTTTCTCACTATGCTGCTACCACAGGCCAGTGCAGCTGGCACCTCCTTCATGTTGATTCTTTTTTTTGGGGGGGAAGGGGCTGAACCACAGCCGGCAGGGGGTGGGGGTGGAGGTCAAGTATGATTCTTAAGGCATGTGCTGGGTGCCAGGTGATTGTCCTCTGGACTCCAAATACAAGATTTGCATATCAAGTTCTCCAAAAGATCTTTGAGGCTCTCCCCAACAGACCTGTGTTAGAAACAATAAGAATCCCAGAATAGACACTCTCAAAGAAGTCCTCATCATAAACTCTTCTATCAGTCTCTACAGATTCTTTCATATGCTCCTTATTGACATGAGAGCTAAGAAAATGTTCTTAGACACCTACTTTTAAATTTCTATCTGGTGATCTAATACTTCAATGTGTAGTTTCATATCTATTTTTCTTGTCTCAGTGAAAATTTCCAGTATAACCTCTTGTTCTATCTTCCTTGCCTCACCTGCTGAATATCAGTGTTCCACAGATTTCTGTCCTTGAGCCAATTCTTGCTTCACTCAATGCACTAGTCTTTTCTGAGCAGTTTCCCACTTTCGTGGTAACAATTATAGACATGCAAATTACTACCAAATCCTTACGTCCAGTTCCATCCCCTCACCCAAGTCTCTGTGTCCTAATTCCAACTACTAACTGAATACTAACACTATGGGGACTCAGTAGGAACTTGCCATTTAATAAGTCCCAAAACAATCTTACCATTTCTCCACTCTAACTTGCACACAGATGCCTTTAGTTCTGATCATCAGTCTCCTTGGAATGTCCTTGCCTCCTCCCCCCTACATATTCCATTTCTTTCTATGCATAAAGAAAGCTACTAAGCTCCTAGCATAGATGTCAACTTCTCATTTCCCACACCCAGAAAAATTGATTGCTTCTCTTCTGGATGCCTCAGAGTTTCCTTTCCTCTATTAATGGCATTGCCTTGTATATATTCATATATGTACCTGTCTCTGTCTTCATATGTTGGGAGTTCCTCAAAGGCAAAGACCATATCACACCTAACTCTGCATTCCCTATTGTCCAGGGCAGTCCTGGTACAAAGTGGGCTCTCACCAAATGTTTGTTTTATGTTAATTTTGGCTTCTCTACATTTTATCATTTGATTCTTACAATATATCATCAGAAAAAAATTATTAGCATCCCCAAATTCCAGACAAGAAAATTATGGGCCAAATATGTTAAGTCACTAGGAGCAAGGTCTCACAGATAGGAAAGAAGTGGAATCAGCACTTTTAAACTATATATTTTACTCCAGCCAAGTATTCCTCTCTTCTAAGGTATTTGTTTTCATTCCAACCTTATGGTGCCTGGCCTATCAAGCATCTCTAAGATTTTTTTCAGTACCTAAGCTTCTACATACATTTTTTAGATAAAAGATTTATGAGGACTCTACCTCTAGTCATCTGCCCCTTCCCAATTCCTTCCAAAGGACAGGCCTAAAATACAGCAATCAATACATTTAACTAATTGATATATCATAGGCTTTCTATCTTGTTTCCTCACGATATCCATATAAGCCGTTTATAATCCTAGTACAATGACACTTCTATGCTTCTCTGCCTCCTTTGTTTACATAAGCAAGCCATCTACAACTTGGCCTGCAGTTAAAAGGGCTTTGTAAAGGCATGTATCTCCCCAAGAGCCAGTGGTGGGAAATGCTCCAGGCTGTTTTTTTCCAGCCCTGGTCTATGATTCATGAGTAGGTATTATAAAAAGAGACTGAGCTTTGTCTTACTGAATTTTTTGATTCTGACAAAGATTTTCCTCAGCTTTGCCAGTTAATATAGTTGGCACATGTCTTAGCAGGACCTGAGGCAGCGCATGCATACAGGTAATTTATTCTGGGAAGTCATTCTAGGGAACAGTAGTCAGAGAGCAGAGAGCATAAAACAGGAGAAGCATAAGAACTAGTATGAGGGTATGTCATCGAGCTGGTCATTCCTGTAGGAATCTACTTTACTAGGAGCCTGTGAGGAGCTGGTATATAATACACTTCACCACAGAGAAAGAAGTGGAGTGATTTATTACAAGCTCCCATTTCCTGCTGGTCAAAGATTGTTCTGTGGAATATCAACTTTCACTCACTCCTAAGGGGCATATGGTGCCAATTACTTTCTGCACCAGCCCTACCTTGATGTTGCACTATCCTGAGGTAGAAGGGAAGCAAGGGGATATTCAGTGGCACCTCTGTGAAGCTGGCTGCCCTGGCAAAGGCTGAGGTAAAGAGAAGGCTGCAGGAATGTGAGATGGTCAAGAGTCCTGTATAACATGTGTTTAAACTGGACATCCCAGCTCCAATGGCAGTCTGTGCTGGAGTTTCCTTCAGAAAAAAAGTGGAAAGCAAGAGAAGGGAGTCAGGATGTATGCCAGGGAGTGTGAGAGCTTCTCATACCATCAGACCAGTGCCATTGACAGGCAGAGTCAAAGGGTTCAAAGAGCTGTCACAGAATTGCCAGCAAAGCAGACAGATGGTCAGAGAGCTGTGCCTTGGATTCAGCAGATCACTTCCTCCAGGATTCTCTAAGTTCTGCTTTGTCTTCTGCTGCTGGCCTATGTGCCCCATAGGCCAGGATCTGGACAGACATCCACATGCTCCTCAAAAAAGTTGAATGCTCCAAGGACTAGTCCCACCCCATCCTGCTAGCTTGCCTCAGCAAAGTCAGCCCAGCTACATTTCAGAAGGCAATATTGTCCTCCATTATCTCTGCTTGCAGCTGAGATTTTAGCTTAAATGCTTATCTCCCACTCACACAGGGGACTAGGGTCTCCTGCTCCTCACTGCCCTTCCTGCCCATCACTGCAATCTTCCCCAGTGGTCTCTTGGCTTTATTACAGGCAATGCTCCAGGACTTGGCCTGCTTCTCTCCTCAACCCCTTTCATAACCTTTCTTATGTGTTGTTTGCAACTATGATACACTAAACAATGCCCCTACTCACCCTCCGAGAAATGTTCATTCCTTATGTCCTGGAACCTGTGAATACATCATATTACATGGCAAGGGGGACTTTGTGGCTATAATTGTTACAGACCTTAAGATAAGGAAACTATCCTGGATTATTCATGGAGGCCCAATCTAAGCTAAGGAAATGCCTCCAACTGGAGTGAGTCAGAGATGTGACTAAAGGGAAGCAAGAAAGATGAAGCAGGAGTGAAGGTCAGGAGACTGAAGTATGCAAAAAAACTTGACCTGCCGTTGCAGGCTTTGATGATGAAGCAGGCCACAAGCCAAGGAATGCAAGCAGTCTCTAAAAGCTAAATCCAACAACCAGCAAGGAAATGAGATGTCAGTCCTACAACCACCAGAATTGGATTCTGACAGGAACTCAAGTGGGCCTGGAAGCAGATTCTTCCCCAGAGCCTCCAGCAAAGAATTCATACCTGCAGACATCTTGATTTTAAATCCTGCAAGAGCCATTTCTGACTCTCAAACTAAAGACATTGTAAGAACATACATTTATTGGGATGCCTGGGTGGCTCAGTGGTTGAACGTGTGCCTTCAGCTCAGGGCATGATCTCGCATACTGGGATCGAGTCCCGCATCAGGCTCCCCATGGAGAGCCTGCTTCTCCCTCTGTCTGTGTCTCTGCCTCTCCCTGTCTCTCACGAATAAATAAATAAAATCTTAAAAAAAAAGATCATACATTTATTTAATTCAAATCGACCAATTTGTAGTAATTCATTGTATCAGTAATAGAAAACTAGTACCGAGCCCTAAGTTCTTCCAAATAATGGGCTTTGTTTGTCCTTGATAAGCTAATTGATTTAAAAGTGCTTTGCATTGGGTATCTTACCCTTCTCAGGAGAAGCTACATTTTCAAACTTGGAAGCAGTATGGAAGAAGTGGAAGATCCTGAGACCTGGGTATCCATCCTAAAGCAGGCCTGCTCTCCACCGTCAAATTTAAAATCTTGGGATTGACATTAAACATGAAAATAAAGAGCAAAACCTTTTAAGGATCCCCAGTCTATAGAATTAACATTGCCTCAACTAGCCATCTACCCTTACCCCCTTGCTTGGAATCCTGAGAAATCTGTCAAAGAGATACTCCAGGCATCCTATAGACCCCCTCACAATCTCTGGTCTCCAGGGACAGGAGAGGTCTAGACTGGGCAAGATTGTACTTCCTGCTTCTTGACCTCTTGATACTCCCTTGTTCTCATTTTCCTTCTTCTGATCCCTCTATAATTCTCTTAGACCTGACAAGGCATTTCCCTAACAAATGACAGGGACTGTTCAAAATTCCATTCTCTGAAAAGTGGAAAAAGGAAGCTAGGGAGCAATGAGAAATCCTGTAACAATCTACTGCTTCCATCAAAGGATCCCCAATCCAGAAAAGGAGGCAAAGGAGGGGAATTTCTCTGTTCTGTCTTTTTTGGGTCATTTTGTTCATGGCCCCACCAAAGGCTACTCTGATATTATGAAGGAGAAAGAAGAGGGGAAGAAATGATGCATGTGTCCAATACCAGCAAAGTCAAATAAACAACAATGGCAACTGAGCTCCAAAATTATACATCCTTTAATGGATATGGTAAAATAACTACCCTCCACAAATAATTATAATATCGGCTTAAATTGGCTGTTCCTCTGTTATTACAGAACCTCACTTTGATTGGTGAAAGCTCGCCTCTGCCAAAACTCTTATATAATCGCCCTCCCTGGTAAACCCCCCTTCCCCTGGCCCTTTATAATACTTTAGGTAGCCACAGTCACTCTTCTGACATTTCACCTTCCATTCATATCTTCAAATTGAGTAGTTAGTCTTTATCAGTTGGCATGGTTTTAGGTTATGTGTCTTGTCCAAGTTTTCTTCTTATGACAGCCTCGTCTTAAGTCTGGATGCCATTTGCATCTGGGCTTCATTTATACTTTTGATCTGTATTTCTAGGTTATATTCTACTCTGATATATCACCTTTCTACATCAGTTCAAACTCATATCAACTCTCCCTTATGATTTCAACTTAAACCACCCCATATTGTCACCTTGGTCCCTGAGGCAGAATGTGAAAATTTGATATCATTCTTTCTTGCCAGAGAGATTTGCTTTATAGAAGGTAAAATATACAGGAAGCAACCAATGGATGCTGAAATTAGAGGGCAAAAGATTATGGAGAAACAGGAAAATTATCTCCCTCCAAATATGTATTAATTATAAAGGGAAGATAGCATTTTTCAGGGGAGAAATCTGGCAGATATCACCTTAATGAAGCGTTCAACATCAACATCACCAGCATCATGTACCCCCTGATATGGTGCACTGAAAAGACATATCACATCTGCAGTATTTTAAAAGTATGTAATTTCCATCAGTCATGAGAAAACATCAGACAAACCCAAATTGAAAGACATTGTGCAAAACAGGTGACCAGACCACTTCAAAAAATGTCCTGGTCACAAAAGACAAGGAAAACCAGAAATAGTCAAAAACTAGAGGAGACTCAAGAGACAGGAAACTAAATGCAACATGACATTCTGGATTGGGTCCTGGAGGAAATCAGTACAAAAACTGGTGAAATCAGGATAAAATGTATAGCTTAGCTGATAGTATTGTGCCAACACTAACATCTTAGTTTTGATCACTGGAATATGATTACATGACAGATTAACAGTAGGGAAATCTGGACTAAAGGTGGAAGGAAATTCTCTGTACTATTGTTGCAACCCTGTAAGTCTAAACCTAACTCTGCTATAAGCTACCAGTAGGACTTGCAAAAACTAAACTCTTTGACTCTGAGTTTATTCATCTTTGAAAAGAAACCTTTTAAATCAAATGATCCTCAAAGGTCTAAACTGAAAGAAAGAGAGAAGGAATATAAACAAACAAAAACAAGAAAATGATTAATGTCTGAAATCTGTAAGATGAATCTTTCACAAATATACAAATATACTATTTGTCTTCCAAATAATCATACACAACATGAGTAAAATTTCAGCAACATAATGAGTAAAGCACTTAACACACACAGTAAGCACTCAATAAATGTCATTGTTTGTGACTCAGCAGAGATTTAGCCTGGAAAGTAGAAAGGTTTTATCTTGGATCCAGACCTTTTAAACTTCTAATGCAGTTCAAAGAGGAGTAATAAATTAGGAGATGTCTGAGAAATTAAAAAAAAATTAACATCTCACAAGAGACAATTTAGATCTAAGAAAAAGGTAAAGAACTGGAGTGTCAATAGTGACCCAAGAATAGAAAGATCCGAGGAGTAGGAAAGGAAAGAGGAGGAGGAGGGAGATGAGGAGAAGGAGAAGAGGAAGAAGAAGAAGAAAGAAAGAAAAGAAAGAGAAAAGAAAAAATAGAAAAATCCCTAGTGGAGTAAAATCTGAAGATACAAAGAGCGACTTAGGTGTGTGAAGTAGTCATTTGAAATCCTATGCCTAGGGCAGCCCTGATGGCCCAGTGGTTTGGTGCCACCTTCAGCCCGGGGTATGATCCTGGAGACCTGAGATCGAGTCCCACGTCGGGCTCCCTGCATGGAGCCTGCTTCTCCCTCTGCTGTGTCTCTGCCTCTCTCTCTCTCTCTCTCTCTCTGTGTCTGTCATGAATAAATAAATAAAATCGTTAATAAAAAAATAAAAGAAAGAAATCCTATGCCTACAGGACCATTCATCTAGCTGGACTAGCCAACTGAGGTCAGGATCACAGGACCTCTCCCTGCTACCCTCTGCCAGGATCAGAACCAGACAAATGGATTAGATTGAGGGAGGCTGTATGCATGCCCCTTGCCTGTGTACCTCTGAATAAACTACAGGAGAGACAAAATTGGTTCCGATTTCACCAATAAATAAATAAATAAATAAATAAATAAATAAATAAATAAATAATAAATCTGAGACTAAATGGCTTTGAAAATGGGCTTTTTGGATTGGTAGAAAAGATATACTGACACATCTTTGAACAAAAGTCCAAAAGAGTAATCAAGGACAATTTGAAAACATATAGGAGATATCTGCTTCTAGTAATGACAGGCTAGGCTGTTTGGACTAAGTCTCCAGTGGAAAACAAATAAAATGCTAGATATAGTATTTTCTTTAAAGTATCAAAGAGCTGAGAGAAGACATCACCAAGATGGTGGAGTAGGTGACCTCAGCCTCCATCCTCCAACAGAGATCAACAATTAGATAGCTATCCTTGATAAAAAAAAATATATATATATAGCCCTAGGAGAGCTCAGGAGTCCAGTTAAGAAGCTTCAGCAACACAATGAAACAAAACACCTGAAAATACTGCACAAAAAGGGTAGAAAGAACAGTTTCACTTTGCCTATATCAATCCATCTCTCAGGCCAGTACTGTTCAGCTCCAGGAGGGAACTCCTCAAGTCAGAAGAGTTTCTCTCACCAATAAAGGGAAAGTGAGATGAGCAACCACCTACCCCAACCTTTCAAGCACTTCACAAAGGACCTGCTTCAGTTTCACCCCACCTGGAGATGGATAAAGGTGAACCATCTGGAGAAAGCTAGGAAGAACATAGAAGGGCAAGGGCTACATGTCAGCCAAACAGTGGGAACCAACCCAGTTCCCAGCCTTCACGGCTGATGACATTAACAGCTCTTGTGGATGCTACAGGTTCCCCCAGTTTTCACTGAGGGCTGGTCATGGGCACCAGCTGTGCAGAGGACCCCAACAGCTTTCACCCAGGAAGAAACCAATGGCCAACACTGTCGTCCTAGAACCCCTGAAGACTTCACTGCTGAGGTTTTCTCCCCACATGTTGTCACGTTCCCCAAAAACTCACTACCTAGGTCTCTTCCTACACCCCCCCTCCCTTGCCACAGAGCTCATTACTCCCACAAGGGCAGCCAACCCCAGCATCTGGGCCCATAGGCATGCAAGGCATCAGCCTAGACCCCGGCAACTGATCCCACCACCATTTGTGTGCTCCTGACTAGCCCCAGCAGCCACAGAAATGCACACAGACAGCCAGGGCCCCCACAGCTGCCCGTGGGCCAAATGGATCCAGCCCTGACACTTGTCACTAGCCAGCATCACTGGGCTCACTTGCACCTGGCCCCCACAGCCATGCACCTGAATGCTGCCATTCTGACTCCACATCACCAGCTTCTGTTGCCACATTGCCTTTGGTGAGAACCTAAAACAACATGATTTGATGCTGACAGCCAGGACCCCCACAGCTGCTAGTAAGCCCACAGATAGCCTGGTCCTCTACTCTTGCCTTTCCCCTGACCACGATGTGTATCTGCAGCTGGGCCTTGGTACTTCGAAGGCTTCTGCAGCTGGGCCTCCACAATAGAACATGTGCATGCCACCCACACTGGCCACCACTGCTGCCTGCACTGGTCCCTAGCCACTGGATCTGAATGTACAACTGATAAGGACCCCAAAAACCTTTGTAGCCACTGTGGAACCCCTGCAACTCTTGCCAAGAACCACACAGTTGTTGGTGTTGTGGACCTCGATGGCCTAAACTGATGAGACATCATACCCTCCCCACCTAGAGCCACCTTATGCCCCTGTACTTGATGCCTTGCACCCCTAGGCTTGGGGTCACAGCGTGCTATGGTACTCCCTCCATAGGTGAAGAGCCTTCTTTTCTGAAGTCAGTTCGTAGAGTCTAGAAGAGATGACTGCTTTTTCAAATGCAGAGATACTTTTGCAAGGCTATAGGGATCAAGAAAAATCAGGGAAACATGACACCACTAAAGAAACAGTGAACTTCCAATAACTGATCCCAAAGAAATGGAGATACACAAATTGCATGAATTCAAAATAGTTGTTCTAAAAAAAAAGTATCAAAGAGCTGAAATGAGTTATTACCATGCTTAAAATAGAGAAAAACTTGAGAATTCAGAAGAATAAGTTGGGATTCCATGCTGCTTTTCCCCTGGGGGCATTTGACGATCAAGAGGAAATGGCTACAAAACTGAACTAAAGTTTGGATGCCTTTTCTAGGTAAAAAGGATAAAATGAAACCTAAATTCTAATCAAGGTGTGTAGTACCATAGAGCATTGCCCCTTTTGCATGTGCTTCTGTGAACACACACACACACATACACACACACACACACACACACACACACACACACACACCCAGAATATCAAAGGGCCTCTTGGGATAGGGGCTCCTTAGAAACAAATTTCCCACATCCTGACAAGTAAAATGGAGAATGAGGAGGAAGGGGAGGATAAAATGGTGACCTGGGAGAGAAAACAAACCCATTTTTAACTAGTTTTAACCAAGTTTTGGCAATCTGGTAGAAATTGCTCAAATTAAAAACAAACAAACAAAAAAAGAAACTGCTCAAATTATTGTGGTCAGAGTGGTTCAAAAATGTCAAGTCTGGCTGTATTATCTTCAGATACCTGAAAAAGCAAACCCAAATCAACTCTGGAGGAAGGTATCTTCATCCAGGGTCTCTGAGAACCTAAACAAATAATTTTCAAGAGCCCCAGGTGGCACAGAACAGTTTCCATGACATAAGGAAAAAAAGGTAACAGGAGTGAGAACCAATAGACAACAATGAGAAGTAGAAACAGATCCTCAAAGACTTCAGGTACAATAACCATTAGAATAATATTTTAAAACCACTATACTTACTATTTAAAGAAAATGAAAATTAAAGGGTTCAGAACAAATGTCCCTAAAATATGCCACTTTTGAATGTGGACTATTTTGAGCTAAAGGCAATTAAGACTCGTCAAACTCAAGAAAAAGTTATACCTCTCTTTTAAACTACCTAAAATAATTTAGATAGGGCACATGGCTCAGAAAGAGAGCTGTTACCAAGAGATGATGTTTTATCTAAATGACCTATCTGTATGGCAGGACAAACATCTAATTACCAAACATCTGCTTTTCTTATCATTCTGTGAATCACTCCTCTTCCCACTACAGTCCCAGGCCTCTAATCCATTTCTTGACTCAAGATGGCATATAAGCCTCAATTTCCCAGTTTGTCCTTGCATCACAATGTGTTTGAGAGGCCCTTGTATGTAATTAAATTTATTCTTCTCTCATTAATATCTCTTATGTTAATATAATTAGTAGACCAACCAAAGAACTTAGAAGAATAAAAGAAAAAATTTTTCCTCCCCAACAAAAGCTAAAATACCTGCTTTTAAAAATGACAACATTGGGACACCTGAGTGGCTCAGTGTTTGAGCATCTGCCTTTGGCTCAGGGTGTGATCCTGGGGTCCCAAGATTAAGTCCCACATTAGGATCCGTGCATGGAGCCTGCTTCTCCCTCTGCCTATGTCTCTGCCCACCCCCTCTCTCTCATAAATAGATAAAATATTTTAAAAATAAAGATTAATTAATTAATTAATTAAAATGATAGCATTAATAAAATAGGAATAAATTTAGCTAAGGAAGTGAAAGATCTGTACTCTGAGAACTACAAAACATTGCTGAAAATAATTGAAGAAGACACAAATAAATGGAAAGATATACCATGCTCATGGATTGGAAGAATTGATATTAAAATGTCCAGACTACCTAAAGTGATCTACAGATTTAATGCAATCCCCATCAAAACACCAATGGCATTTTTCACAGAACTGGAACAAAGAATCCTAAAATTTGTGTGGAACCACAAAAGACCGTCCCTGAATAGACAAAACAATAGCCAAAGAAAGGAGAATAACGTTGGTAGTACCATGCTCACTGATTTCAAACTATACTATAAAGCTATAATAATCAAAACAGTATGGTATTGGCATAAAAATGGACACATCGATCAATGGAATAGGTATCGACAGCCCAGAATAAACCCACATACATATGGTCATCTAGTCTATGACAAAGAAGGAATGAATGTAGAACCAGAAAGAACAGTCTCTTCAATAAATGGTACTGGGAAAACCAAACAGCCACGTGCAAAAGAATAAAGCTGGACCACTATCTTATACCACATAACAAAATCAAATTCAAAATGAATTAAAGACTTGAATGTTAGACTGGAAACCATAAAACTTCTTGAGTAAACACTGGCAATAAGCTCTCTGACATCAGTCTTAGCAATATTTTCTTTGGACCAGTCTCCTCAGGTAAAGGTCAACAATAGCTAAAGTAAGAAAATGGGATTATATCAAACTAAAAAGGTTTTGCATAGTGAAGGAAACCATTAACAAAATAAAAAGACAACCTATTGAATGGGAGAAGATATTTTCAAATCATATATCCAATAAAGAATTGATATCCAAAATATATAAAGAACCCATATAATTCAACAACAAAATAAATAAAGTAAACAGAGACACCTGGGTGGCTCAATTGCTTAAACATCTGCCTTCAGCTTAGATCATGATCCTGGGGTCCTGGGATCCACCAGGCATGGGTCCCCTTCTCCCTCTGCCTGCTTGTGCTTTCTCTCTCTTTTTCAAATAAGTTAGTAAAATCTTTTAAAATAAATAAATAGATAAATAAATAAATAAGTCCAATTAAAAGTGGGATGCTGATTTAAATAGACATTTTTCCAAAGAAGACATACAGATGGCAAACAGGCACATGGAAAATATGCTCAAAATCACTAATCATCAGAGAAAAACAAATCAATACCACAATGAGATATCACCTCACACCTGTCAGTTTAGCTAGTATCAAAAAGACAAAAAGATGACAAGTGTTGGCAAGGAGATGGAGAAAAGGGAACCCTTCTTCACCGTTCGTAGGAATGTAAATTGGTGCAGCCACCAATGGAAAACAGTGTGGAGTTTCCTCAAAAACTAAAAAAAATAGAACTACCATATGATCTAGTAATTTCACTTCTGGATATTTATCTGAAGAAAATTAAACCACCAATTCAAAGAGATATACAGACCCCTATGTTTATTGCAGCATTATTTATTAAAACCAAGATATGGAAGCAGCCCGAGTGTCCATATATCGATGAATGGATAAAGAATATGTAGTATATCCATATAATAGAATATTACTCAGCCATAAAAAAAAAGATTGAAATCTTACCAGTTGCAACAAAATGGATGAACCCAGGGGGTGTTATGCTACATGAAAGTAAGTCAGACAGAGAAAGACAAATACCATATGATTTCAATTATATGTGGAATCTAAAAAAACAAAACAAACAAAACAGAAATATCCATAGATACAGGGAACAAACTGTTGGTTAACAGAGAAAGGAGGGCTTGGTGGGAACGGGCAATATAGATGAAAGGAATTAAGAGGTACAAATTTCAAGTTAATAAAATAAGTCAGGGGATATAATATACTGCATAGGAAACAGTGTCAATACTTTTGTAATAACTTTGTATAGTGACCAATGGTAACTAGACTTACTATGGGGATAGTTTTATAATGTATAAAAATATCAAATTACTATGATGTTTTTCTGAAACTAATAGGACACTGTATGTCAGTTATACTTCAATTTAAAAAAAATGATATTTGAGGGCAAATGTTTCAAACTCAGCATGTAAGAAGCTGCAAAGCCATGATTCCCATTCTCTCTCTCTCTTTCTCTCTCTCTCTCTCTCACACACACACACACACACATACACACACATAGACACACATAGACACACACAGCTAAACAAGCTTAAAGTCAACAACTCCTCTTAGATCCATCAGACAATTGAGGTCACAGAAGCAAACTGATGCCCCCAGAATTGGAGAGACAGAGAGGCAGATATAGAGAACCACAACTTAATTAAAGGAACAAAAAACCTCTACAGCAACTACTACTGGGGCAGTAAAACCAAAACTGTAAATGATGAATTACTAGGTGCTCAGAGCAGACAAGTCTGAGAGTTAAAAACTCCAAGGGGCTCAGAACTTGGGGGGAGGGAGTGTTGTGGGGGGACGGGGTGCAACTGACACTTTTGTGAATTTTACCTCCGCAAACTATACCAAGTCTTCCTAGTGAGGATGGGAGAAAAATCCCCTCATGCTGCCAAAGGAAAAGGGGGAAAGAAATCATTTTAAAATAAACCAGAGTGTTATATTCTTAACAAGACCTGCCTGTAAGAGAAACTATTTTAACAGAGCCTAATCTACTAGATTTTTTAAAAATAATCATATACTGAGACATAAAGCAATTAAAAACTACAGAATGCATTCCCTGACAACAATGCAATTGAGCTGAACTTGTGTGAAAATAACACAAAGATAGCTTGATAAATTCCTGTCAGGCAGTAAGGAAATACACTTTTAAATAGGTCAAAGAATACAGTTTAATGAAAGTGTTAAAATACTTTGAACTGAAAAATCACAAAATAATATAAATAGTATGACCTGGAATGAAGCTAATGGAATGCTTAGAAATTTATAACCATAATTATTCATATTAGAAAAATAGAAAGATTGAAAATCGATGAGCTAAGTATCCTTCAAAAGAAATTAGAATGGAAACATCAAAATAAGCCCAAATAACAGAGAGGGAAAGAACTAATATAAGTAAGAGCTAAAATTTAATCTCAAACAAATATAAAAGAATAATGAAGCACTTTATGTACTCTTTTGGAATGACATCCAAGTCATTGCATTAGGGAAGAATTAAAAATAAATGTTGCATGCAGTCTGCTACCATTTGTGTGAAAGGGATATATTTGTATTTTGAGAATTTTCAGTGCTAATGTCTAAGCTTTAAATAAAATAAAAATTACATTGTAAAAATTAGGCAAATAAAATTTTTAAATTAAAAATAAATGCTCAGTGGAAACTCCCCAAAGAAAAGGAACTAGATGGAAGGCAGATCGATAAATTCTTTGTTCAAATATAAGGAAGATGCCATTGCTTGCTCACTTAACTGATCTTTTTTTTTTTAAAGATTTTTTTTAATTTATTCATGAGAGACACAGAGAGATTGGCAGAGACACAGGCAGAGGGAGAAGCAGGCTCCATGCAGGGAGCCTGACATGGGACTCCATCCCAGGTCTCCAGGATCACACCCTAGACTGAAGGTGGCGCTAAACCACTGAGCCACCAGGGCTGCCCTCTCTTAACTGATCTTAAAGGACTGAGGGGACAATGCTAGTGGTGATGGAAGTGATGCTGGTAGGCGTGGAAGTGGTAGCAGTAGTGGTAGTGGGGTGGTGAGGGGGTGATGGTAGGAGTGATGATAGTGGCATTGAGTGTGAAGGTGGCAATAAAAGAGATGGTGGAGGTGGAGGTGATCATAGTGGCAGTGAGTGTGAAGGTGGAAACAAAAGAGATGGTGGAGGTGATCATAGTGGCAGTGAGTGTGAAGGTGGTAATAAAAGAGGTGATGGAGAAAATGAAAGAGATGGTGGAGTCGGAGGTGATGGTGAAGTCGATGCTGGCGGTAGTGATAGTGTTTTGACGTGGGCAAAGCTGTTCTGACAAGACATAAGGGTTCTATTTGCCAAATTTCCTGGGCGCACAGTAGCTTCATTCATCAATAGGAAGCCAAAAAATAGGAGAGCATTCTACCTTCTGCATTACTCTAGACCACCCTGTGTTCTCTCCTTTTTCCTCTGCTCTGCTTCAGGGTGTAAAATTCGGTCTCCTCCTTAGTTCCCAGCTGGTGCTGAGTTGATGGTCAAAGGGCTGAACTATAACTGATCACATGGCAGTTGGCCATATAATATAAGGTGAGCTCTAACTTGTGCTTGCTGGTTGGACCCCAGAGTCAGAGAGCAGTTAGCAAAAGGGCAGTTACTCAGTTTATGCCTTCAAGAACATCTCCTATGTGCTTGAACAAGGCCATGTACCTGGTGGCAGAAAGGAAACCTGAGAATGAGTCTTTGGGAGTGAAGGGCAAATCCCTGGGTGATTCTGGGGTGAGGACATGTGACCAAATTGCTGTGAAGGAAATAATTAGTAGCCTCGGGAGAAAAGCCAAAAGGCTTGCACAGGCCCCCGGGGATTTACTGTTCCTTCCCCCCATCAGAGGTCCGATGGCTCTAGGTCAGAGTCGAGGTGACCGAGTGAACTCTCTTCCCCAGAGAAGAGATTGCCTCCTGAAGAGAAACATTATCCCTGTATCACCAGCCGGCAGCTTCAATTTCCCTCTAATCACACCCCTTAATTGGCCCAAGCAGAGGGGGCTGATTGCTCAAAGACTTTAAAAATGCTGGGTGAAAAGCAGACTCCTTAGATAACATTTTATCCACATCCAATCAATCATTTTTCCCTCTACACCTCCCACAATCCCACTTAGGCAACAATGCGGGAGCTCTCTGATTATCTCACTGGGTTCTACTGCAGTCTAAAAAATGTCTCCAAATCAGATTATCTTAATTTACTTTTACTTAGAGAGAAATGCAGAGATTGCATTCAACGTGACGGTATTAAGGGGAGAAATACAGCCATAAGCCCTGAACAAACAACTGGAAAAAAAGAAGAAAGGAAGGAAGGAGGAAGGAGGGAGGAAGGAGGGAAAAGACACAGAAAGTTGATGTCCCAAAAAGTCTGAGACTTACTGCCTTAGCAAAGTACAATGGTCTCCATTTATCTGAGCTTTCACTTCCCAGGGTTCCAGGTATCCCCCATCTAAAAGCAGATGACCCTCCTTCTGACATATTTATGGTCAGAAGGTCAACAGTAGCCTAAGAGTAAGTCACGATGCCTACGTCATTCCCCTCACTTCATCCCATCCATGGGCATTTTATCATCTCACATCATCACAAGAAGAAGAGTGAGTTCAGTATAATAAGATACTTTGAGAGAGAAAGAGACCACATTCACATAACTTTTGTTGCAGTATATTGGTATAATTGTTCTATTTTAGTATTAGTTGTTGTTGTTAATCTCTTCCTGGACCCAATTTATAAATTAACCCTTATACGTATGTATGAATAGCAAAAAAAAAAAATTAAAAAAACATAGTATGCATATATATATATATATACTATGAACCATATATATATATATATATATATATAGTTCAGAACTAAGCAAAGTTCCGGGCATCCCCTGGAGGGCTTGGAGTGTATCCTCTGTGGATAAGAGGGAGATTCTGTTAGTCAAGAGAAACTTTTCTGCTCCTTACTAATTTGGGGGTAAAAGGAGAACCATGTGAAAAAGTGAAACCGAAGAGGTGCTGTCTACACAGAACTAAGTTCTCTCAAAAGTGAAGGTGAGTGACATTTACCACTCCAGGAGAATTTTGATATTATTAGCAGCATTCTTATTATTCCAACTGATTCCAGGTCCCTTCCTTAACATCACAAAACCCCGTGAAAGTGACTTCTGTCTTCTTTGGTCCTTTCTGTACCCTTTCAGCTTTCTTTGCATTATAATACACAGGCTAACAATGCTATAATTTTCCCCCATTGAAATGTGCCTTCTCCCCATCCCCCAAAATAGACTAGTGTGATTATTCAGTAGGTCTGGGTACTTTGTGCTTCATCTTTTCTTGCCGTAACTAGACAGCCCTTTTTTATTCTTATGATAACTGAAACATTTGAACAATCATTGTCCTACAGAGGAGCTGATCTTGGAGCAATTGTGCTTTGTACCACTCCATCCCCTTTGGGAGCAAGATCCTTTTTAAAATAATGACTTCTCCAGCAGTTTATTACCAGCCTGGAGTCATTTTCACACCTCAGAAGTGAAGGCTTAATGAGCAGAGAAATTAAAGAGTAAAACTCTGCTAGTGTCTTCTTAAATGGTGGCATTTGGGCAGCTCAGGAGAAGATGCCTTCCAAAGAGGAGCCACATCATGTTCATCTTGTTCTCCAAATGACCTTTAGGTAATGAATCTCAAAGTTTCCTCCTCCCCACCCCGCAGCTCCATCCCCTTCTTTTCCATCCCCGAGGGCTGGCAGGTGGTGAATATTAGAGTTATATTGGCATCATGGGTTCATCTGACACAAGGCTGCAAATGGCAATGGCTCAAGGAAATCTTCTCTACTGAGTAGAGACCACATTCTCCCAGACCCTCACCACTGCAGCACCTCCCCATCAGAAGTTGCAAATTCATAGGTATCTTTTAGAAACGCACTCTGATATCACTTGTTCTCATGACACTGTCATAACTCCTCCAGTTAGTTGTTCCTTCTTCAGTGCTCTTCAGAATTCTTATGCCAATTATTTACACATATTATTATGATTACGGTGGTTAGAATGGTATATTTACATGTCAATCTAGCCCTTGAGTTCTGCAGGGATAGTGGCCAAGCGGTGTTCATTTTTACATGCCTACCATCCGCTACAATGCTCAACAAAAGTTAAGAACCTAGTTAAACATTTGGTGAATGCATATGATTAAAAGATCCCAATGATGTTTTCGAAATGAATAATAGTACCAGGGATCATACTTTTTGATTAAAAAAAACAGCAATAAAGACCAGTGGGGAGATGTAGGGTTGACAGTGTTCTGCGCCTGAATGCCATGTGTAGGTTAAAGAAGAAAGAGGATTCTCCAGTCCACATCCAACCCCTTGCACAAAACATTCTGCATCAGTGCTACAATACATATGCACTGGGAAACACTGATGCAAATCTATGAGCTTTCCCACCTGGCCTGCAAAGGTCAGAGATCTCATGTCTGCACGACCTTTCCCTCATAACATCTGTAATCTTTGGGGATCCATTCCTGGCTAAGAAATCTGTGGCAAGGGAATGACCAAATTGCCCAGGGTAGGCAATCAAATTAACGAAGTAGTAGAAATCAGTCTATCTCGGTGGCTGCCGAACCAGCACCTGCCTGCCTAATTGCATATTTGGCTTGGTTAGATGTGAGGCTCTGATTGAAATTTGGACTGTTTTTCTGTCAATGTTGGTAGAGTGCTGGGCTTTGACTTCCAACACTGTCATTTCTTTCCTCTCGGTGATAGGGAAAGCCATTGGGGAAACAAGTGCAAAGGGCATGGTTGTTTGGAGGTGGGAGGGGATATTGGCTAAGGAAGGGAAACACAGGAATATGAGAGTCCTACCCCGGGGAGGACTCAGGGAGCCTGAGATCTCTTCAAGATGATCAGCAGCCAGTGCTATTAATAGACCCAGAAAGCACTTGCATCCAATTCCAGGTTCTACATTGTTTGTTTAGTGGGGCTTATTGTCATCAGAGGCAAGGAGATATGAGGAATGAGGCTGCTTGCTCTAGAAAAGCCAATGGAATTAAGCTGGTGTTTATGGTTTCATAAAGGAATAGTGGACAAATTACCCGGCTAGACCATATTGGGTAGAATTGTTAGTTAAAAGTGACAACCAGGCCTGTAATTTACACTGCACTTTGGAAATTTAAGCTGGGAGGCTCGGAGCTCTCAATCGTGTATTGTAAAGCTTCTTTTGTACTTCTGGCTCATTTTGTGCCGGGAATCATTTAGCCATTGACTTTAACTGCTAATACAGTTCCATCAAATACCAAGTATAAATCAAAATTACTGGATCATTCAAAATCTGTCCTCAGAGTTGTTTATATATATTTTTTCCACCATTACTTCTGTATAGTTACAAGAGAAGCTGCTAAATTATGATATATTGTGCATGCCTTGTTGCCATCTTGCTAGAGCCTCCTGCAAATAAGATGTAATCCATGACAAATTATTTTTCTAGTTATACAAAACATAAATAATGATAATAAAAAGGGAATCCAATTGTTGAAAGATGAGGAAGAGAGAGGGGGGAGATGTTTCAAATAAATAGCTCTTCCCTCAGTCTTGGCTGCCCAAAACAGGTGGGAACGACACAGGAGGAATTTTAAAACTAACTTCACCACGCAAGGGTCTAAATCTCCATCTGTCTAATCCTACTAGCAAGTGATGGAAGGCTCTCATTGGTCGCATGCATAACTTTTTGTTTGAAGCTGAGTCTACTAACCCTTTGCCCTATATATAGAATCTCCATGCATCATTTGTAAAATTATTCCACCTGAAGAAATATTTGATGTGTACAAATCATCACGGATGATGATGAAGGTATCAGTGGAAGAGGCCCAACTTGGTGATTCTAGGTCCTCTAGTATCCATACTATGTCCACAGACCTCAGATGATAAAAATCACTGGAGTACTCAATCAGAACAGATTGCCCTCCTGCCTGAATCTTTGTTTTACGACTTTTTAAACTGTAGTTCAAAGGATAGATGGATAAATAAATTAGCATTAACTTTCTTCACAGTGGAGTAAGAAGTATTATATTGGGAGGAAATTGCTAATATCCTAACATTGCATTGTCTCTCTGCCTTTCCTTACTTTTACTTCTCAAATTTCTACCAGATGTGCCTGAAGAATTATGAAATCCACCTATAAATGTTAACACTGTCTTGTTAATTGAAGATCCTGCTCCTATCTCCTACTTAAATCATTATTTTCTCCCTTTATGCTGTAGATACATTTTGCAGATCTCTGTGATATCGGGAGGCATAAAGAAAGCAATACGTCCAAAAAAATCCCATCTCAAGCCATCCTGGTCATTAATCTTACATTAACACAGCAAACTAAGAGATTTGGGAGTGGGCATTGATCAAATTACACTTTCCCTGACTGGTATTACAATACAAGAGTAAAGCTGATAGATGAGATGCTAACTGAACTCTCCAATAGCAGCATCAAGGACCATGAGAATAGTAACAACAAGACATATTTTTCTCAGATTCCAGAACTCAGGAATGTCTGTTTTTGAAGGAGTTTTCAGAAACCATTATGAGTCTTGTCAATTTAGATTGTCACTGCTATACCCACCTAGGCATTGATAATCAACAGCTATCACGGGATGTTGCCTTTCCAGTGCCCCAGATCAAATCAGGAAAGCAGTTTAGAAATCCAGAGAGAGAGATGAGCCTTTGCAATTAAAAGTGTTTTGCCCATTTATAGAATCAAATACTCCAGGATCACTGCTTTGTATAAACCACATTTCATGAACATTTCAAAATAATATAACAAACACAAGCGTTTCGATGAAGCAGATAGCAGGGCAATTTGTACAAGCAGATGGCTCACCCTAGGATCAGAGCAATTATCTCCTTACTCTACACACAGGGGTAGCCAAAGATTCAACAGTTGACTATTCAAAGCAACTTAGCAGTACAAGTGAACTTCTGAGATATTAAAGCAAGTAGGGCTTGCACCTTCACCTTTCTGCCAGCAAGTCCTGGGGAATGTCCTGAAGAATAAAAGATGATTTTTTAGGTGTGTATTCACGGCCACCACCCATCCACCCCTGAGTTATCTCAGGAAATTGGACCCAGAAGATGTGAGGGCCCAGAAGACAGCTCACCATTCTGGCATTCCTGAAAGGTAGAAGCCTCTTAGATTGTCTAGGAAAACGACTGACTCTTCTTCCCTCTTTTACCCCTCTACTATGTCATCCTGAGTCAATGGACAGATCAAATTGCCCTGCCTAAAACAAATCGACAATTACCAAAACAGAGTTTGCACTTCACATTTTAAGTGGCGAGGTGATGAATTTGTTTAGCATCTTTTGATATGCAATATAGAATATGCAGTCAGTGTACCCAAACCAGCTTTTAAAAAAAATGTTTACTGGGGAAACAATGGCTAAATATAGAAAACAGATATATAGGCCTTGTCTAAATCAAAATATTAGTTCAAGCCACCTGAGTTATGAATATTTCCATCAGTTCCATTGAGTTGTGATGCAAACACACCTAGTTTTTTATATCTGCTTGACTTTGGCAGAATATAATTACAGCACAAATATAAAATTAAACATGTTATGTGTGAGCTAGGGAACTTTTGTGCACCTAACTAAGAAAAAAAAAAAAAGCTAGAAGTAAATTTAAACAAAAGCAGTTGATGGTAGAGGGTTGGATGTGGGGGTGGATGGGAAATCAGGCCACTCTACAAATTTGAGAGTTACAGGGAGACATCCACCTGGGAAAGACCTGAAACAAAGAAATGGTCACAGGTTTATGACTCAGAAAAAACAAAATAAACTTAAGAAGATGGTTAGCAATGAAAAAATCAAGGGCCCAGGGACTCTCTGAATGTTGAAGTCTGCCTGGATGACATGTAATTCCTGCCTGCAGAATCCAGCCAGAAACTAGGCATGCTAGCTGTCTCCATCCTCCTGGAAATAGAAAGAGGTGGTCTCTAGTTTGTAGCGGGAAAATCCAAGGAAGAGTTCATGGATAAACCATAGAGGCTACCTTGAAATCCTGAACATTGCCTTCAGCAGAGACTTTCTTGAATTCAGTGACTCTTGATGTCTATGAATTATTCTCAAGTATGACCTTATTCTCAAGTAGCCCTAAGATAGTAAAGTAGCTTCATATGCCCCATGATGGACTGAGTAGGGCCTTAAGTGTATTCTCTCCGTAGAAGGAAAGCATCAGGAAAATATAAAAGGGAAAGTTTGTACAGAGACAAAGTGAAAACTCCCTGGGCCTTAGAAACTGAGCTGATTTTATTAGATTATTTATAAGCTAATTTGCCAAAGCAGCGCTTTACTCTCTGGCTCCTACTCAGAACAACCTCAGACCCTCTAAGATCTTCATATCTATTCTGGTTCTGATGAGAAAAATAAAAACAAGAATAAGAACAAAACTTTTTAATTTTTTTTTAAATTGTTTTAAAACACTTTGACACCAAGAGCAAACCCTTGTTCTAATTACTTTGAAGATATTTACATTATATTCTATGAGATAGGTCTTTTTAAAAATATTTATTTATTTATTTTATTACTATTTTTTTTATTTATTTAAGAGAGAGAGATTGAAGAAGGGTGAGGGGCAGAGGGACAGGGAGAGAGAAAATTTCAGGCAGACTCGAGCTGAGCGTGGAGCCCAACACAGGGCTCAATCTCGCGACCCTGAGCTCATGACCTGAGCTGCAAGCAAGAGTTGGATGTTTAACCAACTGAGCCACCCAGATGCCCCTATGAAATAGGACTTATTAATTCCATTTTCCATAGGAAGAAACTTAGAACAGTAATTTACTCTGTGGGTTCCCAAACTAAACTGCCTATCTTTTTAATACATATTTTCTGTTATTTGAACTAAGGACCCTTCTATCGTTATTAGATCACCCACAGAGAACTTTTGCCTTTCACAATTAACTTTTATTTAAGAAATAGTAATTTCACCCAAGGTTATCAGGACAAGAAAGCACTATTGAGGTGGATATAATGGGATGGAGATGAAGAAAGGAAAGAGGAAGAAAGAAAGTTGCCCAAACACCTCTGATGATAATACTTAACTGATAATGTGGCGTTATGGCCAAGAGTAGAAGTTTTCTGTCTCTGTTTAATAACAACAATAAAAAACTCCTCATCAGCAACAACAAAGCATATTTATAGTAGCAGGGCTTGCTGTGTGCCATTCATTGTTCTAAGTATTCCATGTAAATCATCTAATAAATTAACTCATTCACCAGAATTAATGCAGCACTTTCTCAAAATTATCATTTCTATTTTCCTTTATCTAGATAGTCACAGCTGTGAAGAATTTCCCATACAATCAAATATCTGTAATTTATTTTTTGAAGAAACATATTAATGGTTGCAGAGATCTGAAATGTGAGTTTCAAACATTTTTTACATTGTAATTATAGGATTTGCTTTTTCAGCCACTCCAGGAAAAAAAGACTATTTTGTTCCTTTTTTTTCTGTTGAGCGAAAGACATGTGAACAAGACTAGAAATCTTGAATTTGAAACTGCCCTGTTATCTATCTTTTTTATTATTTTTTTCTGATTTTACTTTTTAAATCAGCTATATAGAGAAATCCGTGTACCTGTTCTAAAAGGACTCAGGTGGCCCTAATATAACCTGAGGTAATGCCACCTTATTTAATGATTTTGAAAGCATCAGGCATTAGATCTTCTTGCCAACTCACTAACCCTCTTCATAATGATATTGGTAGAAAGTACAACAGATGCGTAACAGCTGGCTCATGGACTTCATCATCTCCACCATTTCTTGGCACCACTATCAATGTTTTTCCTCAAAGACCAATTCTAATTGGCTAGCATTGTACAACTCTGGGGTTTGAAGTTTTAAATACACTCCTCGGCTATCAATTTTCAAATTATATGATTCCACACAATAGATGGTAGATAGTTAGGCACTTACAGTCCAGCATTGCCTTATTTTTCATGAGCATAACTTGCAGATTATAGGACTTTCCCCTAATTAGCTATCCTGCAAAGAGTCATTTCTTTTCTAAGTTTTATCCGACCATATAATTTTTTATGGTAGCGTTGTAAAATTTTTGAAAATAAGATTTTATAATATGAAGTGACAAATCCTAGCTCAGTTCAACTAGCTGCCTTTAATAAATACATGTTCCTTTCCCCCTGCAATCCCTGACATTTTCTTCCCATGACCCAAGGTCAATCAATCAGAGAAAGAGAGAGGATGGTAATTAAAAGGAGACTGTTAGTAAATCAGCACTGTGAAAAAGTTTTAAATGAAGTGTGTGGATCTCAGAGAAATAGCACCATCAGAATCTTGCTATCAAACATGCTTTTCTAATATTTACTACAATCTCTATTAATAGCTTTCCCTCCAGTCATGGTAGGTTCTTTAGCACCACGGACAGGGACACACAGGAGGCAAACTCCTCATGCATATGGCAACGTCTAATGTTGAGAGTTTTGAATGACAACTATATGCATTCATCTTAATTTGGGGGGGCCATCTGGTTTGTATGAGCTTCTGGGATTTCAAAACTCAATGAAGATCGATATTGCCCAAGAGGCTGAAGCTTTCAGGCAGACCAAGGACAACTGTGCCTGTCCAATAGACAAAATACTTTTTTAATCATAATGTCACCAGATTTGCTAATAGTAGTGTTATATCTAATTCAGTAATTTTGTCTCTTAGGAGCAGAGTGCCAGGATCCAACATTAGGTTTCTATCTTGTTCCCTAGGGGGGATTGACAAAAGCTCAGGCTGACATCATTGAGTCCTATTTTATAACTGGATTTGTTTTGTTTCCTTCAGTAAATTGTTTGGGGCACTATGGAGAGATATTTAGGAGTGCCATGCTGTAAACTAGAAGTAGAAATAAAGGGGCAGGAGCTGAAATATGCCAAGTGGGCAAGTTAAAAAATAAAATGATGACTCGTCGTCATGAAAGAACTTAGGTATGCAGTTCTCAAAAGGAAATTTATATTGAGAGATGGGAAAGATATAAATATACATATGGGTATATTGAGAAAATTATTATCTTTATGTCAAATAGAAAAACTTAATGGATATGAAGATGAGTCAAGGAAACAGAGTGAAGAGTACACGTTCCATTTTGAGATTTTATCTCTTTATGTCTATCTATAAAATTTCACCTCTAATCATCTTCTAATTCTGAGAAATGGATCACAATTTTATGCTTGTTGGATAGAGATAAGTGAGGTATTGTGACTCGAAGATATTTATGTGGAAATCACTGTTACTTGTCATCATAAAGTTTAGATTTTTTTTTTTATTCCAAATCCAAAGAACATTCATTCCAATGTTCCTTCCTGGTTCCACCAAGCAAAGCAATTCAGCCACTTTGCTCACTGTTGAATCTCTAGCATGTGAAAGAGTACCTGGCAGATATTCAATACATATTTGTCAAATGAATGAACATTTCTGCCTTTCAAATTTATATTTGTTCTTAAAGGATGCATTTTCACTCCCTCCTCGAAGCTTTCTCTGATAACCTCCCTCCCTGATGAAGGTGGTTGGGTGTCTCTCCCTAAACTCCCACATTCTATGGATGTGCCTCTCCTGTTGCACACCCACCATTCTGCTGGAAACAAAGTAAGCTGTGTGGTTTTCTTACCACTTTACTTGGACTCAGTCTGTAAGAGAGCAGGGAATGTTTAACTTGAACCTGGTGGATGCTCAGCAAATACTCTTTCAATGGAATTGGTATTTCACCCACAATCCCCTGCAATAACCAGACACCCCGGAGAATTCCTGGCATGCCCTCTCCTTACTTCATCATTCTCTCCTAGAAGGGTCTAAGGCTCTGCGACCCACTCTCTTGCATAATAAAAATAATAATAATAGCTAACACTGAGCTGTTTTAATTTCATTATCAAGTTTCATCTTTGCACTAAGGGCTATTATTATTCCCATTTTACAACTGACAAACCTGAGCCTAGGCAAAGACAAATAAAACTTGCCCCAGATCACATAGCTTGTAAATACCAAATCAGCCATTTATGGGATTAAAAACCAGCTCTATCTGATGGAACACAGGCAAAAAAAAAAAAAAAAAAGAGGCATTTTGAAATCAATGTCTAACGGAAAAAAATGAAATCCTTGTCCTTAGATGAACGTGTTAGCATTTTATATTGTCAATATCCTAAAGCAAATGTCTTTAGATTTACTCCATTTCCAAACACATAGGACACTTTTAAACACATTCAGCCAATTTGACCTATTCTGATAATGTCATCATGCCAAAAGAGAAGCTCTAGCTTGTATATTTCTGAATTAAATGGTATTATTTGTTCCTCACATCATTTGTAGTTTTATTTATTTGCACACAGGCATTTCACATGACCTAAATAATTTTGCCCACTTTCACCTGGCATTTGGAGGTTGCTTTGCAATGTAAGAGAGGACTAAGGGGGGGAAAGTCTTTAAGGCCTTCTGAAATGAGGTCTTTATTTACAAAGTTATGTGGCGGCATAACTGTTACAGACAGAATTGTATTCAATGTATTTGAAGGCTTACATGTGCTTTTTAGTCTGGCCTTTGATCCTTCTTCTCCTAAAATGCATGCACTTATTCTCAGTTTTCTTTAGGATTTCAGTTCTGCCTGGAAGATACTGTCCTGATAGTCTGAGTCATTGGTCCTGTTCTCCATAAAATATAGGAGATGGATAGCTTTAGCACTTCCCTTCAGCTCTTGTAAATCTAATAAATGGTTTCATCTATATTGCCTCCTTTGGAATCCTTCACATTGCCTTGGCTGTTTTTTGTTACAGATAAGAAAGGCGAATGTTTGCCAACCTTGGTATTGATGAGGTTAAAACAGCCACTCTCATAATTCTGCATCTATACAACTTTGTTCTCATTGTTCTACCAGCCGAGTGGCATTTCCTAAGCAGAAGAACAGTGTGGCCAAAGCAATAAAGAGTCAGATAACGTCAGTCAGGTCATTTGGTGCCTAAATTAGGCTGGGCCAGGCAACTCTTGGAGCCCCCCACCCCCACCCCCGAAGGCTAGAAATGAGCTCCTGGCAATTGCTGCCGCCAAATGTTCTTTCCAGACACTCAGATGAGGAGCCTCGACAAACTTTCTGAACTTGTCCAATATCTTTGTTGAAAAACAGGAGAACTGCTTCATCAGAATGAACTTCCTCCGAGTAATCAAGTTTCTAAAATTAGGAGGCACAATATGTTTCAACAGAAGAAAGAAATCACAAGAACCAGACCCCTGAGCAAGAAATATTTTTCTTTGCTTTATAGCAGATCTCACTTATCTTATATTTTGGTGCAACATATGCTTTGTAAAACTAATTTCCCCCCCACCCTCTACATCAGGACTCTACAGATGTAGAGATAATTTTTCAACCCGTGAGACTGAGTTAGATTATTTTAGACCTAAAGTGGGTTTTTTTTTTTTTTTTAAGGCAGGTGAGGAAAAAAATAAAAAGAAAGAAAAGGAAGCTATGTGTTGTCCTGCTCTGATTGGACTATCACTGTAATGAGGTACTTTACCAATTGAATCCTGTTAGGAAAAGCTATCTTGTTGTGGGTTTAATAAAACTCTCAACACTGATATGATTGCTTTCGCGACATCCTTTTTGATCATGTTCTGGGATTCCCAAAGCTGTCAAAGAGATCTTGTATGCCCCTTATGTTTACAAAAAATAGAATAAAATAAGCCTTACCAGGGTCTAGCTGGCACACTGCCAAGAGAGGCCAACGTCTTTGGATTGTGCTGAATTATCAGATCACATGGACCCTTTAAGGAAGCCCAATACACCCACATTTGCCACTTGATTTCTCACTGACAACAGGAGGGTAGGCCCAGCTGTTCCCAGCAGCTGTTCAGTACAGAACTGCCTGAGCTGAAATGCCTTCCAGCTGATGGCGGTCCCCAGGAACACTGGAGGACAATCGCCATGTCTGGACACAGAGGCCAGCTCCAAAGGGAGAAAAACCCAAAGCAGAGAAGTGAGGAAACCTCCCTCCCCCATCCTGTCTCTGCCTCTTGTAGAGGGAAAAATAACTCTGTAAACCTGTTCATTCCCAGCCTGCCCTCCCGAGGGCTTCACCTTTATAATGAGCTAGACTAGTGGAGGAGATTCCTTTCCGCTCCAAATGAATTATCATTATAATAGGCATCTAGGCTGCCTATCAAAGATCCCAGAACCGGGGTAGTGGTAAGGTAGGTAAAAAAAGAGGAAGGGGAAAAATTTACATGCAGAGATAAGCATGGACAGTCATTAAGAGAACCGGCCTTCACTTCAAAAAGACATGAACCCGGCACAGGTCTCTTGCCTGTTAAATATGTACAGTGTGTGCTTATTTGATGATGAAAATCAGACGATGGCTATTTGAATGGAAATGAATTTTAATAAGCTTTGGAGGCAGGAGAAGCAGAAACTCTCCATTTTCCCCTCTATCGCCAGGCACCTTCTTGACCATCATTACCACAAAGGAAAGAATGCCGCATGCTAATCATCCCGAGAAGAACCCTCACTCTCCTCCTCAGTCTTTGTGGGTGTTCATTAACCTTGTGGGCTCCTCACCCCGCAGAGTACAGCTGTCCCAGGGACATTTCCATATCCCTGAAGAATAGCAGGATGTCGAGTTAGCCTCAGGGATCCTGCCTATAGAAAAAAGTGGGAGAAAGCTCCCTTAGGGGCGAAAGCAAAGGACTATTAATGGTTGGCACGTACATTGCACGATTGAAAAATTTGCAAAATTTTGCACTTACTTTGCACTTTTATAAAATTAAGTATAATATGGCTCTTTATTACTCATTTTTTCTTCTGACAGAGAGACAAAAGGATCGTCCTGGGGTTGTAAATCCTAACCCCACCTCCACTCCGAAATGAACACTGAAACAAATACCCCTGGGTTATTTATCTCTTGCTGGTGTTAAACGTAGTCTGGGAGCACAGACATAGTCTGGTGACCTTAAGAGGTTATGAAATCTATCCCTTTACTCGGAGCAAAACCACATAAAGACCATCCTGGTAGCAACAACAGAATCACTTAAAAATACTGTCAAAGACGTTTGGCTTGAAAATAGCAGGGTTCGCTTGGGAAACGTTCTAGTAAGTGTTCTTTCTGGATCTTCTCCACCCTAATTCATGTGGTTATTGTTTGCCCCCTTCCCCTCTGGATAGGAGTACTAAGTTTATAAGGTCATTGACCCTAAATTAGTCCAAGCTCATTAAGCCTGACCTTAAAGGCACCATCATCCCACTTAAACCTTTTGGCCAAAACCCCTAGAACAGATTTTCTTTCCCAACTGTGCTCTCTAATGGTTCATCAAAGTCAGTGAGGCTCTTCTGGCTTATTTCATACTAAACCTGATAAATTGTGTATTTAAAAAAATTTTTTTTACTATTGCCTAGTAATGGAATATCTAACGTCTTTGATATCTAGAAGTATCTCATCATCTCATCTTGATTCTCATCAGCAAGAGCTATGGCCTTTCAACAATCTACATGCCATGGTGTTAGAGACAGTGCCACTAAAGCTGCTCTCTACCCAAGCATAGGAAGAGAAGAGGATGGAGGATCTTCTAGGAAGCCCTTCCCTCCCTGAATCCTTGCTCCAAATAAAGCAAGTACTGCATTCTTTAGAGCATTCGCAAGTGATGTTTACGGATAGGTGTGTCAACCATAGAGTTCATATTTGAGGATTTGCCTTATGAGGATTAGGAGTTAATCACTGAGATTTTGCCATGCAGTCCTTAACATCTTTTTTTTTTTTTTTTTTTGAAAGACTAAATCTCAATATTGAACGAAGCGGGAGAGAGCAAGCACAAAAAAGATTCGCACCAAAAAAAAAAAAAAAAGAATTACCCCCACTCCAAGAAAACTAAAGTTAACCTCTGTATTCTTTTTTGCTAGCAAGGTGCCTTTAACAATTATCACGATGTGTGTCGTGAAGTTGTTCTCTCCCACCTCCGTTTTTCTTTTGAGCTCCTCTTTGCAGCCCCTCTCCTGGGGTCCCAGAGAGGGTGGGGGGAGAACAGCAAGACGCTGGGGCTGCATGGAAAGGTCTCAAGCCATTTCTTCCCCATTATCACCCGGTTAAGCTGCTCAGACTCTGACAGCCTAACAAGGTGCTAATGGGCCATACGTTCTAGCCCGGTTCACAGCAGGTTGTTTCAAATGGGTTGAGGAGGTTGATTTGCATTCGAAATCTTCTCTCTCTCACTTGCTTTTGTGTTGGGCCCCCTTGATTTCCACTCCCCAGACACTCTTGGGAGGTTGACTCAGAATGGAACAAAATCACATCAGTTCAGAATTTGAATTGCCTGAGTTTGGATTTTAAATGTGCCCCATTATTTCATCAAGTTGTGGTGGGGGGCATGGGGGGGAGGAGAGGTTGAAGGGAAAGAAAGGAGAGCAAAGAGATTTTAAAATGAAAGGGAGAGATGATGACAGATGGATGCAAATGTTCCTTTTAAGTGGAGAGGAGCAGCTGATGTTGAGGCATGAAATTAAATTAGTACATCTGTGGCTGGATGCGTGTCATTCAGCTTCCTGTCCCCCACTCCCGAGGAGTTTGGTTACCTCGGGATTCACTGGCTTCCTTTCATGGTGCCATGCATGCTTCCCTGCACACAGGATGGAGGCCCTTCTCACCCAATGGGGCTGCTTGTGGGGAACCTAGCACCAGGGGATAGCCGTCCAACCTCATGGAGTCCCACCAACCCCAGGAGGAAGAATTGGCTCCGTTGAAACTGCAGCTCCTAGAGGCCCAGGGAGATGCAAGGAAATGAAATAGAAGTCAGCAGATCTTTCCAAGGAGGCAGTGTTTACGAGCGGCCTGCGGTGTGCCGGGCAAGTGAACAATCTGCTTTTGCAAACCCTGCCAGCTGCGAGCTGGAAGTGCTCGGGATTCGTAAATGTTTACAGCCATTTCGACAGAGTAACAGGACAGGGCTGTTTCTTCAGGACCCAGCTCCAGGGGTGCTCCCCATAAATAATGGTGCTCAGGCTTCCACTTTTCCTTTGAAAGCCGAGCAGTCCTGAAGCGTCAGGGCCACTGCCAGGAAGGTTTATGGCTTAGTTCAGCTCTTCGCTCTCCAGGCTTCTTTCCCTTCAGCTTGCATCTCAATTTCCATTCTCTCACCCAAAAGCTGAAGATCTAAGCCAGGAGTTCCCCAAACTCTACTGCCTAGGTCACACCTAATTGACGCTGCTGTATCACTCTGTAAAAGCTAAATGAGCAGGGGAGCCATCTTACCTAGAACTGCATATGTGAAACTTTAAAAAAAAATAGATGTTTAGGGACACCTGGGTGGGTCAGTCGGTTGGGTCATGATCCTGGGATCCTGGGATCCTGGGATAGAGCCTCATGTTGGGCTCTGCTCTTGGGGGGAGCTTGCTTCTCCCGCTCCCTCTGCCTGCTACTCCCCCTGCTTGTGCTCTTCTCTCTCTCTCTCTCTCTCTCTCTCTTTCTCTCTCTCTTTGTCAAAGAATTTCTTTTTTTAATGTTTAAAGCCAAAATTAATTCCTGGATATTTCCAACAGAGCCAGTAGTCACTCTTGACTACTGGCTGGCCATGGTGGGATTCTAAGAATGGTCCCCAACTGTGTCAAGAATCTATGGGTAGGATCACAGAGCCTTTTTCTTTCTTTCTTTCTTTTTTTTTTTTTTAAAGATTTTATTTATTTATTCATGAGAGACCCACAGAGAGAGGCAGAGACATGGGCAGAGGGAGAAGCAGGCTCCCCGGGGATCACGCCCTGAGCCAAAAGCAGACACTCAACCACTGAACCACCCAGGCATCCTACAGGCCCCCCTTTTTTTTTTTAAAGGACATTCTCTAGTGCCCACATGAACCTATTAAAAAAGAAAGAGAAAGAAAGAAGAAAGAAAGAAAGAAAGAAAGAAAGAAGAAAGAAAGAAAGAAAGAAAGAAAGAAAGAAAGAAAGAAAGAAAGAAAGAAAGAAAGAAAATTAAAAATAATTTTTAAGTTTCTTATCCAGGTAAAAGAGCCCCTGAACCCTGTTCACCCTCCAAACTGTTTGATGGACTTAAAAATAAAGATAAAAACCCTCACTATTTTATTATTCTTTCAGCAATGACAGGGTTCAGAAAGAAACTGCCCTGAACTGGGGTGCCTTTGTGTCATTGAATATTTTAAGCTGAAGGAATTTAAGAAATGGTGGTTGCAGGGAAGACTTTCTGAACTTCCCCTGAAGCAAGTCATCAGACCCTTGTGTGGGAAATACCTTCCTTACTCCTGAAAGAACGTAACATCCTATCTCCAAGACTGAGTGACTCCAAGAAAAGTCCAAAGAAACAGGCCTTGTATCATGTGTCCCTGTTTACTACACTTAGCTCATATTCCTGTGCTTGCCTCATTTTCCCACTATTGTCCACCCTTCACCAAACCTATTATAAAAATACTAAATTGATGGTGGCTGGAGGGACAGTAGGTGGGGGGTGAAATAAGTGAAGGTAAGAGTACGCTTATAGTGATGATGAGCACTGAGTAATTTTTAAATGAATGGATGAATAACAAAAAATAATAAAATTTCACATTTTCAAACTTTTTTCTTTTTAAAGATCTTAAGTAATCTGTACACCTAATGTGGAGCTCAAACTCACCACCCTGAGATCAAGAGTCCCATGCTCTATAGATGGCACCCCTCAGTCCTTATTTCCTTGGAAAGCTCTTTTAGCACATAAGACTTAAATTAAATAAATGTGTATGCATCTCTCTTGTTAGTCTGTCTTTTGTTACAGAGCTCCAAGCCTAGAACCTAGAAGGGTAAGAAGAAAATATTTGTTTTCCTCCTCTACAGCAAGCAAAAAAGAAATAAGGAAAAAGCCATGCCTCTTCTATTGTCCGGGAGCAAGACTATCCTGACCCCTTCAAGATCCTTCTAGCTTGAATAAAAATCAAATTGACATGAAACAGATTAACAGGAGAAAATCAAATTTAATAGTGTACATATCGGGAATCCAGACAGATGTGGAAATTCCTGAGACAATCAGGTGAAATGAGATCGAGATGTCATCCTGAACTAAGGAGAAGGGGATGGGGGTCTGGGATTGCAACCAGAAGGAATGCCATCTTCAGGGAGAAAGAGAAAGGGTCAAAAATAACTGTTTGCTGGGCTACTCAGAAACAGTAGGAAAAAGAGAGGACTTCTCTGGTTTCTTCCCTGTCTACCACACCTAGTTCACACCATAATGTCATTATCCATGGTGACAGCTCTCTTCCTGGAGCGGGCCCTCTATCTAAATTCTTTTGGGCCATTGTGGGGGAAACAAAGAGGCTCTTCCTGAATCTGCTGGGTTTTGATCACCTTTTTAACTCAAAATCACCTCCATACTAGAGCGTCCCATCCTAGGGCACCCTGCCCTGGGCACCCAACACGACACAAACTCCAGCATTTTGCAAAAAAAGACCTCCAAATGGTAGCCACCTATCGAGGTGGGTGCACTTGGGAGGAAACTTGGGTGTTGCCACTCACATCATCTGTGTGCTTAGGACTAGCACACAGCAGGTGGTCTCTCTTCAGGCAATTTTCAAGTTGTCTTTTCCGATTTCTTACACTGTAAATGCACACACAACAAAGACGAGAAATGTCACACCGCAGGGGGAGGAAAAGAAGAGAGGGAGAGTCCCCTGTAACCCCATGGGGACAAAGTCTTCTTTCTGGTGGCCCTTCCCCTCCAATTACGCCTTCCAGCCCAGGCAAATTCCCCAGAGCATTTGCCCACAAAATCACTGCCATCCTGCTCGGTTCCCCCTTCAGAGGCGAGTAGCCAGCCAGGCCATATTTAGCTCCTGTTGTTATTTCTTTCCCAGCCAACCCTATCATTCCCTGAAGCACTTGTGATGTGGTTCTTGGAACAGTCTTCAACAGCTAGCACTGATCTGCCCCGAGCAAAATGCTTTGCCCATCTGTGCCAGGAGGATGTTTGCATTGTTTTCCATCAATCTTTCTCTCTGCAAGGAAATTGGAGAAGAAAGCATGTCTTATTACATTGTTGCCACTGTCCCACAACAAGAATCCTTTGGGGTGGTTCTTATTAAAGGAAAATCAAGCCTGAGTTAGAAAAGTCAAATTGCATTGCTTCTGGAGCCAGCCCAGATGGGCATAAGACCGTGAAGTGTGTGAGATGGATCTTGAGTTCTTTCTCCTTTCTCCCTGCAGAGCATCCCCAGGTCCTAGTCCTGTCCCCATGGACCCCCCACAAGCAACCCCTACCTTTTGTCGCTGCCTCTGATTCTAGCACTTTTTTTCCCTTGCTTCCTCCTCCATTAAAATTAAAATTTGTCTATGCAATGTCCAGTTTTTAAATTATGCTAATGTAGCTCACATAGCAGTTATCTCATTGTCCCAAGTGATGTGACAACAAACTTGAATCCAAAAGAATGACTCAGATAATTTGGAGGTCCCTGTAGGCCACTCCTGAAGTATATATTTTGAAGGAGCAAAGGGTCCTTTGAAGGCCCTCCTTTGAAGGGTCATCTCTTCCCAGCAAGAAAGAGACGGTAACTCTCCTTTCCTGATTCAAGAAATACTGAATACTGATTCAAGAACTATCTGCTGATTTCATTTTATTAATACGAGATGATCCCTTCACACTGATTTGCATTATCTAAGGTTGCATTGCATGGTATCTAACTGTACCTAAAGATACCATGATTCATTTGAAAATGAAACAACTCCGGAGCAAGCATCTGGCCACATTTTCAGAGTGGTCTCTCAACCTTGACTGTGCGTGGCAGTCACCTCAGAATCTTGTAAAAATGCAGAGTTTTCATTGTTTAGGTCTGGGGAGGGGTCTGAGATCCCGCTCTGGGGTGATGCCTATGCCACTTTTCCTGACCTGCACCCTGATTAATAACTAACTTAAACTATAAATGTGGCAGACTTTTCGGATTCTTCCAGGAAAGGCCTGTTCCACTGGTTTCTTCTTTCATTCATCTATCATCCTTTCAACCTATATTTGTAATTCATTTATTTATTCAACGAATATCCACCCCACACACTCTGCTGCCATGAACTGTATAAGTCATTAAGGAAGAAAATAGTGGTCAAGGTTGGCATTATCCTCACAAACACAAAGCTGAGAAAAATACAGAAAAAAAAAACTATGTGGGGGAAGAATAAGTGTTGTATTTACATCTAGCAATCAGAAATACATATAACAGCCATCAGATTAAGTGTACTCAAAGAAAATTCCTGATTTTTAAATTCAGCTGCTTTTCTTTCACCTCTCAAGCCAATCTGCATGATCAGAAGATAGGATTTCATCGCTAGTACTTAGAGCAAACCTACTATGTGTGGTATATTTGCTGCTCCAGAGCCTCACCTCACACCTCTCAGAGCTCAGAACTATAGAAGAGGTCCCCCCAAAGAGGCAGAGCTGGTTTTAAATTTTTTCCTGTGTGTACAAATTAATTCATTCAAAAATCACCAGTCGCATGCCTACTATACACCAGACTGTGCCCAGCACTTGGACCTAGAGATAACATTACATAGTCATGGTGCTCAAAAAGGTCAGGTGGAGGTATTTTAATTTGAACACAATCCAGCTGTTGAAGTCAGGTTATTTTCATATTTAATAACAGGGTAAAACGAATGGCTTCAGTGTCCCTAAATGGCATTTCCTGTCCAATATGGCTTAGAGTCCATGGTCTGGGGAGACCTGAAGAGTAACTCAAGGACTATACACCATGACCAAATGGGATTTATCCCAGAAATGCAAAGTTAGTTCAACAGATGAAAATCAATCAGTGTAATACACTATTAGTAGAATTAAGAGGGGGGAATCACGATTATCACAATAATTGCAGAAAAAGCATTTGACAAAGCCCAACACCCTTTCATGATAAAAATGCTCAACCATCTTAGAAGAGAATTTCTTCAACCTAATAATGGGCATCTAAGAAAACATCACAAGTGATATCACAATTAATGGTGAGACTGTGCTTTCCATCTAAGATCAGGAACAGGACAAGGTGTCTGCTCTTACTACTTCTATTTGACATTCTACTGGAGGGTCTAACCAGAGAAATTAGGCAATGAAAAGGAATAAGATTTATTTAGATTGTCTATAGAAAATATCAAAAAATACACACACGGTTCTTATAGTTCTCATAAATAACTTCAGCAAGGTTGTAGGACACAAGATCAATATACAAAAATCAATCATACAATATATACACTTACAATGAATAATCTAAAAATGAAATTAAGAAAAATGATTTTTTTACACTAACATCAGAAAGAATAAGATACTTAGGAATAAATTTTGCAATAGAAATACAAGTTTCATGCATTGGAAACTACAAAACATCATTGAAAGACATTAAAGAAGACCTAAGTAAATTGAAAGACAGTCAATGTTCATGGATTGAAGACTTAATATTATCAATGTGGTAATACACCCTTAGGTGTTCTACAAATTCAGTGCAATCCTTACAAAAATCCTGGCTTTCTTGAAGAAATGGACAAACAGGTCCCAGAATTTTTCAAGAGACCCAGAAAAACCAGAACGATCTTGAAAAAGATACTGGTATAAGTACCACATATAGATCAATGGAATAAGATTGGCAGTTCAGAAATAAAATCATACATTTATAGTAAACTCACTTTTGACAAGGATGCCCTGAGGACTGAAAGAGGGGAAACAAATAGTCTTTTTAACAAATGGTGCTAGACAACTGGATATTCACATGCAAAAATTGGATCCCTAGCCTCACATGAATGAAGTAAGAGCTTTACCTCACACCACAGACACGAATTAATTCAAAATGGATCAAAGACCTAAATTTAAAAGCTAAAATTATAAAACTCTTCAAGGAGAATCATAGGCATAAACCTTCATGGCCTTGGATTAAGCAGTGGTTTCTGAAATATGACATTAGAACATAAGCAACAAAATTTTAAAAATAGGTACATTGGATTGCATTAAAATTCTAAACTTTTATGTTTCAAAAACTATCAAGAAAGTGAAGACATCCCATAAATTGAAAGGAAGTATTTCTAAATCACATATCTCGGATTTGTATCCAGAATATATAGAGAACTCTGACAACTCAATCAATAAAAGGTAAACTGTCCAATATTAAAAAGGGCAAAGGATCTAAATAGACATTTCTCCAAAGATATACGAATGACTGATAAGTATTTTAAAATATGCTTAATACCATGTGGGAGGCCTAGGTGGCTCCGTTGAGTCAACTGAGTGTCTGACTCTTTGATTTCAGTTCGGGTCATGATCTCAGAGTCATGAGATGGAGCTTTGTATAGGGCTCCACACTGGGTGTGAAGCTGGCTTAGGTTTCTCTCTCTCCATCTCCCTCTGCACCCCCGCTCCATACCACCCCTGCTCACATATGTGCACAAACTCTCTCTCAAAAAATAATAAAATAAAATAAAATAAACAAACATTGAACACCATGATTCATTAGGAAAATAGAATCAAGACTACAATGAGAGGGCGTGACCTTAGCAAAACAGCAGCAGCATAGAAATTTCTGTGTTCCCCTCCCCAGGGATGTCAATTTGAACAACTATCTGCACGGGAAAATACCTTCTAAAGATCTGTGGTTTCCAGGTGAGGGATTCTAGTACCTGGGTGAAGCATGAAGTACAGAAATAAAAGACACAATGAGGAGATAGGAAAGATAAACTTACATGACCCCCATCCTTTCTCCCGAGTCCAGGTAGCCGAATGCAGAGACACCAGTCCCCCATGAAAGGAGAGTGAATTGAGGATCCCAGAACCAGCTTGCCCCAGGCTGACCCCTCAGCCCTAGATGCTCCCTACAGGCCCCCATAACCTCAGGCCCCCAGCTCACCCTGGCACTTGAGGAAGAGGGAATGGGAAGTGACTGCTAATGGGTACAGGTTTCTTTTTGGAGTGATGAAAATGTTCTGGAAATAGTGGTGATGATTGTACTAAAACCTACTGAATGGTACACCTTAAAGGGGTGCATTTACGGTGAGTGAATTTTGTCTTTTAAAAAAGTACCACTGGGGATCCCTGGGTGGCTCAGTGGTTTAGGGCCTGCCTTTGGCCCAGGGTGTGATCCTGGAGTCCCGGGATTGAGTCCCACATTGGGATCCCTGGATGGAGCCTGCTTCTCCCTCTGCCTGTGTCTCTGCCTCTCTCTCTTTCTGTGTCTTTCATGAATAAATTAAAAAAAATCTTTAAAAAAATTTAAAAAGTACCACTAAAATAATTTTTAAGATAAGCTTATTGCTGTAAGATGAATAAGTTTGGGGGGGGTGGTGTCTAATGGACAGCATGGAGACCACAGTTAACAGCACTGTATTACAGACTGCTTGAAAGATGCTAGGAGAGTAGATCTTAAATGTTTTTACTACAAAACTAAAAATGGTAATTATGTGAAGTGATGGAAGTATTAACTAACCTCACTGTGGTTAATAATTTTGCAGTATATGCATGTATCGAATCATCACCTTGTACAACTTAAATTTGCACAATGTTACATGCCAATTACATCTCAATAAGGCTGGAAGATCGATCCATCAATCCAACGATTTTTTAAATGTAGCTCAATCTTGGCACCTTGTAGGTTAGCCTTGACCAGACCCAGAGATAAAGAAGAAAATGCAGATTGACCAGTGCTGGTAATTCAGCTATCCCAAATGCACTCATGAGCATAAAGCCTGATGGGGACTAATCCTTCAACACCCCTCTGTGGGGCTTCTCCTAATAGGCTCCAGTGGGAGAGGCTAAGGAAGCACAGTTACAAACAAAAGTCAACAGCCCTGGGCTCTGCTCCCTTGTCTCACAATCCTATCCATACCCTTTGGATAAGCAGCAAAATTCAGTGCCATTTTGTCCATTAAAAAAAAAAAAAGCCTCTAATTCAAAAAAAAATTAAAAACACCTTTTCTGCTTTCATTTCTCATTAAAATGCCACTTTTGAGTCATTTGGAAAGGGTCAGGCTGGATGTTGGCTTTAAAACCTTTGACAGCTACTATAATTGCCTAGAGGTCCAATAACAGTGATTGCTCTCACAAGTTTAATTTTGAAGTTTCTGCCAAGCCATTAGCAGGTAGCCAGGGTATGGAAATGAAAGGAAATTAGAGGCGATGAGAAAATCTAATCTCACCTACCTCTGGACTGTCACCTCTTCCCTGGGCCAGGACACATTTCTCTTCCAAGTCGCTGTTTCCTGGTATAGCGAGAGGAGTCCCCGGATTGGATTCCTAGTTCTGCTACTGACTAATCACATGGTCTCAGGCAAGTTATTAAACATTTTGGTATTCTGTTTTTTAATCAGAAACGCTTCATGAATTTAGGTGTCCTCCTTACACAGGGGCCAGGCTGATGTTCTCTGTTATCATTCCAGTTTTAGTACATGTGCTGCAGAAGTGAGCGCGGCACATTTTGGTATCCTTAAAAATGGGTACGTTGTTGTTTCTGCTGCTCTGCCCTCGGCCCAAGTGCCATTTTGACAAGATTCTTCCACAGATCATGTCTGTGGAGGGAGGCAAGGCAAAGAGATGTGTGCACAGGACACTTTCAGGAGCACTCTGCATGGGCGATCATTGAGTTTAGGATTGGGCTGGGAAAGCTTCCTGGGCAGAGGTAGAAATGCATTAAAATAAGACATTGTAGGGACACCTGGGTGCCTTGGTGGTTGGCTGAGCATCTGCCTTCGGCTTAAGGCATGAACCCAAGGTACTGGAATCAAGTCCCACATTGGGCTCCTTGCATAGAGCTTGCCTCTCCTTCGCCTGTGTCTCTGCCTCTCTGTGTGTCTCTCATGAATAAATAAATAAAATCTTAAAAAAAAAAAGTTGTATCCCATTGATCTGGTCACTTTCAGGCAATATAAGAGAACACATCTAAAAGATATTTCTAAAAGCCTCTCTAAATAAGATGGTTCAACCATCATGGTTGCAATTTCAACTCTTCCATGGCCATTTAATCACCCTTAGCCCTTTCTTTCGATCCTCACAACAAGCAATCCCAGGGTTATTACACTCTCCATTGTATAGATGAGAATATTGGGCCTGCAAAGTTTACATAAGTTACTCAAATTTCACTTAACTGGTCAGTGGCAGAGATGGGCTTTGAACCATAGTTTTCTGACCATAACACCCATTTTCTCTCTGCCTGACCAGTGGCTCCCAGACGTGATGATCACTAAGACAGCCTCAGGTATAATGAGGGTCAACAGGTACAGGATCCACTACTAACCTCCTACTATCCATCTATTCTTCCCTTAAGGGACTTTCTGAAATTTCATCTTTAAGAAGGGCAGGCCTGCAGCTCTGCTGTCTGGAATATTCTCACATGACAGCAGAAAACCAAAATTTGTTGTCAGTTTTTTTTTTATAAAGATTTATTTATTTATTTATGAAAGACTGGGGGGCGGGGGGGCGGTGCAGAGACACAGGCAGAGGGAGAAGCAGGCTCCATGCCGGGAGCCTGACGTGGGACTTGATCCCAGGACTCCAGGATCGCTCCCTGGGCCAAAGGCAGGCATGAAACCGCTGAGCCACCCAGGGATCCCCTGTTGTCAGTTTTTTTTTAATTGTGAACTGTGTACAAAAAGCTTACAGAAATGAAAAGGATATATGTGTTCCTTGTCTGTTCCTTTATCAGAATATCATCTGGATTGAGCCCAGAAGGCAGCGTAGTTCAATGGGCAAGTGCCTGAGTTTGGAACCAAAATCTGAGCTGGGGTCTTAGTTAGCTATCTGACCCTGAGCAACTTGTTTAACTCTCTTATGCCTTTGTTTATTCAGCTACGCAATGAGAATAATGCCCCCTTCAAAGGATTCTTAGAAAACTTAAACCAGCTAATGATGTAAGGTGGTTAACAGGTGCTAGCCACAGACTCAGTGTACAGTAAATTCCACTTTGTATTGTTCTATCTCACTGTCTTTAGAGGAGAAGGAAAAGAGGTGAAAGGAGCCAAAATCCAAATCCATTTAAACAATCTGTTCTAACTAAGGATGACAGTCAGGAATAGCTCTCCCATGTGATGTTCCATTTAGCACTGGAATGTTGCTTCTGCAGATCTGGATGTTTCCCATGAATTTGCTTTCCAAATCAACTTAGGAATGACAAGACAGGGGCTCCTGGTTGGCTCAGTTGGTTGGGTGTCTGCCTTCGGCTCAGGTCATGATCCCAGGGTCCTAGGATCAAGCCCCAAGTAGGGCTCTCTGCTCACTGCGGGCCTGCTTCTCCCTCCCTCTCTGCCTGCCACTCCCCCTGCTTGTATACTCTCTCTCTTTCTCTGACAAATAAATAAATAAAATCTTCTTTTAAAAAAAGAAAAGAAATGACAAGACAAGACAAAATTCATGCTACTTCAACATTAGAGATCTGAATGCTAATGCAAATCCAATTGCATCACTAATGATCACCTACTATGTGTCAGTCACTGAGAGATAGAGAGATAAGAGACACAGTCTCCACCTTTGAAGGACCCGTGGTTCAATAAAGAGGGTTGGATAAGACCATAAATAGTCATAAAAAGTGCTATAGGAGAAACCTTCTAAGAGAGAAGAAAACTGCTCTGGGAGTTCCAGAGAGGGAGAAGTTAACTCAATATTGATAAGGATTTCATGGAGAAGGAAAATCCACATGACTTTGAAAGAAAGGTAGGATTTGAACAAGTGAATGGAGCAGGAGAAGAAGTCGAGAGAACATTCTAGGTGGAAGGAAAAACATCAAGCAAGAGAGGAAAGCAGAACACTGACGTCCTGACCGGGGAAACACTAAAGCCAGAGATCCGTTATGCATCAGTCATGGGAGAAACAGCAGGAGAGGTGAGTGGTGGCCACACGGTGGAAGCTTTCAGTTCTGGGTGTGAAGACCAGAGGTTCACTCAGTTTTAATATAAAAAGCCGATGAAGCATTTTTTTAAACATTCTTTTTTTAAATTTTTTATTTATTTATGTATTCATGAGAGACATACAGAGAGAGAGGCAGAGGGAGAAGCAGGCTCCATGCAGGGAGCCCGATGTAGGACTCGACCCTAGGATTCCAGGATCACACCCTGGGCTGAAGGCAGATGCTTTAACCGCTGAGCCACCCAGGCATCCCTGATGAAGCATTTTGAACAGAAGGCAATTATGATCGGAGTTTGATCAGAGTCACCTCTCTCGGGAGGTGATGAGGATTAATTGGGTCAAGTCAGTGAAGCCGCTAACAAAAGTCAACAGGTGCAAAATTAATTCCAATTTTCTTCTCCTTCCTCTAAGCACCCAGAAAATCCATCGTTTCTGAATCTGAGTGCCAACAACCTGCAAAAAATGGGCCTTCAGTCTCGTCAAGACTCTCCGCTGGCTGTGAACTTCTTCTTCCTTCCCAGAATCCAGCTAAAGAAGGGGTGGCCCCCTGACCCAGATCTAGAAAATCCCTAGGCAGAGGCCAAAGGATAAGCTCCTGTGACCTCCAGCTATTTCCTGCAGCCCGAGAAGCGTAGGATGGCACAGTTTAAGTGCAGCCTACCTCGCACTCCCCGCTAAAAGCCTGCCTCCAGGAAAGCTGGCCCCCTCTCATCTTCGTTAATATGTCTCTTTAGCGGCTCATTTGGACAGACCGGCCTGTGTCACTTGGCATTCAGGAAGTGTGCCTCCCCTCACTACCCTCTCCACTGCACGGAGCCTGGAGGATGATTTGGGAGTTTTGTGGCCTTTCATTTTTTTTCCCCTCTCCCCTTCTCCTGCTGCTGGGAGTCTTTTCTTCCTGATAAGAACCTTCTAGCAGCTTCATCAGAGCCATTGTTAAGAGAAGGCGACTCTTCTCACAATGAATAACTTCTCCTTTCTGCGGAAAAAGTAGTCCTTGAGAAAGGTCTCATTATTGCTCTGGTGCCATTATTCCGAATGTGGAGGCTCAGAGCCCCTCCCTCCATCCCCACAGGGGCAGCAGGAGAGGGGGAGTAGGGGGTGCAGAAGGAAAGAAAAATCCTGTTTCTTGCCATTCACTTCTTTAAAAGGTGGCTGTGAAAATCTTCTCTTTCGCCACTAATGGGATTTGAAGGAGACACAACTTCTGCACTTGGTACCCTCACGCATTCTGGAAGAGTCCTTCGCAGACTCAGAGGTTAACTGCACCTTTTCTGGGGTGCCTCCTCTCCTGCCAACTCAGGATGTTTCATCTCCTCAGAGATCAAAATGCACTGACCTCTGCTTCCCCTCCCCAAGCATTTCACAGTGGCCTAAAATCAAAAAACCATTTTTTCTGCCCTCTGTCCCTCTACGGAGGTTCCCTTTCCTTCTGTTGGCACATCTGCAGGCTAGCTTCCATCTGCACACTCAGAAAAATCACGAATTAAGTGACCATCACAGTTAAGGCACCGAGACAGGCCCAGCCTTCTGGGTCTCACACCCTGTGTCCCAGGGATCAAGGGCAGGGGCTTTCATTATAAAGGCCTAGGAGCCTTTCACCTCTTGATCTGCCTGGGATGCCCTTCAGGTAACAGACACTCATCCAAGTCATGATTTAATGAAAGCTACTCACTGGGGAGTATTTAAGTCTAGGTATCCTAACCCAACTTCCCCAAACTTTCAAGACTAAACCCTAAGGAATAAGTTTCCTACCCAATCCTGAGGTGCCTCTTGGAAAAGGGAAAATGAAGTAAAGCATTTCAAACCAAAACTAGAGAAATGAACAGATAGATACTCACGGATAAGGGGGGAGGGGTAAAATGTATTGCCCAGCAAAAAAAGGTAAGATAGGGTCTCCATTCATAGAGGAGGGAAGAATAAAAGAGAGAGAGAGAGAGAGAGGGAGAGAGAGAGAGAGCTTTAGATTTATAACTGAATCACTTGATGGCTGAAGCACAAATACAGTAGATTTTGCTAATGTTGACCTCTAAAGTCAGGAATCTGAAGGACATTTATTATTTTAAATGTTAAAGGCATTGATTTTGGTAAATAACATAGAAAGGCAACATGGCTTTTTGTTTTGGGGGGTTTTAAAATATATTTTATGTATTTATTCATGAGAGATGTACAAAGAGGCAGACACATAGGCAGAGGGAGAACAGGCTCCACTAGGGGAGCCCGATGTGGAACTTGATCCCAGGACCCCGGGATCATGCTGAAGGCAGGAGCTCAACCACTGAACCACCCAGGCATCCTGAAAGGCAACCTAGTTTTAATCAGGGCACCAAATCTCTCTCCCTGCCTCCTTCACCCTCAAGAAGTGAGCAGAGACAACTCTCAACTGCTTGTGACAGGGAAGGGGCCCTGTACCTTCTTGAGACTACAAGGCCTCCTCTGTAGAAGTGGTGCTTCACCTGTGTAATCTCTCCTTTCTAACTGTTGAATTCAGTTAGTGGCATCTCTTCTCATACTGAGGGCCTCACTTGCTTCCTTATTCTGGGCTACATTTTAATAAGCTGGGGTCACTGCGTAAGTGACACTTTGCTTTCAGCCTGTTGAAGATTAATATCCAAAAGCTAAAGGAAGAACGGGGACTTTCCCTTAGGCAAATGGGCCATTTCACAGGGGCTTCACAGAGATTCACAAAGAAGTTCCTTACGGATTCACTAGATATAAATCAAACAGGAACAAACCTTAATGCCACCCCCTACTCTTCTAGCCCCTCATATAGGTTGGGAATGAGAAACTAGCAATCGGGAAAGACATCTCCATAGCTTAGAAAGGTGGCTAAGGGGATAAATTCTCTACCTTGTTAAGACAATCCACTTCAAGGCTCCACTTCCTGGAGAGCATTCTCTACTGTATGGTTGAGGTGGAGTGGGGTTTCCAGAGCAAGGTTATGGGCCTTCAAGCCTTCCTTTAAGAAGGCTGTTGATTTCTCTTTTCTGTGATACTGATCCTGCCCAGAATGACAATGCTGCCAGGGACCACGTCTTTGCCCCAATTGTAGAACACCAACGACTGCTACTATGTCCCTGGCACACGTAGGGGTGATTTTTTGGAAGACATCTGCTGTGCCCTTTAGCGGCAGCTGTGGTCTTGGGCAAACCTTTGAGGGAAAAAGGTAATTGTACTGAAGGTCTAACCTCTAGATGTTTTCTTTATTGGACTCCCAGATGTAGAGGGTACTCTCAGAGGTCACTGCAGGGTGAGCCCTTAATGCTCCATATTTCAATGTATATACCCAGGAATTCGGGGCACCTAATAAAGACCTCATATTCCTCTTCATTTATTTTCCAGTGAAGACCAAGAGCACACATACACAATAAATATTCTAGAAGCTATCCTGGACATACAAGTCTCCAGGATAGAGAGGTAAAATAAATGCTAATGGCACAGGTGGCAGAAACTGGTCATGGCTCACAACACTGTTTTTTCTCCCTAGCAGTCTTCATGTGGGCTTGGCCAGCGACTGAGTTCTAGCTCCTAGAATGCACAAAGAAATGGTGGACATAGGACCCTAAAAACTCCCATACTTAATCTTTTATTGCATTTTCTGTTTTGCATTTCCTAGCTGAGTGGAAAAGCATGTGTGGAAGTATAACGAGGAACACCGTCCACAGGAGCATGTACATTGTATGTACATTGGAGCATGACATGAGTGAGAAGCAAACTCTTACTGCAAAGCCACCGAGTTTGGGGGTTGGTTTATTACTGTAACAAGTATTACTTGGTCTAACAAGCACAACGACCTTCGTATTTTCAGGAGAAACAGTGGTGCATATAATAAAAAGAAAGATAATACAGAGGGAAAAGTCACAAATCTTTTTCATCAAAAAACAAGAACAAAAAACAAAAACCCAAAACCTTGTCCTTGCCTAATGGTACAAAACCTAAGCTAACCACACCAGAAATGATTGTTAAGCAAATGGTATTTTCATAATGATAACTATTATAAAACCAGTACAGGCTCAACTTACAATGTTTCCACTTTGCGATGGTACAAAAGTGATATGCATTCAGTAGACACCACACTTCAAATTTTGAATTTTGATCTTTGCTCTGAGCTAGCGATACGTGGTATGATGCTCTCTCCTGATGCTGAGCAGCAGCAACTCCCAGTCAGCTGTGCAATCATGAGGATAAAAAACCACTACGCTTAGAACCATTCTGAACACAAACAACTGTTCTGTATCCACACAGCCATTCTGTTTTTCCCTTTCAGTACAGTAGTCGATAAATTACATAAAATATTCAACATTTTTTTTTTTTTTTTTTTTTTTTTTTTGCAAAACAGGCTTTGTGCTGGATAATGTTGCACAATTGCTAGGCTAAGCTAAGGTATCATGTCCAGTAAGCTAGGTATATTAAGTGCATTTTCAACTTATGATATTTTCACTTTACAAGAGGTTTATTGGGATGTAACCCCGTCATAAATTGAAAAAGATTTGTGTGTATTTTTCTGAAGAAAAAACCATCTTCTGTGTGATAAAATTACATGTGCAAGGACATAACAAATCTTTCATGAATCATACTTACAGAAGAAAAGTTGAACAACACATCACACACATAAGCCATAGAGAAATTAGCAATGACATTGACCATTATTCTAGATTGCAAAAGAAGTACCTGAATTATATCAAGGGATAAACATTATTCAGTTGTCAGAATTTCCCTGTAACGATCTCATCAGTAAGATTCTGCCCTTTGTCCAATGGTGACAACAAGGAAAAGCTGCTTGACCATCTGGCAGGGATGCTCTGGTGGCCGTGCCTTCCCTGGGTGGGTACAGGCTGGAGGACATCTGAGGTCTCTTTAAACTCTGAAAGTTTGTGTCAAATCTCCAAATTCCTTAAGATTTACATAATTACCAAACCTTCAGTTTTACAAATACCATTTTGGGGCTTCCTGGAATGATTCTGTGACTTATTTTGTGAACATTCTCATCTAAATGAGTCAAGCGAAAACAACAACAACAGCAACACACATGTTCGCACGAGATGAGGTTCTTCTTAACTATTTCCTTGATGCTCCTCTGGAAAATAAAATTGTACTGACTTTGCATTACGTGGGCTATTATAAACTCAGGAATGAAAGGAGGCTGGGAGACCTGTAGACTCTTTCATCCTAAAAGAGCTATCAGCATTTCAAAAGCAGGAAGCTCTTTCTGCAACTTCCTGAGATGTATCTGGGAGGGGGAAATGCATCTGAAATAAAGTAAATGGTTAAGAACTAGTGTTAATTGAAGATCAATCAGAAGTTAACCTACATTACATCTGAAATTATAGTGCTAATTGATGGAAAGCTTGGATTCAATTTAAAAGCAGATGGTTCACATGCAAATTTTCACAACTCAAGTAATATAAAAGATTTAGATACCCTGCCATATCTGTTTACCCCTTCAAGATCCAGGAATGGACACCCTTCAAGGACTCACATGTGAAAGAAGGAAATGTCCTCTTTCACTTTATTGGCTTGATCTCAATGGACACCTATGTTGGGGCATGAAGGCAGGGTAGGGGCAGGGTCTGGGCAGGGAGTAGATACATACAAATTATCAAACGTAAATTGCCAGCAAGCTTTCTGTTTAACTGCTGTAGCACACCAAATCTCTGCTCCCAGAGAGGGGAAATTTGCAGGCTGGTCGCATTCATCACCAGGAAAAGCCCTGGATTTTATGCTGTTGTTGTGTTTGGTGGCTTGTTTTAATTAGGGACCGGGAAATTGATCAGTTTTAGCCTACAGAGCACGGATTCGGGCTTAGGTTCTTATTCCTTTCGCTGCCATTTTCAGAATTAATTTCTACAATTCTTCAGCTGCATCAGCACTGTGACCCTGAGCTTACAGGAACCCAAAACAGCCGGTTGAGTTGGTCAAGGCAAACAAGCAAATTTATAAAATGAAGTCAAGAAAATCACCATTTCCACCAAAAAGTTTATCTAAATGTAATACAAAGGGCTTAAAGTCTACCCCTTTAATGAGAAGCAAACAGCTGTGAAGAGAATTCACTCCAGAGGCATCTTATCTATGGCAACATTTAAGATAAGACCAATGTTTTTAAAATGTCACTATCTCAAAAACCTAAAGAGCCTATGGCACCATTTCCACATGTGTCCTTTTACCAGCAAATGAATTTAGCATTTTGCAAACACTGGCCTGTATTTCTTTTTTTGCTGTTTTTCTTTTTTCTTTTTTTTTTTTCCTTTTTTGCCTGTGTTTCTGCTCACCACCCCAACACACAGACACACGGCAGAGGACAAAGCCACTAGTTTCTAGAAGCAAAGATCGCACTCTTTCCTTAACAGATATATCCGTCGTTTAATGGGATCCATCATTTTGGAAGCAAATAAATCCTTCAGTTCTTCAAATGGTATCAAGTGTAAACGCTGACTCGCATTTCAGAAAACACCCACACATCCGTGGCCTGGAATTGAAAGCAAGGAAGAGGAGAAGGAAAAGAAGGCTTTACAAGGAAAAGGTCTTACCAGAAGGAGAAAGGAGGGCTCCGTACTGATTGGCCAATAAGAAATAAAACCCACACCACCATAAAGCACAGCCGAACACCTTGTTGCAAGGTCTCTCTAACTCCGAAACACTCGAATGAACCTGGAGTAAGTTAGCAGTGCCTCGGTCACTCCTGGCACACTAGGGAGAGCAGTGGACGAGGACTAAGGGATATGGGTGTGCTGTCGGCATCGGCAGCCACATGGGCCATCGGCCAAGTTCATCTCCTGACCTGTTTCCTCATCTGCAGAATAAGGGCATTCATCTGGATTGGAGTTGCCCAAAATGACTTCATCAGAATTCGAGTTCCACGGGTGAGTGTCTAAGGTGAAAAAAACAAAAATGGTAAATTAAATGATTTTACAGTCAAGGAAATTAGGGCAACACTGAGTCAAACAAAGTCAAACAGGCGTCTTCACTGCAGGCCCTTTCTGCCCTCCTGGCACTGGTTGGTACACCACGCTGCGATTTTCTTCCTGGCACAGGGTGGTGTCCTGTTTCTTTATTATGCATCCCCCACTCCCATCCTCCAGTAGGAATGTTCTGTTACACGCACAAATTTTCCTTTTCAAGAACTCCAATTCAGAGTCCACACCCGGGACCATTTTGTTACGCGGCATTATCGGATCTCTTCGCGCTGGCTGTTCTGATCGACCTCTTATAAGTCCGCCTGACTCTCATGGAGGAGATCCTTTCTAACTCCCAGTTTACAGATGAGAAAGATGAAGTTCAGAGTGGCTAAGTGACGAGCCAGACAGTCAATACCGGGCAGAGCTAAGATGTAAGGCCAAGACCTTTTAGATTAGAATCCATTCGTTTAGCTTGTTTGCTGTGTTGCCCCCTCAAATATCCGTAAGAGCCACTGAGAGTTGAATTCACCTTGATTCCCTGTGTTCTCACCGGTCCTAACATAGGGGGAGGCACACAGATGTTCGCTGGCTGAGGGACCACTCGCCTTTATTTCTCTCCCTCTCTCTCCCTCTCTCTCTCAATGCAGCTCTTACAGGTAGCTCGTGCGAACTTCCTTTCAGCCTCTTGTATTGATTTTTTAGGAAATCCACAAAGTCCCCAGATAAGAGAGAATACACAGGAAGACAAACATCAGACACAAAATAGCTAAAGGACATTTGCTTTTAGAATAGTCTAGGGTGGCTTCATTTGGCCAGATAAATGTTTTCACTTTAATGGGAAGCAAAGACTCTAGCTACGTACAGATGCCCACGTCTTCAAACAATCGCCCGTCCACCTCTAGAAAACCAAAGGCCAAACAGGGAGCCAGAGCCAGTTGGCAGCCACAAGGAGGTGAGATCTGGGCACCACTGGGCTTCAGTGGCCACTCACGTTCCCTGGGAGTTGGGGACCCTCGGGCACAAGGACCCACGCCCTGCTGGCCACGTGTGGGACAGCAAGCAGGTGGGCCCCATGTACACCTTGCAGAGCCATCCCCTGGGTGGGCATTGCCCCCAGCTGCCTGCGTGTTTCTAACACTCTCTTCAAGAGGCATCAGCAATTCACAGTACCTCGGAGATCAGCAAGTGGGGAGAGGGTGCCTGGAGAGCCCCCCGCGGAGAGCCACCGTTGCTCCCTGCCACCAATTACAAATGGAAGCAGGACACTCAGATCAGTTAGGGGTTTTTACTTAACGGTGGCCCGTTTGCTTAGGCAGCGTGCGGGAGAAGGGCCAGGTGTGAGCTCCCGAAGCATCTCGTCTTGATATTTCATTTAAAAATGAACATGATGGTAATGTCCTTCACTCCCTTAAAAAAAAAAAATGGGCCTGGCAGCTCCTGAAAGCCAGTCTCGTGTACAGCCTTCCGCTCTCCTACCTTCCCTCCTCCACGTGCCTCTAGATGAATGAAGCCAGCTCCTGCCTCTGCCTGGCCCAAGCCTTTTCTGACTCCTTCCTCCTCCTGGGGGCTGTAGAGGTGCTGCTGGGCACAGCTTTCCACTCTGGCTGGCCTCGAGAAACGCTTCAGAGGCCTTTGTATATGAGTCTCCAGACCTCGGTGCAAAGCCACGGAATCCGAAAGCGGAGGCAAGGAAAGGGGAGGGTGGTGGGGCAGAGACGGGGGACGGGGTGGTCCTCGAACTTGTCTTTTGGTTTTGTTGATTTGCTTTGGTTTGTTAATGATTTTAATATGACCCATCAAAATCTGCCAGTGTCTGTGCACCGCTGCTACAGAAGAAACTTGGCATCTGCGATTGGGATGAGCCTTGGGATGAGCAATCGAACTAGGTGACCTTTATTATTTTATTTTATTTTATTTTATTTTATTTTATTTTATTTTATTTTATTTAAGATTTTACTTATTTAGTCATGAGAAATGCACACAGAGAGGCAGAGACACAGGCAGAGGGAGAAGCAGGCCTCATGCAGGGAGCCCCATGCAGGACTCGATCCCAGGACCCCGGGATCATGTCCTGAACCGAAGGCAGATGCTCAACCACTGAGCCACCCAGGCATCCCAACTAGGAGACCTTTAAAGTTCTTTTCTACACTAAGGTTCTGATATTCGGTGGTTGGGATAAGACATCCAAAGTCCATAGGGTGCAAAGAGTGATACAAACAGGTTTTGGGGCTGGGTTGGCTTACTATGTGATCGCCGTCAAACTGCTTAACCTCCATTTCTCCCCATTTTCTGTAAAAGGGGGGAAGTAACCCTACTGACCTCATCTGATGACTCTGCGACTTGCCTGGCATTGTGCCCGTAGAGGGCCTGATACTGAGCTAAGTACTCAATGCCTGGTAGTTCTTACCAGTGACTTCAAATCCATTAATACATCACTTAAATGCTTCATTTGAAAGTTTTTGTTCGGGTTGGGTTTGGTTTTTAGTTTAAGCAAGTGTTAAAAAATCTATTGGTTTTTGCAGTTTCCTTCCAGCGATCACCCAGACCCTTTCTTGGAACAAGCTCACATAAGCTGCACTTGACGGGTCCAGGGAAGGAAGCGAAGGCAGTGCGTGGCCGGCAGTGGCCGGAGGTCCAGGGCGTCCTGAAGTCCAATGACTCCCCTGAGTAAACCCAGGGACTCCTGTCCTCCAAAGCTGCAGGTGCAACAAAGGCCGGCTGCAATCCGCCAAAGTCTCTGGGAGCTCGGAGCCCAGGGAGGGGAGGATTTTACATTCGCTGTGCAGCCTCCAGGGCATGCTTTGCTCCCCGCTTCCACCTTTTGCATGTTTACTCATCGGAGCCTGGAAGGGAACAGTGGAAGCAATCTGCTGTTATGATGATAATTGTTTATGCTTCTTAATATTATCATCATCATCCGGATCATTTCTGTTGTTATTCTTACTTAATGTCTAAAAGACCCACAGGGCTCTCGAGGCTTACACGGTGGAGATGCCAGTTAAAGCTGCCGCAGCGCCCGAGGTCAGGCCCCTGGGCTCAGGCTCTCACTCGTGCACCATCAGCTTCCACCACCAGCTCCTCGTCCACCTGCCAGCCCTTCCCAGAGACAATCTGGAAGTCATTTCCCGGGGACTTCGGGGACTTGCAAATGTACCCTCCTGCCACTAGATGGCAGGCACCACGATGTGCGTTTTCCAAGAAAGGTCTTAAACGGCAGTCGTCAAGCCTCCCCTTCTGTCTCCAAGCCTTTCTTCCCTCTAATAAAAATCCGTAAATCTCAAGCTCATTTCTGATTTCGAGCCCAACTTGCTCCATGTCTGCGAGTACCCCGAGTGGGCTCTGTCCTTGGGGGGTTCACAGTCGCAGGCCTCATAATAGCAAACCCGTGTGCCTGTGGTTTTCAAGCTTTGCAAAGCACCGTAGGGTTGGCAAGGCTCTTTTGCATGCAGCATCTTACTTGCCAAGCGCATGTCTACACAGAGTGAGCCGGGCCGTAATGCAACTTCATTATATGGATCCACAATGCACGTGCAGGGTCCCGCTGATGTATTTGCATGCACTTTATAAGGAAACAGTTGCTACGCAAGTTCCTGCGATGAATGGCAGTATTTTAAGGTACTCAGCAAGAGACAGGCATCACTTGAGCTCCGTCTCTCTGGGACGTGAAGCTGTCCCACCGTGGGGAGGCTGGCTCTGAAAGGCCAAGTTTACCAGGCTAGGGACCTCGGGTGCAGCATTTCCCGGTTTGGCCTGGTAATGCCATGCGATGGGGCTATGGGGAGAGGTGGGGGGAGGCGCTGAGGTTTGTCTGTCGTCTCCACACAGAAAGGAACCAGCCACAGCTTGTCATTTGCATACAGCCAGCATGAGTTAAGTCACCCTTGCTCTTCAGGAATAAATTAGTTCATTCAAGAAGAGAACAAATCCTCTGTGTGTGTGTGTGTGTGCATGTGTGTGTTAGGGGGGGGCGGTGGTGGCTGTTATTCTAAGGGGTTGAGAGTGGGTAAGACAATGGAAATCTACTCTTATGAGATTATTTTCATCTGCTCATTTTTATAACTTGGCCTGAAAAGGTCTGATTCCTTTTATTAACAGATGAAGGTTTTCCGCCCAGTCTGAAGTTCAGAGTCGCACTGACTCTGCATAGGCAGGTAATGATATACCGCAGAACTCATTGTTTTCTGGTGTGAACTACACATGCCACACATTTGTTTCACGAAATCAGCATAAAATGCAAAAACCTTTCAGCTCGGGGAGTGAGTTTGTCCATCAAAGTAATATTCCTATTAGTGCGGCTATTTAGCTGTGGATAATAATAAAAAAATCATTGTATTCCAATAATTAAATACAGCAGGTGACTGTAATGGCTTCCACATTAGAAATGCTGCTATTTACATATTGCATATATTTTGTTATAGGGCTGGAGGGAAATGAATTTTGCATAGTTTTCAGAAAACCCTAGCTGCTGGTGGAGGTTACAGAAAGCCGTAGCTGTTTCCCTAGACTGATCCTTAATCAAGTTGCCTCCTCTCCAAGCAGCCGCTGAGCTGACCCTGTTCAGTCACCCTGGGTCACCCACTGTCCTGAGCCTCCCAGCGCTGGCCTCTGGGACCTTTGGCAACGTGACTTGCTACTTGCAAATGCCAGTTGCGTAGCAGGTGCAACTTCCGTGATGGAATTTGCAGAATGGACAGAGCAAAACCTCACCGGTTTCATTTCATCTGTGCCCCGAGCAGACTTTATAAACCAATAAAGACTGAATGTCTAAGGACTTAAAAGAAATGTGCTGTGTTATCATCATCAATTTATGAAACTCCCACAAGGAAGCAGACATGATACAAAACATACAAATTGTACAGTTGCCGCCTCCAGAAGTTTAAACGGCAAAAGAGCAAAATGTTGAAATTGGGTATGACTTTCTCTCTTACCTCCTCTCTCCTCCTTCCCTCCTTTTTTTTTTTTTTTTTCTTTTTTCTCTTTTGCTTCCGTGTTGGAAGGTTCCCTCTGGCAACTGGAGCTTGGAGAAGGCTCTGGATTTAATAGCTGGGAAGACAGCAAGGTGCCAACCACTTCTAAACATGGGGTCGGGGCTAGGGCGGCAAGGGACAGTCTTGGTGTGCGTGTGTTTGTGTGTGTGTGTTGAAGAAAAGAGTTAAATGGGGACAAGTGACAAAGAAAAGGGACAGAGGTCCTCACTGTGTTGGTGTCCCTCTATTGGTGTGTCCCATTCTCTTCTATCATTGCCTTTTCTAGGCATTACTGGCTGCAGGGACTTTTCAGTACCGATGCCCCTGCTTGTGTGCGGGACCCCAAGGCCCGTGGTCACTGTACAAACACCCTTTGGATTTCCCATGTGGCGGGCATCATGGAGGTGGGGCAGACCAGGACATGTTCCCGCCCTTGAGGAGGTCATAGTCTTGTGCAGAACACGCTTGTCTGACCCCCGTAGAGAGGAGCACATTCGGAGAAGGTTGGACGAAGAGCTGTGGGAACGAATAAATCTGCCCTGTCCATGCAGGACAGCTTCAGAGGAGAGGGGCCGTCCTTCTTACAAGGATCCTGGGGCCAGAGGACCGTGCCTGGTGCAGAAGCAGGAAGCTGCATGCTCTGTTTGTGGTGATGATAAATCCTGGTGGAGAACTTTGGGAGGTGGACTTGTGAAGTGGGTTGGGGTCTTCCTTTTAAATAGACCAAAATAAGCCAAATCCTTTTGATTTCAGGCAACAATCATCTGATTGGCGATGGGCCTTGGGAGGGAGAAGGTTAGTTTGGGTTTGTTTGTAAGGGAAATTAGTATGGAGGTACTAAAGTATCGCAGGGAACTCAAGAATGAGGATGTAGCTAGGCCTCAGAAGCAACAGGAAGTAGGGACTTGGAGATCCTCAAAAATCCAGTTATCTCCCCACGGTCAGTTTCTAGCTCTCTCTCTCTCATTCCATATGTGGTGTGTATATTTGTTGCTTAAAGGCCTCCCCTGATTTTCTTATCCATTAACATGAAAAACCTGGTGCCAAGAACACCGGGTTTTCCATCTTACCAGCCAGGAACCCCAAAAAGATGAACTTCTTTTTTTCGATTTCCATGTCAATATTCCCAGGGACGAATGTGGATCGACTCCGGTCACGTCAGGCACCCGCTGTGGAGCAATCTGCTTAGGCCATGAGCTATGACGATGTTCAAACCAAGTTGGGTTCAGATACCAATCTCTCAACCAACTCTGAGTAACCCAGGGCAGGAGGGCTGGGTTGTCTCAACACACTGCCTCCCCTGCAGCCCATGGCTGGAGATAAGGATAAATTCTTGGGGTGGGGGGAAGAGTGGCATCAGGCAGACAGTTCCATAGGCTCCCAACCTGCTATGACTCCATTCTCAAACAACAGAAATAGTGCCAGCTTCAAGGAGGCACACCATGGTCTGACCTGGTCTGTTCCCAAAGAGATAGGCCACAACTCTGTTTGGGATTCGTGATAGCATCTAATAACTTCATTGCCAGGAAGTGCTTCTTTTTATCTAACTCGCTGTACTCTAAATTGCCCGGAGACAACGTAAAATATTCATCTCATGACCACAGACTCGAAGAGAGCTGCTAAGTGTTCTTATAATCTGTCCCCTATAATCAAGAGACAGTCAATGACAAGCATCCTGCTAGGTTATAGGGTTTTCACAGAGAGTAAGATCCAATCTATGCTCACAAGGAGTCTAAAGTCTGGTATCTAGGAAGACAGCAAAGAAAAATCAACCCCCCCACCCCCCGACCCTCATGACCAATCAGCATGAGACTGTTTGGGTGTGTCCATTTGCCCTCAGCGCAAGACCCAGCTGTGTGGGAAGAACGGGATCACACACCTGCATCTCCACCTCACCCTCCAGGGGCTTTGGATGAAAAAACGTGGTCAGCCGGAATGGAGAGCCCCTCCCCACTCGCAGATGTTTAGTCCTGTCACCGGGGGAGCTCTGTTCAGCTCAGAGCCTGTAGGACCCTGATGAGGGGGAAAGCAGAGGGCTGCAGGTGAAACAGGGCCCAGTAGTCTCCCCGATGTCTCCTTGTTGCCCAGAGGAGGATGGTCTCCTGGACCTGCATTGCCCTCCACTGACCCGCAGCACTTCCGGCAAAGGCAAGCCGCCTGAAAACCAGGACACTGTGGGAAGGGAAGAGGCAGGTAATCCCTCCTGGGAATTAAGGGGCCAGGTGACTTAGAAGAGCCGTATCGGCCAAATCCACGGAAAACCAGAGCCACGCAAAGAAACCTCTGAGCATCTAGATGGGACTAGGATGCACATGTGTGGCACACACATGAGGCTATGTGACTCGGTGATCCTTGACATCCCTGGGGTCCACACCTGGGGACAGAAATCTCAGCAACCCAAACCTCAGCTGGAACCCTAAACTCTTAGATGAGTAGAGAACAAAATCCTGCCCCAGGAAAGGGAGAGGGATGGGGCGCGGGAGTTGGCCTGACTCCTCAGCGCCAACTGGAATCTGAAAGCTCTGCTTTAGTGGAGGCCCCCCCAGTGTCCCCAGCACCAGCCTGGCCAGGGCCGGAGGGGCTGCCGCACCTGTCCTCGCTCAACGTGAGCTCGGCGCGCCCTCTCGTGGCTACCGCGTCCCCGGCACGTCTCAGGAGCCACTGGCCACCACATACAAATGGACTTCGCGTAGTTAAGCTGTCAGGACTAATGTATTTATTTGACTCTCCGCTGTTAAAATGATTTCTCTACAGCACTGCAGTTATTTACGACTATTGTCAGTACAAGGCGATGAGAAGGCAACAGCAGAACCAAACAACAGCTGAAGGAAAGGTTCTGTCTAGGAGGGCTAGGGGCCTTGGGCACAGCCTTTCCCGGGGCTGAAGAGGCTCTTGGGTTAGGTAAGCTGCAGCAGGGGGGCTTCTGAGCATACTCAGTACTCATCCATAATGCAGAACACACTGTCCTCAGCCCTCCGCCAGCCACCCTGCCGCCGAGCAACCAGCGGGGGAGCTCTGGCCCGGAGAGGGCAGCTCCAGCCCTCTTCTGCAGGAAATATTTTCTTCAAAACCCATTGAATGGGTCCAGTCCATTTCAGACGTTCCTTATTCAGATAAAGGCGAGTCCTTAGACGGTTGGATGGCGTGTCGTTTCTCATCTCCTACTTTCTAGGGCTGTGTTTTCCAGATGTCTTCCCCAAATTCTCAGCATCCCCACCACCTGGGAACTTGTCAGGAATGCAAATTCTCAAGTCCTACCCCTGAACGAGAGAGTGAAAACGGGGAGAGAGAAGGAGCCCCTCTGCGTTTTCACAAGGCCTCCAGGCAGTTGTGGTGAATGTTCAAGGTGGAGAACCATTGGCCTGGTCATTTAACCACCGGCATAAACCCTGCAGTGGGGTTACAGAGGTCAGTGTCCCAACGCTCCTGTAACCCCCCGTCCCTCCTCCTCACCCTTCTTGGAAAGGCCCCTGGACTCCAGTTTGTAAACACATGTGCTCCGCGGCAGGATAGGGTAGTAGTTAGTGACCCAGGCCTTGCAGTCTCTGCTCTCATTCAGCTTTGTGACCTTAGAGAAATTAATCTTTATAAAATAAACATACAACTGATAGACTTACACGGTTATTATAAGGATGGGATGAGTTAGGCAATGGTAACTGGGTGATGGGCACTAAGGAGGGCACTTGATGGGATGAGCACTGGGTGTTATACTATATGCTGGCAAATCGAACCTAAATAAACACAAATGTAAAAAAAAAAGGATGGAATGAGTTAAAATGGTAAAGTTCTTGGAAGAGTGGCTGCCATATGGTAAGTGTTCATAAATGCGAACTATTACTACGTTTTGTAATATCGGCTTTCACGTCCATCTGCCCAGGCATCACTCAGAGTTGTGGTTTGTGGATAGATCACTTGGTGTCAGAAGACCTGTGTTTATATATGGCCTTTGCTGCTTATAAGCTACAGCCCTTGGAGCAAACCACTTAGGTTCTCTATGCCTCAAATTTCTCATCTAAAAATCAATACCTACCTCAAGTTTTCATATAAATTATCCTATTTACTCCTCGCACATGCCTTTGTGCGAGGGAGAACAGGTCTGTCACTCTGCCCATTGTACAAATAAAACAAGCAGGACTCAGAGAGGTCAAGTCAGGTGCCCAAGGTCACACAGGGAGTGGGAGATGGAATCAAGATAGGAATCCGTTTCCTCTGGCTCTAGTCTAATGAACTTGTATGAGATCATGCATGTGAGAGAACTATACATACGACACTTATTATTGCTATTTTGGAAGAGCAATCAGAAGAAGCAGCGTCCTAGTTTCTGAATGTGAATCCAGGGAATTAAAATAACAAACCATAAAGTCTTTCTGGATTAAAAAAAAAAAAAGAAAAGAAAAAAACATCAATACCCCAAATGCCATAAAACAAAAAACCAGAGCCCAGCCTTCCTGTACCAAGATTGAGGCTAAATCGCAGAATTAAATGGAGAAGCGACACCAACATTTTCCTCCCTTCTCGGGAGATGTGTCTGTGTTCATGAAAGGTGTGGGATTGACAGCGGGAGCTGGCGGTCTATTTACCCGGGGACAGGCGAGGCTGTCTGTTTAGCATTTATATAGTGCTTGTCTCTTCCGTGCGAGTGAGGAACACAGGAGAAGGGTCAACACAGGAGAAGGATGGAGGGACTAGGGGCATCCTGTGACGACTGGAGGGTCCCTGGAACCCGCTCACCGCACCCCGAGTGAAGGTGACACCCAGGCTTCAGAGGCACCTGCTGGTTTGCCTGCTTAGCTCTCAGCAGGGGATCCCCCCCCACACCCGTGGGGCCCAGGAGGGGAGAGTCTCCAAATGCTCCTACTGGGAGGAAAGCTGTCTTCCCCAGGGGTGACAGAGAGGAACCTCCTGGCAGCCCTCGCCCTGCTAGGCCACCTTCAACATTGCTTCTACCCCCAATCATTTTCCCCAGAAAACTTCCACCAGCCCCCCTTCTTGCCCTGAACCCATCCTTGTCTCTCCACCTGGTGTCCAGCCCTGCTCCTCCCTTCCGGTCTCAGTTCCCTGGGCCCTGGATTGCAGTCTCCCCGTCAGTTATGCTGGGATGGGGTGACCAGACTGGGACATCTAGGAGTGAAGACCTAGCTCCTGATTCCCGTTCTGTTCCTAGGAACTGGGACCTCTGAGCCAGTCCCTTAACTTTGCCATGGCTGGGATGGCACAGGGCTCCTTTGAAGATGGAAATTTGTGAAACAACCAGAGTATGTTTCCATGAGCTGTTTTTTTTTTTGTTTGTTTGTTTGTTTTTAAAAAAACAAAAGCAACAACAACAACAACAACAACAAAAACAACATTTCCAGGGGTCTAAGGAATCTATCTGCCTGGGGTGGATGGGGCAATCTTTTTAACAGAAGGGAACGCAAATAAAGATCGAGTCAAGAGTCAGCATCAGAAGCAGGAATCTGCATCCTGACAAGTGAGGTTATTTATTGTCTTGGGATGTGATTTTTAAAAAATTTCTTAAGGTCCTTTTTTGTCTAGCATGAATACAGCCCAGGAGACCCACATCAGGAGCCCTTTGGTCCAAGATGGCCAAGCCCTGAGACTCTGCTCTACGGGGTCAAGGTTATTTCACTAAAGATCCAAGAAATGGTGAGAAAAAGAAGGCAGAGAGAGGTAGGGTAGGACAGGGGAGCTTTGGCTGGGAAGGGGTACGTGTGTTTGCGCTCATGGTTTTGCTCACGTGCCTGCAGGGGTTATGGCCCCAGAACATGCCCCCCCTGGGCTGCCCTGCGGCCACAACCACATCAGCACAGACCTGGTGATGCATCGCGGGGAGGCACAAACTCTCCCTGAGGCTTAGCTTTCCTGGGCCTCCTTAACTTTCGGTGACATAGGTGGGACCCAGAAACACCCCATCCTCAGCGTGGCCAGTGTGGTAGGAAAGGCAGCAGAGCTGAAAGCCCACTGTGGGGCTCGCTGTCACAAGGGGAGCCTAGGGTATGATATTAGGATTTATATAAGACATATGTATTTGGTCTTCCTCCTGGTTTCATGCTCCTGGCTCCAAAAAATTGTTGAAATTTCGTGTCTTCTATTATGTTACTGAGGCCACTTTGGGAGAGCCCCTGGGTCACTCAAGAAGGAGGGCTGGTTGCCCCCTGTGATCAGAGGTTTGGAACAGTCAGACATGCAGGGAGGGGAAGGGGCTGGGGGTTGAGTCAATCACCAGTAAGCAATGATTTTGTCAATCCTGACCCTATAGTGAGGCCTCCACAGAAACCCAAAAGGACAGGGTTCAAAGAGCTTCCAGGTTGCCAACCAACCTGGAGCCTGGGGAAGACTGAGCAATTGTCCCCACATTCTGAGCATTACCCTCCAGGGAATGTTTAAATTAACAAAATGAAGCATGTTTGGACCACAGTAGATTAAACAGTAATCTCTCTGTCACCAGGCGGAGAGCTGGGGCTTGTGAAAGAAGAGCAGATAAGACAAAACCACGTTGGCGGCGTCTACGCGGCCGAGATAAGGGATCACCTATTCATCAGCGGCTCTGCCTTCCACGCAGACACCGCGTGTGCATTCAGATCCACCCCTCCGCTGCGAGGTTGTGCTGCACCCACCCGGGCAGCCTTCACCCTGCCCGCTCCATCCGCCCACCCACAGTGTCCTAATCCCCATGCTTGTCCTCCAGGAGCCGTCTCCGAGTCCTCCAGCCTTCCTCGGTGGCCCCTTCAAGTATTCCCTCCTTCACCTGTAGGTCCATTTGTGAAGGTCTTGTGCATCAGACACTTAGGGATATAAACATGGCCTAGGCACAAGGTGTTTGCAGATGAGGGGACATGTCCCCAAACCCTTACCGCGTCTAGAGCCTTGGATCATTCGAGTTTACATCCGTACGGTTGCTCTTGCTTCACACAAAGTCAATCCTTAATAAACATTGGTAGAATGAACAAAGGACAACTTGATCTTGGAGGCTGTCCCCGTTTGGTGTCCCAGGTGGGCCTTTGCAACCCACGTCCACCAGCCCAGGGGGAGGCTCAGCCTCCGAATGGCTCCTCAGGTTCCAGTGGCCGCGACCAAGGACTTCTCTCGCTTCCCAGGGTCACAGCAGATGCTGTTGCATGGGGAGCGACCGCAGCATATAATAACAGGTTCAGTGGCTTGGAACCTCTACCTTTCAGCTGGAGATTTTTTTTTTTTTTTTTTTTTGGTTGCTTCTCAGCTCAGGGGACTGATAAAGAGAAAGACACAGTTCACATGCTTCCTCCCTGCTCTTTGTAAATAAGTCCACCAATGAGTCATTAGACCTGTTGGCTTATCCTTTGGGGAAACAAGCATCTCTTCGTTTCTCTTCTTCCTCCTTATCCTGTTGTCACCACATAGGACCAGTCTTCATCCTCAGGAGCATCCTCGGGGGTCCCCAGGCTCTGGTTCAGATAAAAGTCACCCCACCTGGACGTATACTCTTGCTTCCAGCTCACTGACGTTCCCAATCCCTTTCCTCCCAATGGACACAGCAGTGCTCCCCCTGCGGAAACGTGGAATAAGTAGTTATTGAACAATTGGGCCCATTTGACCCTTTGTGTCATATGTCGGGCCTAAATTACCCCACTTGGGATTCAAGCACCTGTGAACCCAGCCGCCTCTAGCCTCACAGCTTCGGAGCAAACCCCTCTATCCAGGGCCTCGGACGCCTCATTGCATCGGGCTGAGGCCAGGATGTCTCTGAGCTTGGGCAGGGTGAGCGTCACACATCGCAGGACAGCCACGCTTGTGTGCCCACCTCCTAACCAGCACAGCTCCAGGTACACAGCAGGGGCTCAACAAATACTGGTGCCTTGTGGTTGACATCCCTCTCTTGCTAATTCCTGAAGCCAACTCCTAGTGCATTTTCCAAGTACCTCACTTCCCTAAGTGCCAGGCTCGGGGCGTCTGGGGGATGGACACAGGCAGAGGGCTAAGGTCGCCAGACTGTTTGGAAAGACTCTCTTCCATCTACCCCGACCTAATCGAATTCTCCCTTCCATTTCTGGCAGGGAAGACAGAGGGAAGGATGGAGAAGGGAAGGGGGAGCGTGCTGGGGAACTCTCATCTTCCTACTGACACAGGTAGGACATTTCCTGGCATCGTCACATCAATATGCATGGCAGGACGTGAGTGTTCAACAGAAAATGCCATCGCTGTGATGAACAGCTTGCAGCCACGGCCACCTCAGGGCACGTGGGCCGGCCAGTGGTGTGAAAGAGGGGGCTGGATAGGAAAGGAAATGACCCCACCCTGGGACCTCATTATTATGTGGAACAACATAAACCTCCCCCAATGGAAGTGACCTAAGAATATTCCCAACAAAAGGCTTAAACTCCACTTACGCTGTTGGCATTTGGATGTTTTTCCCAATTCTAGAGAGTTAGGGTTCATATAAAAATCACATTCTTTTAGCATCCTTCCCGGTCACAGGCAAGGACAAACATCTCATAACATGTCTCCCTTCCGGGGAATTTTCTTTAACAGAAACCATGCTTGATACATCCAAGAAAGGAATCTGTTATGGTGGGAATTCAGGCTTCAGTCAGGCCGACTGAGGAGGCAGTGAGTCCCTCTAAGCCCTAAACCTTCCGTCACCTTCTTCCCTGCCCGGCAGCGGGAGCATCTGTGGCTTGAGGAGCAGGGCAACTCCCAGAGCTCCGGTCTGCGCCTCGCTGGATGTTTTTTTATTGCTATTTTTTTCCCTCCCCATCTAAAGATTTATTTATTTATTTTGGGGTGGGGGCGCAGAGGGAAGAGGGAGAGAGGGAGTCTTAAGCAGGCTCCGCGCTGAGCATGCGGCCCAGTGGGAGGCTTGATCTCACAGCCCTGGGACGTTCAACCGACTGCACCACTGGCAGTTTTTATTCCTCATTTGTGTACTTTCCTAGATTATCACACGCAAGGTTGGATGAGTCACGGGATCCCCGACTTAGCGGGAGCTCTCGATACCAACAGGCATAGCGGTGGCACAGCCGTGGGAGTAACAGTAATCCCAGCTACTGCATTTGCAGATCAACCAGGTGCTCCCTGTGTGAGACTCCAAGCATCTGTTGCCCACTTAATCCCCATATATCCAGCAGAGAAGCATCGGTCTCAACGTACAGATGAGGAAGCTGAGGCTCAGAGAGGCTGAGGCACGGGTACAAGGTCCTATCAGCAGGGAAGAAGGGCACCAGCACCGTGAGCTGTCTGTTGCCTGCAAATCCGGGGGGTCCTCATGGCCCTTTGTGGCCAGAAGGGTCCTTTCCGGGAGGGGGGGAGGTCGGGAGAGAATTAAAAGGCTCCGCTTTGCAACCTGCAGCCTCTCTCACATTCCTCCCCTCCCAGCAGCAGGGCCTGGAGCCTACATACGGACTCTTCCCACCACGGGAACACTGGCTAAGACCACTTTTTGTTAAAGTGCATGTGTATTTTTGGAAATGTTCTAGAGCATAAGTATATAAAAGGCTGGGTCAGACAGTGCCTGGGGCTGTGGGTGGGGAGGAGACCCAGCACTCCAAAGAAAGCTGGAGCCGCAGCTTCAAAAAGGGTTTGATATTTTTTTTTCCCCTGATTTTGATCTTAAAAATGTCTGGAGCCCCAGACAGCCACCGGCAGCTTTGGCCAATGGGGGCTCCAACCCCCACGACCTCACTGCCTTACTGCAAAGGCTTCTAGTTAACAGAACTCTTTTGTGTGATGGAAAGCCAGTGAGCATGAGAGACAGAAAAACACTGGGGTTGACAGAGACAGCTGGTTGCTGTGGCAAGGCTTCAGAATTGTCAACGCAACAGCACAGTGGAGACAGCGAGAAATGCTAAGGCGCTCGTGTGATCCGGGAAGCGTGCTCCTTTTGCCGGCCCTGACACCTAAGGGATTCCAGTGTGATGCCTGAGCCTGCTTTCTTCCTTCTGCACCGAGAAAACAGACGATCCAGCTCTCGTCTCCTGATTTCTCAATCGCACCATCTTTGACCAGTGACAAGATGGCATTGATGAGTTCCCAGAGGAGTCTGGCTTCTCTAGGGTGACTTTGGTTTCTTTTTTTTTTTCCGTGTTGCATGCTTCCTCTTTTCTGAGTAGTTTTTCATGAGTGGAGACAACAGACGTCGACATCGTGGTTATCCAGCCACCATTCGATCACGCCGTTCATGTCTGAGTGAAGGCCCAATGACACGAGTAAGGCCACACGTGTGATGCCGTTGGGCACCCATGCCAAGGAGAGCACTCGACTCGGGGGCCTCAAAGAGCTGCGCAGCCAGCCGTGCTGCGGGATTTCTGGGATCTCTCCCTGGATCTCTCCTTCCTTCTGCCTCTCCCACTCCTCTATGCAAAATACTTCTGTTCTTCCCAGGTTCAAGTCCCAACACCAACATCAACTTCAACATCCACTGTAGGGATTGGCATCCAACTCCTGCAGCCCCAAGAAACAGCTGCCCTAAAGATCCTGATCTTGCTACTTCGTTCCTTCTCTCTCTAAACTGTCCACACACACACACACACACACACACACACACACACATGCACGTGCACGTGTGTTCACGCCAGCCCTCAATCATATCCACTCTTCTCTGGCATAAGGTTGACTAAATATCTAAGATATGCCCTGACCTTTCACCACCAGCTAAATGTCTTCAGATGTTGCCACTTTGATTATAATCCCTGCCATCTCTTCCTATTATCTCAAACGCCAACCCCATGAGACACATTAAATACATAATGCATTTTGACTTGCATCTGGGCTATGCTGTCTGGTGTGGGGAGGTTACAGCAGAAGCATATGCCTCCTTCTTAAAATTCAATTATTCAAATCCAATTTCTTCTCTTGCTCCCAGTCCTCACCAGCATGCAGTCTGGGACCTTCCATCAGATCACTCAGACTGCCAGAGCGGGAGCCAGGAGTTATTGGCTTCTGTCCAATTCCATTCAGCGGCCCTTCTTTGTTGTTGTTGTTGTTGTTGTTGTTACAATGCACTGTGCTGGGCACCGGGAGCCCAGCGGTGTAAGAGATAGAGTAGAGACTCTTAAGACGTTCCTATCCCAGCCTAGGTGGCTCAGCAGTTGAGCATCTTCCTTGGACTCAGGGCATGATCCCAGGGTCCTGGGATGGAGTCCAGCATAAGGACCCCCGCAGGGAGCCTACTTCTCCCTCTGCCTGTGTCTCTGCCTCTTTCTGTGTGTCTCTCATGAATAAATAAATAAAATCTTCAAAAAGAAAAAAAAAAAAAAAGAAGTTCCAATCCCAATAGATAGAGGGACTTACATGCATTTAACCCAATGGCACACGACAAGGGCAATTTTAGCATAAAATATAAAGCAATATAAAACTGCAAGAGAGAAAGCAATTAATTTATTTCTGCTGCAGGAGGAAGGGATCAGTCAGATAAGATCTCTTATCCGTAACATGGGTGATGACACCCTCTATGCTCACAGGAACTAGAGATTAGAGTCAACACAGGTAGTATTAGGGGGCCAAGCGTTATTCTGAACTCTAGGGCAAGGAAGGGGTTGGGGGGGGGTAAGGTAAGGACAGAAAAAGAAACCAGTGGCCACAAGTAGCTGCCCTCCTTTCTCAGAACCACTGCTCAGCCCATGCTTCACCTCCTTCTTGTGTGTCCATGTACATCTCCCCCTTCACCATCTGAAACCCCAATAATCCTTCCAAGCTCCAGTTCCTCCTTTTGCCAATTCCCCACCCCTTGCAGAACTAAGTGCTCTGCCCCCGTCTCTTTGCTTTTGTGTTTGCCATTTGCTCCCGTAGCATTTTGGGGCTCACTTCTCAAGGCACTCATCAGTGACTGCCTAATGTTGTAGCATGTGTGTGTCTTGAGAGCAGAAAGCCTGTCGTATTCATATTTGTGCCCTTGCAGCGAAGTCACAGGTGCTTAGCACATCACGGACACTAAATAGATGCTCTTTGTGTTAAAAAGTCGGTGGCAAACATAAACCCCAGTAGAAAATACTGGTAATGAGATACTGGGCAGAGTTTTGGGCAAATGATAATGAGGAGTATTTACCACTTTTCTGAGCTATAGAAATCATTATCCAACCGAGTGCTCAAAATCCTCTTGGATACCTTAAAGGGACCTCACGCTGAACTCATTAATATCTCCCTGAGCACACCAAATCTCCATTGTCCCTGTGTCCATGAAGGGTACCATGGTCCCTGGGCTTCTACGAGGCAGAAAGCTGGGGTAACTTGTAGTACCTCTCCCCCTCGTGCATCGTGTTACATTCCTTGGTTTTATTTCCCAAATGTCTCTTCATCTCTATGTGTAAAGCCACTACCCTGTTCCAAGGGGCCATTAGCTCTCTCCTGGAATACTGTGACAGCCTGCACTGGGCTCCTCCCTCTCCCTCAGCCCCCTCCAACCCACCAAGGGTCCAAGTGTCCTCATGCCACCCTCCTTCAATCATTTCCCATTGCTCCAAGGTCGAGACTGAAATGTCCCTAGATTTCAAGACTTTGCCTGGTCTTGTCCAGCAGCGAGCAAACTTTTCCTTTTTATAGAGGAGTAGCAGTAAATATTTGAGACTTTGTAGACCATGTGATATCTGTGGAAACGACTCAACTCTGCTGTTTTAACAAGTAAGCAGCCCAGAGACAATATGGAAAAGCAAAAACAAAAATAAAGCAAGCATACCTGTGTTCCAATAAAACTTTATTTACAAAACAAACAGTAGGTGGGATTTGGATTTGGCTGGCAGGCCATAGTTTGCTGACCCTTGGCCTTGTCCAAACTGGCCACTCCAGCTTCATCTCTCTCCACTCTCCCCTCCACTCTCCGCACTGACCTGATCTAAGACATCGCCGCACGCTCTCCTCCCACGGCACTTTGCTCCGGCTGGTCCTCCTCTGTCTGCAATGCTCCTGATCTCTTTCCCCTTCCTTCTTTACCAACTTTTACCCATTTTATTCCAATCTCAGCAAGATGTCACTTCTTCAGGGGGACTCTTCCTGACTTTCCAGCTAAGTCAAGTCCCCAGCTAAGTAGTTCAAAAAGGTCTTCCTTTTCCTTCATAGGCTCTTCACAGTTTGTAAATATGTATGTATTCATGTGATTATTTAACACCTGACCCCTCCACCTTGGCTGGAAGTTTCATGAAGGCAAGTCTCGTCTTGTTCACCATTAGCCCCAGTACGTTCCTAATACAGTGCCTGGCACATGGTTGGTTTTGTTGATAAAGGCATAAACTGGTGAATAAATGCCAAAGACGAATGCATGGATACAAACCATGATTGAAGAACTGACTGAGGTTGCCATATTAAGATGAGAATGATAAATTCTTACAAACTTTCTGAAGAGCAATGTGTCACAATATCTCAAATCCTTTAAAAAGTGTACACATATCATTTGACTCAGTAATCCCGCTTCTTGGAATTTACTTAAGGACATAACCATGGATGTATATAAATATTTATGTACAAAAATTTTCATCTTACTATGAGAATCAACTAATTATGAACACACTGAAAACTATATTAAACGTCTAAAAAATAAGAGGAGATATTAAACGTCTAAAAAATAATAGGAGATAAGTTGAATATACTTATCGATGGAAACTACTTCTGTGCAGCTGTTAGTAATAATCTTTTAAAATTCTATTTAATGACTTGAAAAGTGATCACAATATATGGTTTGGTCAGGGCTGGCTACATAATTTGCATAGCCTAGTAGAAAATGAAAATGTAGGGTTGATAAGCAGGATAAAAGTAACTTTCCTTTCTTCAATGGTCTCTCAATTGACTTGGCATGCCATTTCTTGCTATTTAGTATAGTTCTAAGTAAAGAAAAATTAAAATTTTAAATTATTACATGAATTTTACCATTCATCTTTCTATTGTACAGTGCAATGTTAAAATTCAAATAATAAAACCATTTAGCTCGACAGCAGAATTACCAAAATTATACAATACATATTTTAGTTCATACGCACATGTATTTCTTTCTTGCCAAAAGTGTGGAAACGCTGCACAAAATGAACCCAACTGTTTTTATTTCACTTCTTGCTACATGCACCATCCACCAACATTCTCTACTTTTAGCTAACTGATGAGTAAAGAAGAACTGAAATAAAAAAGAATGGGGGGGGGCACCTGGGTGGCTCAGTGGTTGAGTGGATGTCTGCCTTTGACTCAGGTCATGATCCTGGGGTCCTGGGGTCCAGGCCTGCATCAGGCTCCCTGCAGAGAGCCTGCTTCTCCCAGTGCCTGCGTCTCTGCCTCACTCTCTCTGTGTCTCTCATGGATAAATAAGTAAATAAAATCTTAAAAAAAAAAAAAAAAGAACGAGGGGTTGCCCTATTTTTGCTCTTTTCTTCAATGTCATCATTTTTGGCACAAGTAACTGGCTAATGGAGGGAAGGAGCATGAGTGGGGAAGGATACACAAGGTCTCTTGGCCATTCGTGTTTCTTAGAACACCATTGTCTTCTTCCCTCATGAGAAGCAAGCTCTGGTTCAGAATGAAGCACAACCTCTCACACCCGTCAGCATTCTTATTTGCTCAGTTGGAATTAACACTCCTACCTAGTACTTGCTTTCTTTTCTTTTCTTTTTTCTTTTTTTTTTTTTTTTTTAGTACTTGCTTTCAGTATCAAGAAAGACCCGTGATGCATCATGGATCTGTGACAACCCTGTGCTCATTCATGGAACACCGTGACCGCTACATGCCATCGAGGAGCAAGAATGGAAAGTCGCCCATACTTCACGGATCTCCTGTGCTCCGAGTATGTCCCAGGGGACCTCACTTACAAAACACAGGTTCAAAGCTAAAATTGTTAAGAATTTCATGACGGCAACAGCAGAACATGAAACCGATGATGGGCTACACGCTCATGAAGTCAGCCCTGCACTGAGTGGCATTTGATTTCACTTTTGCTTTGAAAACCACACACACACACACGTGTACACACACACACACACACACATTCAGGTGTGCTCACACACATACACTCACATGAATGCATGGACATTTTTCAAGGATTGAAAAGACGTACGCCAAAGTAGCAATATTAGCTACCTGTAGGTTTGATGAATGATTTCTATTTTTTTATGCTTGGTGTTCTGCTGTTTTCTACAGAAAACATGTCATATATTCGTAATAATAAAAAAAAACTGTATGTTTATGAGATTGCTGTTTAGGAAGTCAACCCTTTATGCAGCCACAGTGAGAAGAATGTCAGATGGGCGAACAGGCCCTCCTCAATGCACATTCTCAAGGCAGCAGCCAATTTCATTTCACCACTTGGAAGCATTCTTTTTCCCATTCCCACCAGGAGGGGGAGAGGGTGCCAGATGGCAGAAAGTCTTTGTAGTCCCTTTAAGATAGCTTCATCTATTGTTGGTACAGTTTAAGCACTCAAAATTGTGTCACCTTCTAGTCTTTGCCAATAATGTCATCATTTGATATGGAAACGATGCATACTATTAAAATGGTAATTTGATTTTTAAATATGCTTCGGCAGCCAGCTTGCTCCGACTGAAGTATTTATCTCGCTTTTCCAAACCCTTTCTTCTCGAGCCATAGTATGAGAGCAGCAAGAATTAAGTTCAAGTGGGTGCTATATCTTTTCTATCCTTCTTCCCCCCCACCCCTCGATGGATGGGATGGGTTTGGCCAGTATCCCTAGCCTAGAGGATGTCGGAAAGTGAACTCTGGTTGCTCAAATTTCACTACCTGGAATACCGTCTTACTCATAATTTCTATCAAACACACCTCACACCGCCTGGAATAGAGTAGGTGCTCAGGAAATATCCGTTGAACGAATAAATTGTCATGTCACTGCATTGAATGAAGGGAGTGATTTACTTAGTATTTTTCATTAAAAGCTATCCCTTAGTCCCAGCTGGCAGAACTGACTCTAAGTAGGGAGGAAATAGAAAGCAGTGGTAGGGTTTTTAACAACAAGGCCAAATGCTTAGTTCAAAAATTTTCTAAAAAGATGCCTAGAATTACAAAGAGATTCATTCCTTTGGGTTAAGTCATCTATTTTTCGAAGTAAACAAGCAGCACTTTAATTTTTTTCCCAGATTTATTGAGATATAATTGACATATAATTTTGTGGGTGTTTAAGATAAAAGAGGCAATTTGCTGATTTGATACAGTTGTATACTGCAAAATGATTACCACTGTAATGTTGGCTAACACCTCCATCCCATCACATAATTACCATTTATTTTGCGTGTGTGTGGTGAGAACATTTAAGATCTACCTTCTTGGCAGCTTTTAAGTATATAATACAGTACTATTAATATAGTCACCATGCTGTACATTGGATCCCCAGAATTTATTTGTCTTATGACTTTAAGTCGTACCCTTTAACCACATCTCCCTATTTCCCCCATCCCTAGCCCCTAGCAATCACCAATTTTACTGTTTCTATGAGTTCCACTTTGTTAGACTCCACATATACATGAAATCACACAATGATTTTCTTTCTTTGACTTATTTAACATAGCATAATGCCCTCAAGGTTTATCCATGATGTCACAAAAGGCAGGATTTCCTTCTTCTATATGACTGAATGATATTCCATTGTCTCTATATATCACATCTTTACCCATTCACCCATTGATGGACACCTAGGTTGTTTCCATATCTTGGCTACTTTAGATAACAATGACTGAATATGGGGATGCATATCTTTCCAAATTAGCTTTTTCCTTTTTTCAGATAAAGACCTAGGTGTGGAATTGTTGGATCACATGGTAGCTCTAGTTTTAATTTTTTTTGAGGAAACTCTGTGCTGTTTTCCAAGGTGGTTATACCAGTTTACATACCCACCAATAGGGCACAAGCATTCCCTTTTCTCCACATTTGAGTCCAGTAATTTGGATTCAATAATTTCTGAAGCCTCCACAAGAGAGGATAACATATTAACCTTGTATTCTTCAGTATAATTTAGCCTATCAGTTAACCGGCATTCACCTAGGAAAGTAGAGAACTGGTGTTTGGATGGGAAGAAGGGACCGGGCATCCAATATGGTGCCACAAAGGAGTGTCCAGGATAGCAGGAATGTAGCATAAGTGCACTGGGGCTAGGAAAGAGAACAGGGTAGAGGGTGCCCAGGTGGCTGAGTTGGTCAAGTGTCTGACTCTTGGTTTCAGCTCAAGTCATGATCTCCTAGGTCGTGGAATCAAACCTCATGTGAGCTCTGTGCTCAGTGGGCAGTCTGCTGGAGATTCTCTCTCTCCCTCTCTCTTTGCCCCTCTCCCTGCTTGTGCTCTCTCTGTCTCTCAAATAAATAAATAAGTCTTTAAAAAAAAAAAAAAAAAGAGAGGCACCTGGGTGGCAGAAATTGGTTAAACGTCTGACTCTTGGTTTCAGCTCAGGTCATGATCTCAGGGTCCTAGGGTTGAGCCCCGAGTCTGGTTCCCTACTCTGCAGGGAGTCTGGTTGTCTCCTTCTGCCCCTCCCCCTCCCCGACTGGTGCTCTTTCTCTTTCTCTCTCTCTCTAAAATAAACAAATAAATCTTAAAAGAGAGAGAGAGAGAGAGAAATGGGGAAGTGAATAGGGACCCCACAAGAGAAGAAAAAGGAAAGAAAAGGAGATTGAACAAATTTAAATAAGTTTCACCTATTTCAAATTTTCCTTTGGATGCACTCTCCTTTCATTCTTTTTTTTTTTTTTTAACATCACTTAAAAAAAAAAAAAAAAGATTTCATTTTTAAAGGAGACTCAAACACCCAACATGAGACTCAAACTTACAACCCTGAAATCAAAAGTATTATACTCTATGAACTGAGTCAGCCAGGTGCTCCCTCTTCTTTCTATTAACTGTTTTTCAGTGATGCCCTGGCACTGTAAGGTCACTCACCTAGATCCTAGCCTCTTAAGTGAATGTGTCCCCATTGACTCTATGCTTAGTGTCTGGCAGGGTTGGGGGACGGGGTTGGGATGGTTAAAGAAATCAAACCTTTGCAAAGATTTAACCCCACCATTAAAATGGAGTCTTGGTAACTGAACCAGGCATCCGAAAAGAGAATTAAGTTCCAGGTCTGACTCCAGTGATTTCTAGAATGAAACAAGAAGGAGAATGGGACAAAATGGAACAGAACCAAATGAAATGGATTGGACTTGGAAGGAATGTTGAATTTCTATCGGGGGAATATATAACTTCAGCCATGTAAGAATTAAGTATCCCTAAGAATAAATCTTAGAGAAGAATCAAACACTTAAAATAAAAAGATGAATAAGCTGTCTGCAACATTTAGGTTCAGGAAAATCAAAGTTATTAATAGGTGCTGGCCATGTAGAGATTAAATAACGTTCCTCTCATTCATTTTGTGTTTGTTTAATGCAGAAATTGGCTGGGCAGCATTACTAAGACTTCATGATAAAGAGATGTTTGAATTCCAAGAAACAAGTCACCCGACCTCTTCAAGTCCATGTCCCTGCCAAGCCTAGTTCAGCATCCAGAGTCATTAGAGATGGAAAAAGAAAATGAGAAGAATAAAAACAAGATATAATTTTCTCCCCTGTTGAATCATGAAAAGGTTGCTTTACCCTTCCCACACTGTGAGCCTTCAGGGAGGAGTTAGAAATTTCCAACCTGCTTACCCAAATCATTATCAGAGTAGATTAGAGCTAGGCACCTTGCATGCAAATAGACCGACTTGACAAAAAAATAAATTGGAATTTAGATAACAACAAATAAACTGAATGGGCGGCTAATTTCTTGCCTTGCCCTTGCACCAATGGAGCCGAACCTCAGACAGGATTATTGAGCTGCTCGGTGCCACTCTGTCCTGCAGGACTCGCCTCTCTCACCTCTCCTCCACACACAAATGCACTTGCCGCAGCACACGTGCACTATCTACTTCAAGCTAATGGTTATCATCAACCCACAGATGTCACATCATCAAATGGCTCTGTCCACGTCTCCAGGCTCCAGCCGGGCACCACAGGTTCCCAGTCAGAACAAGCCATCTTCTCACCAGTGCACCCCTCAGGAAACACCCCTGGGCATTTACTTTCTGGGTGCATTACTCCAGCCAAGTCCCCCAACCCCTTACATCTCCCCACCTCTCACCAACTCCTTGTCTGTATCTCCGAAGGCCACTTGTAGCAAAATTTTCAAGTCAGGGAAGTTCACCTGTAAGTTGTTCCACTTATCACACCTGCCACTTCCCTATTCCTGTCGGTCCTTTCAGTGCCCTCAACCCTTTTTCCAATCAAAACCTGCTTCTAGAAAGGACTTGCTTATCACTTATTCTTTGGCATGATTATATTTTTATCTAGGATATCTGGGCTTTAAGCTCAATGAGAAGTCTTCCCTTGGTACTCCAGTAAGGACCTTTCGAGTGTTTGTGAGCAGTCGGGGAGGAGAGGTTCTCTGCAATTCTGCAATTACACCTCCCAGAGTAGTGTTTCTCAGAGCATGGTTTGTGTCACCTAGCACACTGACTAAGTACGGAGTCTGCTGGACTGCTTCTTCCCCCAAAAACTACCAAATAAGACCTGTCGGAGAGTCCAGAAATCTGACCTTAAACAAAGTGCCCTGATGGTTGTAAAGCCCAACAGTGTGTATGAACTTCTGATCCTAGGACAACCGACATGAAGTGCTATGCTTGCCCAGCAATTAGCCTCCTTGGTGATCATCTAGGCCTCCCTCCATTTCCCAGATCTGGAATCAGCTCAGAGCCACAGTGTGGTTTACCGAAGATCGCGCTAAAGGGGTAGCAGAAGAGAGAATATTGTAAAACCCGCTTCCTGACTCGCAACTAGGATGTGGCCCCATAACTTCAGAATGTGTTTAGGAAAGAATGACATAAGCCAGAAGCCCTCTCATCTAAAATGACTATTGAAACTGCCTAAAAAAACAGAACATCTTCCAGACGTTCTTCAAATTATAGATCAGCACAGGTCCAAGTGCTCAGTAAAAGATTTCTTAACCCTGACGTGGAGACTTCAGGAAGACACTGACTTCCCACTCAGTGCTGAGAGGTTCAGGAGACCCCCCTCTTCCGGTCCTATACCTGTGGTTAAGTACATCACATCAGACCGAAATCTCTGAGCCTCCTGATTTCATAAATTCCTATACCTTCAATTGCATAAGCATATTTGGTCAGGACAGTGAAGAAGAGCTTCCAGAATATAATCAATACTGGGAAAGGAGGCAACATAAGCTGCCTCAGGGAAGTAGAGATTATAGACCTTGATGGCTCTGGACTGAGCCTTTCCAAGCTGGAAGAAGCCAGGAAGAACTAGAGAAATAGAGGAAGATTTTGGGAACAAAGATCATGGCAGTAATGACTTGACCAAGGTCATGGTCATGATGACTTGTGACAAGAATGAACTACTTTAAATACCAGGATTCTAGTCTTTCCTGATAAGAAGGGTTCACTCATAAACAGCTGGTCCAAGGGAGCCTGGGTGCCTCAGTCGGTTAGGCCTCCAACTCTTGATTTAGGCTCAGGTCATGATCCTGGGGTCCTGGGATCCCCATGATGAGCCCTGCATTAGGCTCCCTCCAAGTTCAGCAGAGGGAGTCTGCTTGAGGATTCTCTGCCTCTCTTCTACGCTTCCTCCCCACACCCTGCCGCTTGTGCTCACTCTATCAAATAAATAAATTAATATTTTTAAAAACAAAAACACCAGGTCCAATGCCCTTTCTGAGGTCAGAATCTCCTGCCTCAACTTTTCCAACACCCCACACAGGAATTTCCAGTGACTACATGACTACTCAAGGAGGTACGTCTTATGTTTGGATCTGCCCACTTTTGAGGTTTCCGTAGAACCGAAAGCAGACTTGATCCACCCAAGGAAAAGAGAAAACTAGAACAAAAGAACAGCAATCGAATTGATATAAAGCCTACAGGAAAAGAGTTAAGAAAAGGAAAGACCCTTTGCTTACTAATGGGAGATCAGATCATAGAGCAGGTTTGCAAGTTGGGTCTTGTTTTCTGTCACATGTGGAGAGTGTTTTCCACCCCAAAAGATTTTACTCCTTGCTAATCCTAACCATTCCCCAGAGGGCAATTTCCGTTGACTAAAGAAGTTTCCTCAGGTGTAATGAACTGTAAAAGAGATGAATAGACTCTTCCTCACTTATAAAACCATCACAGACAGAAAGCAATTGAAGCATCTTGCTTTTCGTGTTTCCTTTAACCCAGAGAAAGTGGAGCAGATGGTCTCCAATGTCTACTAGGCTTGGAGGTCCAATTCAGGAGTAGTGGGCTTCACGGTAGCAGTAAGCATTGAGACAGACAGAGAGGATGACCACCTCACCACTGTGCTTCCTGCATGTGAGAGATTCTCACAAAGCTCAGTAACTCTTGAAAAAGGCCTCCGAATCATTAAACCACCTCTCACTGCAAGGATAAGTGTTCTGTGAGATAGTATTAACTTTCCTGGTCTGCCATGGCCCATTTGTGAATGAGTTAGAAACTCCAAGTAGGACTCAGTGACCTCTGGAAGTTGTCGATTGGAGTGTGGATTCCACAGATATTTCTTCAAACGTGAAAAAGGGCTTATTTCTTTTTAAAGATTTGAGCCAATCTCCCACGGCTGGCCTCAGAGCATGCACGAGGCTCTGGACCTTTCATCTGGGCCAGGCTGGTGCCGGCAAGAAGAACATTCATCTTTTGTAGACAGATTATAAGAATACATTATCTCTCATGGCCCTAACATATCTATATGGGAATAGGTACACAAAACACTTGATTTAGAAAGGATTAGGGTATTTATAGCCGGTCTTTCTGAGCCTGGGAAACAGAACACTACCCTCTGAACAAATGGAAACTAAAAAATCATTATTAGGATAACAATGTATTCAGAGACAGATTCTCCTCTCCATGTTTAAATTATTTCATAAAATAAAAACAACTCCCACCCCTACACCATTGCCCCATATTGGTTCTAACAGACAATTAGTTGTGTTTCCCCCAACACCAAACATCTAGAAGAAGGGTGAAAAATTCAGTCAAACATCTGCATGCCAGTCTACAATGTTGCCAAAAATCTGGATATTTAGAATGATTTGGATAGCCAGCTGTATTTTTCCTTTCTTCTTCCTCTAAACTCCCTGAAATGACACCAGTGAAAGTATATTAAAACTATCTGTATGCACCCTAAAAATCTAAAGCGGAGTCATTACCGAGGCCTCCTTGCTCTAAAAACATGATATGAATCCTTTTAGAAGCATTTTGAGTAAGAACTACCTTCTTGACTATAAATCAATAATACCATATATTTCTCCGCCACCACCGCTCCCACTCGGAATGTTACAGAAGAAGCTCAGGAAAACAAGAGAGAATAACAATAAATGATATTACAATGTTGCTTTGAAATGAGAATTGGTAGTATGGGGCAGGGGGGAAGCAGATGGGAAAGAAATGTATCCGGAGAGGATGATTTTTGTTTAAATAAGTTCATAATATGTGAAATGCACAATGGAAGCTGACAGGGGAGGTGGAGGATCATTGTTTGAATAGCATCAATATAAACACAGATGCAAAAGAAATTGGCTTGGGAGATGGAAAAGCCTAGTCTGAATAATGTTGTATACCAATAAAAACCATAAAAACAGGGGAGGGGGGAATATAGAGAGTAGGTGATTATTTCCGTGATGCTTGAAGATGTACATTTCCACAGATATCAAGGGGAAAGGAAAATATGCCTTAGCTATCCCGTAGTTGGCTATTTTCACTACAGTTCATAATTCTTTCAGGTTTCCCCAAATCATGACTTGTCTGTCTACTTGACTGTATGCTAAGCAGACCTTTGCCTTACGACGCAAGAGGCTGTATATGGGTCAGTCCTGGGAAATATAAAATACAGAGACGTGAAATGTGCACTGGCTCAACCCAACTCCCAGCCCTTGCTGACATTCGCGCTACCTAATGAGAATCACAAAAGGTTTAGGGCCGGCAGAGGGCCCAGGAGCTGTCCTTGCTCACCCTCACCTGACCATCCCCTCCTGTGGTGCCTCGGGGAGCCTCTCCCTTCCCGGGGCCTCTGTTCCTTCACTACTTGCCAGGCTACCTTATCCTGGGCTGGGAGAAAAATATTTGTCGATTATAAGGCAATATTTATCAAGTATATCAGTAGAAAGAGCAACTACTCCCCACTGGCCCTTCTGAGGATTGCACTAGCCTGTCTGAAAAGCTTTTGATTATAACCGTTACGAGTGGCCATGGATTGTCGTAATAAGAGCCAGTTTATACTGAGCACAATGTGTCTGGTGGGCATTGCATAAAGTGCATCCCCCACGTCATCCCATCTGGTTCTCACAATGACCCATGAAGCAGGCTGTTTACCTCCATTTCACAGGTAGGGAAAATGAGGCTAAGAGACACTTAATAAGCAGGACGAAGTGACATAGCTATTAAGGAGAGCCAGATGCAGGTTTCCCGAAGTTCATAGCTGGCTGCCTTAACTCAATAGTGATGATTGATCTTACAAGCATGACATTATTTGAGGGATGTGAGCAAAGTTCGCCCTGACCCCAGTCTCCGTTTCAGAGGTGCCTGAAATGTCATCATTAATAATTCAACACTTTGTATTAAGCACCGCTCTTTTCTTGCAGGACTCATTTTGCAATATCTTTATTAAAAAAAAAGTGCATCCATCTATTTTCCTCTATGACAATTAAGACCCAGAAAAGCCCAGGAGATGGAGAGAGCAAAAGATGCATAAAAATGGAGGAGGAGGGAAGAGCAGGCCCCCAAAACAACCACTAGCTACTTCACCAGGTTTTCATGGGTACGTCTCGAGACGAGGAAGGAAAATGGTAAGACAGATATTTCCATTCGACATAAAGCCCTCCTACATAGAAGACATGGGTATGGCCAACCTCAAAAAGCCAAGGAGTGTCCTTCCTTGGAGACTTTCGAGACAAGACCTCTCTTGGTTGAGTTGAAGGCCATGTTGCCAGGAGACTGAAGATGGACAAGATGACCTTCAGATGGGGCTGCCCACGCTGGTCTCCACTGCGCTGGTGCTGAGCTGATTGGCAGTCCCTTCAGAGGTTTGTGAGATAGATCCATCCTGTTTCATCTTATTTCTGTTATTATGGACAGAAGCAGCAGCTCCTCTCCGTGAGAAGGGCCGGTGTGAAAAACCAATTCCCTTGTGATAAGAGCGGGGAGAAAGAATAAGCAGGAAAGAAGGGGGAAAGCTCTTCGTTGTTGATAACTGAAAGGGGCAGATGTTTCATAAAAAATGACAAGCAATAGTCTTTTCAATAAGGTGATAATGCTTCTGGTTGATCTGATGTGTGGCTGTTCAGGCAGTGTTGTCTGAAGAGAGGCAACCGCGTTAAGAGGCTCACGACGTGCTCGGGTGAGGGAGTTTGCTTCTTCCAAATCAAAATATTATTTTCTTTCACCGATTGCAATTTGTAGCTCATTGAACAATGTTGGAATTTTATTTTAAATCTTTTTTTTTTTTTGGTTCTTTGAAAATTCTTAGAATGTGCAACTCTCAGCCCCAAGCCCCCAAGCATAGAGCCTTATTTATTTATTTTTTATAAGTGAAGCCAGAGACTTGGGATAAAAAGCAAATCAGAGGAACATTTTTTCTCTATGGGAAACTTGACTGAGACTGAAAATCCCTTTGAGGGATCCACACATGAATCCCTCTGACTAACCGTGTAACTGGGTGAACCCCAATCTCATGGAACCCTCAGAAACTTCACAATGCTTCCTTGACTCTATGTCATGGGTTCAAGCTGGTCCTCTTGGGCATGAACACCGGTGACTCCCTACACTCCAATGTTCCCCATCTTGGCTCTGACAAGACAGAGATGTAGCAGAGTAACACTTTGAGATGTTACTGGCATATTATTTTCTCTATTCCCTTGTGAGTGAGCACTCCCCATCCTGCTATTGACAGGGGGCCACCTTTACCTCCAGAGCCAGGAAACAAAGATGCCATATTGTCAACCTCCAAGATAAAAAAATCCCAAGATTTCTAGTGTAAGATGGAAAGTGTAAGAAATGGAGTGCTCACAAGTAGAACTGCTCACTCCACTGCACATATAGGAGGTGGGAGAAGAACTGAAGAGCCTCTCAAAAGCAGAGCTGGGGTCCATCTTTGTATCATGCCCACCACACCTAGATAATTTGGAAGAGGGGAGTAGGACAAGATCCAGATTTTCTGGGGTCAACGAGAGATCAATCTTTTACTGGTCCCATCTGGAGTTACAGTCTTCAACATCCCCTCAGTGATCCTTATCCCTTTGAGTGTGGGTAAAATAAGGAAGACCAGCTGTAGGGGCAAAAGTAAGATTGAGTGGGGATCCCTGACTGCCACATAGTGTTTCCATCGTCAAAAAAATGACACACAACTAAGTGATCCCCAAGCTCACGAGAAAGGCTAGGAAGGACTGAAGAAGGGTGGATGGATACCCAGGAACAAGGATGTGAAGAGGAACCTTCATGAACCTGGGTAGCTGGAGGCTACAGTAAACCCAAAAATCCTTCAGTGAATAAGATTAGTGTAGACTGAACACCTTGCAGTGGGACCTGTATGAAAGGGGCTTCCTCGAGGACCCCACATTCTCATCCTATATCTAAGGATGACAGCCGGGACCCAAACAGGTGAAACCTGGAAAATTGTCAGCCCCTGTCCAGATGACATCACGGTGGCATGCCTTGTAAAACCCCCTCCTCCCAGTTAAAAATCGGTGCCAAGGACTAGGGAGAGGGAAGAAGCTGAAAGGGAGAGTTTTGCTTTGCTTTTCAAACCTAGAATGTGGGAGAATTATAACCCTATTTGCCAGAGAAGATACTACGTAGGACTGAGCTTACTTGAAAGGGACCAGATTAGGGGCTCCTGGGTGGCTCAGTCGGTGAAGCGCCTGCCTTCGCCTCAGGTCCTGGGATCGAGGCCTGCATCGGGCTCCCTGCTCAGTGGGGAGCCTGCTTCTCCCTCTCCCCACTTGTGCTCTCTTGTCTCTCTCTCTCAAATAATAAATAAATAAATAAATAAATAAATAAATAAATAAATAAATAATAAAATCTTTAAAAAAAGAGTGACTACATTAGGTTTGTGAACCAGGTGGAATAAGGATTCCGATTTAGGGAATTGAATTGTCTTTCAGGAAAGGGAAGAAATGTATTTTTGTTCACCTGAGCCTGTGTCCGTGAAAATTCCTATCTAAGAAATAGTCTCTATTCCACGGAGATACTCACATTACATATTGTTAAGAAACAATGTCAATCAGGATGTGCCAACAGAATCACACGAGCTGTTGTCATTAGGGCTTACGCGCCGCCCTTCCTGGAGCATTAAGGGATTCTGAGTTGCTCAAAAATCTCTTGTACTCTGAGCAACGATTGCCATAGGAGATGAAGTTTTAGCCTCGGCCTGGCTTGCTGCAAGGCACCATCTCATTAGGACTCTTTCCCCAATTAATTATGCAAATGGATTATTGATTATTAATTAGGACATTTAGTGATGTTATTAAGAACTTGGAAGATAAATCTTTTTGACTTGTATTTAACTAGTAGATTATATAAGCAATAAAGAATACGTGGGCAATAGCTGTATAATTACATTTTATGAATAGCAGAAACCTGTAAGGGATGTGGAGAGATTTAATTGACGTTTAACAAGATAACTACAGCGAATTAATTAGGAATTATCTGCTAAAATATGAATTAACTTCTAATAATATTTTAACCAGCTACTCTATGATGCTGGTATCTTCTTATTGTTGCTAAAATACCTAAATAAAATATCCTGCTAGTTAAGATGATAGCGCTAATTTGTCTTCCAAATAATCAATCAAGTTTTATTGAGATTTATTGTGTATCCAGGACATAGTGGAGAATGAAAGGGAATAGGCGAGTAGTTCCCGCTGTCACGAAATTCACAGCAGAGCTGGAAGGAAAGGACTCGGCACAAGGGACTGGTAGGAGGAAGAACATTAAGTGGGATGGGATTTCAAGGCTGACCCACTGCGCCTCTTTAAACCTCAGTTTTCTCACCCCTAAAATGGGAATGAGACTACGGAGCTCCAAGTTTGTTGTGCAAATGCCTCTCAGGGGCTGGTGCTTGAGAATCTCTGGAGGGACCACAGCTCCCATCGTAATCTTACTGCGTGATTCTGACAAGAAAATGCCACCAGTGGAAGCAATTCACGCACGTGCATAAGGACGTGCCCTCCAGTTGTTCAGTAAACAGCGTTTGTAAACCTCAACCCTGGAACAATCTAGCGCCTGTGCAAAGGGCAGCAGTCAAATAAACAGTGATGGATTCATACTACAGAAAAGTAGCCACCATTAACCAGAGTGAGGCTCATCCAGGTGGGCTCACAGGGATAGATCTCCAGGAATTTTACAAAATATAAATAAATGTAAGATGCCATTTATGTGAAAAATGGCCACATGCAGCGAAAATGCCATGTATTCTCTACGGGCACATATATGTGTATAAAAACATCGAAAAACATCTGGAAATACACACCTCAACCACTGCACCATGCTGCCTCTGGACAAGGGAGAGTCGTCTAAGGGGGCCTAAGTGTTGTCTATGAAATTTTGTCTTTAAAGGCTATGGAGATGGTATCACTTGAGTAATTAAATTTTAAATTAGACAAAAATGGGATCAGAATGTAGATGAGGCATCCGAGGGGTTTGGTGGGCTACAGAGGGGGTGGGCAGCAGGCAGGATGCGGACGTGGAAGGCAGAAAACACTGGCCAGTCCCGCACCCGGGCTTCTGGAATGCTCCTCACACACATCACAGGGAAGCCCTGGAGGATGGGCAGAGGCTGGAAATGAAGGGGGAAAGGAGTGAGTAAGCACACAGGGGGCATCACCTGCAAGCCAGGCCGAGGGGTGTGTCCCTGAACAGGGGGAGACCCTGAGAAGCATGTGTAGGGTCTGGAGCAGGAGAGAGGTGAGGTTCAAGGGGCATTTGACCAGAACTATTTGAGCTGCACAGTGAGGAACAGGGAGCCCCCCAGGAAGCCATTGAAGGCACCCAGGTGTGCAGTGTTAAACACCCCAACAGCACAAACCAAAGATAAGGGCGAATCTGACAGACGTTTGGAAGCAGGCCATGGTAGCAACTTATGAAGCAGGGGAGGTGCACCGGAGGGGATTTCAGACTGTAGAGCCCATCAGCCCAGAGGTCCCCGGGAGTGGGGGGCACCCCAGACAGAAACCTGGTTTGGGGGTGTGTGGCGGCCAGCGGCCACTTAAATGGTTAAAACAAACGTGTTTGATTTTAAAATGTAGAAATCTAGATGATGGTTGGCCTGCTAGGTACTGCACGAAGGTGACAGTCTAGTTTCCTCCTGAGAGGTGTCAGCCAAAGCCACAAAATGCTACAAACTCCCCCATGACAGGCATGAAATGAGAGTGGAGGGTCAAGAATTAGGGGAAGAGAGGATTTGGGGAGGGCAGAAAGGAACCATCTCTGGCTCAGAAGTTCAACATTCACATTTGCAGCTCCTCAGTCAGATGGTAGTTACCAGGTTTGGGTAACTACCTCTAAAAGAATATTACACCCACGCCAAGAGACCCTTCTGTTCTTCAGGGGTCATCTTTTAAACTAAGGGAGGCCCCCAAAGCTGGCCTGTCCATCAAGAAGGCAAAGCTGTATACGGTCCATCCCAAGGACGTCCTTTCCTGGACATCTGCATTCCACTCTCCTTTCCTGTTCGAATACACTGAGCTGTGCCAGAGAAGTCACTACTGTTTCTGCGGCTAAGCTTCTCCTAGGAGGCTCTCTGTCGTCCCCCTAGGAAATATTTATTGACCGAATGACTGAATCTTTGCATTGGTCTGCTGTCCAGTTGCTCTTGCTGACTCAAAACAGAACTAACAGAAGACAGGCAGATACAGATATTGAAAAAAAAAATTCGAATTTAGAATGTAGCATTCTAGGTGATGTTTGCACATCGGCCCATATAGGTATGTATGTGCCTATATGGATGCATGTAGTGTCTCTTATATTTGTTACAAGGGGTTGGCTCACGTGGTTATGCCATCATGGGGGCCAAGTCCCAAGATCTTCAGTGGGCAAGCTCAAAACCCACAAGAGTGGGCTCAGTAGTCAATACTCGATAGTATAGAGTTAACCCTTAAGTGACGCAGGTTGGAACTGCACGGGTTCACGTACATATGGATTTTTTTCCAATAAATACAGTATCCTACTGTAAATGCATTTTCTCTTCCTGATAATTCTCTTAGTAACATTTTCTTTTCTATAGCTTACTTTGTTGTGAGAATATAGTCTATAACATACAAGATGCGTGTTGACTGTTAAAATTTGGGTTGACAAAATGTGTCTCCTGGTAAACAGTAGGCTATTAATAGTTAAGTTTTGGGGAATCAAAAGTCATACATGAGTTTTCGCCTGTGTAGGAGGCCAGTGTCCTCTGTGTTATTCAAGGGTCAACTGTAGTTCCAGTCTGAAGCCAGCAGGAGTTTCAGCTTGAGTTTGAAGAAACGGAAAAACCTATGTTGCAGCTCTAGAGTGGTCAGGCAGGAGGAGCTTTCTCCTACTTGCAAGAGATCAGCCTTTTTTTGTTCTTTTCAGGTCTTCCCATCTGAATGCTTCAGATGAGGCCCATCTGCACTGGGAAAAGCCGTCTGTTTTACTCAGTCCACCAATTCAAAGGTTAACCTTGCCCCAGAAACATCCTACCCAGAATAAGACTCAACCAAACGCCTGGACACCCTGTGGCCCAATCATATTGACACATACTAGCATCACATCCACAGTGTTCCCGACAAATGCTTTGATGAACAGGGGCTATGAATCTTCCTTCTGGTCTCATTCTTCTGAATTTCCCTTCTTGGAGAGGAAGGTGACCATGGGAAGATAGAGAGGGAACCATGCCATCTTCATTTGACATCCTGGCCCCAGAAGAGATCCAGCAGAGACTATCTTATCCTCCTTCGGGCCTGTGCCTGAAAAAGTCCTATACTGAATGGGTGCCTGGAGTAGATGGTCAAGACTTTTCTAACTCTCGGATTCTAAGTCCCTGGTCTTTCTGGACTCCTTTATTTTATGACAGTGAAGGATGAAGGGAGCTACAGACCTCAGTGAGGGTGAGACATAGTTTGGGCCATTCAACTTCTTCCCCGAATTAATAGGGTATTTCCTTTAGGGTCCAGGAGAGTGTAGTACATAAGATCACAGCCCATGTCCTCAGTCAGAGAGGAGGTCAAATGTCAGCTCTGCCAACCACCAAGTATGTGACCTGGGACAAACCAGTTCCTTATCTTTTGTAAGACTCAAGGGATTGCTGCAAAGATAAATCAGTAAGTTAATGTATAAACAGCACTTCTGGGCGTGCCTGCCACGTGGTCAGCATCCAGTAAGTGGTTATCCTTCGGGTTAGGACAGAAAGCAAACCCATTTCACCCACCTCTTTGCATCCATCCAGTCCTCCGGCCAGGAGGTCGTTTGTCGCCACCTCGTGGGCATTGGTCACACTACGTCACCCACCCAAAGGCAATAGACACCAGCGCGCACAAACTCAGCCTAAACGTGAAGAAAAAGTCAGGGAAAAGCTTAGGTGCCAGTGAAAGGACCACCTTCACCTCCTGAAGGTTGGCTTTTAGCCCCCTGCTGCTGGGCCGCAAGAACTGCCCCCACAAGAAAGCACTGGTGCAGGTGCACGGAGATGCATGGGGTTTTTTGATTACAAATTGGAAAGTTCATTTTGTTATTTTCTTAAGAGTCTATTTATAAGATTAGTAAAACATACAGAAAGGTGGGTCGAGAGATAAGCATGTGTTCTGATTAAATGGAGCTCAGGCCAGGGGAGTGTGGAAAGAAAAACTTGAGTGACTCTGATTGTCGGGAGCCCCACACAAGGGTTTTCAATAAAATCCAGGCTAAGCTGCCTTAGGCACCGTGTGTTGAACTCACCCCTGCTTCCTTTTCTTCCGTCTCCAAAATCCCACAGAGACATCTTTGGGGGGAGGGTGGGGAGGAGAAAAAAAAAAAAAAGATGGTTAGACAGTCTCTTTCCATTTCCCCAAGTGTCAAAGTAAAGTCCAACAGGAAGCAATTAACAGATGTCTGCCCAGCAGAGAGTGTGGGAGTTCCAGGCAGAAAGGAGAGCAAGCATCTCTTAGCATATCACAGGGTGGCCCCATTTACTCCCCATTACCCAGCTAAAAATAACCTCTCCGTTTTTTCAGCTTTCTGTCTTTATTAGCATCAGTCCCAACAAGTTAGCTCTTTCCCTCTTGAAAGCTTCCTTAAACAAGCGGCAGGAGAGCAAACTAAATTCAGACTCTGTCCGGGGGCAGATTTTCCCAGGGAAACTTCAGCCTCTCCTTGGAATTGGAGGTACAGGGGAGCTACTACCAAATATCCCCAGCCGTGGACTCCAGACCCCACCAGTTTCCACCATCCTGGAGCGAGGACTACAACCCGACTGTCCCTTAGGGGATGAGATTCTGTGTGGTTTTATGGCAAGATCTTATTTGTGACATTAAATGAGCAAATCATAAAGCATCTAAAATGATTCATTTCTCACTGGGGCTGTCAGCGAGCTGTCACCAGCTGACAGTTCTGTCATAAGTGTCATTTATAATGTCACAAGTCTATTTCCCATCAATGTCATTAAACAATTATACTTGGTTTAGAAGAAAGAAAGGGGGGAGGGCAGAAGGGCTCATGGAAAGCCATGTGTGATGCTTAAGCAATTATATACTTTGCCATTCTTGGGTGGTAATCCCTGCCAACAATTAAATCTTACTTGATTTGTTCATTTAGGCAAATTATCAATTATTTGGAGGCGTCAGCCCGGGTAATTTTTCCTCTCTGCTGGCAGCAGCCACCATGCCCCTCCAGGATGGATAGCAACAGGATGCAGACGCAGCTTTGATAATTAGGCCACTGAGCACCATGGCCCGCAGCTCTGCTCCCCCTCCCTGTGTCCTCACTGGTGTGTGTCCTTTGTCAGGGCTTGGCCTATGGGTGAGACCACCAATCCTGGGAGCTGTGTAAATAAAGATCACTCTTCCAATAAGTACGGGCTTTTTTCCCTCTCCTTGCAAAATTTTGGTAAATGTGACCAAAATTATGCTTTGCAGCTATGAGATTATGTAGCTATGCCCTCCTGTCCTCTCTTCCATTTATTTTCCACAGTACGTGGGCCACCGTGTTAAACTCCCACTCAGGTCCTCAGGCATCTACTGTGTGTCTGTGAGAGTGGGGTCTGCCTCAGTGACTACGTTCACTAGAATGGCCATACAGATGATCCTTTCTGATTACTGTGTGAAGCAGCAGAAACCCATGAGCAAGCCTATGGAGCAGGGAGGGGTGGTGAGGTTATGAGACCAGAGCGTGAAAGGATGAAAAGGAGAAAGACCGAAGGGCACCCTGAAATTCCATAAAGGGATTCCCTCCTGGAATGGGGTGTCTGGGGTCTGGCCTGGCAATGGCAAGTTCCTTTCGAGAGCAACCAGAGGGAACTTTCCAGAACGCTCGAGATGCGGAGGGGTGGCAGCTGCCCAAGCTGAGCCCAGCAATGCGCTCCTTCCTGCTCCCCCACACCAGCCTCAGCCCTCTCACCGGCTATAGAAAATGGTGAAAGAAACCACTTACTATGATGTTTTGGGGGTCAAACTCAATGCCACCCAGGAGGAATTGGAAAAGGCTTACAGGAAACTGGCCTTGAAGTACCACCCTGATAAGAATCCAAATGAAGGAGAGAAGTTTAAACAGATTTCTCAAGCTTATGAAGTGCTCTCTGATGCAAAGAAAAGGGAATTCTATGACAAAGGAGGAGAACAGGCAATTAAAGAAGGTGGAACTGGGGGTGGTTTTGGCTCCCCCATGGACATCTTTGATATGTTTTTTGGAGGACGAGGAAGGATGCAGAGAGAAAGGAGAGGTAAAAATGTTGTACATCAGCTCTCAGTAACCTTAGAAGATTTATTTAATGGTGCAACAAAAAAACTAGCTCTGCAAAAAAAATGTGATTTGAGATTAATGTGAAGGCGGAGGTGGTAAGAAAGGAGCAGTTGAATGTTGTCCCAATTGCCGAGGTACTAAAATGCAAATAAGAATTCATCAGATAGGACCTGGAATGGTTCAGCAAATTCAATCTGTGTGCATGGAGTGCCAGGGCCATGGGGAACGGATCAGTCCTAAAGAGAGATGTAAAAGCTGCAGCAGAAGGAAGATAGTTGGAGAGAAGAAGATTCTAGAAGCGCATATTGAGAAAGGCATGAAAGATGGCCAGAAAATAACATTCCATGGTGAGGGAGACCAAGAACCGGGACTGGAACCAGGAGCTATTATCACTGTTCTAGATCAGAAGGACCATGCTGTTTTGACTCGACGAGGCGAAGATCTCTTCATGTGTATGGATATACAGCTGCTTGAAGCCCTGTGTGGCTTTCAAAAGCCAATATCTACTCTTGACAACCGAACCATCGTCATCACCTCTCATCCACGTCAGATCGTCAAACATGGGGATATCAAGTGTGTGCTAAACGAAGGCATGCCAATTAATCATAGACCATGCGAGAAGAGTCACCTAATCATCGAATTTAAGGTAAACTTCCCTGAGAATGGCTTTCTCTCTCCTGATAAACTTTCTTTGCTGGAAAAACTCCTACCTGAGAGGAAGGAAGTAGAAGAGACTGATGAAATGGACCAGGTGGAACTGATGGACTTTGATCCCAATCAGGAAAGACGGCGCCATTACAATGGGGAAGCACATGAAGATGATGAACATCATCCTGGTGTTGGGGGGGGGGGGGGTTCAGTGTCAGACCTCGTAATGGGGCCAGAGAGTAACACTGCTGCTGGCATTTGATATGCAGTAGTGAATGAGCAAAGGACTATAATAATAGCTCCCTACTTGCTATTGTTTTTGTTTCAATATTCAACTATAGTAGTGTTTTAAAAGTTAAAAATAAATAAATAAATACGAGCAACCAGAAGTAGGCCAGAAAGGCCCTGAACGAGTTTGTACCAAATGTGGTCTGGGCAGTTGTCACAGAAGCCTAGAGTCCCCATATAGATCTGACCTATTTCTAGATTCTAGCACCTGGTGCATGACGGCTCTTGGTTCAAAGTTTTATGATTTTGGCTTTTTTAGAGCATCTGGGGTGGACATCTGTTTTGGTTTGCTTGTTGGCTTGTTTCCTGCCAGCACTTTCCTCTTAGGTAAAGAAGACCCCTATTTTCTCAGCAGGACCATTCCTTGCCCCCTCCTGGACTGTGTATGTTAGCTGGAGCTGACCAACAACTGATCGGTGAGAGCATCCTGTCTCCCAGGTCACAGTAATTATTCCAGACAGAAAAGATGAGCAAAATTGATCCAAGGAGAGCCTATCCTCAATCTCTGCTGGTATTGACAAGATGGAGCTTGAGTCTGGAAATGCTGGAGGGCTGCCACTATGAGGGGAAAATGTGCCTGACAATGAAGGCAGCTCAGAGAAGGGCAGAGAGACACACCAGGTGTGATGGGGCATCTGGTCCAGTGTGCCCGAAGCTAGTGTACCCTTGGACATTTTAACTGGATTGACCCATACACTTCCTTTTCACCGAAGCTTGGACACAGTAGATTTCTATTACCTGCAACCAAGAGAATCCTAATTGATCCAGTTTGTGGTTTCTCCAGTTTTTCCCTTTTGTGTTGACAACCAGTTTGCCCGTGAGCCTATTTCTATCTCCCGTTACTGACGTGAAGGTTTCCATTTTGTTCCTTGGTTGTAGCTTCACTGGGTTGGATAAACCGCCCAAATCCTCTTGGCATCTCCACCGATTGACCCAATGGCAGAAGAAGCTTCAACGTGCAGGACTGACGTCCAGTTGGCTGTCTGAAACCCCATCCTGGCATTTAGAAACTCTCTCATGGCTGGCTGGATCAAAGCCAGCTCTTTGAATGTAACTAAGTGTGGCTGAGACACATGTAAGGATCACTCGAATGTCCCTTTCCAATCTTAGCATAAGTAAATGAGGAGAGGAGGAAGGAGGAAAGGAAGTGGTGGAGCAGGGGGCATGGCCTCAGTTACCCCCTGAAGCATTGCTCAGCTTGAATTGCCTGTGCTCCTAAGTTCCCCGTCTTCTCAAACGTTCTCTCCCTGCTTAGCCCTGTGCATTGAACGTCAGCTTCCGACCCTGCACACTTCTCTCCTTCTCCTGCTATCTAGCCTCATGTCGCCCCCTTTGTTACCACTGCCACCGCCACACTGCCTCCGGCTCCAGAGAGTGCCCAGCCCTTAGCAGAGAATATTTATAAAATTGCCCATTGCTATTTAACAGAGGGAGGATTGCTACATGGGCAAATGGAAAGATACACACCCAGTGGTGGAGAGGGTTATTCATCACACCTGGCATGGCATTGGGACAGGGTCTATTGGCTGCCAAAGAGAAGTCTGGCAAAAAATGGAAAATTGAGTCCATCAGGGGCCAGCTTTGTCCACAACACCACTCCTGCCAATGATGTCCTGCTGAATTGACAGGCTTTCTGGATGAATCAATTGGTTCTTTTGTCATCTGGTTGACTCAGAAACAGTTCCCCTTGAGCTCTTTAGTCCAATCTTGCAAAAGATAAATACACACTGACCTGAAAGAACAGTAGCGTAGGATAAATGTGTGATGTCTCGTTGCGTTTTGCAAGCAGAATCAAATTTGGAAGGAGTCAGAGAAAGAAAGATGGGGGTGGAGAGAAAGAAGACGGAAAGGGAGGGGTAGAGAGAGAGTGAGAGAGGATGGCATCTGACCCAGCTCCACCTGGACCACCCAGCTGTGCTGTGCGGGAAGTCCAGGCTTGCCATGCTCCAGCATCTGTGGTTGGGGCCCAGGTGTTTCTGGAACACTGAAGTGATTCTGTGGTTGCTATCAAAACTAATGCCAAGAAAAGAAATATAAATTACATTTAAAAGAAATCTACCTTTTATCTTTTAACCTTAGGCCTTCCCCAGCCATGCAGAAAAATCAATCTTGGCTAATCCACTGACCAAGATAAAGAAAAAGGGAAAAGAACAGACGAGAACCTTGCATTAAACAGCTGCTTGATGCTTAAAGAGGTATCAGAGGGATGTTGATTGGAGAGCTCACCAGCAAGAGGGGGCCAGGCTCAAGAGGCTAAAAGTAGGAACTCTTATTGGTATTCCATGACTGGTCATTAGCCAGGAAGACAAAGGACACAGTTATATCACATTTTAGCTTACAGATTCTAAATCAGCAGCAAAGCATGGCTTTGCTGGGGCCCTGCTTTCTTAGTATCTCTTTGTTGAGAGCTAGAAAAAAAAAAAAAAGGAACAAGTCCTATCCTGGGTAGAGTATAGCCAACTATATGACCATTACATAAGCATTAGCTAGAGAAATCAAGACAGAGTTATTGCTAGCTGTGATGCAATAAAGAGTGTATCTGGTCTTTGTCCCCAGTTCTGGGCACAGAACTTGGAAAGCCCTTGGAATTTCTACAGCGGTAGGAGTATTTTTATTTACAAGGAGCGCTTTTGATATATCTGAGTTTATGCTAAGGAGGTGATTTCATGGCAGGCCCCTAGATACTTTTAGGAGAGACGCTGACCCCTACAGAAAGACAACGTATGTGATTACACAGTTGGAACCTAGAGGCTCACCCCCAAATGCCAGGGAGAGAAGAGGGACAGGAGGTTGAGTTCAACCACATGGTCATTGGTCCGACCAACATGCTTACTTAACGCAACTCCATGTAAAACTCTGGACACCAAACCCCAGGTGAGCTTCCCGGTTGAGAGCAGAAGCTCCGGCAGCAGGACCCTCCTAGACCTTACTCTGTGTATCTCTGCATCTGGTTGTTCATTTGCATCCTTTAGAATAACATGGTGACTAGAAGTGTAGCACTTTTCTGAGTCCTGGGAGTCACTCTGGAGAATTACCAAACCAGAGGAGGGTATGGGAAACTCTAGAATTGTAGTCAGCTAGACAGAAGTGTGGGCAATCTAGGAACTTAAGGCTGGCATCTGAACCTAGGGCAATCCTGTTGGGGACCTTCCCCTTTATTTAGCTCCTGGAGTCTGAGCCTAACTTCGGTATTTTAGTGTCATCATTGAGTTTAATCTTAGGACACTCAGTTACTATCAGAAAATTGGCATCAGGACACCCTCTTCGAGTATTCCCCAGTAAAGAAGCCACAGAAGGGTCCTTTCAGGATAAGATATATGGTCTCTGAGACTGTCATCACCTTACATTTTCATAGCAGTAGGAAACCTGGTGGAACATTCTCTTGGGCTCAAAGTTCACAGACTTTGGGGACTGGAAACCACAGGAGATGGAATCCATGCTGCCATCTGCAGCAGGATGGATCCCCAAACATCTCAGAAGCTTTGAAATTGTCTCTTGATGGGACACCTAATACCCTCCCCCACAAGCCTGTCCAATAGTCACCCCATGCCCTACTTTGCTTTTAGCCAGAACACGTATCAGATATATTTTATTTCTTTGTGTCTCCCAATAGAACATGAACTCTCTGAGGGCATGAGCTTTGTGTGTTCACTGGTATGCCTCCAGTGTCTAGAACAGTGGCTGACATACGGTAGGTGCTTAATTCATGAACAAGGGTCCCTGCTTAACAGAAGCCTATGCTAGTAGGATGCTTTTAGTGGCGTCATACAGGAAAGGCAAACCTACTTTGTCTACTCGGGTAATTATGGGTATGTTGTATGCTCGCTTGTCTCTCCTGTCCCCACTTTCTACCAGTTGAAATTCTGCTTTACCCCCAGGGCTCCAGTTCTGGTCTCACCTCTTCAGTAAAACTTTTCCTGACAACCCCAGCCCTTACTGATCTATCTTTTCTCTAGTCTCTGGAAAAGCTAAGAATGTATCCCACACAGTTACATGCTGCCCTATTGTCTTTTTGGACTCGTCTTCATACAACCAGAAGTAAGCTCCCTGAGGAACGGAACACAGTCTCACATATATGTGATCCGAATCACTCACAGAACTTAGGTCAGCACCTGACACATAGTAGGTATTCCAAAAACATTCGTTCATTAGACTTGTTGCAAGATCTTGAAACTTCTAAGTTCAATAGAGTCAGGCCTGAAGAATCCTATGGTCCCTATCTGTGCACCCACAGCACCCTATTTAAAAACCTTTCTTAAAAAAAAAACCAAAAAACCAAAAAAACAAAAAAAAAACTTTCTAATTACCAGTATGCGAATCTGACTGTCAAACCCTCAATGTCCAACCCTCAAAATCTGACCCTGGCTTTTCAGCTCCGTGTCTCCAGGACCGAACACAGTGCCCCAAACACAGTAGGAATCTAGTTTTGATTGTTATTAATCACACAAACTGAAGTAACAAAATGCATCTATCACATTTCCATGGCCTCGCTTTTCCTAGCACTTGTGAGGTCCTGAGGAGGTCCCCAGTAACTACCTCCCGACGCTTGTCTTCGCTTGCCTGGTTAGACAGAAGTAGAACATTCTCTTTTGCTGAATCTTTCTACCCATCACTCCACAAATGCCATGCTGAACTGGGGGTTTGCTGAGGTCTCAGGGAGAGAAGATGGGGGTTGCCCATCTTGGAACAATGGGGAAAGGCAAAATGTGAGTGCAGTGACCAATGGGGAAAACAACAAATCTTTCTTACATTTCTCCTTTTTCTTTTTCTAAAAGAACAGCATAACATGAGTTAGTTTAACCATTTTTAAGCGTACAGTTGGGTGGCATTAGGTACATTCACTTCGTTCTGCAGCCGTCACTACCATCCACCTCCAGAACTTTCTCATCTTCCCAAATGAGAATACTGTCCCCACTATTTCTCCCTTCTCGGCCCCTACAACCACCTTTCTACTTTCTCACTTCATGAATTTGACTAGTCCAGGGACCTCCGTTAAGTGGAATTATGCAATATTTGCCATTTTGGGACTGGCTTATATAATATCTTTGAGGTTCATCCACGTTGTAGCCTCTGTCAAATTTTTATTGTCATGTTTAAGGCTGAATAATATTCCATTCTATTGTGTATACCACATTTTATTTCCTCATTCATCCATCCATGGTCACTTGGGTTGCTTCCACCTTTTGGTTATTGTGAGTAATATCCTGTTCAAATGGGTGTACAAATGTCTGTTTGAATTCCCACTTTCAGTTCTTTCAGGTATGTGCCAAGAAGTGAAATTGCAGAACCAGATGGGGATTTGATGTTAGTTTTTTGAGGAACTATCATACTGTTTTCCACAGTGACCGCATCATTTTTCTTATCACCTCAAAATTTATTTATTTATTTATTTATTTATTTATTTATTTATTTATTTATTTATGTTTAAAATTTGAAATTGTTGATATACTGACATGGTACTTATTTATTTATTTGTTTATTTATTTATTTATGTTTAAAATTTGAAATTGTTGATATACTGACATGGTATTTATTTATTTATTTATGTTTAAAATTTGAAATTGTTGATATACTGACATGGTACAAAACACAACACCAATGACAAAGTATTTACTTTTTACTCCTGTCTCCATGACACTTACTTCCCCATCTACAGGCAGCCAATGTTACTACTTACACTGCTCTATCACAACACCCCCAAGTCACCCCTATAACCTGAGCAAGTTTAATACCCAGGCTGAAGCTGTTTTCCTAAAAGAAAGGTTTTAAAACTGTCTGCAGTCTGCTCAGAGAAGGAGTTAATGGATCACAAAACTCTGAAATGCACTGTACATAATGAATAACAAATACCCTTTTAAGATGAGTATTATTAAAGCATCAACATGGTATTATCCAAAACGTATGAAGTGTCTTCTCTCTTTCTCTCTCTCTCTCTCTCTTTTTTTTTTTTTTTTGGCCCTTACTAATACATTGAAAGCATTACCTAATGCCCACTCCAAAAGATTAGATCCCTTTGAAAGAAAAGAGTCAACATGCATAACACATCCCAGCACCATCCTGCATCCTTTCCATTTGGGTTCGCAGTCAGACAGTTCCCTGGTTTAAGAAAAAGAGCATTTGCAAAATGGCTCTTGGGGCTTAATTGGTATTTCTTTCTTTTTGCCTGCCAGTATAATCCAGGAGAGGAGACTGCAAAGCAATTTAAGAACATTAGCATTGTTCCTAAATACCCACATCCAAGGTTAGTGAATACAACTGGTAAAGCCCAAAGAGCACCTAGGGAGATTAAGGGAGGTTTTGAAGCAGAACGCATGATTCTAATGAACTTGGGCTCTGCCTCATGGAAGAAGAATCTATCTAAATACATTAGAGCCAACGGAGCAGACAGGAGGGAAGCAGCTACCTAAGTATAAGAGATGCTGTTCTCAGTAAATCGTGAAATGCTGCAAACAGATTCGGGTGGGTTTGAGGCCCCGAGCCGCTACAGGGTGCTAATTATGATTGCCATACTGTGGCTGAGTGGGCTATTCCCCCAGTAGGCTGTCAAGAACCACACCAGCTGTCCTGGTGAATGTCCTCCTGGTGTCCCTCACGGGGGTGGCCTCTGCTTGGTTTCCTCCTCCTCTCACTATGCAGATGAATTAATTTGTTTGGAGGTTGAAGAGGGCTTTTGGAAAGAAAAGAGTGTCTGATAGATTAGTAGAGATATGAGCGATTGTCCAGGTGTTTTTTTTTTTTCTTACTTCAATACTACTAGTAGTGGGGTGCCTGGGGCTCAGGTGGGTAGCATTACCTAAAAGAACAGCTGTAGAGAGCCAAATGACCACATCTCAACATTATGCACCCAAAATGCACAAGAAATAAACTTATAGATTTTAAACAAACCTCATTTTTGAGTCTGAGATTGCAAAGTACGTGCCTTATGAAACATTGATTTTCCTACTGAGGTTCTGGGTAAAGGGGAGAGCAAGGCATTTGACCCCTAGCTACCCAGAGGAGTCAAACGTTATGGGTTAAGGTCAAAGTCCTCCGCATAGCTGTCCTCACTTGAGACACCAGCCACAGGGTGGCTGAGGTCCCCAGGTCTCCCTCACTTCTGATCAACTGGCTACAAATTCAGGGGTTCCCGCTCTCCCCTAGGCTTCCATAATATGTTATAAGGACACACAGAAGTCAGGAAAACACTATTTTTAGTATTATAATTGCATTATGGCAACAAGCTACAGATCAGAAACAACTGAAGGGAAGACACGTACAGCAATGTCTGGAAGGGTCCTAAACACCAATCTTCCTTTATTTTCTCCTGTGGAGTCAGGATGCATCATCCTTCCTGACACATCAATGTGTCGCAGTGTGTGGAGTACACCACCAAGGAAGCTCACTCAGACTTCTTCTGTGTCCATAAATATTACTGGGACTTCATGATGTAGGGATGACTGATTAAATCATCGGTCATGTGACTCCATCTCTAGCCTCCCCTCCCCTCCCTGAAGGTCTGATATCAAAGTGGCTCAAAGCCCTAAACCTCTCACATCAGTGATTGGTCTTTCTGGCATGGCCAGCCACCATCCTGGATCTTCTTCTTCACGTAAACTACCTCGTAAACAAAACCGATCAGGTCCCACCTTGAATAGCATAGACACTCCTCTTACTTGGGAAACTCCAAGGTTTAGAGCCTACCTCCCAGGACGTGGGGACAAAGGCCAAACAAATTCTTTGTTATCCAGGGCTAAGGTGGATAGTGAGCAGGGAAGTGGGAGAGGAACAAGCCACAGTGGGAGACTATGAGCAAAACCTGAGTCCCAGTTAGATTTCATTATACCATCTTGAGCAAGCCACTTAATCATCATGGGCCTTAGATCACATGCTCTTCACTCATAACAATAATTATTGATACCATTTAATAAGCACTTACTATGCACCAGAAGCTGTGCCTATTCAAAATTCTTTTTGCCTATTTAATCTCATTTATTCTTCACAATGAACTTGCAAATTTTGTCATTTTATTATTCCATTTTTGTAAAGGGTGGAGTGGTGCCTGAGATCTCAGAAAGTTAAATAACTTGTTCAAATAAGTGGAGGAGGGCAGCACGGGGGACTCAGTGGTTTAGCACCGCCTTCGGCCCAGGGCGTGATCCTGGAGACCTGGGATCGAGTCCCACATCAGGCTCCCTGCATGGAGCCTGCTTCTCCCTCTGCCTGTGTCTCTGCCTCTCTCTCTCTCTGTATGTGTCTCTCATGAATAAATAAATAAAATCTTTATAAAAAAATAAAACAAAATAAGTAAGTGGAGGAGCTGGCCCGCCAACACAAGCAGGAGTCCCAGGCTCCCATTCTTAAATTTCTAATCTATACCATTCAACCCTTTCCTTGGCTCGCAGGCATATTGAGAAAATGCATGAGGCTGATATGAATTATTATAATCTGAAAGGAAGGAACCTTATAATTCAAGCTTATAAGATTACCATTATTATTATATCACTGATTATAACTATCGGCAGTATTATTTTATTTTTATACTTCACATGAATCTGTCTACTTATTACGAAAATGCTTTCTCCTTACCATATGAGTTTTATCACAAAGAATGCTTTTGGAAGGAAGGCGGGTCTTCCAATTACTTTAAACCAAATTCTCATGTAGTTTCCCAAACATTTGCTAAGTATAACACCTTCTATATGCCAATGTACTTGCAACATGGAAGGGACAAAAAGATGAATAAGACAGAGATGTAGGCTCTGCCTGTAAGGCAAGAGTGCCGAGAATGACACAACAGATAGACTATGTCAAGTGACCCGAAAGACACAGAATGCCCTCTGCTGGTTCAAAGGAAAGAGAGCACATAAGCTTCAAGGAATCAAGAAGAATTTCAAGGAATCAAGCTTCAAGGATTCAAGCAAGAAAGAGAGAGGAAGAAAGGAAGAAAATGGAATTTTGAGAGCCCTGGATGAGGAAGAAAATGGAGTCTCATAAGAAGGGAGTCGGTAGTGGGGTGCCTGGGGGCTCAGTCAGATAGCGTCTGCCTTTGGTTCAGGTCATGATCTCTGGGGGCCTGGGATTAATCCTCATGCCAGGCTCCATGCTCAGCAAAACAGTCTGCTTCTCCCTTTTCTCTGCTGCTTCCCACCACTCATTCATTCTCTCTCTTTCTTTCTCTCTCTCTGTCTCTCTCTTTCTCAAATAAATATATCATTTTTTAAAAATCTAAAAAAAAAAAAAAGTAGAAGAAGGAAGTCTGGTAGCAAAATCGGGCGGTTCAATTCAGAATGTTCTCAGGGATTAATGAGTACCTAGTTTAGTGGTAATATATTACTGTAGGATGAGAACAGAATGCAAAATAAAAATTCTGGCTTTATCACATGTTAGCTTTTGATGTTGGGCAAAGCTCAAGGTCCTCCAGCATGGCTTTATCCATTAAAAAATAAATAAAATGAAAGTAAATAATGCCCAGCTCTTAAGGCTTTTGTTAGGGTTAAAAAAAGAAGTATATTAAAAACATTCTGGAAACTAAACAACATTAAACAAATTTTACATTTTATAATTTTCTTTTTTTCTTGGTTTGTCTGGATTATGGGCCTTAGTAGTGCTGTGATATATGATAGACAATATCAATAAAAAGGACATATTAGAGACATACCGGGCAAGGGTGAAGAGACCAAGCTTTGTCCAGTTCTAAGAAGTTAGCTCTTGTCTTACTTTCTGTTGCTTTGGGTTGATTTGGTTTGTTGAAGGTCATTTTAATAGCATTAATGCCTATTATTTCAGGAATAACACACATTAGCTCCAAGGAAAAGTAAAATTATTCAGTCGGGATAAGCATGGGATGTAGTAGTCAAGACTTTTTTTTCTTTTTTTTTTTTTAGGATTATTTGAGCAGGTTTACCTTTCCAAAGGTAACACTTCAGAGGAGAATAGGCAAAAGCCTGGACATTAATCTGGATTTCACATGACCCCGTGTAGAACCTACAGTAGGATATTCTGGAAGATCCCTCCCAGTCTGAGAACTTGGGGGCCACCTGCCAGCAGTTCTGTGGGTCTGGGAAGTTCTCTTTCTGCCTCTCCACTCACCTTATATAGTTTTAGGAAGTTGAGGCAGGAAGAAATGGGATTCCTCATTTGGCCAAAATTGGAAGAGAGTAGAGAGAAATAGCTACCACTTTAAAGTATCCAATACATGGCTGTACAATTAACTTTATATTAAGAAGGGATTCTAAAGCAGTTGAGCTTAACTAAGTCTGACTGTAAAAAATTAATCAAATCAATTTAATTAACTCATATAATTAATCTAGGTGTGCTTTGATAGCATGGAGCTAGAACCTAAATACTTTTCTTTTTTTAACACCAGGATTAACTATTTTAAGCTACCTTATTATAAATTCTCAAATGTACAAAATAGTAGAGAGGATAGTAAAATCAATCTTGACATAGTCGTGACTCGTATGCAACAATCATTAAGGTTTTACCGTACTTGCTATATCTATCATCCTTTTTTCTTATCATTTTTGATGGAATAGCTTTCCACTTATTTATATCACTTTTGTACCTTTCAGATATGCATAAAAGATTTCTAAAAAGTAGTTTTGCACATTTTAGTAAGTTGATGCCTCGGTATTTTTTTCTTTTTCGTTGTTGCTATAAATGGATATCTCTTTTATTAAACTTCTAGTTTAATAAAACAGTTACTGTTTGTTTATGACATGATTGTTGAGTTCCATCAGTTGATTTTATATCCTGCTCTTTTCCTGAAGTCTATTATTGGTTATAATAGGGTTTTTCATTGGTTCTCTTGAGTTTTCCAAATATATATCTTCATTATTACTTTTAGAAATTCTACAATTTCGTTTTGTGTTTTCCCTTTCACCCAAGAGTCTTTAATAGAGAACTTTGAGAATTTTTAAATTATTTCTGGTTTAATTACATGCTTTGGTCAAAAAGTCTGGTTTGTGATTTTTATTTTCTAAAATTAACTGAAGTTTTTCTGTTTTAATACATGCTCAGTGCTTGTAAATGACCCAAATGCACTTGAAAAGACAATGTATTCTTTTTTATTTATTATTGGTTTACAGTTAAATATACTGCTATATGAACTACCTTATTAATTTTTTTAGGTCTTGTATATTCTTAATAATTTTTAATCCCCTTGGCTTGAAGGAGATGTGATAATAATTTTAAGTTATTACTGTCTGTCCATTCCTTCTTTTATCTCCTGTAGTTTTGATTTATCAATGTTGCAATTTTACTTCCTGCATAGATATTAGTAATTATTGTATCTTTACTATGAATTGTACTCCTTAAATTCATAAAATGGCTTTCATATTTTACAATGTTTGTTGGCATGAAATCTATATTTCTGATGTTAAGATCATGTCATCAGCTTTCTTTTTACTTCCAATCAACGGGTGTATCTTTATAGTTTGATTCTTAACTTTCTGATTCACTTATTTTTCTTAGTATGCTTTGTAGGGCAGCATGGATTTTGCTTTGCTAAGATCAGAATAATGTTTTTTTCTTTTAAGATATGAGTAAAACCAGGATGCCGGGGTTGCTCAGTTGTTAAGCATCTGCCTTCAGCTCAGGCCATGATGCCAAGGTCCTGGAATCGAGCACCATATTGGGCTCCCTGCTCAGCGGGGTCTGCTTCTCCCTCTCCCTCTGCTGCTCCCCCTGTTCATGCTCTCTCTCTCTCTCACTCTTAGTTGAATGCTTTTGTCTTTCTGTTACTTTCCGTGATCTGATTCCTTTGGAGCCACCATCCCCTCCTCTCACCTGTCCAGTGTTACTGCCCTGCTCAATTCACCTACTTCTAGCAGTTTCCCCCACAGAGTGAGATGTTATACTTCTGGAAAAGGATATTGGCTGGATACTTTGGAGTTCATCAAGAGTTTGCTTTACTCCAGCATGGCTGGGTCCCTTGGCAATGCAACATGGAGGTGTTTGCTTTCATCTGCAATTCATAGCATATTAAAACCTTCCAGCTCACAGTTATTCTCAGGCCTCTTCAGAGTTTGACTCCAGGTAAAGGCCTTCTCTTCTTGAGGGTGAATATTCATAGGTGACTTGGGCTTCCATAGCCTATAGCGGACACATGAGATTTCCCTGGAGCCACTCTTACCTTTCCTCATCTCGTTCCCCTCCCACCTTCTGAATAGTCAGGTATTCCTGTCCCCTCCCAGTCGTCCTTAGGTGCCATTGCTGTATGCAGTTTGGATCCCACCTACTCTAAAGTTTAGGGGGTTTCTTATCACTTAGTATTTTTAAATATATAACTCCTATGTATTTCCTCACACTATCCTAATTTTCAGGAAGAGTTTTGGAAAAGTTCAGAAACTACCTTGATCTTACCAGGACCAGAACTTAGAGATCAATTTCTTTAAAAAAGATTTTATTTATTCATTCGTAAGAGACACAGAGAGAGAGAGAGAGGCAGAGACACAGGCAGAGGGAGAAGTAGGCTCCCTGAGGGGAACCCGATGTGGGATTCAATCCCAGGACTCTGGGATCACAACCTGAGCCAAAGGCGGACACTCAACCACTGAGCCACCCAGGTGCCCCAGAGATCAATTATTTTTTGATAGAATGTGGAAAAATTAAGCTCTCCCAATTCCTTCACAAAATCTTATAATCGTAGAATGTGAGTTCCCTTAAAAAAAAAAAAATCACAATATCTCATTTAATGAGAATGACAATTGAGACCCAGAGAGTAAAAATGACTTCGTTGAAGCCATTTTAGGAAGTAACAGAGCCACATGTGAAATGTAGCTTTCAGAGAATCTTGGTGTTAGAAGGGAACTCAAGGGTGCCATGGTCCATCTTCCTACCAACGCAGAAAGCACCAGAAAAGATGCGGTCAACATCCTCCAAAATACCCTAAAACATGGGGGAAAACATTGCCTAATCAACCTATTTCACCTTATGGTGAACACAGACATAGATCTTTTCACTTTTTTCTATTTTGAAAAGTGTGAGTTGAGACAGACAAGGATGAATTGCTACAGGTCCTATTGCTTTTGTTCCCTGTTTCTTCTCATTTTAGAAGCTGGCTTGGAAGTAGCTCTCGGTTGATTCACAGTCTGAGTTAGAAACGATCTTTTCGTCCATCCAGTCTAATGTGATTCATTAGCCTGCTTAAACCTGCCTGGCCGTTGATTCAATCACCGATTGTTCAGGAGTTCTTCCTAATGTGAGATGATGCACAGGAGAATATACGTGGATTGTACAAGATCACATAAATTTAAGAGATTGTTAGAATTTCTCTTACAGAGTAGAATTTCCTTCCCCATAACTTCCAAACACTGGTCTTGGTTCTATGCTTTGAAGCTTATGCAAAATGTCTCATCATTTCTGTACTTTACAATCCTTGAAATATTGGAGGACAGCTATTGGACTCCTTCCTCAGATCTAAGGCTTGTGTTTTTTCATGATCATAAACACACCCAGTACCTAGTCCTCTTGTGGTGTGGTCTCCAGTCCTCCCAGCAATTTACTTAACCTCCTCTGATTGAGCATACTGAGCGTGTCAATGTTTCTCTCGAAATGTCAGCAATAAACAGAGGGAGATTAAACCCTCTTTGTCTGGGCATCACGTTCCTATCAGCTCAGCCTAAGACTACATTAGTCCCTTTGGTATCTCTTGTTATGCTAGATGCACACTCAGCATGCAGTCAACTAATAACACCTAATCTTGAGCTTCTATAGCAGAGCTCCTACTTCTCCAGCGTGGGCAGCTGATATTTTTGGTCCCAGATGCAGAACAACAGCTTGGTAAGGACCAACACCAGTTCTATCAGAACTCCAGTGGTGTATTGAACCTGGGGACTTTGACTCTTTCAAGGTGTCAAGGTTCTCTGGTAGGCTCCATACCTCTCTTGGGATTTAATTCTTCCTGGGTTGTGTTTGTTCTATTTCTTTCAGTGTGAAGGTCATGTTTCTAGATACAGAAGACAAAAGCAAAAACAAAAACACTAGAGATCGAATGATCCTCTTTCTCACTTTTGGTAATGGTTTCTTGTCACTTTCCAGCACTCCTTTGGCACCACTGCTGATTGCTTTTACCACTCTCTGTAGCACTATAGCACCTAGTGCCCAAGCAGTGGTACATCTTGCCCTTGTTCTGTTTGTTCTGAAGACAGAGGAGAGAGAGGGAGGTAGACGCGGAAGGAAAGAAGGAAGGAAGAAGGAAGGAAGGAGACAGAGAGAGGAGCAAAAGAGAAAAAATAATTAGGGAGACATAAATCTGGATGACCTATATTAATCCTATTTAAGGGGCCTACCTGCTGTCAGCATAGCTTGACCTACATTCTGCTCCCATTTATAATCCAGGACAATATCTTTCTGTTCTTCTAACACCCTACATTTCTTTACCTATGAAATATGGATATTTTTAAAAATAATAAAAAATAATAAAAAAATATGGATATTTAGTGATACCAGCATTTCCTTTGACCTTAGAATATTCATAATAATACAACTATTTTATTTATCACCGTTCCATTGTATAGACCTTATCAATTAGGGCTGTACATTAAAAGAGATTTGTATGGTTGCAATGGTTCTATCTCTAGGCTAAGAAGTCAAAGCCTCAACTCCAGTGTGAGTTCTGGCCAGTTATATCAAGGGACAGCCCAACCACTAGTGAGAGCCTTGAAAACAAACATATCTCAAAACCTTCCAAGAGAAGGATAATAAGTTCACTTTTAAGTTTTCTTAACATTTCTTTTGATAATGCCTAAGTACTTTGTGATAGGGTTTGGTTTTGTGCTATTAGGGGAGAGGGGAGGTTGTGAAGTGAAAAAGTAAATAGGGCTGAGAGACAGGAAAACGATATAACATACAAAGCCCCATTAAATTGTTTCAGGAGCTGGAATTCGTACCCCAGAGTCTCCAGTTCCAGAACTGTGATCGTAGTGAATGCCATAAAGTCAATAAACATTACCAAGAGAGAGGTATGTATATGTGTTTTTTGTTTACTATTTATATTTATATTTACTATTGAATGAGCATGAATATAAACATAAATATTCTTAGCATATGTGAATACATCCACTTACTCACATGCCAGTTTAAGAGATAGAACATTTCCATTACTCATGAAGCCACCTTTGCACCCATTACCAACCTCGTCCATTCCCCTATTCTCTTAGAGATCACTGCCCTGTATCTTCTGTTTATTAGTCTCTTGCTTTTACTTTTTAATATTTTTAAGTTACTTTTCTAATATATCCTTTAGTTTTGCATGTTTTTTGACCTTTTTTAATAGAATCCCATTGTACATTTCTGGACCTTGCTTTTTTTGTTGTTCAGTTTCATTTTCCTGAGTTTTGCTTCTGTTGCTGTATCTTGCCCTAGTTCGTTTGTTTTCACTGGTGTATAGTATTCCATCTGGTCTACAATATATCCATTCTGTGGCTGATAAATATTTGAACTGCTTTTAATACTTTGCCATTACAAAGACTACTAGAATGAACGTTCTTGTACTTGTCTCCTGATGGTATGTGCCAGAGTTTTTCCTAGGTATACAGCAGGGAAGAGAGATGCTAAGTTAAAAATCATGTGTGTTTTCAAGTACACAAGATAACACTATTTCTTCAAAATACTAGTGCCAATATTCATTTTTTTTTCATGCTGTGTATAAGAGTTCTAATTGATCCACTTTCTTGTCAAAGTTGATTTGGTTGGACTTTTAAATTCTTTGTCAATCTATAAAATGTGAAATATTTCATCGTTTCAGGTTTCAGTGAGTATGTTCCTACTAAAGAGGTTGATTTTTTTTTAATTGAGTGCTTCTGGGAAGTGATTGCCCATTTTTCTATTGGATTCTTAATCTTTGTCGTCTTATAATTTATTCATTTTTTTATGGATGTTGTGTTATTCTTGAGATGTTCCTTGTAGATTCTAGATACTGATATTTTGGTACTTACATGTGTTAGAAATATCCTTACCAAATTCATACCTTGTCTTTTAAACTTTCTTTATGCTGTCTTTTGAAAGATAAAACTTCTTAATCTAGTTTCACTGGATGGTGTGTCTATGTGTAATATATTTTCCCAGTCTATGCTTCATCATTTATTTACATAACAGTTTATTTTCATGATTAGATATTTTAAATTTTGAGATCTGATTTATCTGTTACTTTCTTTTATAATTGCTATTTCACTACTTAAGAAAAACTTTTAACCCTAGGTTGTAAAGAGATCTTTCTACTTTTTTTTGGAAAGCTTTATAGTTTTAGCTTTTAATTTTGGATCTATAAGTGAATTGTTTTCTCTGGTAAGGGTTTGAGGTTCATTTTTTCCCCACATAGATATTCAGGTGTCTTAGCACAGTTGCTGAAAAAACTTTTCTTTTCCCATTGAATTGCTTTGGTGTCTTTGTCAAAAATCAATTTACTCTGTAATTGTGGGTATATTTTTTGTTTTTGTTTTGTTTTTTTCTTTTTAGAGAAAGAGAGAAAGCAGGAGTAGGGGGAGAGGGAGAGAGAGAGAATCTTAAGCAGACTCCACATCCACTGCTGACATGGGGCTGATTTCACAACCCTGAGATCATGACCTGAGCCGAAATCAAGAGTCGGACACTTAACCAACTGAGCCATCCAGGTGCCTAATATTTTTGAATTTTCTGTTCTGTCTTGATAGTTTTAACCCAATATGTCTTCAAATACCTTCATTCTTTTTTTTTAAAGATTTTATTTATTTATTCATGAGAGACATGGAGAGAGGTAGAGACACAGGCAGAGGGAGAAGCAGGTTTCCCACAGGGAGCCTGATGTGGGACTCGATCCCTGGACCCAGGGTTCACACCCTTGACTGAAGGCAGATGCTCAACCACTGAGCCACACAGGCGTCCCTCAAATACCTTTTTTCTGTCATATTCTCTACCTCTTCTTCTGGGTACCCAATTACACATACATTTCATTTTTTAATATTGCCACACAGATCTGTAAAGCTTCGTTTCTTTTTATTGAATATTTTTCTCTTTAATTCTCAGGTTGTGTAATTTCTATTGTTTTAGTTTTTCTTTAATCAAAGTATAACAGACACACAATGTTACATTAGTTTCAGGTATACAACATAGTGATTTGAAAACTCTGTATGTTATATTCTGCTCACTCTAAGTATAGCTGTCATCTGTCACCATTCAAGCTATCACAGTACCATTGAAATTTTCTGCTATATCTTTCATCTCGGTGACTTCTTCAGTCCCTACCTGGACTCCTGTGCCTCCTGCTCCCCTCCACTCATTTTTGTTCATCCCCCACCTTCTCCCTCTACTGTTCTAGCTCTACCTTAACTGATTCTTTCACCATTTCTGATGGGCTCTCAAACTCACTGAACAAATTTTTCATTCCGGTAAAGATACTTTTTAGCTCTAGAATCTCCATGTTCTCTTTTATAAGTTTTAGTTCTCTGATTATACTTCCCATCTGTTCATTATGAATATATCTTTCTTTAAATTCTTGGACATATTCACAACAGCTGCTTGAAAGTCCCTATCTCCTCATTGCGACTTCTGCATCATCTGGAATTTGGAGTCTATTGACTTCTTTTATTCTCATGTATGGGCCAGATTTTTCTGTTACTTTCACTTGTCTATTGATAATTGATTGATACTGGACATTATGAAAATTGTTTAGGGATCTACATTCTGTTACTGTACCCTGAAGAGTGTTTTTTTTTAAGATTTTATTTATTTATTCATGAGAGACACAGAGAGAGGCAGAGACACAGGCAGAGGGAGAAGCAGGCTCCCTGTAAGAACGCTAATGGGAGCCCAATGTGGGACTTGATCCCAGGACCCCGGGATCATGACCTGAGCCAAAGGCAGACACTCAACCACTGAGCCAGCCAGGTGTCCCAGGAGTGATTTTTTTTTTTTTAATTTGGCTGCATTCAAACTCCAAATTTTGTCTCTCCTGTTATGGATAGAAGTTTAAATTTCTTCTCAATTGTGTCAGTTTCCACTGTTTTTCTTTGTTGTATGTTTTTATCACACCTCCTTTTGGAATCTCCCCTGTGAAATGAAGGCAAATAGTCATCCAAGGATTTTGGTGGATTATATACACAGATTTGGGGGTTCACTTCTCTGGGGATCCTTACCATCTAGGATTTCCCACCTAATGTTCTAGTTACTTATTTTTATTGTTTGTTAATTGTCCCAAATTCTGTTTTTTAACACATTAAGCCAATAAGGCTGTGGTTCTCTGCCCAGTGAGTTTTGCTGCATTGGGGAGCATCACAAATTAAAATATCTAACTCACAATTCATCTTTCAAGAGTTGACTTCCTGCTAGTTTCTTTCTGCTTTTGGTAACTCTCCTATTTCTCCAAAAACTCGGACAATTCTAAAAGCATTTTTTTTCCATATTTTCTAATTGTTATCTGAGGAAAGATTAATTCAGCTAAGTTACTTTATTGTTACTAGAAGCCAGAACACATGATTCCTTTTAAAATTACATTTTCTAAACGTGTATTGCTGAGTACAGGAATACAGTTAACTTTCATATATTGATTTTATATCTAACACCCTTGCTCAACTCTTTTCATTATTCTAGTAAATTAAATCATTGTAGGTTTTCTACATATACAAAAACATAATTGTTTAAAAATCACACTTTTGTTTCTTACTTTCTAATTCTTCTACCTATTATTATGTTTTCTTTCCTTTATGTTCTGCTAGGACTTTCAGTGCAGTGCTATGTAAAAGTGGTGAAAATAAACACCCTTGTTTTGTCTATTTTATTAAGAATGAATTCAACATTTCACCACTAAACTAACATGGTTGCTTTAGGCTTCTTGTGGATTATATTTAACTATTAAAGACATTTCCTTCTTTTGCTAGTTTTCTGAGAGTATTTTTTTTAAATAACGGGTATGTACAAAATTCTAGAAAACATTTTTTCTGCATCTATATGAAACATATTTTTTTTTACTTTTTCCTTTAATTCATTAATCCACTGAATTTTAGTAATTGCTAGTCTCGTGTTAAACTACACTCACATTGTAGAATTTGATCCAAACTGGTCACTGCACATTATCTTTTTTTCATGCAGCAGAAGTGAATATTAAAATATTAGCAAATATTTTGTTTGAGAATTTTGCATCTATATTCATAAGAGATAGTGACCTAGAATAATAATTTCTTCTACTGCTGTTTAGTTACTGGTATCAAATTTTGCTAACCTCACGAATGAGTTAGTGTGTTCTCTTTTTACTATATTCTACTAGAGTTCAGGTATAAATACAGAAATAGTTCTTTGAATCTTATGATTGACATAAAGGAAAAGAGAAAAAAACTTCTGGGTGATATTTTTATGGGAAGATGTCATTTTTACAGGAAGTTGGTTTCAATATTTTTAAGTTTTATAGAGCATTTAGCTTTCTAATTATTCTTGATTCATATTTAAGCTGCGTCTGCAGTAGGACTTGATCACTTGGGCTTTTACCATTGCCATAGGAAGAACATGTCTTGGGTAACCCACTGGTTCCAAAATAAAAGACTCACATGGAGCAGAGGCTGACCCACAGGCCTGCAGTTTGAAGCAAAGCCATCACAACCATTCTGCAGGTACACAATCTGAAGCAGAGCAGCCAGGGGCTAACCTGTAGATTTGTGAGCAAAATAATGAATGGTTATTATTATATGCCACTGAATTTGGGGATGGTTTATTACACAAGATCTGACTGGTACAGATATTTGGACCTAGAAATAAGTGCTTATGCTAGCAAAAACCTAAACTACATGGATCTGGCTCAAGGAAACTATTAAATAAAGCTGAAGAGGTGGCTGTGCTTTAAGGTGGTGAAATGTGTGGTAAAACTGTCTCATGTGATCAACTGGAAGACAAAAAAAAATGTACCTGATGAGCTGATCAAGCTGAATGATTTTGAGGCAAAATGGGGAAATATGAGCTGGCTTCTGCTGACAGCACTTAATAAGATACTACAAGAGAGGTATGAATTCGGGTAAGAATTGTCTTGGGTATAAACAGAATTAAGAGAAATATAGAAAGTCAAAAAATTCCATAACTCGCAGGGCTGAAAAATAAAATCAAAGATTTTTCTCATCATAACAAAGATTCTGGGAAGAAATAAATATCTCTTTAATTCCCTGTAGGTCAACCCCCCTTGGCTGCTCCCTAATCTTACCAGCTTCTGAAGATTAAGAACTGCTACCTGGTTTCTATTGCTTTGGGACCCCATCACTTCTATTGCATTAATAAGCCAAATTCCAAGACAGCCCCGTCTATTGTCAGCCCTGACCTGCAGAGCAAAGCCACCACTGAACTTGTTGGTGATGCTGTGCCCCCGTCTTTAGCACAGTTTTGATAGCCTTCATGAATAGAGTGTCTGACCTCTTGGCTCTGCCATGGAGCAAAATCTTCCAGTGAGTGTTCTGGCCTCTGATAATGCATCCATTCTAACCCTCCTAAATCATTCCTACACTATCTCTTACAGCAACTCAGGCATTTTTGTCCTGCTCGGTGTGGACAAAATGTCATTTAACTTTGGGCTTCCAAGATTCACTCTAGCCGTGAGTTTGTCCCAAACCCTAAAATCTTTTCCAGGATGTAAAACTATATCCTAAGAGAGTAACCCCAAGTCAGGGAATGCTTCTTAGTCTGTTTTATGTTCCAGCCTCTGAACATTTTCCATATCCATCTCTATGGCCTCTGGCAGGAAACACTGGCTAAGTCTTGCATCTCCTGTGGGATATAAGCCTTCTCCTTCCTTATCAGGCTCAGCACCCCCATCCCCATGTCAGTTATGATAGAATTTAACCCTGGTAATTGGTCTGGCAACTGGGAAAGGAAGCACGGCTCCTGATGGAGCCACCTGTTGCCTTGCAGTGGCAAGGTGTCTGCAGTGTCTTTCTCGACAGGAGAGATGCAATCTCTTAATAGGAGGAGTAGTGAACTGCTTCATGCTCTGAGGGTTCAGGGAAGCCTACAGAGTCATAATCCCCATGATATTCACCTAGATGTCCCTATAACTATATTAGACCTGAACTTTGGCTGAGAATTCAGTATTTGAAGCTCTGCGAATATAACTACCAGAACCTGCATTACCTCCTCATCTAATTATCCGCCACAGGAGATAATGAGCTTTTTAAGCTACCAAAAGGCTCTCTGGCTAACACACTAATGTTTTTGCTATTTGTTAACTACCCTCAGTTTCTCATTATCCCTCTGTAGGAGGTCACAGCAATGTAGTAATAACCAGCCAATTCCATTGTCCTGTGTGCATTGTTACCCTATACCTTTCCAGTACTTGAATCATCACACCAGGAAAGGCATTCCTTTTGGTGGGGCATTTTCCAAAACCATGTTTCAAAAATGAAAACATTTTTCACAACTAGTGAAATTTTACCAACTGGGCTGTCAATTTGTTGCAAGAATTGTCTGTGAACCACATACCACTCTAGCTGAGATCCTTTTGGACAGTCAGATGGTGATCAGGGATCCAGGTCCCAAAGCCCCTCCTACCACCTAACTTTTTTTTTTTTTTTACCACTTCCAGTAATAACTCTGTCAGTTTGGATGCTCAAAGGAGCAGACACCAAGACATAAATGCAAGAGACTTATTGGAAGATAATACTTGTGAAAGATAATGGAGGGAACAGAAATAAACACAGTGGTCTTCAGGCCATGATGCAAGTCTACCAACTCTGATAGAAGAAAAGGAAGGAAAGGGGATTGGGTAGGAAGAGGCTCAGACTGCAGAGCAGTCCTGAGAAAGTACTGGCCAGCCCCCTGTTGGTCATAAATGTGTGGATCCCATTACTTCCATTCATATACATACCCCAGTTCTCAATCATTGCCAGGAGCTGCTAGAAGAATGCATGTCTTCAGCTCATACATCATGATAGAGCCCAAAACACTGCAGCTGGAGACTGTTGGCTCACCGTGCTCCTTTTAAGCTTCTCTTTAAGCTTAAAAGCTCCTTTTAAGCTTCTCTTTTAAGAAGATCAAGAGATCTGAGCAGTACACTTCCATGGTTGCTACAACCCTCAAGCGGTAAAAGGTCCAGAAGGCTTTCTAGTCATACCAATGGAAGAAAATACACACCAACCTTGCTACGTTTATCTCAGGTCTACTGTGTGCTAAATATTGTTAGCACATGGTGATATGAAAATGACTACGTCACATTGTGACTCATAATCTACAGAGGACTCAGACAAATAAAATGTTAACGATGGCACAATGTTGAGATCAGTGTGGTGTAAGCATTTATAAGGATTTCAAGGAGCACGAACGAGAGACTGATTCCTTCTGGCTTGGCCAGTGAGGGAAGGCTTTATGGAAATGGGCCACTAAAGGAAGAGCAGGTGCTGATTGTCATGGAATCCTGGAGCCAGGGCCTTTCAAGAAGAGGGAACCATGTCTTCAGAGTGCCTAACACTCATTGGACCATGATAGGAGTCTCGTTACTATTACTATGTTGAAATAAAAAAGGTGTTCAAAATGGGAGTCTGTAGGTTGCCAGAAGGTAGCCGAAGTAAAAAGAGATTTCATAAGGGTGCCTGGGGGTGGCTCAGTTAGTTAAGCATCTGACTCTTGGTCTTGTCTCAGGTCCTGATCTCAGGGTTATGAGATGGAGCCCCATGTTGGCGCTGGGTATGGATTCAGCTTACAATTCTCTCTCTACCTACCCCTGCCCCTCCTCACTCTCTCTCTAAATAAAAATAAATAAATAAAGCTTAAAAAAAGAGGTTCTATAAAGGACCCTGAAGTCTTACTGTATCTAAGGAACCAAAAATTAAAAAATAAATATAGCTGGTCCCCATAGGAATTATAACCTGGCCCTGGAGAAGTTTCTGAACTGAAGCAATTTTTCTCTGCATCTCTGTGCCCCAATATGGTTACAAGCCTCTGTTTTTCACTACATGACTGCTCCATTTCTTTCTCTCTGCAAACTGGATCCACCACTTATCAGTTGTTCATGACTGAAACCCTGTCACCTCCAGCCCCCAGTTCTACATTCTACATGACCTTGTGGCTCCGATACTCTCTACCAACTCACAGCAGCCTCTGTACCATGTTTCATTGTGTAGTGATCTCTGCAAGTTACTTTGACATGCATAAAAAACTGTTAGGTACTCATGGATCACGAGAAGAATGGCTAGATGGATAGCTACATGAGAAGACAAGGTGAAATGCCAATTATAGACTCTAGTAGTGGGTTTATAGGTAATTAATGTACAATTCTTTCAATGTTTCTAAATGTTTAAATTATTTATTTATTTAGTTTTTTAAAAATTTAAATTCAAGTTAGTTAACATATAGTGTATTAGTAATGCCAGGTGTAGAATTTAGTGATTCATCTGTTTGAAACTTTTTATAATAAAACTATGGGGGGAAAAAACACCTCAATTCTCAAAAGGGATAATCTGATTAGCTCAGGTCTTACATCCTCAGCCAGGTAATGAGCTGACTGGCCAGCTTCTGGCCCAGGGTTTATTCTTGGTTTAGTCAGCCATGGCCACGGGGGCAAGAAGCTACATGAGACATAAAGCTCCTCCCTCAAGGGGCTGTATGCAAGACTGATACCATGAAACATGCCTTGTTACCAGTTGTATAGAATAGGTGAACAGGGGTGCCTGGGTGGCTCAGTCAGTTAAGCATCTGACTCTTAGTTTCAGCTCACGTCATGATCTCAGGTCGTAGGATCAAGTCCCTGTTGAGCTGTATGCTCAGCACTGAGTCTGCTTGGAATTCTCTCTCCTTCTTCCTTTGCCCCTCCCCTCACTTGCACAGCCAATAAATAAATAAATAAATAAATAAATAAATAAATAAATAAAGTTTAAAAAAGAAATAAGGATCAATAAACATGTGGAACTAGATTTTTACTGCATTCAGGATGAAAACACAATATCTGTGTATGTAAAACAGTGGGGACCCAGGGGAAAAGAAAAACTATACAGTCACCCTAGGTGCAGCTCAGAGAAGGAAGCATCTGCCCCTCTTTTTGCTTACCTTCTCTGCCCCTCACTCCACCACAAATCCCATCACCCAGAGGAAATGCATCCCCAGTCTCAGCAACAGGCAGATTGCTTTTATCTGCCAGCAAGTGGCAAGCCTTGATTTAAGGGATCTCTTAGGTAAGGAATAGAATGAGATACAAGCAAGGCCAGGGTGAGGAGAGAGGGTGGCAGGAGGCAGGAGAAACATGTAGGATAAAACAATTTCTATCCACTGACAAAATATAGATGGTGAACTCAGAAGTTTTCTGCCATAATAAACAAGAAGAAGAAGTGTGAGAAGTGGACATATAACTTTATGACCTGTGAAATTGAATTGCCTCTTACGGATTTTTACCTTTTGGTGGACAATGAGGAACTTTGTCATCTCAGGCAAGGATGGGTCATAAAAGCCACTGGAAGGAGAGGAATCAGGCCTGTCTGATTAGAATCCAGGAGGCCTTGGTGTCCCGGCCAGCCTTTATATATCTGAGCTTCACCCAGTGGGAGCCGCGAGCTCTGTGAATTACAGTGCTTCTCAGTCCCAAGAGCCCATGTCTCACCCGTCGTAAACATTAGTGAAAGGCAAGGCTGCTCTCTTAAATCAGCAGCCTGAGAGGGAAAGCAAACCCAGACAGAAGAGCTGGGCGGGGAAGATGGTTGAGGAGCCCACCCAGCCATGGCAGCTAAAGCAGGTCTCCAGCTGATTAGAATTTGGGGTCCCCTGGAGCAGAGTTTCCTTCACTCACCTCAGACCTGCCGCTGGCCTTATTTGATAACAAAATTTATCAAATAAACACAGTTCATCTTACAAAAAGGAAACATGCCATTCCTCTGCCATCTTCTTTCAGTCCTAGCTGGAAAAGGGATGAAGTAGAGCAAGGTTGGCAGGAAAGATGTGGCCTTCATGTAGGCCTGCCAGTGGCTGTGACTTAGAATTCAGGCTCTGAATTAATCAGTTCTACTTATTTGATTTCCTAACTATCAAATCCATACCTCTTAACTCCTATGCTTCTTTTTGCTTCCCATCAACTGTGTTTTAGTCTCTCACTTGGACTTCAGTGGTTGATCAACTACTTCTCCTGCCTTTAGTATGACATCCTCAAACCTATATTCCATGAGCTGCTAGCAGGATATTTATGAAAGGAAAAGCTTGTGAGGCCACCACCCTGGTCAGTGGATTCCATTTTCCTAAAGATAAAGTTCAAGCTGGTTGACTTGGCATTCACAGTCTTCTGTGACCACCTCACAAAGTCTTCCAGAATCCTTACGATGGGTTCAGTTCCCCTAACCTGTGCTCCCAGAGATCCCTGGACATACTTTTCATATTGCATGATTCAACAGGAGATATTTAGCCCTTGCACAATATAAGACGGCAGTATTTGCTAAAGGGAAAAAGATGGGGTTTTTTTTCTTTATTATGGTGGAAGAAGCTGACCAATGGAGCCAAGTCAAGAGACAGGCCTGAACTCATTATGGATGTAATTAAAGTTCTATAACTGTCTGAAACCTCTCCCCCACTTCTACCCAGATCAACAGATCTAGCCTATCTAGATACGACCTTCAGGGGATGGAATTTGAGTGAGATTTGAATTCTTGGGGCTGAGAGTATAGTGGGAAATTTCTACAGAAGTCAGAAATATAGGACAATTTAACCAAATCTAGAGAAAGGAAGAGTTGAAAGTGATAGGACCTAGAGATAAACAAGACCAGAGAGGCCAGAAGCTGAAGCCAAAATCATGAGTCTGGAGCAAGTATGACTCAGGTTGTCCTGAACAATAAGCTCAAAAGTCAAACGGTGATTCTCTTGTCTTTAAGTGAAGTGGGTATGTGGCAGGTAGATGATTGAGGGTATCGCAAAGAACTATAATAAAGCAAACAAAATTTTTGGAGGAGCAAAATATTTTAGGGTCTGGCAATGAGGACCCCATTTTACAAGAAACAAATTTATCACGAAGTGAGTGAAGTTTAAACTTCTGTGCCCTCACTTGCACGAAACCCTATTAAGGTCCTGCATATAATGTTTTTATTGGTAGTTTTAAATTAATTTTCTTGTATTAGCTTTGGCTCCCTCCACCCAAATCTGGACTACTTCTACCTTTTAGCATTGCCAAGCTAACTCATTTAATAAAATTAGCCAAAGTTTTCTATCTCAAGCATACAAGTCATTACTCCCCATTAGAGTAAATCCCAAGGTAGGAGTCAATAAAGCCTGAGCTGAAACTTCCCAGCACAAAAGAACTTGGATGTCTAAGCTAAGGGAAAGAAACAGAAAGAATCTTAGGATCCAGAGGCGCCCTCTCTAACCATGAACAGTAATTCCTCCAAGGGGCCAACAGTCATCAGAGAATTCATCAATTGACATCACTTCAGCATCAGTGCTACAGAACATGGCAAAAGGAATTATTTCTATGAAAACCAGAGAGACCTAACCAAGAAAGTGACTGCATGTGTACATGTGCGAACAAAAAAGAGAGAAGACAGAGGAAGGGATGATGAAAAAGACAAGAAAGTGGAAATAAGAAATAGTGAGAACACATGTAAATAAGTGCTTCTCAGGGAAGAAGACAAAAGGATACAGTCAATTCTATTTTAAAACAAAGAACTGCACCTGCCAAATAAATTTCTCTTTCCTTCAGGGAAGAGCCACATAGACTAAAAACCAATATCCCAACCATTCAAAGGAAAGGAAGAACAAAGCTTAATAATCAGGTAGTAATAAAACAAGCTCTTGCCGGTCTGGGCCACTGGGGTATCAGGCAGGCTGGGGAGAGATCCTCACCCAGAGCAGGTGTGTGTGCATCTGTGTGTGTATGTGTGTGTATGTGCACGTGCATGTCTGTAAAATCAGGTTGAAACACATGTGTGACTTGAAATTTGAGAAACACCAGGGACACAGTCCAGGGAAAATATATCTCCCTCAATCTGCTAGTAGACTGCCTGAAATTTCATCTTTAGAGAAGCATATTGGAGGTTAAACACTTTTTTCATGTGGTCCTCATTGAAATGGCAAATACCTTTATTAGGGTCAACGCAATCAGTTAGTAGCATCTTTCCATAGATTAGGACATCTGATTACATTCTCCCAGTGATCAGAAGGTTAAATTATCCTAAAACCACAGAAAAGCCCAGGAGGAGTTGGAAATTCAAACTGGCTTCTTGTCTACCCCATATATATATATACACACACAATGGCCCTCATGCCATTTAGAATAGTCTAGCTCCCACACCGCCTCACAGACTTCACCACTGGGAACGATATTTGGTCAAACTATTCCTGGGGTATTAGTCAAACTGGTCCCGAGAGAACACTGGGGCTGCCTGTCTGCTTGGTGACAGAGCTGCCACCATCACATTCTCGCCCATGAGGACTTGCTGAGGCTTGTCCCCAGCAGTCTTGGGTTGGCAGCCACTGGAAAATTGACAAAGGAGTGAAAATCAAAAGGCAAAGTCTCATTTTTATTTGAGCATTAGGAGAGCAAATGGAAAAGATGAGAATCAGAAGGGTTTTTATTTGAGATGCTTGATTTTGAGGAGGAGGGAAATATGGGATATCTTAGTCCTCTTTCCAGCTCAGTGATGGTGAAAATAAAGCCCCAGGATGATCTATAATGTAAAAGTTTGGAGATGACTTTGTTTCAGTGGGAAAAACAGCTCCGGAACTTATGAATGTCAGGCAGTCTTGCAGATTGCTCACAGGAGAGGAAGGCTTGGCAAGGCCATTGCTCAGCACTTGACGGGATTAATGGCTGAGTAGGAGGAGAACGTACACTTGTAGACCTGACAGGATCCTTCATCAAACACATGGACCTCCATGTGGAAGAGTGAGTGGCAAGAGAGGGGCCCCATGCTATGGGGAAGGGAGAAGTCAGCACAGCAGGCCATGTGACAGCCAACCTTGTGGTTGGGGGACACTGGCGTCCCCCAAGAAGATGGAGGAGGAAAATGAAGTAGGTGGCCCTGTAGACAAAGTAGCATTTGCCTCACGGACTGTCCTAGGTGAAAAAAGACTTCCTGTCTTTTGCCCAGCCTCCTTGTTCTACAAATAAGAAAACAAAACTAATGACAGCATCTAACAGGTGGTGAGTGCCTACTACTGCACCAAGTGGTTGTCCACCCCACATTCATAAATGATGCCCGCTGATCCTCACCAGGCTTCTAGAAAGTGGGTATTGCCACCAAAATTTTATGACAGGCAAAGCTGCAAACCAAATTTAAAGGATCGTGGGGACCAGCTCACTCAGCTGGTAAGTGGCAGACCCAGCTGGATTCCAGCGCCTGGCCTCCTAACCGCTGCAGCATGACCTCTACCGGGTTGCAGACACTTGTGTCACAGATAGTCAGGGGCTAAGCCAGGCATAGCCTCAAGTCTCCCAACCCCTAACGTAGAGCCCTTAAGCCACCAGGGCATTCCTGTGCCAGAAAGAGCAGTCTCACATGTTTCTCCCAGGTCCTCAGGGCACACAGCCACCCAGCTGGAGAAGTAGCACCAAACCTCTTGGCTGTCCCCACGTTGCCTGGGAGCCGCTCAGATGTCTGAGTGAAATGGGCGTTTTTGCTCATATTGGTGACCGCAGATCCAGCATCTCAGAGAAGGTGCTGGGGTTCATATACCACCGAAACCTGCACACTTAGAGAGAAACAGTGACTTCGAGTTCTTACTTGGGAAAGCACAGCTCGCTGGTTTTTAACACAAGGAGCACATTTTCTGGGTGAGTGGTTATAAAAATCCATGGGTTAAGAAAGACCTTGAGAAGTCATTTAGCCCCATTGCCTTTCCTCCAGGCAGGATGACATTTAAACTATCTTTGGAAAGGGATTTGTTTTTTTAAAAAAATAAAAATATCAACAAGCACTGCCACAAGTCCCTTGAGCTGGAAGGCTTTGCTCCTCCTCAGGATCCAAAAGTTCTAAATATCTAACTTAAGTCTTTCTAAGGAAACACAAACGTATTTCCTATTCTCGATTTCACGGAGTTCTCTTGCAGGAGGAACATTGATTATGCACATAGCACGGTCCCAGGATTGGGGATCCACCTGGCCTAGGCTATCTCCTTCGGGTAATAAAGACATCCAGGCATCTCTGGATACATGTAATATACATGGGTGGGATAAACAGCCTCATTAGTGGGCCATGGGAGTCTGAAGTGTCATAGACAAAAGTGAAAATCATCTTCTACTAGAAGTTTCTCATTAACCCAAAACCAACACAGGATAAATCTAGGGCTCCCACAGGAACGCGTTGGAGAGAGAATCCCCAAAATTCCAAATATGGAATTGAAGTGGGACTTGGCAAACAGTGTTAAGGGAGAAAGAGCAAAGTTTGAGGAAGGGCTTCATAAGGAAGAGCAGATAAGCAAGTCTCTGGCTTGATTATAAATAAACTGTGATCTAAAATATGTACTTTTAAAATGCATTCATGTCTATGCTTTGGGATTTTTCCATACTTTGGTTTCCCAGAATAATTGAACCCCATGGCAAATTCAAATTTCATCCAGGTTCAATCAGGGAGAGGAGGAATAGTTCCTCGGGTCAGGAAAAGGTTCCTTGAGCAATGGAAAAGGATGTGGGGAGGAATGGTGCATAGAACAGACCCTTAGTGGGTAAGGTATGGGTCTAAGAAGATGGGCACCCAACAGGGCATTCTTCTCCTTCCTTTGAGTGAGTGAAGCACAACCTTGAACTATTACAAGTCTGTTGGATCAACAGAAGGATACCTATTGCTCTGATTAGATTTTCTGTACTAGCATAAACCATTGACAAAGACAAGCAATCCTACAACCATGTGGAGTCCAGAGGAGCGTAGACCTTGTCTGCGCTATAATTCTAGTCAGATCACCTCTTCTGATCTCATCTCTCCCTCTCTAATGGTGATCCTATCTGTGTGTATAGCTTCCAAGATCATCTGTATGTCAATAACTCCTAAATCTCTATTTTTGTCTCTGAGATATCTCAGTTGAACTTCAGACTCAGAGAGCCAGATCTCTACTGATTATCTCCACCAGGGCATCGCACTTACAACACAACCAACTCGGGAAGGATGATAATCTTGGCAATCACAGAGAATCCAATGTTGAGTTATGGCACTATCATTTCTTGGTCATCAGTGTCCTTAAGCAAGCCACCCAGTTTCCCCAAGTGCAAAATCAGTGTTGTTTTAAGGATCCAATTAGATGGCACTATGACGTGCCATGCTGCCCGATGTCTGCCACATGCAAGCCACTTATTGCCACGTACCAGATGCTTATTGACGAGTGAATGAACAAATAAATGAGTGGAAATGGAGATGCGGTGAGGCATCATTACTCTGCTAAGGTCAAACATGATCATATTGGTATGAAATGAAAGAACCATGGAAAAAACAAACACTTCCATTTTCTTGGCGAAAGAAGAGCTGGAATGGTGAATGGAATGATAGACCCTAGGGAGATCTGAAATGAGCATACCATCTCTGGATAGCAGTTTTCCAAAGCTGCTAAGGTTGGTGACACTTCTTTCAGTCCATAGGTGAGGGAAAGACCAGACATTAATGGTTCAAATGTGAAACTGACCCAGAACCATTAAAACAGCAGCTGGCGGGAATGGAGAAGGGATGAGGCCAGTGGGTGAGTCTTTGCCCAAGACACCGGCCATCTGTGAAAATATTCCACATCGACAGCAGAGGTAGATGGCAAATGTGGCCTTTACCCAGGAGAGGAAGCTCAGAAATCCAACTGGAACTTCAGCCCTGGAAGTGTCCCCAGGTCAGAACTTTGACCTTGTCAACCAGCTTAAATCCTTTATTTATTTTTATTTTTTTTAAAGCCTTTAAATAAAAGTTCCCCTAACATATTTCCTTGTAAAGGATCTTAAGTATGAGGTACATGGTGTTTTCAAGGATGTTAGCCAGCTTTAGAAGCAGCAGGAAAAGGAAACGTGGTAGGGTAGGGAAACTGCCCTGTCTGGATCGTGGTGATGGTTTACACAATCATCCGTGATTGCAAAAATTCACCAAACTGTGCAGCTCAATGGGTAAATTTTCCTGGGAGTAAATAATATCTCAAAAGCAGCAGGCAGGTGGAGAAAAAACAAAAGGGGACGAACTATTGTAACCTATCTGCATGCCTGGCCAGAAAATAATGAGAACAAACATCTGGGGTCCTGGGCAGTGGAAGGCCGGATGTGATACGAAAAGTGATCATGGAAGAAGCTGACTTCCCCTGAAAAAGATATATTTATTCGAGAAATGAAATTCTGGTATATGCAGCAAATTCTGGTAAGGTCTGAAAGAAGGAACTGGCTGGAGACAGGAGGCAGTGGCCGACATCTCGGGGAAGCTGGGGGATTTCTTCTTTCCTAGGCAGTGGATCTCGACCCTCTGGTAGAATCACATTCGTTTACGTAGGAAAGTAAAATGGAAATTTGGGGAAATTTTGTGAGCTCTAATGGGCTAAGAGAGGGGGAGAGCTCGCAGAGGGCCAGAGGCAGGAGCTGCGTCCTCTTTCCGACAGGAGGACAACCACCAGGTTTGGAAGAATCGGCCCAGTAAGACAATAGGTATGGAGACATCAGTGAAATATGTGTGCATTCTGGGCACACCAAGTATCAGACCTGTTTGGGCTCAAGGTGTCCCTTTGGAACATGGATCCCCCACAGCCAAACGAGCCATAGAAGCAGCTGCTGCCCCCACATCAAAAAAGGATATGGTACCAAGCAGGGGCTCCAGATACCAGAGAGGGTCTGACTTGCCGCAAAATAGGACAGGATAAACAGTGGGAGAATCCACAGAGAGAAAACAATGTCATGTGGACATAGATCATCCCCGGAAAGGGCAGAAATAGAGGGAAGAAACAGAGACACTGCAGGAAAAAATTATGATTACACGGGTCTCCCTGGAGTTCACCTCCAGACAGGATGGAGATTAGATGGTGACTCATGTGAACTAAACTCACAAGAGACTAATGTATAAATCAAAATCACGATTCATGCATTCAGAAGGAAAATTACCCTTACTAGGTAACCAGAATACCGGAATCCAATATTTAGAGCTTCCTCTTCCAGACCCCGGCAAACCTGGAAGCTAAGTAATTTACCACAGTGTTATTTTGATAAGTATATAAAGTGGGGGACGGGGAGTCTTGAAAGATGACTCCTAGAGGCCACAGAAAATCCTGAGAAACCATTCCTGCCCCGTAAGAGTTCAACCCTCCAGGGACCTGAATGCTCATTTCCTTTGCATTCAGCGTCTTGGTCGTCTGGATGTGTGAGATGAATGATGACAAATTCCGGTCCTTTGGTGTCCTCTTTTTTTTTTTTTTTTTTTTCGACCGCATGCAGGATCGCTTGTTAAATGCACTATGCACCGTGCTAAACACTTTACAGATATCACCTCATTCATCAGTGCACAACCCCAGAGACATATCAATTATCTTCATTTAACTGATGAAGAAACGGATTCCCATGGAGGGTAAGTGGCTACACAAAGCCTCCCCGAGGCTGGCAGGGATTTGATTTACACCTGTATTCCTGAGGCTGTGCTCCTGAGCACCGTGCTATAGGGTCTCTTCAGGAAGGAATCGATTCACTTCTTTGGGCCTAGCAAGGTCAGCCCACCAAAGCCTCCCCCTCCAAGTTTTATCCCTGGGTCGCTCAGCTGCCCATTTACGGAACATCGTTCCCATTGCCTCAACAGATGGACACTCGTAAGCCTCGTGTATGGGTTGCACTATTTTAACTCTCAAAGAAGAATCATATTTTTCGGATTTGGAAGGGAAATAATGAGGAAGAAAAAAAAAAAAAAAAAAACGTTGCCCTGAGTGGCCAGCCACACGATTCCAGTCACTTCAAGGACACAGAGGCTCAAGGTCACAGTGGTGTCCTGTAGTCTGCAAAGCCCACGGGTCCCAAGTTCTGAAAACTTGCTTCTCTCTTTTTTGTGTGGCTGAGACCGAATGTGAAACTTTTACTGGATCCAGTGAATTCTTGACTTGGGCGGCAGTGACAGTCATGGGGCGGAGCAGATACATACACAGGACATAGCACGCCTGTTTCTGGATCTAAGGAGCGTACTGAATTGGCTAAGGGTGAACTGCGACAAGATTAACAACTGCAACAGGATTACACACTCCAGCCCTAGAGAGGCAGCAAGACATCAAGAAAGAGCAGGATCTTTCCCAGTATCTGCATTTCCCCTTCCGCAAGGTTCCTAGCTTGAAGCCACCTCCTCTCCACCACGTCCAGATACCACTCCATCAGCTCCTGCTGTTGCAAATGACTTTATCTAATTATTTTTTTCACCTCTTCATTAATTCAAAAATCACCTGCCTAATGTGTCCTAGATTCCAGGGAAATGTAAGTAAATAAAAATAGAACTTTCAAGTCTGTCCACCCAGAGTCACTTCCCTCAATCACTTTGTTCTCTTGCTCCTTGTGGTTGTTTCCGGAGGCTTTAGCAAAGACGAGATGAATGTGTTGTCTAGCTACCATATTTACCAGAAGCCCTGTGGCCGGGCTCAGGGTTTACTTGTAAATCTCGGATACAGGAATATCTCTGAGAGCACATGGGGAATCCCATGACTCAACATGTCAGCCTAACACCCCCCAAACTAATTGACCAAAAAACAAGAGTTCATGAAACTTTAAAAGTCATTATTATGATTTATAAAAACTCTTCCTAGTGGAGGGAGGTTGTAATGCTCTCACTCTTCTCCTTATTTATAAGAAAATTTCCCAGACTTACCCAGGATTTTCTCCTATTGATTTGGTATTTGAGGGGTTGTGCAAAAGTTCTCTCTCCTTCTGAAAGAGCATCACTGTTGCCTATAGGTTAAAGGCCAAACACCCCAGTGTGGTATCCTAAGCCCTCCATGACTTGAAGGCAAACAACATTTGAGCCAATCTCCCTGAAGCATCCCTCCAAACATCAACAATCATATCTCACTGCTCTTCCCACACCGAACATTATATTACCTTTATTCCTGCTCATGCTGCTTCCTCAGCCTAAAATAAACCCTACGGTCTCATCCCATAAACCCCCACTTACCAGCTCAGTGCTGCTTCCGCTCCGTAGTCTTCCTTTATCCTTGGTCAGAACCCACTCTTCATGCCTATGCATGACTGTTGCACGTCTTCCTATCTCTTTAGAATGTTCTCATTTTGCCTTGGCTTGTTGTTGATGGGTAACATCTATTTTTTCATCCCATTGTTTGAAGCTCTTGAAGACAGGGAGGGATTTTGTGCATAAGATAGGCACCAAATAAACGTTTGTTTAAAATCCATTTTTAAAAGAGACAAACAGTAACTGTAGTGGAAAATGAGCCAAGGATGAGCTCACAGTCAGCAAATGTAGGGAAGTTTGTAGTGGAGAATTTCACTCCACCCAGGAAACAATGACACCACGCTATATGACCAAGTTGTTAGGTTTCAATAATTTGACAAATGTCCTCAGCTTTGTCTGCCTGCTGAGAATCCATTTCCCTCTCTTTTGTTGAAGCATCACCTTTTCTGGTGACAGCGCTGGTCAGAAGTAGCTCTGCCCTCCTTACATTCCCATAATATACTAAATTCCTTTTGAAAAACAATCACGTGGCACTGTAACGGTTTCCTTATCTGTTCACCTATTTGCAACCCCCCCACACACACTGGACTATGATCTCTCTCTCTCTCTCTCTCTCTCTCTCTTTTTTTTTTTTTTCAAATAGAATCCCACAGGATGAGCACTGGGTGTTATTCTGTATGTTGGTAAATTGAACACCAATCAAAAATAAATTTATTATATAAAAAAATAGAATCCCACATACACAGAATTAAATTCAGGATCTTTGGCTCATCATTGAACTCTGCATGGTCCCTCCACTCTATCTTTTTGGTAAAGCAAAGTCCCGTGTGGCTAGTATTGTGCTAAATTCTAAAGAAAATAATACACGTTTCCTGTCTTCAAAGAACCGAAAGCTAACCTCTTTTCTTCTTTGTAACTCCACCACTTAGCTTAGTGCCTGGCACATGGTAATGCCTCTTGTGGTGAATTTGTTTCCCCTGCCTGATTACTAATGTTGGAGAGCCCCAAAATTAGTTTTTGGAATGCTTATTGCCTCCATCAACACACTTCTGAGATTCTCATCTAATCCCAAAGCCTTCAGTACCATCCTAAATATATATCATCAGTCTCAATCCAGATGCCAAATTCCAGACTTATCCATCCAACTCTCTCCATGAAATCTCTACCAGACTATCTCATAGGCATCTCCCACTTCATGTATCCAAAACAGGATTCTTGATCCAACTCCCAGTCAGCCTGTTGCCAGACTTGCATCTCCTTTAGTACTCTCTTTTTCTTTTAATTTACCCAATTTCTTAAGCTAAATTCCCTCTCTGCAGTCATCCCTGACTCCCGTTTTTCTAATACCCCACAGCAAATCCGTCAGAAATATTGTTGGTCTTACGTGATTATAGACTTATTTTTTTTCTTCATTGTCTGTGTCTCCCACTAGGAATAAGCTCAATGAGGGTAGAAATTTTATTCATTTTGTTTATTATAGAATCTCTGGCACTTAGCACACGACAGGTGCTTAATAAACATTTGTTGGATCAAATTTAAACAAATATTTGTGGAAGAAAGGACAAATGAGTGCATGGTATCTCAAGCCTGCCCTCTAGATAAATAATTTTAGAGAGCAATAGCCACAATGCTTTCATTCAGAGTGAGCACAAAGTTGTTTTCTGTTAATATTTTAGAACCCGGAAATCAGACATGCAATACTTCTTTAATAATAAGAAAACAAAGAGAAAGCTGTTTTTAAATTTTTCCATCTTACAAAGACGTAAACTATGTCAGAGGTATTTTGCTCCAAAGAATGGAAGAAGCCATGAATGGATAAAACTTCTCTGATTGAGTATTCTGGTCAAATATTGGCTTCTGCTACAAAATAAAATACTACCCATCCCAGTGAAATCAGACATTTTTTTTTCCAGAAAAAGGAAGGAGAGAAAAACACAGAGATTGGAACCACAGCCCTATCTGCATGTCTGTTGTTTTTTCATGCAATGATAATAAATGGTAAAATATCAAAAGAGATATGCAGAGCAGCTAACAGTAGTACCTTGGATTCTCCTGTAGGATTCAAACCAAAATTGGGTCATGTGTGGTCTGCAAAGGTTAAAAGATAGCATTGAAACTGGTGCATCCCCAACTATGCCAGATGGAACACCTACCACAATTCCTGGAATCAATCCAGATTATTTCAACTCTGGATCTAGGGAAGTGTTCCTGATAAATAAGGTTGGTCCCAGATGCTGGACCAGGATAATGTTTTCATGACCCTACAGTGTTTGTATGAATTTACTGTTTACCCCGCCTCACCAAGGAAGAAGATTGCAACCTCTTTCCGGCACCTGTAATCTTTTGAAAGGAATAGGAGAATCATAATTGCACATATAGATAACATTGCCATTTTAAGTCTCTATATGGAATCACATCTGAGACATTTACAGTCTCCCTCAGAGTGATTCAAGAGGCAAGTTTAGCAATAAATGTCAACTCCTGTTACCTAGAGTGCCGTACACAGATCACATGGGGAGGAGTTGAAAGGCAACACATTTCCGGAATAAAGTGAATTCTGCACACAAATAGAAGGTTCCGAAATCCAGGGAAAAGTCTAGGACTTCAGCAGATTCTTTGGTCCCTGTTTCATATTTCAGGTTGTACGTTTACATGCAAAATGAATAATATCACCTGAACTCTTGGAGCAAATAGAACTTTAACCAAGTGAAAGAGATATGGTTCTCTGGTGCCTGTGACTATGTCTGTTTATCCAGGTCCTGTGAGGAAGAGACACCAAAGTGATGTTAAACAAGGGGAAGGAATTTTGTTAGAGAAAATAGGAAGGGAACTAGGGAGCCATCAGATCCTGCAGCAAGTCTAAGATTTCCAAAGGAAGCAGAGAAGAAGGAAGTGTCCTAGACCATCATCTAGTCTCTAGAAGGTTCATCAGAGTCACTAAGCCCAAATCAGAAGAGTCCAGTATCTCCCAAGGCTCAACCTGCTCTGGCATCCCTGCCACCTTCAGTCATTAGCTAGGAGCCACCTGTGGGAGATGTGGCCTTAGCATGAATGCAGCGAAGGAGCTCAGAGTCTAGCAGTTGGGACTCTTGGTCAACCACACTCCCTGGAGCTGGGGATTTGCAAGGGACATTCTCATGGTTGCTGCATGAGAATTCTCATGACGCAGGGATAGCACTAATGCATGTTAGTAAAGACAGTATTTTCCAAGTACATGACAAATGTTAACGTTCTCTTTCTGAGCAAGAAATTATAATTAGCTAATTAAGGTAAGTTCCAAAGAAACTATCTCCAGCTTCTAGCTCTCAAAGATTTGTGCTTCTTTCCAGAGGCAACTCATCCGAGAGCACAAGGTACTACAGGGTGAAACACCCTGCAACTTTTGAACTCTAATCACCATCAGGAGCCTCGGAGCTAAATTTCCAAGCACAATATCTCCAAATCCTCAAAGGGTTTCTGGATTAATCCATAAATCTTAGCATTAAAAAGCATGAAATGTCCCCTTATTTCTAAAGGCTGAATAAACTTGTAAGATTCTGGCTGTTTGATCCCCCTCTCCAGTGAGACACCCCTGGAGCTTTTGGACTGGGAGAAGTGACTGAAAAAGCAGGAAGAGGAATCCCAGAGGGTCTAGAAAGGGTTCTTTCAGAGTGAGGTTCCCCAGGCAAAGGTCGATGGGAGAGAAAGAAGTGACCTCATGTTCCACAAACACAGCCAGTTGCAGCTACTTCTGGCAAGATGACAGTCTAGGGATCAGAAATCTGCACATTATCATTTGATTCTAAATAGGCATTTAAAGGAGAGAGAGAGAGAGAGAGAGAGAGAGAGGAGGCACATTTCAGTGGAGCAGAGCACTTGTCCTTTATTTCCTAGGACAAGCTCTAAGAGGAAAGAGAACTGCCAGGAAGGGTGCAAGTGTGCCTCTGGAGGCCAGCTCCGTGCTGCCAAGCCTGACCAGCTTCAAGGCCAGGTGACACCCAGTGAAATCAAGAAATCCAGAAACTAAATGGAGGTCAAGTGCTAACTTTTGATGCCATTTCCTTGGACCCTTCTTCACCCTCCTTGGGAGGAAAAGCCGGGCTAAGGAGTCTGAACTGGAGACAAGGAGAAGACATCACGGCCTCCTGGCAACCAATCCGGGGCTGGGCTTTCCTGGCTCCTCCTCCTTGGGGTCCTGGGACCCCATCTGGAGAACCAGCTCATTTGGATTGGTTCTGCCCAGGGCACCATAGGGCTGTAGCCAGCAGAGCCAGAGGGGGGAACCTAAAAACAGTAAACAAAACAGACTCCACAGTGTCTAGGATGACAGCAGAGGATAAAAGAAGGCAAAGTGGTCCCTGCTCACAGGGGAGGGGAAGAATGGAGACGGCTAATACATCACCTGCTCCCGCTGAAAGGTTTACAAAAATCCGGTTATATTTTTTAATCATCTCGCATTTTAGACCTTTAAAGTACAAATATGGATTTCAAACATATCAAGGGAACAAATTAACTTAGAAAAATGGTAATGCTTTCCAAGGTTGCACCTGCCATGAAATCGCTCCAAGTTTGCATTTTCCCCAGGTCTCGGGTGTGTCATTAGGCCAGATTGATTGTCCTCCTCCCCTGAACAGCTCCCCCATTAGAGGGTTATTGTATGGAAATTAATGGAAGGTTGGGAACATTTTTTTTGCAGCTGCAGTAGTTGGAGTCAGTTTTGATTAAGCGATAGAAAGCGGGCAGACGGGGGAGATCGCTTGGCGTTAGCGGCCTCCTTCATTATCACTGAGTCAGGCTTCGCGTGCGGATGTTTTGCTGCCTTTTGGCCACTGCTGTATACATTGATCCCTCTCTGGTTTTCAAATGTGTCCCCACTTGATGTCCCCCATCAGGAGGCCAATTGGATGTGAAACTTAACACTACTCTGTTCTTTGCTCACTTTCTGTTTCCCCGGCCCATGACCCTGTCTCCCCACCCCGGGCCCCATCACCAGATGCAGCAGGAAACTGGGAGGCAGGTCCACCCTCCATCCTTCTTGTCTACTCATCTCCTAAGAGAAACTACTGAAGGGGCCTCAACCAGCAATCAGAGCCCCGATGGCCTCGGGGGATTTCAAGGTGCAAATTAAGCGTTGGACGGGCTGCTCAGAGAGCTGACAAGTGAGAACTGACAGTTTGCCTCTCCTCCGGTTCAGTCAGGAGCTTTCAAACATCCCAGGGAAACTGAGGCGCTGGCAGATTAGGGGTTGATCTGCCTGCCATGGGGGGTCAACATCAGATGAAAGCAACTGAGGGCAACAAGACATGATGGAACAGAAAAAGAAAGGGCTAGGTGCAAATTGCCCAGGGAGGGGTAGGGAGGGCCACTGATGGGGGTGGGGTGGTGTGACCTTCGGTGGGTCCCTTCCATCTAAAAATGCTAAACCTCTGTGTGAGCGTCCCACTTGCTACATTCCCCCAAGCATCCATTCATGTTCTCTTCCAATATTTCCTGCGTATCTTTCTGCCAAGTAGCGCAGTAGGTGTTGAAGCTGGGGAAAAAAATGTGGCTGAGGCTGGGTTGCTAGTGGTCTTAGAAAACACCCCCTCCTGATGACCCAGTACACCCCCGTGTGGTGGAGAAGACACATGTGGAGAAGACACATCTGTAAATGCAAAATTACAATGTAGTCTGTACAGCCCGGATTCGTGTTCTAGCAAAATCTGTTGGAAAGGTTTTGGGAGAACAGCAGAGAACAGGGTGAAATCTGCCTGAACGGGGCAGGGCAAGGAGAAGGGTTGGGGAGGGTTACAGAGGAGGTTTCTCCAATGAGCTAGCAGTGGAACTGGTGCCTGAGCAGAGCCAGAGGAGCTGGGATTCTGATTAGACCAGCTGAACAAATGTTTGGAAGAGAGGCACACGGGCACAGAAAAGCAGGTGGCTTCTCGGAGAAGTGACATAAGACAAGGCTGGACAAGAAAGTTGGAACTGGATTGTAAGTAAAGGGAATAGATGTGCTAAGGAATGAGGACGGTAGCAAGGACAGAAATGGAGTGTCTGGTGGTTTTTGAGCAAAGGCCTTTCACACCGCGCTGTTGGAGAAAGCACAGACTGGCGGCTGTGTGGAAGAGGCATTGGTATGGGTGGGGAGGGCTCAGAGGACCAGGCCAGTGGGGTGAGATGGGTACTGTGATGGTCCCGGTGAGGGCCAGTGAAGCCTCTAACCCAACCAGCCAGCCAAAGGCCTGTGTTAGGGCTCCCACCTGTCAGAAAACCCATACTAAGATCCTCTCAGAGCTCACATGCCAAGGAGGAGTTGAAAAAAAAAAAAAAAAGTTAACTTAGAAAAATTGCCATCTAGTAGTTTAATAAGTTCCCTGACATACCAAATAACATCTCCTGCCTCCAGCAAGTGAGGATGGGGTCAACCTAAAATAGATATTTGCCAATGGTCAAGACTGGACGGCTGGTCCCCGGCTTGATGGATGCTTCCAGGACGGCCTCTGAGTGGGCTGCACGGCCCACACCATTGACCTCATGAATCTTCTCCTTAATCCAGGGAGAAAATTAGCTCCTGCCTTTGAAGAGTGGCGTCTGCCCTGAAGCTGTGTAGTCCCTCTCAGGAACAAGAGCAGGCCTGCTCTTTCCTCCCAGAATTCAGTCACAGAGAAGCAGAAGATCCTTGCATTCCCCAAACCTAACCCACCGACCCCGCACCCCCGGCCCGCCCACTTCACTCCTTTATCATCTTGCCCACATCTGAGGCTCCCACCTTTCACATTCCCCACACCTGGGTTAAGCGTCTGTCGTGAGAGCGCCAGCTGTTATCAGGAAGCAGCAATAACCAATTGGCCATTACTATCTCAAATTCCTCCTGCTTAAATCAGTCTGGGGGATTAACTTTGGACAACTCCAAAATGATATACTAGAAGCCAATTTCTCTCCCTCCCCCTTGGGCAGCCACCTTCCACCTGGTCCAGTAATCCTCTAAACTCATTTGGGAATCCAGCTCATCTTGGTCCCTTTAATAGCCTTAAAGGGACAAGCTGATTCCCTGGGGTTGGTAATTTATAATCCAGATAGCATCCTCCGGGAAGAAAAGAAGGGAGGCTCCATCTGAGGCCTGCCTTCTGCTGAGAGCTTTGACTGCAATTCCTACCTCCCTCTCTCCCTTTTTCTGTGTCTATCTATCCCTCCTGCAAACAGTGAGTACAAGGATGGCGAAAAGTCTTGTGAATGTCTAGCCCCATTTGGAGGTATTATTACAGGAAGGGAGTTGTGATTATTTCAGCACCTGAAGTGCTTGGGGTCCTTATACTGTTTTTAGTTGCCAGCAAAAGTAAACTGTTGCTGGCTGCTTCGAAAGGCTGGAGTAATGCCAGGTCATGATACCTCATATGCTGGAGAAGCTAGCTCCCGTGTGAGAAGCACTCTAATTACATCATTTTGATGAAACGCTTCATAACTGAAGACCCCATCTCCATTCCCACTTTGGATAGTTTACTTCTACAATACCCTAGTCTAATAAAAGCATCACGGATTCAGGGTATCCTGATTTTTAGGCTTCTACGGCATCGACAGGATAATCTCAAACATATTTTCAACCCAAGATGTCATTACACATGACTTATCTCTTTTTGTGGTTGTTCCGTGCCCTCTGTGTGTGTAATTCTGGAGGAAAGGACTCAGGCCGTTGTTTGGGGAGGCTTCTGTGGATTCCCAAAAATAGATGATCTAAACAGCAAGCACAGACAGCCTATTTGAAAAATTCATGGCGACACTGATAACAGGGACACAGACAGACCAGGAAATGAGCATGACTTGGTGGACTGCCAGGCTGACAAGGGACAGCAGCCACAAAGATTCTAAATCAGTAACACCCAGGCCAAGACAGAGTGCCAGATGTGACCCGTAAGTACGCAGAGCGTTGAGTCCTTTCTTCTAAGAATAATCCTACCTAGGCACCCACATACTTCCAGAACTCAGTAGACTTTGAGACACTAAGAATCATGAATTCTCATGAGTAATAAACCCCGCCCCCCTTGAAAATTCCTAAGATCTACCTTAAAACTAGAAAGGCATAGACTTGTCTGAAAATCCTCAGGGGGAACAAAGCTATATACATAAGCTTCCCTTTCAAAAAACCTCACATATACAGAATCTTTGCTCATAATTTTAAGGGGTTCAGGAGATCTCTGAAGCCACACGATACACACCAGGATAGGAAGTCGCTAGTGTAATAAGCTGCAGTGGTGACACCCATCAGAGAAATGAATCCACACATGCATTCACTCAATGAAGTCGTATTAAATGCCTACGAGGCGCCTCGTCCTATGTTAGATGATATGAGGAGGCAGGGGAGCCTCTTCTCTGCCCCCAATAAAGCGACAGGTCTGAGGGAGCCAAGAGGAGATCCGAGCTGAACTAAACAATGAGAGCTGATGTTTTCCTTCCCCAGTGTTCATTTCCACAGGGCGCTTCATGTGGGAATGGGGACCATCTCCAGAAGAAAAACACCCTCACTTCTCAGTGTTGGGACTTCAGAGAGAAAGACACTTTTCTGAAATTTTGGGATGGGTTTGAGGAAGGAGCTGATGAAGGCCAAGCTGCAAGGGAGGACTATGGGATCCACTCCTGGAACGCAATCTACTCTAAGGGAAGAAAAAAAAATCTGTCTGGCATGACGAGGTGGTTCTAGCAACCTGGCGAGGGGACCAGAGAAGAGAACTCAGCCCCCTGGATGCACGGGCATATTCCAAGAAAACAAAAGCTTGTATGTGAACATGGACAGGTGCAAGCAACACCACTGTGGCTAACCTCTGAAACCTCGCAGGTAGTGAGAGGTGACAACTGGAGATCTAGAACAGGGGGTACCGCCAGGGAGCAGCTCAGGGGGTGCAGCAGTGGGCAGAGCTGCTGCATGGACAAGCACTGGCAGCCCACGTGGAACAAGTGCATGCAGCCACAGGAGGAAGGTCAGTGGCAGGGGAATGGGGCACATTAGCTTCGGGCAGACTCCCAGGAAGAATGGCAGGATGGTGGCTGGCCTGTGTCTGACTGCAGCAGCAGCAGCAGAGGCAGTCACCCCTGCCCCTGATGGGTGAAGGGAGGAGGGTGGAAACTGAGGAAGGCACCAGCACCAGTAACAATGCACACGCTCATGGAGCTGTGACTAAGAGGTGAGTGAAGGCTGTGGCATGAGCAGTATGCTGGATGACTGGCTCCTGTGCTCAGAGTGCTCTGGGAGGGGGGGGGGGGGCAAGAGAAATCTAAACAGGTATTGCTGAAATCCAGTAACTTTGTGGGTAGAAAGTCCCAAGTTGGGTGTACATACTAGTCCCATTTCCCTGGCCGCACAGGCTGGTGAGCCCTGCAGCTATTTACATGATGATCACACAACGTCATGACTGTTGTTCAAAATGTCTATTGACCCGAATGCCGGGGACATCGACCAGTAAAAATAAACACCAGCCACAGGACTGGAGTAGGGTTTGGAAGCCTCTTACTGGGCTGGGTGAAAGCCTAATAGCAAGGTGACAAGGAGGTCTGGGAAGGTCCTGGGGTGGGGGGTCAGTACAGCCAGTGGGGGCAAGTCTACTTAGGGATTCAAAGTCACGGTTATTGACACAGCACCACAGAAGCCTTTCGATATATTCACAACCTGTATGACCACGCTGGAACAATGCCAGCTGAACATCAGCTCTGGACATTAACCGAGAATACAGAGCACCGTTTGCTCCAACGTCACTTGAGAATCTAAAAGAAATGAATGCAGAGAAACTGGAGTGGAGGAGTGGTTACCAGGGGCCGGGGACAAGGGAACCGGGGAGATGTTGGTCAAAGGGTGCAACCTGGCAGGGAGAAGATGAGTAGGTTCTGGGGATCGAACACACAGCATGGTGATTATAGTTAACAGCGCGGCAGTATAACCTTGAAAGCTATTAGGAGACTAGACCTTCAATGTTCCCACCACAAAAAAAAAAGAAGTGCTAATTATGTAATGTGGTAGAGGTGCTGGTGGGAGTAATCACATTGCAACATATATCAAATCAACCCGTCGTATGCCTTGTACTTATACAGTGTCTATGTCAATAAGAAAGGATAACAAAGGATTTTTTAGGGGAGTACTAGAACTCTTTTGTATCCTAGGTGTGGTGATAGTCACACAAACCTCAACATCTATTAAAATTCTTGGAACTGTCTGATTGCTGAAGCTAGGACTTCCAGTACTATGTTGAATAGCAGTGGTGAGAGTGGACATCCCTGTCTTGTTCCTGATCTTAGGGGAAAGGCTCCCAGTGCTTCCCCATTGAGAATGATATTTGCTGTGGGCTTTTCGTAGATGGCTTTTAAGATGTTGAGGAAAGTTCCCTCTATCCCTACACTCTGGAGAGTTTTGATCAGGAATGGATGCTGTATTTTGTCAAATGCTTTCTCTGCATCTAATGAGAGGATCATATGGTTCTTGGTTTTTCTCTTGCTGATATGATGAATCGCATTGATTGTTTTACGAGTGTTGAACCAGCCTTGTGTCCCGGGGATAAATCCCACTTGGTCATGGTGAATAATTTTCTTAATGTACTGTTGGATCCTATTGGCTAGTATCTTATTGAGAATTTTTGCATCCATGTTCATCAGGGATATTGGTCTGTAATTCTCCTTTCTGGTGGGGTCTTTGTCTGGTTTTGGAATTAAGGTGATGCTGGCCTCATAGAACGAATTTGGAAGTACTCCATCTCTTTCTATCTTTCCAAACAGCTTTAGTAGAATAGGTATGGTTTCTTCTTTAAACGTTTGATAGAATTCCCCTGGGAAGCCATCTGGCCCTGGACTTTTGTGTCTTGGGAGGTTTTTGATGACTGCTTCAATTTCCTCCCTGGTTATTGGCCTGTTCAGGTTTTCTATTTCTTCCTGTTTCAGCTTTGGTAGTTTGTGGCTTTCCAGGAATGCATCCATTTCTTCTAGATTCCCTAATTTATTGGCGTATAGCTGTTCATAATATGTTTTTAAAATCGTTTGTATTTCCTTGGTGTTGGTAGTGATCTCTCCTTTCTCATTCATGATTTTATTAATTTGAGTCTTCTCTCTCTTCTTTTTAATAAGGCTGGCTAATGGTTCATCTATCTTATTAATTCTTTCAAAGAACCAACTCCTGGTTCTGTTGATCTGTTCCACAGTTCTTCTGGTCTCGATTTCGTTGAGTTCTGCTCGAATCTTTATTAACTCTCTTCTTCTGCTGGGTGTAGGATCTATTTGCTGTTTTTTCTCTAGCTCCTTTATGTGTAAGGTTAGCTTTTGTATTTGAGTTCTTTCCAGTTTTTGAATGGATGCTTGTATTGTGATGTATTTGCAAATGACGTATCAGATAAAGGGCTAGTTTCCAAGATCTATAAAGAACTTATTAAACTCAACACCAAAGAAACAAACAATCTAATCATGAAATGGGCAAAAGACATGAAGAGAAATCTCACAGAGGAAGACATAGACATGGCCAACATGCACATGAGAAAATGCTCCACATCACTTGCCATCAGGGAAATACACATCAAAACCACAATGAGATACCACCTCACACCAGTGAGAATGGGGAAAATTAACAAGGCAGGAAACCACAAATGTTGGAGAGGATGCGGAGAAAAGGGAACCCTCTTACACTGTTGGTGGGAATGTGAACTGGTGCAGCCACTCTGGAAAACTGTGTGGAGCTTCCTCGAAGAGTTAAAAATAGACCTGCCCTACGACCCAGCAATTGCACTGTTGGGGATTTACCCCAAAGATACAGATGAAATGAAACGCCGTGACACCTGTACCCCGATGTTTATAGCAGCAATGTCCACAATAGCCAAACTGTGGAAGGGGCCTCGGTGTCCATCGAAAGATGAATGGATAAAGAAGCTGTGGTCTATGTATACAATGGAATATTCCTCAGCCGTTAGAAATGACAAATACCCACCATTTGCTTCAACGTGGATGGAACTGGAGGGTATTATGCTGAGTGAAGTAAGTCAATCGGAGAAGGACAAACATTATATGTTCTCATTCATTTGGGGAATATAGATAATAGTGAAAGGGAATAGAAGGGAAGGGAAAAGAAATGTGTGGGAAATATCAGAAAGGGAGACAGAACATAAAGACTCCTAACTCTGGGAAACGAACTAGGGGTGGTGGAAGGGGAGGAGGGCGGGGAGTGGGGGTGAATGGGTGACGGGCACTGGGGGTTATTCTGTATGTTGGTAAATTCAACACCAGTAAAAAATAAATTTATTATAAAAAATAAAAAAATAAAATACTTGAAACTGTACACTGGAAGAAAAAGAGGTCAATTGTACTGTATGACCATTGAAAAAAATAAGATTACCTCCTCCCTCAGAAAAAAGCCACAGGAGAGGCCTAGGCAATGCACGCTATAGGATATCATCAGGAAGAGATGTCCCCATGGGCTGCAGAGGAAGGCTGCAGGTAGACCAGATGGTGAAAAGAGACTCACATGGAACAAAAAATCAGAGCCGGGTTCTGGTCCTGACCCAGCTCCTTACCTCGCCCTGCGCTGTGAGTGCCAGGCCAAAAAGTGGGAACTTTAGAGCCATGTCCCGGAGTCCATGTTGCCCAGGGGTTTGGGATAAGAATGACAGAGAGAAGAAAGGCTTCAAGTTTTTCAGCAACATATTTCCTGAGCAGGTGTTTGGCTAGAGATCTGAATGTTGTTATTGTCATGTGGCCAACAAGAAAATGTCAACAGCAACATTTAATAGCTTTTGGTAGGAATAATGTAAGAAATCTATGCAGAAGGAGAAATAGCTGTAGTTTGAGTCCCGTCCAAGCGACTGCCACCTGCCATTAGGCAGAAAAAGAAAACAAGGATGAGAAAACAGCAAGGCGTCAGAGGAAGACGGAATACAAATCAAAGAGATGACAATAGATGGGCTGGTCTGTAGCCTGAGAAATGAACAGAGAGCAGGAGAGGGGAGCGGATGGCCACATTCCCACAAAGCTTCTGGTGCCCGGGTCAGAAGATTGCCGGGCAGATGATCACGACTCATCTTAGTACTGGATCCAAGCAGGGAGTGGCAAAGCATACTTAGTGCCCTGGGACTCGCCTCCTCTTGGCTAGAGGCTGGAAGGAAGGCAGGTCATGTAAAGAGCGTTGCGTGAACAACAGTGACAAGGAAGTGACAGGTCCACCTGGCCCGGCCAAAGGTCTCGTCCTTCCTGGAGCTGCTCCAATACTTAAATCCAGCAACATCTCCCTTCTGAGCACTTCGAAGCCTGCATTCCGACATGTCTTCTCTGAATACTGTCTTGTATTGTTCTTGAGTTTTGTTCCCTGTGCTGCCTTAATTCCCTCACGAAACTGTGAGTTCCTCAATTGGATGTGACTTTTTCGTTGTTAATGTTCTTGTGTTCCACGACACACGCCACTTTGTATTCTCCTGGGCACCTAAGTAGAAAATACATACTACACAATTATGAAACTCGTTTAAATGGAACCATCCATTCCACAAGCATGTATCGAAGACACACTGTGATCCAGATGCTGGATCAAAGCAGGAGAGAATTTAACGCACGGTAGCTACTCCGTAAATATATGCTCTGATCTGAGGAAGCGAAGGCTGCCAAGAAAGTGCGTGCAACTTCCTAGCCAAGACTTCTGGGAAAAGAAGGCAGCAGGTTCTCAAGCTGCCATCACGAGACGTGTCGCCCCAAGAGGCAGTGGTAGCAGAAACCATCACACTACCAGGGAAGCACTGGGGACCACGTCAGTAGAATTCACTGTCTACTGTACCAGAACCAGACGCCTTTGGCTTTACATCTCTGACTTCCTCCAGCCCGGGCCAAACGTCTCCAAAGAGGTTCAGAAAAATACTGGATTTATAAAACAAGGGTAAGATGCTATGAAAAAAGAAGCAATAAGAAAACTATTGGAGGGGTGCTTGGGTGGTTTGGTTGGTTAAGCATCTGCCTTCGGCTCAGGTCATGATCTCGGGGTCCTGGGATCGAGCCCCATGTCAAGCTCCCTGCTTAGCGGGAAGTCTGCTTCTCTCTCTGCCTCCGGCCTCCCCTCCCCACCACCACTCTTGCTCTCTCGGTCTCTCTCAAATAAACTTTTTTTTTTTTTTTTTTTTTAAGAAAACTATTGGAGGGAGTGCCCAGCTGGCTCTATCAGTAGGTCATACAAATCTTAAATTCAGGGTCATGAGTTCAAGCCCCACATTGGGCATAAGAAAGAAAGAAGAAGGAAGAAGGAAGGAAGGAAGGAAGGAAGGAAGGAAGGAAGGAAGGAAGGAAGGAAGGAAGGAAGGGAGGGAGGGAGGGAGGAAGGAAGGAGAGGACAGGGAGGGAAAGGGAAGGGAGGGGAGGGAAGGGAAGGGAACTATTAGAAATTGAAGGTTGGGACAGTCTCAAAAAATGAAAAAAATGGAAAAAATGGAAAAGATAAGAGACATAGGCATTCAATCCAGGAGGCCCAGCATGGAGTTTCTGAAACTGAAATCTGAAAAACAGAGAAGAGGAGATTGTCAAATAAATAACAGTCGATTTCCCAGAAATGAACAAACACATTCATTTCAAAATTTAGGTGGGAACAAAATCCTAAGAAGTGCCAAATAAAGACTCACGCTTACACAGACCTTTTTTGAAATTTCAGAATACTAAAGCTAAAGAGAAAAGGAAATCTTCCCAAAAGGATGGAGGAGCCAAATAAGATGGGAAAATGATAAACATCAAGAATCAGACTGGCATCAAACTTCTCATCAACAACACTGAAAGCTAGAAGATGATCAAGTAATATTTAAATTGTCCATTATATTTTATTTTCACACAAAACCTTTGAGACACTTTTCCCACTTCTGCACTTTCCTTCCATGTGGAGGAAATTCCGTGTGTAAAACACCCCTAAACTCTCCGCACTTCCCCCCCGCTCCCCAACCTCACAGAGATAGAGTAGAGCGACTTAATCTGATTTGTGAGTTTGGAAGAAGGAATTGGATGTGTAATCTAGCTCCTTCTTCCGTGTCCCTTTTCTGGGGAATAAGCTTCCCACAGGAAGCATAAGTTTGCTCTGTCTCTACAGAGTATGAAGCACCCAGCTGTTGTTCTCATGGATAAATTGGCTTAGCTATGGTTCAGCTTTTGGAAGCCTTGCTTGCTGCCGGATACATCATATTTCATCTCACGGAAAATATCATCAACTGTAAAGCATTATTTCATGTACCACAAAGAAAGTAAAACACTAACAATTAGGCAATGCAGTCCTTTCTATCACTTTGAATTTTTTAGTACTTATTGAACAAGAGTGTTTCATTTAGACATATTGTAGTGTTTATGACACATCACTCTTTTGTACCCATGAAAAGGAGAAGAAGTTGGCTATCATTTTTCTTAAAAAATTTACATTCCACGTCAAGTTCGTTCAAATCACATTTGACTCAGAGTTATCTACATCTTTAATTTACAGTATAACATTTTCGTCTTTGCCATCAAGATATAGCATGTGACCTCATATTGCTCGGAGAGTGTCTTCCAAGCTGCAGACATCCATTCTGCAGATTTTAATGCTGGCATTTTACCTTTTAGAAGGTGTCAGTGGAAGGTTTCTAGACAACAACCAGGACTTATAGTCCTCCCTTAAATGGTCTTTAATAGTTTATTGACAGAAACATCAGGAGGTTCAGTGGCCTGGTGTTGCCACCAAGAATAACCTAAGTTCATGTGTGGGTAGGCGCCAACAACTCTGTCATGATCGCCACCTGGCCAGCAGCAATTGTAAGATGCCAGTGATTATGAAATGCACCTTTGGTTAAATGATGTTAAGTGTGAACAGAAGGTACATCTTAGAATCAATAAAATACGGTAACAACCATTTTCTTTAGTACCAGCTTAATCACTAAGGAAAGGGATGTTCAGTTTCTCATCTGCTTTATTATTTTGTCATGTATTCCAGTTCATTTAAAGCTTGAGCAGGAAGGAGGACCACCATGTATTAGGTCCCATCAGATGCCAATAATAAGTACTTTCATTATCCCTATTTTGCAAATTAAAAAAAGGGGGGACTCAGCAACGTGAAATAACTGGCTCCAAGGATTCACAGCTCAGGGGCAGAATCAGACTGAATCCTGGTCCGCTGGTGGCTGCAATAACCACTAAGCACATTGGCCTTTGTAAACTACCTGGGGCAAAGAGTTTTAAAGGACAGACAGGAACTGACTTGTGAGAAGGACACACCAGCATAAAAAGGCTCAAAGATATGAGTGAGCTGGGTCCTTTCAGGAACCTCTAAGGATGTTCTCAGGGCTGGGGAGCAGGAGACAAAAGGAAGGGGTGAGGGTGTGGTATGCTACTGGAGAGCTAGCATTGCCCTTTCAAAGGATGATGAGCAATTTTGTGAAATAATCCATTTTTCCCCCCAGCTTCAACACCGTTGCCCTGGGAAGTTTTCTCACACTTGTCTAGCTGGAGAGTCTCTGCTGTTTGCTCCCATGGTTACCTGAACTTCTTCTCCCTTAGAACTGGCCACACTTCACCATAATTGCTAATCTAACTCTCTCCACCCCTAACCATAAGTAAGCTCTGTGAGCAGAAGACTGAGCCCATGTAGGCCATCACTCTATTCCCAGAACTCATCACAGAGGAGGTGCCCCAAAATTCTTGCACATAAATACACAACTCAATTAGTGGGAGACTCCCAGCCCTCACTCTAGTCGAGGCCACTGGAGTAGACTAACAGAGAAGTCTGGTGCTGGCTCACTTTCGGAGACTTGCTAGAGCTTGACAGGAGGGGCCAGGGGCTCTCAGAAGGCGAGTCCCGCTCCATTCACTTGAACAGGCTGAAGAGAATATCTCCATTTCGAAGGTGTGGGCCTAAGAGCAAACCCACTGGGCCCTATCAGGAGTCAAGATCAATCCTCATAAGCCATCCACAGGCTATATGCATAAGGCCTGATCACTGAGTGATTTCACATCCCAACCCCACAAAACGTTTGTGATTTCCAGCACATTTTTGCAAACCATTTGATTTCACTTGGAACAGATTGCTATCAGGAGGAACATTTTCCAGGTGGGGAGTTCCCCTTTGTTTCACCCTTGGCAGCCCTTCATGACATTCCCTGGCACATATCTGCATCCTTATGCTATGAACCTTTTCCCTCTAACCTCTTTCCTGGGCTAATGGACCCCTTTTCAGCAGCAAATCATTCCTTGAGCCTGTGATACATCTCTTCTTCTCCGGGTTTGCTCCATGGGTATAATTGGCTGCATCTAGCTCCCCTCTGTCCATAACACCATAGATCATACAGGCAGAGATGGATCCCCGGTGAACCAAAACAGGCTTATGGTTTCAGGAAGGCATTAAAATATGCATATTTTATTTTAACATCCTTTGGGTATAGGGCAGCCAAAGCTGTGTCTTCCTAAAACAACCTCCCTGGCTAAATAGTCAATGGGTAAAATAATGCGTTGTACAGGTTACATCTAATGAAAACTAGAGGCCACTTATAGGGGCAGACGAGGCCAAAGCCTCCCTTCCTATGACCCCCCTCTTTGAGTGATGGATGAAGTCTGTGCTTCTGTTACAGAACACGAACTCAATTAAAATAGTTCCCATACATTGCTGCTGGAATCACTTTTGAGTGTTCCCATCCTATAAACATATCATATTATAATATTAATGTGGAACCTACTCACTTTATTGTCTCAGTCCCTTCACAGTTCATTGATTAACCAGATGCCAAGCATACATCCCTTTTATGATGTGTGTGTGTGTGTATGTGTGTGTGTGTGTATTTTATTGTGGAGGACGCATTATCAATCCCATCCAAAGTTCCTCGCTGGGTTTTTCCTATCAATTGTTTCCTTATGGTTCACAGCATATGGACAGTTTATTCTCTCATCAATCCTCAATGGGCCATTCGTGTCCTTGATAATAATAACAGCATTAATGGATGTGTTCCCATTTCAGGATATACCACTCTCTTGAGCTAATTTAATTAAGCTGCACTACAGCATTGTATCCCCGCTTCCTATTGTCCATCATGCTGCTCTCCGACACCCCAAACAAATGTGTTCCTGAGCCAGTGAGGCTCATTTTTCTCCTTTGAGAAGCGTAGAAGGTCCTTGGGTGAGAGTTCAAGGACAGCAGGATTGGTGAATGGGATGGGGATGACAAGGGGGACACAGGAAAAGACCATGAAAGGGAATAAAGATGGCTCTTGTCAAGACTCCCATGGTCTAATAAAATGAGCATTGACAGAGGTTCAAATCACAGCTCTGCCATCTACCGTCTTTCTGACCTTGGAAAATTTTACTTCTTTTAGTTTGATGTCTTCATCTATAAAAGGGACCCAAGAGTAGACTCTTTATATGACTCTTTAGAAGAAATAATAAAATAATGTATCTCCCCGTAGCACATGGTTGGAACTTCATTAATATTAGCTCCTTCAATTTCTTCTTGTTTAAAAAAAAATTTCTTCTTGTTTCTTAACTTGAGTTTCTGCAGCCAATGCTGTTAATATATATTTTGCAGGTGTGTGCTCCTCTAACAAAAGGTGCGTTTCTAAATAAAGGGTGTAAATTGGGTTGGAGAAATGAGTCATATTTTAAATGTAGAGGAGGGTATGGCTGTTTAAAAGTCTCCTGTGTTGCATTTTTTGTGTGTGTGAAGCAAAATCATCTCCCTCCCCAAAAGGAGTATACATAAAACAATAGATTGCTATACAAGATAATTTCTCTGGCTGAGTTATGGCCCCCCTCTTCTATGTGGTCATTGAAATAATAATAATGTCACTGAATAACATTTACTGAGAGCTTACTAGGTATGCTGTGCCTTACACATATTCCTCACATCCTTTATGAAATAAATACCACATTATTTTGCCTTATTGATGAGCAAATCAAGACATAGAAAGGTCAAATGAGGGACGCCTGGGTGGCTCAGCGGTTAAGCATCTGCCTTTGGCTCAGGGCATTATCCTGGAGTCCCAGGATCGAGTCCCACATCGGGCTCCCTGCATGGAACCTGCTCCTCTCTCTCTCTCTCTCTCTCTGTGTCTCTTATGAATAAATAGATAAAATCTTTAAAAAAAAAAAAAGGTCAAATGACATGTTCAAGGTCATATAGTGAGTGGCAAGCCTAGATTTAAACACAGGATCTGCTGCCGGATCTTCTGAGTCAATTCAGGGGAGAGGCTCACTCTAATAGGAACCAAGGAGTGTTTGGAAAACCTACCTTCTCTAATCCAAGAAGACCTTAAGAAGGACTTAAATTGCACTCTCAGCATTCCCTTTAACACTGCAGTTATCCCTGGTGCCACAGATGAAATCTGCCACCTGGATCCTCATCCCACCTGAGGTGCAAGATTGATGTCATTCAGCTTAAAATTGTACAATTCCTTGGATTCTTCCTAAGGACTAAAAACCTCACTCTTTCCATCCACACATGGACTTGTGCTGGCTGAGACCCTGGTTGGGCATCAGACCTGGAGACCTAGACGAGAGTAGGAAATACTGACAGGCCTGGGGTGGAGCATAAAGGTTAGGGTGTAAATCATCTAATCAATTCCATCAGCTGAAATCAAAGAAGAAGGTCGGACTCTGAATACTGATTATCTACTTCTGTGCCAAACCTCATGCTGGGTATTTTTAACAGGACTGAGAAAAAGAAATTTTGGGTGCAAAATTTGAGGAGGCTCTTAATTCCAGGCTTGTGTGTCAACCCTGGTTTTCATATTCTCATTTCACTTAACCATCATGAAAACTTTGATAGGGCAGTGTTAATAGTTCAAGAATGCTTGCATTCCATCTGGAAAGAGAGGTAACAACTCAATTCCAAAGCCAACCTAATTTATCAACCTTATTCTTAGAAATTTATCTTTTTAGGTACACCCTTATGTTACTCCAAATTTAACTCCCCCCCAAAAAAAGTAAATGATTCTTGGCTTTATAAAAAGCTAAGTCATTTATGCCAGGATCCAGCCAAACAGTAAAAGTATCTCTACTGTACCTGTCACTCAAAATGACTCATCCCAACTCTGCTTTATTGGACATGGCTCTCATTTTCAAAGAAGAAAATGCAGCAAGAACAGGCAAGAGTATTATGAGTCCAAAGAGTTGCAAAGATTTACCAGGTTGCGCAGCATTATAAATGCTTGGAGAACCCAACTTGGCATTGAGTCCCTATCCTCAAGAGACATTAGAGAGTCCAGTCCTCAACTTTTAATATCCTGGTCTACAAGAAATGTAAGTCACCCACATGAGCAAGTAAATGACCAATGGGAAATCTGAGACTCCTAGGGGATGGGGGTGTCACAAAACTGTTTTAATCTGGGCCTCAGGAGGAAGACCTCCTCTCAGCCTGATAGCCTTACACCCCCTATCTGTATCTGTTCTCTTGTGACTAGTAGCAAAGGCAGGATTCAAACACATAGTTGGAAAAGCATAACACGAGCGTGGGTTATACTCCGATCCTTAAAAAATCCTTCCCATCACTCTACCTTCCTACTTTTGATGATCTCTTTAAAAATATCGGTTCAGTTATCTACAAAAAACTGGCATATTTTATTTTATCCAAATGGTTTTGAACATGAAGGAATTACCCATACGTTCCCGAAGATCCCAGTGGTTGGGTTTGTGCCTCCTATGTGGCTGGCACCTCTTTTCTCTCTGAAGAAGCTCACTGCTCACCTCAATGTCAGCTATAGTCACATGTCGTTTTCAGTGTGACACACCATGTGTTTTAGTCAGTGCTGGCACTTCACCTGAGGATTGTACTCGTGAATGCTTCTCCCCAGGACCACAGAAGTTCACCATGCTGAGCACTCTGAGCTGGCCAGGGTCGAAAGCCTAGCTCTACAGACAGCTTGAAATTCACATTACAGGGTCCTCAGAAGGCAGGACTACAGCTCAGGAGGCATAACTGAAAGAAGAGAAGGAAGCATTTCTCCTGAGGCAGGTTGGAGAGAAGCATGTGAAGGACAAGTAGGACTTAAACTGGATGGAAGCCGAGGGAACTCCGACTCCACAGAGGTTGCTGTTGTGGGAGCCCCACCAGGGTGCATTTCACTCAGACACCGTTTGAATGGGGACAATGATCCAGCTGGCTTGGTTCTTAAGGTCAGGCACTGTCCTCAGAAGTGGTCAGTTGTCTGAGCCATCCTGGGAATATGTTAACAAAGTGACAGAAGCTGTCATGTCCTGCTTAACAACCTGTATATTCTCATGACAAACCTAATTCATAAAAAGTTATCAAGAAAAGAGGCCATCTTCAGGTATAGACACATATTGCTTGGCCAGGCCTTCTGATGTAAATATATTGGAAGACATATGAGGTCTTTAGCTCTAAGAAATCAGGTCTTAGAAGGTCTACCAGTAGCTTATTTATCCTCCTGGGACCTTTCTAGGATCTGAAGACAAGAGATGCTCAGGGTTAAAATGCAATCTCTTGGCTGCCTAGAACCCAGCATACTTACCATGAATAGTGTCAGTCTGGGACCAGGAATGTTGAGCTAACCCAGCCTACCTTCCCCATTCATGATGCAAGTCATGGTGCCCTCTAGATGAGAAGAATGGGCAACACAACAAAATTTATTACTCATTCTTTTCCTGGTTCTTTGAAATATGCCTGGTATTGCCTTGCAGGTGGCCTGGAAATGAGTCAAATGGCTCCCAAGGGGGCCTGCCTTCAGCCTTAGGTATTCATCTGGGAGAACAGGAGGCAGCCACCTGTACCCCTCGCCTCTTGGCACCAACTGAACTAAATACCTTGGCTTCTGCTTAAAGTAGTTAGCCAAGACGGCAGCTCAGTTTGGACCTGGCTGTTAGTACTTACAGCATGATTTCCCAAGTAATATTTATCCACTGGTCCCACATACTGTAACTAAAGGTAAAAAAAAGAACTTCATATTATCAGACAGGCCTTCCTCTCATATGGCCTGGCCTGATAGAGGAAGAGACATTTACTGAGCAATTACTATTCACCAGTTCTGATTAGGAAATATGACTCCGCCATAGTCTTAGTTTTGAAGATCTTGCACTTTAACTGGGAAACAAGACATGTGATGCACATAATCAATGTTCACAATAGAAGCAAGAATGTATTTACATGCTAAGTTGTGAGGCAAAGACTGGACTCATTAGAAATGTCAAATGAGAAAAGCAGTGAGAGCTGGAAAACTCTATGAAAATGTGTGAGTTTTGGGGGGCTATTCTAACAAAGTACCAGAAACTGGGTGGTTTAAACAACAGAAAGGCTCACAGTTCTGGAGGCCAGAAGTCCAAGATCCAGGTGTGGGCAGGGTTGGCTTGTTCTGAGGATTGTGAGGAGACTCTGTTCCATCTCCCCTTAGCTTTTGGTAGTTTGCTGGAGTCTTTCACATTCCCTGATTCAGAGAAGCATCACCCTGATCCCTGCTTTCATGTTCACCTGGCATTCTCCTTGTGTGTGCATCTGTCTCCCAGTTTCATCTTTTCATGAGAACACCAGTCTTACTGGATGAGGGTCTGCTTTCATAATCTCCTCTCCACTTGATCATCAGCAAAGATCCATTTCCAAATAAGATCACATTCACAGGTATCAGGGGTTGGGACTCGTGCATCTTTTAGAGAGACACAATTCAACACATAGAAGGAAGATGTGCAGTGGATATGAAACTTGAGACGGACACTGAAGGATAGAAAGGATCTGTATGGCTGGAGATCAGGAGAAAGCCTGTTGCACTCTAGAAAGTGCCATTTAAAAATGGCATTTTTAAAAAAGACATGAAGGGAGTGTCTGGGTGGCTCAGTCAATGAAGTGTCTGCCTTTGGCTCAGGCCATAATCCTGGAGTAATAATCCCCCTGATATTAATAATATAGTAATAATATAATATAGTATATTATAGTAATATAGTATAGTATATATATAGTATATAATATAATAATAATATAGTAATAATCCCCCTGCTGGAGCCTGCTTCTCCCCCTCCCCCAGCCATTCCTCATCCCTCTCTGTCCCCCCCCACACACACTCACACCTCCCCTGCTCATGCTTTCACTATCTTTCAAATAAATCATCTTTTTAAAAAAACAAATAAAAAGACATGAGGTTTAGAACAAACAAAAGCATATACAAGGGACAACAAGGAAACCAGCCCATTAAAAAGGATATCTAGAAAATCAAGTTGAATAGGGAGTGTGGATCTACGATGAAGGGTCTTGGCTGACAGGTAGAGGTTTTTTAAGTTGATATAATATGATAAAGGGACCAAAGGATGGACACAGTGAAAGCAGTGTTCTGGGAAGATCAAGAGGTAGAAGGATGAAGTGGAGAGAAGAAATGGAGGGAGTGAGACCAGTTTAGGAAGGTCTTGGGGTGATTACAGTAGAAATGATGAGTATCAGTTAGGATGGTGATGCTGGGAATGAGTCATTCTTCCCTAAACCCTTCTCAAAGTGGGTACGTAGGCATTATCTCCGTGCATGGGAATTCTCTATAAAGCTCTCTGCAGGGCACCATGTGGAGGTCACGAAGCCTTGGTTGTCATAGTCATCACATGAGTAGCACTGTCACCATCACCATCCTAGTGGTCACCATCATTGCCTTCTCATCAATCTTGACCCTGGACAGTTCACTTGCAGACTCAACCAGCCTGCAGCAGGAATATGGGATGAATCCCTTTATTCACCCAGGTCCATACGTCGCCTCATTTTGTAGCCAGTGTAACCACAACAACAGCTTGGGCTCTACCAAGGGAGCCCAGCCACTATTGCTGCCACCACTGGCTACAACACACTCGGAAGCCCTTTCCCAGCAGTGATGCCTACACCAGTGGCCTGGACCCGCCACCAAGACACCACCAAGAAGTACAGGGCAGCTCATGCCTCAGGGGTTGAATTTTGAGTAATGGGAGGCAGACCCAAAAGAGACAAAGTTAATATGGAAGGCCTTTCAAGAAAGCCTAGCAAAGACCATCAGTGATGCTGCTTACAAAGCCGTAGCTGGTTGAGCCAATGCTTCCCTGGTATTTGCTCTTCGTCCTTTGACTATTTCAGGTTTCTCTTATCCCAACCGCCATTTCCACTGGAGTGCACTCCCTAATAAAGAGCTATTAAGTTCCTCAGTCGTCCCTAATGCCTAGGGAGCCCAAGGTAAGACAAACAATAAAGATTACATACATTGTTAATCAGCAAATCATGTTCTGGTCAGTTTTAGATGCTGGCCAGAAATTGGTGTTCCATGAAACAAATATAGTCTTTGCTTCATGTTCATGGAATCCTGCCTTCTAAGAATATAATTACGAGTTGAGATAAGTGCTCTGGGGAAGGAGAACACAGCTCTCCAGATTGCCTAACAAAGGAGCCTAAAGTAGACAAGGTCAGGGAAGGCCCACGGAGGAGGGGTGCTTGCCCCAGGAGCCCTGGTGAGTAGGTGGTAAGCAGCAGCAGTTTCATGGGGAGGAAAGGAAAGCAGAGTGAGTAATGGTAGAGGGTGTGGGCCATGTGTTTGTACAGGCCCAGTGGCTGAGTCCTCAGTCGATATCACCCAGTGAGATGTTTAAAAAGTATGAATGCCAGGGCCCTACTGTAGGCTTACTAAATCAGAGTCTTGAGTAGTGCCTAGAAAGGTTCTTTTGGGGTTTTTAAAATTTTTTAAATATTTTATTTATTAATTCAAGACACACACAGAGAGAGGCAGAGACATAGGCAGAAGGAGAAGCAGGCTCGCTACAGGGAGCCCGATGTGGGACTCGATACCAGGATCCTGGGATCAGGACCTGAGCGAAAGGCAGACCCTCAACAACTGAGCCACCCAGATGCCCCACCTGGGAAGGTTCTTAAGTCTGCTTTCTGAACCTTGGTCAGATTGGGAAACCACTGAATTCATGCCCTAAATAAACAAAAAAGGTAAAGTTTGGTTCTGTGTTGGCTTTTCCTTTTGTCGGAGGCCACCAACTTTCTTCAGTTTACCCTTCATATACCCTTTGTTTCCACAATGCATGGCCATCCCGCATATGTGTGGACCCACACATGCACACACACCTGGTGCCCATCTGGGGTTTGCCCAGGGTGCTCCCTGCTGGCCCTGAGCAGAGAGCCTTCCTTCATCCCTTTCTCCAATCACCCTGACCGAAGCATTCCGTAACCCCTCAGGACCCTGCTATCTGCCGATGAATGAAGTCTTCTGTACTTCCACACTGGTGATCACCCTTCTAGCGAATCATAATAGAACCCCCATGTAGGGATATGGCCCTGTCTGGTACCATAGCTCAAAAAGCCATTTGCAATGTCATATCCCATTTAGTATTTCCAGCAGAACTAAACCTTGTGTTGTATTATCCTAAAGAGATGATATATCACCACTGACCAAGCTAGGCAGCAAACTTGCCACCCTATCCCCAGGGAATATATTTCTATTTCACAGAGGGGCATCTAACCTCCTTCTTAAAGCAAGGGAGTGTCTTTTGGTTGGTTTGTTTTAAATTATTTATTTATTTATTCATGAGAGACACAGAGAGAGAGGCAGAGACACAGGCAGAGGGAGAAGCAGGCTCCCTGCAGGGAGTCCAATGCGGAACCTGGAATTCGATCCCAGGAATCGGGGATCACTCCCTGAGCCAAAGGCAGACGCTCAACCATGGAGCCATCCAGATGCCCCAGCAAGGGCATGTTTAATATTGGGTCTGTCTTAAGGAAGGCCTTAATGGAATATGGGCAGGGATATGGGGTAACATGGCCCTAGAAAACTTTTAGCACCACCATTCATGAAAGGCACTATACTATAGCAGTTAAGAGCAGCATGTCTAGGTTTGTGAGTGAGTGAAAAGGCTTGAATGCAAGGCCCAGTGCTGCGAGGTCTGACCTATGTAGTTGCCTGATCTCTCACGCTCGGGCTGCCTCACCAGGAAGCTGAGCCCTGAGTTACACCTCAGCAGGGAGGTGCAAGGCCTGAATGAGACAGTACATCCGAAGCACCGAACAAAGTGCCTAGCACATGCAAGCCCACTCTTGGATTGTTACTATGCTGCAGGGGCAGCTGCCCCGCTTTCAGGAGATTGGCCCTAGAGACGGAAAATGAAGGTGAGTATGTTTGTGTTGGTGGGTTGGGGTCGGGGAAGCACAGACAAGAGAGGAGAGGCGAGGGGGCACAGCAAAGAAGAGCCCAGAGCCGTCGGCTGGCCCACAGGGGCCTCTCCTGATTCTCCCGGCCCAGCCAGGCCATCTTCCAGCCCCGCCAGAAGGTGTGGAAATTGAACTGTGATCTGGAGAGCTATCTGTTCTGACCATTAGTCAAACACCGGGAGCCAGTTAGACCTAATTGTCTTTGAAACATCCAAAGACCAAACACTTTTTTGGAGGTCAGGCTGCACGGCCGAAAGGGAGGTAGGAATACCAGGGATGAAAATAAAGGCATAATAGGTTCATATAGTTGGTCTGAAAATTAGCTTTAGGGGTCTCCTTACGTTGGTTTCTTAATGATGTGAAACGCGATAATGGCTTTGGCCATAATAAAGACAAATTACTTTTTTTTTTTCCCTGAAAATAATGCAACTTTGGTAAACATCCCAGGTTTATCACTTAATTTATCCCCAGCTCATGGGGAGAGTGAGAGACCTCCCCCCAACCCAGCCCCCATTTTTAATATTCCAAGCTATTAGATTTCAATAACCCACTCTCCAGCAACGTGTGTCTCATTTCCCTGGACAGACCAAATAGGCAATAACAGCCTCTCGGTTAGAACACTAATGTTGTAATTTAGAACTTCTGTCAAGATGAAAGATCTTTGCTAGGATCCTCAGAGGGCCCATAGCAACACTTCAACCCAGGCCCGGATAATGAAGTTTTCATTATTAAATAAAGATATTTTAGGAATGTCATAAACCATAAATCCACTCTCCTCTATTGCCCTGCCACCTTATTGTGTTTATTTCTAGCAAAAATGCATCCTCTGTCTAACACCCCTAACTCCTCCAAGCTTGGCGTTCCTTGCTTTTCAACCCTCTGATCCCAGGGTGATGCGCTGAGGTTGCTATGGTGACAGGAAAGCAGCTTCTCCCACTTTAGACCCCCGGGCTATGAAAGCGGAAGGTGTGTATGGAGGAGCTGAGTCTCTGTTCTCTCCCCTTAGCCGCTCCTTCCGCTGCGCCTCATCCCACCAACTGGCTGAGAGGCGGACTCCAGGCAGCTTTAGCTCACCTCGAGGAAATGCTAGCGTGCGCCAGCAGGTCTGGCTGCTCTTAAAAATTATAGGGCAATCAGTTTTTAATGTGAACTTAGTGCTGGTTGGAAGCATTAGACTTCCAACCCGGGGAAATGACTCATCTGTTTGTCCATTTACCAAATGTTGGGGTGCATGTCCTCTGATACCAACCCCAAGAAGACAGCCTTCCTGGAAGAGGTCATGGCAACCTCAGGAACATGCCCCGATGCTGAGCATCTCAACAGAGGGAAAGAGGGCTTGGTACTCCTGTTCCCCAAAGCCATGTGACATGACACAAGAAGTCTCCGTGGGCAAAAGGTGCTCAGACACATGGCAGCAGACTCGACAAATAAAGAGAATCAGGACGTCTAAAATTGGGAACTCATTTAGCCTTCCCCGGCCTGCTGTGGGACCAGACCTGACAAGCCAGCTGTCTTACAAATTTAGAGACAACTTTTTAGGTTATTGCAGTGAAAGGAAGGGCATCTGTTTGCACGTAACCAAATGTCTCTTTGCTGTGAGTTAGGTCCTTATTCAAAGGAGATAAAGACCCACCTGTAATAATACACAACCTTATATTCTTAGAAGGGGGTGTCAGTACACAAGGGATAGGCTTGTGCTTGTGTTTTTGTTTATACCCACCAACCAAACTGAAATGAAAAGAACTATTAATCAAAACATTCTTTGTAGTTAGATATGAGGACAAAGATCATGACCCTGTGGCACCCAGCCATCTCTCCATGTGTGTTTACAACACGGTGCAATTTGAAGTTGAGCAGATTTAGGTGTGAGATATATCAAAAACAAACAAGCAAAAAGAAATCACCTTTTTATCTTCACTGCTCAATGGGCTTCAGGAACAGCGGGTCTCAGCAAAAAACACTCCTCTGAAAACATCTAAGAATCCAAAATAGAAATTACCCATACGCTCACACACACACACACACACACACACACACATGCATATGTATATATGTATTAAAGTCCTTCTAAAGAACACATCAGTTTAGGATATTTATTGGGGGAGAGGGCACAACAAACCGTAGAACCCTATCAGCACTTGAATTAATTGAAAATAAATTTCCCCTCCCAGCACTAAACAAATGAGGAGCTTTTTGTGGGATAACACTCACACCCTCCTGTAATAGGTTGCTAAGATTCCACTAATTAAAAAAAATCTCATTTGAAGATACTTAATGGTTTCTGCATTTCTACAAAGCACTAGTCAGACTACATTTCTCTGAACTTCAGGGTCTGGACTGATTACTACTCAATTAGTTTTGATTCAATTCACTGAAGAAAAATGTCCATTTCATTAGTGTGGAGAAATAACTATCGGACACAAAATATATTTCCTGGCATTGCCATGGCAACAGGGATGACACAGCTGAGCTCAGAATGTTAATGCTTTCCCTGGGACTGTGTTTTTAAGTCAGAGCATGGCCATTAAGCCTTGCTGGGTGGGGGAGGCAGATGCCGCATCGCAGCTGGGATTGGCAGGCGGAAGAGTCCAGGGGACCCCCAAGAAGGCTCCCTTCCTGCCATTCACCTTCCCTGCCACTCCCCTGAGGGCTCGGCATATCAGCAACCCCATCGACTGCTGCTTGAGCCCCGCTCCATGTGACATGCAAAAGTCCAGCTGGAAAGTGGAAACTGCAGTCCATCATCCAGATGTGTTTTTCTCTCTGTCGCCGGTTTTGTAGATACATGTGACTGTGAGGTGATGGTCTGACTTTTGAGCTCTTCATTAATACATTCCAGCCAGCCTGGGTTGGCCCACAGGGACAGAGGGAGGCGGGGAGCTGGAATTCAGTAAATATGGCAGTCAACTTGGAGAACTCTGCCCCCTTAGGGGTTGGTTCTTACACACACTCCCCAGGCCTATGTATGCAAAGGATGAAAAAGCAAATTCTAGGTTTTGCCATTAAAGCAAATGTATCAGGGATCCCTGGGTGGCGCAGCGGTTTGGCGCCTGCCTTTGGCCCAGGGCGCGATCCTGGAGACGCGGGATCGAATCCCACGTCGGGCTCCCGGTGCATGGAGCCTGCTTCTCCCTCTGCCTGTGTCTCTGCGCCTCTCTCTCTCTGTGACTATCATAAATAAATAAAAATTAAAAAAAATAAAATAAAGCAAATGTATCTGCTTTTTGGGGATGGGGGCAAAAGCACCAATACCAGTCTTCAAGAATGATAGATGTGGCCATTATTTAAGGGTTAATGAGGCAGATAACCAAATCAGACCATAACAAAAATTCCATTTGGGAGACTGAATTTCCCCACTTAAATGGATAATTGCCCATATTGTCCCTTAAGCCATGTCAGTATAATCTTGGATGATCAAACAACAATTAATTGCTGTGTACTATGTTCAAGGCTCCAAGCCTTAGGATACAATGATTAAAGATGAGAGTGCATACCCTCAAAGACCGGTTTAGTTGGGAGATAGCACATGACCTACTCATGAAAGCGACTATTTCCTGAGTACTGACCATGTGCCCAGTAGTGCACTGAGTGCTCTATATGTACTCATTTATTTAGTCTTCATCCCGTCCCTATGAGGACGATGCGAGCCCCATCTTATAATTGAGTGCACTAAGGCTCAAAAAGGTACCTGACTAGCCCATTACTCGTTTAATTACAGCACAAGATTAGTGGAACTGGATTCAAACACAAGTCTGTTGGTGTTAGAACCACCACGCACACAGCCTTTCACGTACACATGAATCGCCAAGCGGTAAATGCTTGGTTCTCTGTGATTGTTGCAGCAGTAAATACCTGATTTGTAAGGAAAGCAGCAAAGTCCTACTGCATTTAATTAATTTAACTTCCCTTTTAAAATTTAGCTTCAAAGGAATAAGCAAAACCAGAGCGTCCCATCTCCTCTATTAACCAGATGTTCTATACATCTTCCTCCTCCTCCTCCTGCAGACCACAGGGAGCAGCAAAACGGCTCACATGAGAGCTGCCAGAAGGCAAGGACCAGGAGCTCATTCTCTCACAAGAGCAAACTCACAGTCAATTATCTCATTGTCAGAGTCTCCGTGCCCCTGCCCCACTCCACCCCCTTGGGATCCTGTGCATCTGAGCTTTTTTATTTTGAATCATCATCATGTCACCATCAAAAATATTTATTAAGCTTCTGCATACATATTGTTCTGGTCACCCCATTTATTTTTGCTCTCATGGCATATATATAATTTCCATTCTATCGTTTTGAAGTTGCTTGACATGATTTTATGTCATCCTCATACATCATCGGGTACGGCATTCAAGACACCCAGAACTCAGAATGGGTCCCCAGCCTTCTCTTTGCTCGGCTGCAGCAATAATGCTGGGTCTTGGTGCTGGAGATCTTGAATCAAGGACCAACAGAGTGGCTGCCTTTTCCAAATACAATCCAGAGCAGAATGAATTGACACATGTAGGAGCTTATAATCTAAAATCATACCACAGGTAAAACAAGCAATGGGTCCAGTCTACAGATTGGCTTTGTTGTGGGAGCAGCACTGGTCAAAATGTGACCTAATAAAACCTAGTCTCTTGGGATGTTAAAGTATGTTAATAGAAAAAAAAAAAAAGACGAAGCAAGGTTATGTGGTCAATTATGTTTAGGAGACACTGTGTTAAATAAAGTTAATCAGATTTCTTCACTATGAGCGTTCTGAGCTGCTAATGGAGAGTGGGAGAAAGCATTGTCCACAGAACCATTTTTATCCTGGAGCATTGAGGGACTAGAGTTTTGCGAGCTCTGGAAAATACACAGTAGGGGTCATGTGAAGAGCCTACCCTGTGTACCTACTTGAGGAAATCTGGAAAACAGCATAGTTCACTGGGACTTCTTGCATGAAGACTCCTAAGTTTCTTGGACGAAATGTTAGGGACTCTGGAATTGATATTTGAGCCCAGGAAACAGGAAATTAAGAATAGCAAGGAAGCCATAGTGAAAACTATCTGGTCCCAAATTCCAGAAGTTGTGAACCAAATAGTCTACAGCTGCTCAGTCTGAGGGGAGAAAGAGCTGAAGTGGTCACACTTACCTTAGTGCAATGATTTCATTTCTAGAGAAAGCCTCTGTACATAATTAGATACTTTGAGATACAAGTGACGGAAAATCCTACTTGACGAGTCTTAAACTATATGTGCATTAACTATCTCCCCTCATAAGAAGAGACCTGGGCTTGGATCTTTAGATTCTCTGTGATTCTCTGAGCTCACATCACACCTGATGTTTCCTGGACTCCACCTCCTTCCTGATTTGTCTTCAATTTGCTGGAGTAAATAACTTAGGGAGGTTCATAAAAGGTAGATCTTAGTTCTTGAATGTCTAGATAGACCCTTGTTTTACACAACTTTTTGTTTTACACAAAAAGTCGTTTATCACAAACGACTGAGAGTTGGCTATGTACAGATTAAAACGTATGTTGAAAAATGTTCTTCCTCAAAATATTGAAGTCATTGCTCTATTGCCTGTTGGCACACAATGATGCTGCTGAGAACCCCAAAGGCAGTCTAATTCTTTTCCCTTGTGTATAATCTGTTGTTTCATGCATTGACTTTTAAGGTCTTCTTTTTAACCTTAATCTTCTAAAATTTTGCATGTGCATATCTTAAGTTTGGGCTTAGCCAAGCCTCATTGATCCCTTTCAGTCTGAAAACTCAGGCTTTAGCTCTGTGATCTTTTTTTCTAGTATATCTTTGATCATTCTCTCTACAATTTTCTATATTATCTCTTCCTGAAACCCTTTTTAGTGCTTAGAGGTTCTGGATCAATTCCTCATGTCTCCTATATCTTCTCAAGGTTTTTCTTTCTCTCTCTAACTGTTCTAGATTCTAGTGGATTTCTTCAACCTATCATCCCACCCTCCTACTGATTTTTTAAAAATTAAATCTTCTCAGTTGTATTAGCTGGGGCATTATCTGCTGCTGGGATTTGAATGGCTTCCCACAATTCACTTCATGCCCATGGAACTCTTTATACCCGGATGTCCCTATTCATCAGGTACCTCCTCCCCATTGGAAGATTCAAGGATCCTGAATCCTTCCACACTTTGGGATCTTCCATCACCCAAGACCTAACAATCCCTTGATTACAGAAGAAAGAGGGAAAGGAAGCAAAACTGATTCTCAACAGCTTTGACATGCAAATGTCATAAAGCACTTCTAAATTTTTTGGGGGTGAAAATAGTCATTTGGTCTCACCTTGATGCAATCTTAGGGGTTGGTGAGGGGAGCACTGTAAAACGCAGTTCCTAGTTCAACAACTGCTTCCCACAATAACTATATATTTTGGAAGGAGGAACACAAATTTTGTGCTTAGTTGACGACCACCACTGGTCTTGGTTGTAACAATCACATTTTTTATTCCCTTGAGATCAGTCATATTCTCTAATTGTTCCTTTCACAGAGCACATCTATCTCTTTTGTCCATGAAACAATCACCCTCTCATTGGGATCAGCTATTCTTTATTATCTTGGCCATTCTCATTCATGCTCTTGTTTCCTTCATTTCTGGTGATCCTTGTGTGTTTCTCATATTGAGAAAATGAGGAGTAGGCTGATTATTCTGAGTGGACGCAATAGATTTCATGTTCTCCCTACAGGCCTCTCTTGAGGGGAAGGCAGATGTCTTTGTACCTGGGTGGGATCCCCCTCCAGAAGTTTCCCTCCAGGCTATACAGAATGAGAATGGAAGAGTTGGTAGTCAATAGACTATGAGCTCTGTAGCTGCTAGTGTAAGAAAACTCTACCTGGGCCACCACTCTCAACCAAGAAGGCCTGGTTGCCCCAGAAAGTTCAGTGTTAGAGCAGAGCATCTAGATGTTTCCCTAGAGAGTAATACCAGTATGCCTGCCACTCTGTGAACAGGAAAGGAGAGGGGAGGGTAAATGCCCCTGGCATAGCTTTCCATAGATACATCTTGGGGATTCCTGTCTGCAATCACTCTGCCCCTTCCACCCTCCTTTACCTATAAACAGCAAGCTGCAAGTATACCCAGGTTCTAATCAGCAAGCCAATCTCACCTGCACTGCAACCTCATCTAGCAAATGATCAAGTTGAACAGCTTCTCCTACCGTTTCATCTGTCAACATTTGTCCATGTATCCTGTCTAATGCGCTGAAATCTCTCACCCAGAGAACCCTAATTTTTGCTTTTGGGTGTTCCTTGTTTTGTAGACTTTCAAGCTATAATTTTGATGTTATCTTATGAGGAGAAAGGTCTCAGTTTGCTGTCTCGAGCAAGATTAGAAATATACTCATCAATGTCCTTTGGAGAATGTGCGCTAAGTTTTATGAGAAAGGAGAGCTATAAAAAAAAATTAAAGCAGTGGCTAATAGGGTTCTAAGAGAACCTTGATCAGTTTTTGGAGAAAATTACCTCCCCATTTACACAGCCTGACTCAGTGGTTTATTTATTCCTTTTTTCTCAATACACTGAGAGCTTTTTATATACCACTGGCATATAAAAAGTAGCTTTTTATATACCACATAGCAAAGCTATCCATGAACAACATGGTAGTCTGGTCCCTGTCTTCAAAGAACTTATAAGTTATGGGTGGAACTAGCTTTTAAAACTTGAAATATGAGTTTATTCTTTACTGTTAGAAGAAGTTCAGGACACAATGGAAGCACATAAGATAGGCCTGGAAACCACACTTTGTGTGTCATGGAAGGAGTCACCTGAGAAATGAGATTGAAGGAGCCAAGTCAAGGGATGGGGTGTGGGGAGATGAGTGCTCCAAATAAAGGAAACAGCATGTCAGCGTCTCAGCAGCGGCTCCCACTGCTTATATAAATAGCTTCGTATATGTCTACTGACTGCTTGGAATGCCCTTCCAAATACCACTCCAAATCCACCAACAGTGGCAAAATTTTCAACTCAGACACTCATTCATTCTTTGAAGAGCTCATGGAAACTTCCCCACAGATCTAGGCATTTTTCCTCCACTTGTCCTTTATACATTCTGCAATTGTAGTGATAGGCACACTTCGTAAAATGTTTGCTTCCCTCCCTGTATCTACCACCAGTCTGAAATCAGGGGCTGTGTTTCCTTTATACTTATATCACTTACACTGTACACTGGCAAGTGTTAGGTATGCAGTTAATATGTATTGAATGTTGAATGATGAATGCAAAAATGAAATGGAAGAATTGTGATAATATATGGGTTGCCCCTGGTTGTGCCCAAGTTTGAAGTGACTTAGTAAACGAAAGTTGGAAGTTGAATGAAGAATGCACATACTCATACTCACTTTTATAGGACTTTGGTGCAGTACTTATAAGAAATAAGATTATGGAGAACTTCCCACCGATCATGGGTACTCACAATAATACAAGCATAACAAACTCTGAGATTATGATTTTTCTGAACTCACTGTTCTTCTCACTGTTATCAGTGAGTTCATAAAAAAATAATTTTGTTCATAAAAATTGCTTTTGCTACAATGGACACACATGATGTTATGACAACACATGTCAGACGGAAACTTGACCTAAGTGTGAGACGATGTAAGATCAACTGCAGGAAAGCAATGGGTAAGAGCCCCAGCTCATATCATGCAGGCACCAAATGAAGACTACATATTTACAGGAAAGCGTGAGAATACTGCCTTCTGAGTATTTAAGAAAGCACAAGTATAGCCAAAGCCATAAACAACTGACCTCAAAGAGCACAGAGGGGCACCTGGGTGGCTCAGTCAGCTAAGCATGCCACTCTTAATTTTGGCTCAGGTCATGATCTCAGGCTCTTGAGACTGAGCCCCACTTCGGGCTGTGCACTCAGTCTGGAGTCTTCTTGAGATTCTCTCTCTCTCCCTCTCCTTCTGCCTCTCCCCCTGCTCTTTCAGCTCTAGAATATATTTTTTTTAATCTTTGCAAAGTAACACAGAACTGAAGGGCAACCAAGTAAATAGGGCTAGAACTGTAAACGACTGAATAGACTCCAAGAGACCCTACCCTCCTGTCAAAATCCTTGCTTCATAATTATTGCTCACTTGTTTAGTACTCAAATCTGTGTCCTGAGCACAAGTAAATCTGAGAACCACTGAATTCAACTATAACGAGCCTAACATTAGCCTTCTTCTGCTAATTATTAATTTGGGTAGATACAATAACTCCTTACATTTCTAACCCTTTATTTCATCTCCAATGCTGGATAATTATTAAACTTCTACAGTTGAAAATAATCCCTATCATTCGGGTGACCATACTTCCTAGTTTTCTTAGAACACTCTCAGTTTACGTCATCCCAGACTCTGCCTAGTTTAAAAGGTATCCTAGATTTTTTGTTTTTTTTAACAAAGCCTTATGAAAAACTAAGGTGAGTTTGGTCCTTTCTACTTTGTACCTCTAACTTTTGCCACAGTCTCATCTGACAGTATGTAGTCAGTATGAGGTGCATAGAATTCTCATTAACATATCGTGAAATCTGAAAGATGATCTACTTTTCCTTTCCCTTTAGAGACGTATGCTACTAACCCCTTCCCTTCAGAGACAGATTTGGAATATGTGAAATATATGCAAGGATATATAGATTTGTCTGTCCTACCATAGTTTATAGACATAATACTCTGACTACATTTGTTGAGTGGTTTTTACTATTTATCATATGATATAAATCTACAATTATGTATTTATTATTTAGTAAAGCTTTCTTTTATTTGGCCTTTTCAAGGCATTGACTTCAGAAAATGCACATTTAGTGAAATATTAAATACTGAATTTCCATTCCTTAAGAAACTTGGTGATGAAGATGAAAATTGCACAAAATGTTGGTTTACTTTTGCCATCTACCTGAAGATACAAGTATCCTGAAGACACAAGTATCCTGAAGAAGCATCAGCAACTACTTAAAAAAAAAATAGATGTCAATATAACAAGTAGAGCTGCAGAAAGTTCATTTACAATACTGGAAAGCATGACTTTTCATTTGGATAAAATGAGTATTCTTCTAAATTAATTTCACTCGATTCCAAGTTTTTCTTGTCAATGTGTGAAAGTCGAGTGATAGCTATTAAAAGTATTGGCTCCATTAGCTAGAGAACTTCACTGAGAGATGATGTCAGTTTTACATTAGTGTCATGAGGTCCTTCAAATAGAAAATCAGTTTTTTTCAATAATGTCTTTCAAATCCAATTCATGAAATCAAAGTAAAACTTTTAGAAGTCCCTTCTGTCTTGGTAAAATACTTAACAGCGTTGGAAATGCTATTATACATCTAGATAAAATGCTCAGCCTTGAAGATAAAGCTACTTGCATTTACAATGATAATATGAAATAAATTTTGGTAGAGCCCAATACCAAGGTAGAAAAAAAAATGTTCTGATTTATTGAGAAACCTTCAGAGCAGAAATCTAGCTGGAATTGGCAGTAGTGCACATATTATTCATGAGTGTGTCCAAACAAGCTTTAATATTCCTCTGTCAAAATAGAAGCTGTATTCAAACCCAACTAAATTATAAACTTTTGTGACAAAATTCTTGTTGAATTTCTTTTAAAAAATGTTTCAGTATGGCAGGGCATGCTTTTATCTTCGAGTTCTATCGTTGTCAGATTTTAGAAATGTTTCAATTTTTAAAGAACATTTGGTAGGTCAATCCAAGAATCCAACGGTGGCACTGAACTTTTTTTTAAAAGCAATCCTCTAAATTGAGTTGCATTTTGCTTGAAAGAAGGGCAAATCTTTAATCAAAATTTTCAGCTGATGGAACACAAACTTCAGCTTTTGAAATGCATAGTAAATTGTAATTATTGAAAGAAAATCTTGAAACCAGAAAGATGGTAAAATGTAATCCCATAAAAGCAAAGGAAAAATAAATAAATAAATGATAGGACACCAAAAGCATAAAACATTGAATTTTGAAATTCTATAATTATACTTTGAAACATCTTTACCTCTGGGGAAAGTCTTCTAATTGAGATCCCTTGTGTTTTGTCTTAATGTTGTTGTGTTTTGTTTTTTTTTTAAATAAACGTATGTTCTGTACTAGAATAGAACTATAGGGGAATAGACTTCATATGTTTCAGATCATTTATTGATAGGTTTCATAAAAAATTTTTTTGAAGAAATGGAGGCAAAAAGACAGGAGACGTGAAAATAATTGACATAAAATATTTCTATATTGCATATTAAAAATGGAATTAAGAATTACTTCCTGTCAGGTTTTTTTAGTAACTAAATGGAAATGAGACCGCCAAGGCAAGCGAGGGTCCAAGAACAGATTTTATTGCAGGCACCCTCGGGCGAGGTTCCACGACTCACGGGGGAAAGAGAGTGAGTCGAGGAAGTCGCGCCAAGACAAGGTGGTCGGGGGTTTACATAACGTTGTAAGGCAGAACGGTTTCCAATTGGTTGGCTCATATGCAAAGGAAGGATTGCAATTCGACCAGTCAAAGGTGACTTCCTCCTCTGGGGTTTGAAGGGCATTGGGTTCGGTTGGGGAAGTCCAAAGGAGAGGTGTAAGGGTCTGCTCAAGCTGTCGTCACAAGTGGAGGTGGTGACAGGAACCTCAGCCATTTTGGCGTATCCGCCATCTTGAGGAGTTTCCCTTCCCGCCTGGCCCCAACACTTCCCTTCTAAGAAAAAGCCAAACAACCTGATTTAAAAAAATTTTTTTTTAATTTTTATTTATTTATGATAGTCACACACAGATAGAGAGAGAGGCAGAGACACAGGCAGAGGGAGAAGCAGGCTCCATGCACCGGGAGCCCGACGTGGGACTCGATCCCGGGTCTCCAGGATCGCGCCCTGGGCCAAAGGCAGGCGCCAAACCGCTGCGCCACCCAGGGATCCCCAAACAACCTGATTTAAAAAGATGTAGAAGATTTGAACAGAATGATCACAGAACTGGAGATACATGTTAATTTTAAATATATGAGATGATGCTTATAGCTATTCATAATAGAATAAATGCAAAGTAAAACTACATTAAGGTAGCTTTTTTTTAACCTAACAGATTAGAAAAGATCAAAAAGTTTACTCACGTACTGTGTTGGCAATGCCCTCATGCATTGCTGGCCAGAGTGTAAACTATAGAACTGCTTGTAAGGGTGATTTGTCAGCATTTATCAAAGTTAAAAAAGAAAGAGAGAAAGAAAGAAAGAAAGAGAAAAGAAAGAAAGAAAGAAAGAAAGAAAGAAAGAAAGAAAGAAAGAAAGAAAGAAAGAAAGAAAGAAAAAGAAACCCTTCCACCTAGCAGAATTTACTCAGAGCTTACCAGATACCTCAATATATAAGGTGTGTTCTCAACTATAAAAATAGTGCTCCTTACAGAGAAGTCAATTGAAGCTATGAACAATTCTAAATATATCAACCACAAAACGTAGCTTTTAAGGAGACTGCAAAAAATCCTATGGGAAAAAATTGATTAGTAAGTCATATTCAAAATTTTACTCTTCAGAAAAATATCCATGTCATAGTATTAGAGACAGATACAACCAAAGACTAAAATATGTAAAGGTATACCAAGAATAATTTTTATACCAAGATATACCAAGAAAAAATGCTTTTTAATGCTTATGTAACCAATATGAAGAAATTTTATTTTACTTTAGCTTATATGATATATGTTATTCTTTTTAAAAATGCTTCTAGTTTTGCAGGTAATTTTTAAGTAGGGTTAGTTCATATGTTTATCCATATAATAAACACATTTACAATCTAATAAATAATCCTGGCTACTTTAGTACTTTCACCCTTCTGATTATGCACTTACCTCAGGGACAAGTCTTGCTTTCCAGGGACTAAGTAGTAGGCCACTTCTTTCTCAATATAGCAGAGAAAGCCTTAATCCCAGAGCTCCTGCCCCCAGTGGCTGTATTTTCTTGAAACACTCTTGATTTAGAGAACTCCTCTCCCAAAAATAAGAGACACTAGGTACAATCTTGCCCTAGATTTTAGAACTTGAACACATAGAAACATAGAGATTTCAAGCTGGAAAGAAACTAAAAAGAAAAGGCAACTCAGACCCGTCGTATCTGCACCTCTTGTTCTCGCATCTATAGAGCATGCCAGAAAAATAATCCTCGACTCTTCTTCCAAACAGTAGATCTTAGAAACTAGAGGGAGAGTACTCTCTTCATCAAGGGATCTCAGTAGCAAATGTAATTTTTATGGAGACTCTAGTCTGAAAGTGAGTGCCCCCTTCTTAAAATGTACATTTTGTACATATGCAGATTTTGCAAAAAAATGAGTATTTTTATGTTTTTACTGTTTTTTGAATTTTAATTTCAATGTAGTGAACCTACAGTGTTCTATTAGTTTCAGGTGTACAATATAGCAATTCAACAGTTTCATATATTACTCAGTGCCAGTCAAGATAAGAGTACTATATTTTTTTAAGATTTTATTTATTTATTCATGAGAGACACAGAGAGAGAGGCAGAGACACAGGCAGAGGGAGAGGCTCCTCCTTATGGGGAGCCCAATGCGGGACTCAATCCTGGAACCCCAGGACCATGCCCTGAGCCAAAGGCAGATGCTCAACCGCTGAGCCACCCAGGCGTCCCAAGGTAAGTGTATTCTTAATCCCCTTCACTTATAGAGTCATCTGTAAACTACAGAAACATTTTTAGGTAACTCTAAATATAGTCTCTGAATCAAGTATGGTTAGAAAAATGGGTATCCATCAGCGTGATAAACTTGAATGAAAATCTTCCTTTTTCTATAGATGGGCAAGGAAACAGGTAAGAATGGAAGATGTGGGATTGGCTCAAGTGAGAACATCTTGATTCAGAGCTTTAAAATGATACCCAAAAGTTATATTTAAAATGTCTATTATGGGGATCCCTGGGTGGCTCAGCAGTTTAGCCCCTGCCTTCTGTTCAGGTTGTGATCCTGGAGACCCGTATCGAGTCCCACGTCAGGCTCCCTGCATGGAGCCTGCTTCTCCCTCTGCCTATGTCTCTGCTCTCACTCTCTCTCTCTCTCTCTCTCTCTCTCTCTCTCTTTATCTCATGAATAAATAAAACCTTTAAAAACATAAAATCTTTTTTAAACATGTCTATTAAATTCAGAAATAATAGTTTTTTAAACATGTTTGTAAAATTTAGCAGTGAATGTAAAAATAATGGACTTACCATTTTCAACTCTTTTTATTTGGGACCTTAAACAGTGTGATTGCATTTTTAAACAGACTATTTTTAGATTTTTCTCTTCATTGTGGCATATCCTATCTATCAATTTTTAATTTTTAACAGGACTGCCCTCCTGCAAATGTGTGGGCTTCTGAATCTGGACCTGATTACATGTTAAGAAACTACCAGAAACGATAAGCATTTTCAACATTTTCAAGAGCTATCGGATGGTCTAAACGTTGATTCTTCCACTTTCTGAATAAAGTTAATTGTCAACTCTGACACATACGGAGACAGGAGGAGCAACTGTGGATATCAAAGCTTTGTCCTTTGGAAAGCAATGATCTCTCCATAGCGAACATCTTAATGTAGTGTTGTCTACAAGGCAATCTCTCCATAAGGAAAAAAATAATATGAAGAGCCAACTGCACCGAATGATCCACATACCTAATTTTACTAATTCCTATTGAAAGTTCTCATTTTAAAAATGAGAAAATCTCAGTTTAGTGAGACCGAGTAGCTAGCCTAAACTGTCTGTCGTCTAGTAAGTGACAGAGTCAGAGGGCAAAACCAAATGTACGTGATCCCAGGGCACAACTGCCTTATTTCATGACACTGCCTTCTACTTAGTGTCACTCATATCCATCATTCAACTCTCAACTTGAATGATAGTCTGGTGCGGTGGAAAAGGGAAAAAGAGCCTTTATAATTGGCAGCCTGCAAGATTCAACCGCCCACATTCACTAGCCTGTGATGTGAGCTCAGGGTGAGGCCGCGTCTGGATTATTCACCACTGTATACACACGCCTCATTCTGTACCTGCGGCATACAGAGGCCAAGGATATTTACAGGGACTCAAGAATTTTGGTTAAATGTTGAATTCATGAGTAAAATTTTAGTTGGTGAGGGGAATGGGGAGGAAGATCAACACTGGATACTTTGACCCTAGTGGCTGGTAATCAAGTTAATGTTTCCAGGGTTTTTTGCAATCATTCATATTCAATTCATATCCGCTGGTTAAATAAATATTTTTTTGAGCCCGAGGCATTTGGGATGTGTCAGGGAACATGTTCTTGTCCTCATGAAGCTGACATTCGGACAACCGAGGAATTTCACCATCAGTTTGAGTCCTCACTGCAACCTGTGAAGTGGGTGAGGTGGGTGTTAGGTGTAATCTGCTGGCTCTCCAAATTGTTGCAAAAAATGTCTAATTTGTGCAATTTCATCTAGCAAACTACATTAATGACAGAAATGATATATCCATCTGAACATGTGTTTTTAAATTCCAGATTCCCTTCTGTTCTCAACATAATGTGACAATTTTGTATTATTTTATCAATTTTGCTAACAGTAACACACACACACAACCCATCACCCTATGCCATCTCCTTGCACCTGCCCCCCACACCCCTCCCTCCGTAGTCTTAACAGAGACTTATCACTAAGGTGTATTTTATGTGCTTATCATGTCCTATCCACCTCACTTTATATTATTTCAGATCTTTCCAATAATCCCAAGAAGTAGATATTGCTATCTTCAATTTATAGATAAGAAAATTTTGATTCAAGAGATTTTACCCAAGATCACAGGGCTAGTTATTAGCTCTGTTTAGATGCAGGTGCATACCTGGCTCGCTCCTGTGTTTTCTCACTGTATTATGGCTCTAGCAGCATTTCCTTGATTCCTTTCTCTTCTGCTTTTAAGCCATTCTCCAAGCTCACCAGAGTTAGAGTCACAAAACACAGGCTGGATCATCTAGCTACTTTTACAAAGTACTACTGGACGGCTTTGGCTTTTAGGATAATATGTACAACCCAGTGTGGAATACAGATTCCTTTGCTGGGCTCTCCCAGACTGCCATTGCCGCCAAGCGTTTATTCTCATAACACAGCATGATCTCTCATGGCTGTTGGTCCATATGCTTCATCTCTGCCCTATTTTATTTCTCTCCGTAGCAAAACCTCAGTCTTTTTTTCATCCCTACCCCCACAGGGCGCCTCCTTTGAGAAGCCTTCCTTAGCTTCCCCAGAGAGTCAGTCCCTCCTCCAGGGACCCGTGATGCCCTAGAGTAATCAGAGTCATTTGTCACCTGGGGCTTGTTTACTTGCTATCACCTCTGTTGACCAGTCTTCCCTTCTCCTTGTCCCCCACTATACTATGGACTTCCTGAGGGCAGAGCCAAGGTCTCAATCACCTGTACCCTGGAGCATCATCCTGGGCCTGTCACTTAGTAGGGTTCAAGAATTCTCAACGAACAGTAAATAACTGCCTTCTCCTTCCTGTGTCTTCCCTCCCGAACACAAACCCAACAAAGCAAGAAGATAAACCAAGCTGAAGCATGGCCACGAGGGCTTCCATGCAACCCGCAACTCCAAGGCGGCAGCCACAGCAAACCCACTGTGATATTATCCAGTACAAATGTCATTTTCAGATTGTCTTGATGTGACTCGATAATGCAATAATTGACGAACTGATTTTATAATGTAAAACAGTCTAGCTATGAATAGGCCACTCTCAGAGATGAAACAAAAATGAGTGTCTGCATAATCAGTGTGTAAATGCAAGCAGAGTATTAAGCATTCCTTTTTATTCTTAAGGAGCTGAAATGAGGAGACTTCTCCTCCCCAAAGCAATCTGTCTGTCTCTCTCTTTCCTCTCTCTCTCTCTCATATGCTTTGAGCAATTTGGAGGAAAGGTGTGATATTGCTCTCACAGATAAATAATAGCTAAAAAAAAAAAATCATAATGTTGATGTGATTATACCTCACTGACTAAAGGGAATTAAAGGTAGATTCTTTTTTATTAGTTTACTGATCCTGGGCACCCGACTCCTCATAACTGCTCGCTATATCACGCTAGTTAATCATTCTTGTCATTATTTTAATGTCTTATTAGAGGGCTTCATTCATCTGGTTTTTAATCTGTTTCATTGGAAGCAGTTTTAATCTCATCTCGGCGGCTCTGATAAGCCTGTTAGTTTGCACAAATTGGTTTCGGTGACACCGTGTAGATAGCAATAATGTGCGATTTCCAAATGGAAAAGAGAAATCCATACGGATCCCAAAAGGCGGCAGCAGGTGAGAGCCAAGGAGCTGGGGACAGGTGAGGACGGTGATCTGGGCTTCCCAAAGGAAAAACGGAGAAGATGGAAAATAGGGTGGGAGCAAGAGAGGACGCAAGTCAGAGATGAGGGGTTGCAAGCCCCCGCCCCGCCCCGCCCCGCCCCCCGCCCCGCAGAGAGGACCCGCCAGCGGCGATGCCCCCGTCCCACCACTAGATGGCCCAGGTGAGTCAACACGGTCCCAAGGCCCCGGAGGGAGGAGGTGAGCATCTTTGAGGGGAGAGGGCCCACATCAGGTGCTTTGCTCCTGACACTGGGGTACCCGAGTCTCACACTCCACTGAGTCTGTTCCCAGCACAGCCAGAAATCTTCCTTCGCAGACCTTCTCGCAGGTTCCCTCCTGCTCTAGGGCATTTAATATCAGGCTGTCTTTGGGCCATGACTCTGGCTAATGGAGCAGCATTGATCACTTCCCCCGCCTGAGACTGGCCTGACTCTGGGCTGCTTGGAATAAAGCAGACAATGAGCCCATCAGGCCCAGCGACTCAAAATTGCATTAAGTGTAGATGTTAAGGTAAATACAGTTTCCGTAGGTGCCCCATGTGCTTCTTGTGAGGGCAGAGGGAAGATCAATAGGCTGTGGATCTGAGCAGCCAAGCTGGGGGTGGGTATATGATTGAAGACAGCAGCCTCTTGGATTCCTTGACTCCCCCACTTCTCAGGGCCCTGGCATGAAAGCCGGGAAATGAGGCTTGTCTTTTAGGGCCGTGGCCCGGTTCTGGGGAGCCTTGATCTGGGGGTGGCTGCCTGGAAACATTGAAAACCGAAATCACCCTCCTAATGGACTAAACTCTATCTGATTTATACTTCACACACAAAAATAATAGCAATAAGGGAAAGAAGCATTTCAAGAGAGATGTTGTCTCATAATAGGCTTCAAAAAGCCCTTGTTTCGGAGGCAAACAAATAGCAGCCGAGTAGAGGCAGTCAATTGTCTGGTGGTGTTTGGGGTGGGAGGGTGCTAATAATATTCCGAAATCCCAAACTGCCAAAACACTTTGCAGTTCCATTTTCAGCCCCTCTGCTTTTCTAGGAACGTTTGGTTGATGTTTGTCTGCTTCTTTCTCACAACTCCAAGTGTTGATATAAAGTCTGCTGGTGAAATTCTGAGATTCTTTTTTTTTTTTTTTTTTTTTTTTTTGAGAAACCCAAGAGGCCATACTTCCCCCAAACCTACCCAAAGTATGAACTCCCCTGTATTTTAGAATCGAAACTCTCCACCAGACATTTCAGACCATCTAAGCTAAAAAGGTTCTTACAATCCTTCTTTATCCCGCTTTCTGGTTTTCCTGGTTTAGAAACATATCCATCTTGTAACTACTCTGTGGAGCAAAGAGGCGAGGATGAAGTTTAATGCCTCGCTTCTGATTTGAACCTCCAGGGTAGAAATGGAATCTCAAGCCCACAGTACAAAGAAACCGATTTCCTGCAACTTCCCTTTCGCAGACCGTGGAGAGAGCTGAGCTTTCCCTCTAGAATGAAGTTGCCATTGAGGGATCTTTGCCAGCAGGAAGGTGAAGAACCCACAAGACAGCCAGCACTGGTTTGTGTTTCTCTTCGACCCTGAGTTGTTCCTCCATATGGAAAGGAAAGATAGGGCAACGGGTGCTTGCCTAGGACCAGATAGGCCCAGTCTCCATAATCGCCCAGTCCTGATGGGGTACAGAATCATTGTGCACATCTGACAAGAGGATGGCCTCTTGAAGCCAGGGTTGGTGGGGACCACCCAGAACCTAATACCTCCACGACGTAACCAGAGAGAGCCCTGGAGCCTGATGTCAGGGTCAGCTGTTCAGGAAGCTCGTGTGGAGATCTAACATATACATGTGTGTCTCTGTTTCTGCTCTAACCCATGCCACTGTCTCTGGAACCGAATGTGCCTCGCTCTAGCGAGGTCCCCCTAACAGCCAGTAGGAACCATCTGTATTCGGATTTGTCGCTTTGTGGTTTTGGAGATGAGCTCAAGGCCTTTCGGTGTCCATCCTCTCCTCCCCCTACCTCTCACTGTGACATCCCACTCCTGCAGGTCGGGGTATGGATCTTTGATTTCTGTCTGCCTCCCCAAACTGCCACAGAATGCACTGCTACGTGCCCACATAGCACCGAGAGCCTTTTGAAGAATCTGCGCCAGCAGCTCCAATGCCGGGCCAAGCCTGCTTTAGGGGGACAGAAGGTCACCCTACTGGCTAGAGTCAGGACCTCGTCCCTTTACTCATTCATGTCCTTATCCTAATAACCAGATAACTGCGTGTGTGAGGACGCATATGTGCGCAAAGTGCCGAGTGCATAGGAGTCAGATCTGTTAATAGCCTGATCCAAGTTAGTAAGGGCTGTTGGAAAACAGGAGCCAGGAAAAGCAGACACGTGGCAAATGGTCCATCTGCCTCGGCCTAGAATCCAAATATTACAGACCTGATGTCAGGAACGCAGATGTAACTGCCGGCTGGGGTTCCTGCCAAACTTCTTCAGAACTTTCCCTGGTGCAGCTGACACCTATTTGAAAGTTTCTCTCTCCTTCTACCCACTGAGATAATGTCCGTTTTCTCTGACTGGTGTGGAGGGGGAAAATAAAAATAAAACTTAGCTGTGTTTCCTAGACTCCATTAGCCTGTTCTAGGGCAGTTACAGAAGAGCATGTCTGTGCCTCTCCCCATGTGCTCACAAACATCTCTCGCACTTCGGGTGGTATCTGCTGACTCTCTCAACCCTTCCAGGGGTAGCTGCTGCTGAGGCCACGGATGCCGGAGACCAAGCTGTCTGGGAAGAGGCCTCAGACCTCCCATCACCTCTGCTGCTGAAGTGGGCTGTGCTGGTCAAGAATTCTTGGATGTTGGGCAGCGCAGGTGGCTCAGCGGTTTGGCACCACCTTCAGCCGGGGCCTGATCCTGGCTGGAGACTCGGGATCGGGTCCCAGATCGGGCTCCCTGCATGGAGCCTGCTTCTCCCTCTGCCTGTGTCTCTGCCCCTCTCTCTCTCTCTCTCTCTGTGTCTCTGATGAATAAATAAATAAAATCTTAAAAAAAAAAAAATAATTTTCAGGTGTCACCTGGCACTTGGTGACATCCAATGAAGCCAAGGTTTTAGAGCAGCCCCCTCATGCCAGAGTTTGGGCTCATTGTCGGGTGTGGGTCCTGAAGGACAGACTCCAAACTTGCCCTTCCTTCCTCTTTGCTGCATGTCTTTGGCCAACATCATTCCCCTCAGTCTTTTCTCCCCTGGGGCACGTTCTTTCTCCACATATCCTAGGGATCTCAAATGAGGAGACCCCGGGTGCAGTGAGGAAGTCTCCCCAGGTGACTCGCTTTAGTATAAAACAGGATGGGCTCATTGGGGACTTCCCAGAGCCCCTGAACACATACACAGACAGACCCCCACATGTCCACGTCCCAGGGCTTAGGGTACTTAGAGGCTTTTTTTTTTCCATTTCCACTTGATAACATCTATTACATCAGATTAAATATTTGGGGAGACACAGGTAACCCAGTTACAACTGAGTCCGAGTCACAGCCCACTCCATAATGAGAATCACAATCAAAGAAGCCCGATCTCCTCACGTTTTTAAAGAAGTTTAATACTTACCAGTGCCTCTTTCAACAAAAAAGTCAAAGGAACTCAATTCACAGGTCCCACTAAGAATTTAAGGTAATCTTTCCCCATTCCTCTGATTCTCAATATCCCCTCACATACCCCAGTGTGTCTGAATCCTTCCCCGGGAAGAGTCCCATAGTCATTTGTGCGAGTTCTCAGCTTTCCTTCCCCCTTCCTATCCATCCATCTCTGTTCTTTCTTCCTTGCCATGAGTGAATGAATCTCTGCTCATTGGATATGCAATGCGTGCATCCTTGCTTCTGTCTGCCTCTCACCGCCCCTCGTTGGAATTCTGCATCACCCAGTCCAAGGATTGAACCTCAGGGAGATTCAGTAACCTGCCTCTCAGGCTAGAATTCTTCACATAAAATGGGAGACAGAGAGAAGTTGAGCATGCCAGACTGTGTTCCCTAAGTGTTTGGGGCTGGGGCCTGCGGGGGACAACTGTGACGCTGTGACTCTCACATTAATACTTTTTGTCTCCAATACACAAAGATCAAGGTTGAGGGTTTGTGGGGTTTTTAAAGATTGTTTATTTATTTGAGAGAGAGAGCATGAGCAGAAAGAGGGGCAGAGGGAGAAGCAGACTCCCTGCTGAGCAGGGCACCTGATATGGGGCTCCATCCCAGGACCTGAGCTGAAGGCAGATGCTTAACCCACTGAGCCACCCAGTCCTCCCCTAAAAGGAGGATTCTAAACCACTTGAGATCTAGGCACTACAGGCTTAGGGAAATCCAAATATGAATTTGTCTGCTGACCAACCTGGATGGCAGGACCGCAGTTTTGTGGTCAAGATCATGCTTCATACTACGTCTTGTCGCACTTAGTCTCAAAGGGCTTGCTCAGATGAGGGAAATGGGGTCTGAAGAGTGGACTTTCTTCTGCCAACCTCCAGGAAGAGCTTGGTCTGCCACATACCTTGCGGAGCTCAGAGGGTTCAGGGGCCCAAGGGACAGATGGATGTCTAGACCTTCCTGCAGGGGATCAGGGTCAGAAGGAAGGAAAGGGATCACCTGAAGAAGGAAGGACTGGGAGTAGGCTTGGAGGGGGCTGAGCTATGCCTGCCCTTCACCTCCTCTCCCCAGTCAGGTGGCAACCTACCCTCATCCGCCAATGCAAAGAGAAAGGTGCAAGACCCCTTCCCAGGACTTACAAGGCTCAACAAAGCCTGCTGGTTGCTAAGCCAAGTCATAAGTATAGAAATAGGAAGAAAATCATCTGCCATAATTAATATGCCATAGTTTCTGTCCACCAAAAGCCCATTCCAGAGATCCATTTTCTAAAAAGATTTCATTGTCTCTCCTTATGAAAAAAAACAAAAAGACTTTGTGTGCCTTTTTTACATAAATTAGTAGAAAGAAAAATAGAACAGCAAAGAGTCAGAAAACAGTGTTCTAATTTTGACTCCTCCACAGTTTGGCTCTCAAGTTGGGATTTGTCTGCAAAATTCTGTGTGTCACATACCCAGCAGCCCACTGGCTGGGGCAGCCCCTCCATCCCAGCCTCCAGCCTGATCGCCTAGAGCCTGCCTGGGTTCAGCGGCCCAAGCTCTCAGATGTAGGAAAAGAGGACACTTCCTTCATAGTAGTTTTATTTAAAGAAGAAGAGGAAAAAGAGGAAGAGGAGGAGGAAGTGCTATAATCTGAGGGCTGACAGTAGTAAAGTGGCTGAATTGTAGAGAGGCGCTCTCAGAACCCCTAGAACACTGACTGTCTCTGTTCCAATCTTGGCAGCCCAACAGCTGAGTGACCTCTGGCCAGTTACTTAACTTCTCAATTTCTTCACCTGCAGTATAGGTGATCTCCAGTGTAAACATTACAGTGTTGTTTTGGGAATCCAATGAGTTAGTGTATGTAAAACACTTGGAAGTGTATCTGGTACATCTCAAGTGACAGGAAGTATTAGGTAGCATTATTACGGTTTAGTAAATTCCAGCATAGAAACAAACAGACCATTATAGCCTCATCACAATAATTTTTTTTTAAGATTTTATTTATTTACTCATGAGAGACACACACAGAGAGAGGCAGAGACACAGGCAGAGAGAGAACCAGGCTCCATGCAGGGAGCCCCATGTGGGACTCAATCCCGGGACTTCAGGATTGCACCCTGAGCCGAAGGCAGGCGCTCAACCACTGAGCCACCCAGGCATCCCTCATCACAATAATTTTATGAACCTTTCTAATGACATGGAAATGCTTTCACCTAATTGCTAGCCCTCAATGTTAGAATTAAAGTGTTTATGTGCCATTTCGAATCACATTTAAAGATTACAGAAAATATATAGAATTACAACAAAATGCTAATTGGCTATCTTTGATAGTCAGATTATGAAATATTTGAATTTTTCCGTACATAAGTTTTCCATGAGAGCCTGTATTCATTTTAAAGAAAATGTCTATTTTAATTTTTTTTAAATAATTCTAGTGTCTGAGTTGGATGTTACCAGGCAAAGCGTCTCTATCAAAATGTTGCTTTTCCAGTCTGGATATTCCACACATTATACAGTAAATTCTATTTTTGATGGAAGAAAAACATTCTTTTGTCAGCCATAAATTACTCTATCCTTACCCCACCCCACAAAAGTTATAAATGCTTCTCTCCTTGGTAGGTGTTTCTCCTGGGGCTGCATTCCACAACTCCATGGTAGGTATCTAGTTTTGCTATTCCTCTGAGGGTCCATCCATCCTGAAGACAGCTGTTGCTTGAAGCAAGAAGCTTTGTCAACCCCACCTGCTTCTATCACCCAGTCCCGCAGATCATATTTACCAAAGTATTAAGTATTTGATGACAGAATGAGCTAAAGGCCAAAAGATGACAGGTAAGCCTCTCTTCTATTGCCGGTCCTTTCCCCCCCTCAAGGTAGAAAACTTCTTGGAATAACAAAACCTGAACAATTCTGGCCCCATGTTTAAGCCTCAGCCTCCCTATCTCCCTATCTGCAATTCTCTAGAACATTCCTGGGATGGAAGCTCCCACTTTGACTCTCATCTTTGAGGTTTATTGCCAGTTTCAAGGAGTTGGAATTTATTCCAGTATTTATGAGTTTACATTTCTGTAGGTCAGAAGAGCTTATCTGCTAAGTATGTCACAGGACTTGATCTCTTAGTTTCAGCATCCAACCCAAGACAAATACCTGGACAAGTGTTGTCATCAGAGGCCTAGGTGATAACACCATCAGGAACTCACATACTCTCTGAGTCTAGCACCACAGAAGATAGAGTTCAGCTGCAGGCCACTCACACATGAGCTCTACTTTGTCTTGTGCTTCTTGTTCCCCCATTTCTTGGACTTTTTCACTTTCTCTGGACTCATCAAAGTCATGCATTATTATAGCTGGAAAAGAGTTGAGCCCTGTTCAACACCACATAGCTGATATAGCTGGCTAGAAGTAGTAGTAGTAGTAGTAGTAGTAGTAGTAGTAGTAGTAGTAGTAGTTGTAATAGTAGTAGTAACAGCAGCAAATACAGACAGCATTCACTATGGACCAAGCACTGTTCTAAGCTTTTAAATATAGTAAATTATTTAATCTGCACAACAACCTTATAAGATAAATATTATTATGTTCATTTCTTAAGTAAGAAAATCATGACCCAGAGAGGTTAAGTCACTGACAAGGTTCAGAACAAGTCTCTCCAAAACATGCCATTTGGCATGTTGATTATTTTGAGCTTGAGTCAATCAAGTCCCAAAAGACTCAGGAAGAGATTTTACTTTCTACTTAACTGTCTAAAAGAACTTGGATGAATGATCTGCTCCTGGAAGGGAGTTATCAGAAGTAACCACAAAAAATATGGGCTAGGTGTGGTAAGCTGGAGGAGGTCAAATTCTTCTTTGTGGCATGGCAAACACTTGTTTACCAAACATTTGTTCTTCCCAACTTCCCGTGAACTGTGTTCCTCCCTTTTGTAGTCCCAGACCCCTAACTGCTTCTCTTTAGCTAAGAATGGCATATAAATCTCAGAGGCCTCACTGCCTATGGGTCTTATATTCTTAGAGGTCCCCATATGTACATAATTAAATTTGTCTCATATAATTTGTCTTACGTTAATTTGATTTTTGGACCAACTAAAGAATCAGGAAGAGTAGAGGAAAAATTTTTTCCTCTCCGACATAACTTCTCCAAGGTCACACAGAGTCAGAACTCAAGCCCACTTAGGTGATGCCAAGACCCTTGGTCTCTCAATTCACTACTCAGTGTTCTTCCCAAAACACCAGGCTGTTGCCTAGAACTCAAAAGCTAATATCAGCAGCCAAAACTCTCGGAATCTTCCACCTGAGTCAGCTGGGCCAGATGAAAACCAAACAAAATCATCACACAGGTGCAAAAATGAGTCCATTTAACTCTATCTCAATAAAATGTTCTGACCCTCTGTTCTGTGTGCTAGGTGCTGGGACATTTATTCTGAAGTGAATAAAAATAGGGGCACTGCTTTGAAGCAATTTACAAAGTAATAGGGAAAGCTGGAAGAAGCTAAGTGTTGAACATCAAACCACAATGAAACAAAGATTCCTGGTCCTCCACCAAGCTCTCCTTCAGCAGCACTAACTTTCAAGGTTAAGATCTTCAGGTGAGGCTGTAATTAGCAAAAAAGGGGAAGCGAATTAACCTTGGCCCAAAATCTCATCAGGGCTTACAAGAACAAGCCAGTATTAATCCCATTTTAGAGATAAGGTCTCTGAGGCTCAGGATGATCACTGATTTGCCTCTAAGCTCCTATGTTGCCAATATAGAATTTGAAATCCCTTTTGGCCCCAAAGCAGATGCACTACCCACCCAGCATATAGCACTCACTCCTTCCACTCCCTCCATTCCCTAGACTCATCTCCCAGCAGAGCCTTTACCCATGGGTTCCATTTGGGGAGTGATTGATGAGGATTTCTGAGCAATGTCAGCCCCTCCTCCAGGCTGGCCTGGCTGCTTCGCCATTCCAGAACAAACACACGTTTGATCTACGAGGCTACTTTCTTGCCATGAAAGGATGTGTCTCCCAAGTGACCTCTTCCTTGGTAGTTGGAGAGAAAGTGTGATAAAAAGCAAAAGCCATGTCCTTTGAAGATAATTCATACATTGGCCAAGAGATGCGATAAAGTAGCTAGAAATCCAGCACAGGCTACAAACAACTCCACATTAAAGGCACCTATGTTTAATAAAACTAATAAATCAAATGCTGTTAGGTGGCGCCTCCTGGCTCTGTTTTAGGCCTATAATTGGTGCACATGGATAATACAGGAATAAAAGGACATTGAGTCAGCAGAGGGACCGCTAACCTCTGGTGTGCTCCTCGAGTATTTCCAGGATTATCTCCATGATTTGTTAGGGGAGGTTTATCGAAAGTAGAGTCCCTTTCTTAGAAAAGTGCCAGGCTACCAATCTATGCCCCTAAATGGGGACGATGCCCTCTCTCCAGGATGTCCAAGTGTCATGAAAAAGTCGGAGAGGAAGTTAAAGGAAAGGTAGGAAAGAGGAAAAAAATAATTTAAGTATATTGCTTTGTTGTGCATCTCATATGTGCACTTCCTGTGCATTTTCTGAGTTAATCCTCACAACAACCCTGCGAGCTATGTGACATTATCCCCTATTACAGAAGAGAAAAGATGTGTCAGTTGTCCAATGGCGGAACTGGCTGACTCCCAAGACAGTGAAAGAAGACACCAAAGAGGCTTGGTGTATTGAGCCTGGAGAAGACGACTATGAGGATAGCTCTACAATTGTAGGTCAGTCTAAGGTTATTCTTTAAAGGATGGGAACCCATTTGCATCAGACCAGAGGAGAACAAAGGATGAGGGCTTGGGTGCAGACAGGAGGAATCAGCAGTAGCCATCCATGGGGGCTGGTGGACCTAAAAGGAAACGGTAGAAATTTCCTTTCCTGGGGAAAACCAAAATCTGCCAGATAGCTTGTTGCAGTAACGGTGTAGAAAGGACATTTGACAAGGTCCATGCCTGGGAGCTGGCACTTACAAGCAGCGTGACTTTCAGCTAGTCCCAACCTCTCTGACCTTCAGTTTGCTTTGTACAACAGAGACAGTAATAACTAATTTGAAGTATTTGGGAAAAGCGGTAAATGAAATGATGTATATAAAATGCTTGGTAAACACTAAAGTGCTCTCAAGCATAAGGATTGTTATGACTATACCTTTCTGGAACTTTTAATACAGAATCCAACCCAGAGACAGAGGGATGGACTAAATGACTTACTGTAGCTTCTTTTTACCACCAGAAGTAGATTATTCAAAGCTTCAGAGTAAAGTCAAGCTGCTTCTAGGGATCATTAGCTTTATAGCTTTCAGAAAACCTCAGCCTAAAATAGAGATTGCTTATTCTTCCCCCTCTCCCCAGTGAAAGGTTTCAACGACATATTCAGCTCCAGCTCCATAGCATAGCAGAGTTGAGAGTTATGGAATGGGTCAAGGTCACCCTCCTTCCACAAGGAAGAGAGGCAATTCGAATCAAGAGTTGGAGGGTTGTAATGCTGAAGGGAATTCATGATTTGGGGGTAGGAAAAAATGGCCTTTTGCCTCAGAAGCCATTTAATGCCATGAGATGCCAGGGCCCTTTTCAGAGGCCAAATTAAAAAAAAAAAAAAAAAAAAGACTGTAGGACTATGGGCTTAATTATTAGACCAGATTGATTAGTCAAGGACAGATGGCTTGAGGTCTATTCCCTACTCTTCCTGAAACGTACCAGATACACAACACGTTCATCTCTTAATCAATATTGTAAATAGTTCTCTCCTTTCATTAAATGAGAGAGTGCATCAATCTTTAGCGATGAGCTATTACGATGTCAGTTGCATGATGTCTATAGAAAGATCTCTACAAGCTGGTGGGGAGGCATCACTGAAAAACTTTAAGAACTACACAGAGGTAGCATGTAGAAATAGAAATTGGTATAGATACCCTTGGCATGATGAATTCTAATGACAAAGCAGTCCGAGATCTGATCTGTCATCTGTTTCACCAGTGAGAAGCCGCAGGGACTTCCCAACTACATCCTTATTTTCTCAGTACTCCCATCAGAGAGCTTTCTGATTTTTATTTTTTATTTTTTTTACATTCATTTTTATCCAAGTTCGATTTGCCAACGTATAGTATAACACCAGTGCTTATCCCATCACGTGCCCTCTTCAGTGCCCGTCACCCAGTCACCCAAACCGCTTTCTGATTTTTAACAGGAGAATAGTGTTTTGGCTTTTTTTGAAAGAGTTTTGTTATAATTTGGATAAACTGTTCCATACAAGTCACCAAGAATCCTTTACATGACTAGTGAAATCACCAGGAGTGGTTGCATTTATTAATAACTTTGCAGATTTAAGGCTACACTAACATCAATCTGGCAGAGGAAACACCATCCTCTGATGGTGGACTTGAGCTCAGACCACACAGGGGCACTACCCGAGGGTCATTCTCCTACCTGGCTCCTGGCTGTTAGGTAGAGCCTGCAAAGTTGGAAGGGGTGGGCTCACTCAGCCGTCCTTCCCAGTGCCAATGGTCTCTATGGGGTCCTCCCTGTACAAAGCACTGTGCTGAGTAGTGGGTGTCAAATATCTACCTCAACCCCTGCTTCCCCTCGGGGAACAAAGCTATGTTTTAAGGTACAAATAGCAAACCAGATTTGGCTGTTTCAGTGCCATGTGACTTTTTTTCTTAAGATTTTATTTATTTATTCATGAGAGGTACAGACAGAGAGAGGCATCGACATAGGCAGAGGGAGAAGCAGGCTCCTTGAGGAGACTCAATGCGGGACTTGATCCCCGTACTCCAGGATCAGGACCTGAGCCAAAGGCAGATGTTCAACCACTGAGCCACCCAGGCAATCCTGCCATGTGACTTTGATGGGTATTAAAAGTTATAAAAATTTAGATGAGGGAGAAAATCACCTTGACATCAGGGTGATCAAGGTGATTCTGGAAAAGTTGAGGAGAACTCACTGTATTTTGTTAGCTATGGGGAAACGGCCTGCCCATAGAGCAGTATTATGTAGTTAATTTTCTCAGTGTTCTAAGGGATTTCCCATCTGCCTCATGGACCTCTGACCCCAGTTTTAGCAGCAGGAAATTCCAATGCCTACAAAGGCATATTATTTGGTATAGCACTGGATTTTAAACTTGGCCTTACCTGTCTCAATGTAATACTGCCATTCCTTGCATTGTGTGCTTTTCCTCCTTTTTAAAGTGTATTTCCACTGTGGGACTATTTCGTTCTCATAGGATATTTGAGGTCAAACAGAAATTCTTAAGCTGAAGTAACTGAAGTCCAGAGAAGTTGTTCGGGACCACACAAGAGCAGAGGCAGGCCCAGGACCTGGGGCCTTCCGACCCCCTCTCCAGGTGGGGAGACAAATGCATCAATTGCAGTTATCTGGCACCAAGGCAAGCGAGTGTGATCAATGATTGTTTGCCTAAGGTCCACAGATCCTTGGAGAAAAAGGCACTATCATAGTAAAACATATGAAGCTAATTAGTACCAGGGCAGTTCCTCGAAGATGGCATTTCATCAGAAGGTCTCCTTGAGAGGCTCCTCAAACAGTAGGTGGCTCTGTAAAGCCAGCTTTTCCTGTGGTGCAGAAATCATAACCACAGTGTGGCCATGCATCTCTTTCTCGCAGCAGAGATGAGAAATTGCTCCCTCAGCTTACAGGGAGTTGGGTTGTGGACTGAACACTTGCCTTATACTTGCTCTGTTGCAAATGAAACCAAGCTTTCACTAGAGCTAGCCATTCTGGGCAAGAAAGGTGACATGGAAGGAATCAATGCAGACTTCCAGCAGTGACGGGGGAAGGAGGCAAGCAATATTTATTGAATGTCTACAATGTGCCAGGCCACTCTGCATGTATGCTAGCCTTTAAGACTCATCACACTCTATGAGGTGAGGACAATGGGACCCTTCCAACAGATGAAGAGGACTTGCTGAGGACAACAACAAATGTGCTCCATGGGTGGTAAGTGGCAGGCTCCCAATCAGCATGCAAGGATGTCTGACCAAAAGCCCATGCTTTTGCATTCTCAATTCTAAGTCAAGCCAGTCCCTGAAATGAGGCTGAGAAAATGGAGTCAAGCCTTAGAGAGAAATCTACCTCTGGTCACACTTCTGCACAGGCAAGGACTGGCTACTTCGTGCACGGGGCTCACTGCAAAGTAAAAATGCAGGAGCCCTGTTCAAAAATTATTAAAAATTTTAACCCAGCAATAACAGAGGATTAACCAAAGACAGGAACCTTCTGAGTGCTGGCCCCTGTTCAGTTGAACAGGTTGGGTGTCCATGAAGCTGACCCTGCTCCACTGAGTCCAAGGCATAACAAAGGAAAGGGTCTTGGAGCTGGGGGCAAATTTGGAAATATAGTCAGTCCAGTGGTAGGAAAAATGGACCATGTGGTCCTCAGGAGCCTTACATCCCATTATGGACCAGTTCATCTCTCTCTCTCTCTCTCTCTCTCTCTCTCTCACACACACACACACACACACACACAGAATATGTACATACTACCAGGGGGCGCTCACAGATCAAAACTTAAAAAAATTACATGGCTAGGCCCTGGGGGCAATTGTAATCCTTTTTCTAATCTCGGGAAGATTCGAAATAGCATCCTGGTGACACAGAGAATGAGAGCACATCACCCCTATTGCAGCTGTCACTTGTATCTGCAATCGGGTGAATTATAGAGATTAGCCACGTCCAAGAATTACTGCACTTTTTGCATGGTTCTGTGCATGGCCCTTCTTAAGGTGGAATGGCTCAGGTTTGCATTCAGACTCTGGAAGGAGTTTAGGAAGTTCCGTGCTGCCACCCAGTGTTGGGAGCGCAAGCCCCGGAGAAACTGCTGAAGGCCCTGCAACCATCCTTCACTGTGTAAGGAACCCAGAACCTTCCCGAAGCTACAGAGAATGGTGCAGTAAATCTTCCCTAGGCCCCAGGCAAGCCTATTTGAGCAGTCACATTCCATATCCCATTAAAGGTATGAAAATGTACCCACATACCACACTAAATGAATTGACGTGTAACTCAGACTTGAGTTGGTTTCGAGTTGGTTGACGTGTTACGTTCTGCAGAAATTAATTTATTTTGATTTCCCAATTGTGTTTTTGAATTATGGCTCCAACATGGGGGCTTTGGGGGGAAAGAGGAGCTCTTAAACTTTATTCCAAGTCAGAAACTTCTGAAAAGTTCTTAGGCCCCAGGCCCATTGCCTTCAGCACCTGCTACTGTGGGTAGGCATGAAAACAGAGGAATAGCACAGAGGAAGAGAAAAACCCAAGGAGTATTAGATCTGATTACCTCTGACAAGCTGTGCACTACAAGTATTAGTCCTTTTGTTATTTCCATGTCAAATGACAACCTCGGTCTAGTGAATATATCTAGAAAAGTCATAGGCAAACCACAGTCATAGGCAAACCACAGCCAGGATCTACTCCACTCTAGTGCCAAGATTTCGCTGCTAAAATAACAAAAACAAAAACACTGGTAATCGGGTGTGCTGTCCAGTACAATTCCCAAATAAGGCCCCTGCCCTCCCACAGCGATGGGTGTAGCTGCTAAAAGGCAAGCGGCCAACACAGAGCATCATACTCTTGAGTCCCTGAATCTTCCCGAGGTGTGGCAAGTGGCTTTGATTTTCACAAGACAGTAAGTGGTCAAGACCCTCGTACAGAGCCCACCCACACCCACACCTCCACCCCCACCCCGTGCCTCCCACCTGGACTGTGTCCCTGGTGAACAGGGTCAGCCAACTCCTTGGTGTGGGAGCAGAGGAGCGAGAGCAGAGGAGGCGGAAATACAGCTTTGTATAAATGAGGCCACATTGGACCAGGAACAGAAGTGACAAATTCAGGCTGGAAGGAGCCATAGATAGAGCTTATTTAATCTATTCCCCTGCTCTCTGGCGGAACTGTAATGAAGCTGTTTTGAACACCTTATGGACTGAACTTCACCATTCTGCACATTTGTGGATTTAGGATTTTTATGGATTTAGCACACAAGGGTTTTTATTCTGTGAAATCATCTCCTTTTATTGTATCCCCTCTTATCCCCTATTCTTTGAACTCTTAAATTTTATCTTCAGCCACACTGGTCAAGACCCTGTCTCCCCCACTAACTACATGAGACTGCGTTTTCCCACAAGCCTGCTTGAACCGGCCTAAATGGCAGGATTAGGGCATCACGTGATTCAGCATGGGCAGAACCTTCGGGAAGAGAATCTAGCTCCAGTCAGAGCTCGTGTCTTCTTTAGAGTATTGCCAGTAAATGTTTTCTGCGACTCTGCTCAATACTTACCACTCAGCAAGGGAGTTGTATCTTTCTGAAGCAGCCCGCTTCCTAAATGTAAGGAGGAAGTGAGACCTGCAAAACCCCTCTTCCTTTTATTATCCCTTGAAAGAATTAAACCATGTGACTCGGTGCTATTGAGCCCAAGAGTCAGCATTTGACACTTCTCTGCCATAGGACACCAGCGGGAGCCCTACGCAACCTCTGGGGACCCCATAGCAAAATGGTGACATTCTATGGAGGGACAACACATGCAACCAGCCCCACTCCTTCTCCTCCAAAGGCCTCCAAGGATCCAAGAATCCTGTGAAAGAAGTTGATCTATTGACTCGAGGGACAATCAAGCAAAGAAGATCATGGGCAAACCTCTTGTACTTTTGTCAGGGTTCAAGCCTGTTCTAGGAAACTGGAATTCTTCTTTGTAGATGTCATCCAACAGCATTCTTTTTTTTTTTTTAAGATTTTATTTATTTATTTATTTATTTATTTATTTATTTATTTATTTATTTATGAGAGAGAGAGAGAGAGAGAGAGAGAACACAGGGAGAGCCATAGGAGAAGAACAAGTAGACTCTCTGCTGAGCACCAAGCCAGATGCCGGGCTCAATCTCACAACCCTGTGATCATGACCTGAACCAAAATCAAGGGTTGGACACTTGACCAAGTGAGCCACCCCGGTGCTCCCAACAGCATTCTTAAAATCAGGATCCTACAGAGGCAGGGTCCCCACACAGGATGGATCTTTAACTACCATTTCCGTGTCATGGTTGTTACTTGTGGCTTGAAATGTGGGTGCGTGTTGGTCCAATTGCTGAAACCTCAGTCTGGGCTTCTGAAATCTAGAAGGAAAACCCATGCAGATGTGAAGGAAAGACCACAAGTGGCTTTAAATTCTATACCGTGGGCATAAAAGAAGAAGGAAGGAAATCAGCTCCGAGTGCCTGCAACAGGTAGAAGGTGTGCTTCAGAGGGTAGACAGTAGCTTTTGGAATTCATCCATTTTTCTGTCCATCTGGGAGCTGGTGACTGTGGCCAAGGAGCCCCTGAGCCATGGGGCTAATGTGAGGGATGTGGGGATAAGTGAAACAAACACACATCCCTGACTTGTCAGAGTTTAAAGGGAAGGTAAAGAGTTACACTACTAAAAATGTTCCTTTTTTTTTTTTTTTTTTTTTTTTACTAAAAATATTCTTGAAGCCAAGTTGAAGGAGGAAGGATCCTTCTTATGGAAAACTTCTCAGTCTACCTGTAATTACATACTTTATTTCACTTTGCCAGCTATGGCCCTTTTGCCATGTAACCTCACATATTCACGAGTTTGGGGAACCAGACCATGGACATTTTGAGAAGGGGCTCTTTATTTTGCCTACCATATGTGTCTTGTCTGTCTTTTAGTACAAATAACCCATGTCCCTTGTAGAAAAATCAGAAGATATAGAACAGTTTAAAATGAGAAAGTACAGAATGCAACTGCTTTTAAAATATCTCCATTTTGTTCCTTAAAGAAAACACTCGACCGAATATTCTTTACCGCGCTTTCTCACTTCACAATATAATGTCACCGTCCTCCCACAGGGAGAGACATAACTGTATATATCAGCATTTTAATGACTCTACGATGTTCTATTATGACATTGTGCTATAATTTCTGAACATGTAGACTGTTTCCAGTTTCCTGTACATACCAATAATGGTGTCATAACATTCTTGTTCATGCACATTTGTATATTTGTCTAGTATTTTCTGAGGGTGAGTTCCCAGAAATGTAATAGCTAAGCCCACGGCTGTGGTTGCTTTCAAGGCTTGAGATACATATGGCCAAAATGCCCTGCAGGATGCTCGTGCCAATTCACACACTCCCCTGCGGAGCAGACTGTTGCTCCACATGCTCAGAACCCCGGCCAGGATCAGGCTTTAAATCCTTTATCAAACTGATAGACTGATTGAAATCCCACAATTGTTTTAATTCATATTCCTTTAATAATCAGTAAGGGTTGAATATTTGTCATATATTCTCTACTTCACAGTTTTTATTTTTTTGTTACTTGCCACTTTATGTCCTTTTTCTACACTAAAGTGCTTATATTTTTTCTTACTAGGCATTGATAAGGCTATATGTGAACCCTATGCCATTTTGCTGCAGATAATTTTCTCAGTTTAGAGCTCTTTTTTTTTTTTGATAATTGACTTTTTCAGGCATAGAGCTGTCGACTTTTTTTTTTTTTTTTGCAGTTGAATCTACCGGTCTTTTTATTTATAGTGCCTGCCTTTGGTTTCATGCTTTATACCTTGGCATTGGGAGTGTCACGGGCCTCGCCCACCTTAATATTGTATAAATATTCGCTGGTGGGGTTATTAATCCGTCTTGATTGTTCGCCTAAAATATATGTTAGTGCCTTTTGCTAAAAGAATTCTGTTAAGGCAGCCACTTGAAACACAAGGATGCAGCTCCCTGCAGGGTTGACATCAGGCTTTAAATAACGGGCATGTCCTGTGGCTGTATCCAAAGGCTTGGCAGCAGTGTCTCTAATTGGGGTTAGACTTGAGGTCCTAATTCACTGTGATTTTTAAACCAAGTGACGAGCCTTCAGAGAGAGGACCTACCACCTCTTTCTATTCGGTTGAGAAAATATGACTCAGCTCTTGCTCTTCATGGTGGAGCAGTTTAATTTAATTTCCCTTGTTTACTTCCTCTGCTTGTTGGATCACTGAGGTGTGGGCAGAGATTTTACGATATGGGGTCCAAGCCCATGGAGTTCTCAAGCCTGGCTGTCCTGCTTCAGGCTATGACCGAGCAGAATCACGGAGTGAAGAGCTTTAAGAAGGTAGAACTTGGAGAAATTGTTGCAAAAGATCCACGGAATACTGCCCACCGCTCAGGGGAAGATATTTCTTTGTTCTCACCTCACCTGGAGGGGTAGCTGTGGACTCATTCAGCAAGTGTTTCCTCCTGAGTTTGGGCTCATGCCAGATGGAAGCAGGAAACCCAAGCTGGCATGGAGGGGCTTCTACTTACCAGACAGGTTTCACCATCTTCTGTGAACTTAAAGATTTAGATGAAAGTCCTTTCATTGTCCTGAAAATCAAAATGAGTACCAGAACTTTCCACCAAACAGCTTCGCCTCTCCCTGGGTCTGCAAGAGTATGTGGGAGTAGAGCACCCACGGAGGACAAAGCCCCACTTCTTTTTTTTTTTTTTCTTTTTTTTGATGCAAAGCCCCACTTCTAAGGACGTCCTTGGTTCAGGTAGGAAAGTGACCATGCCCACTATCCAGTCCCTTTGCCCAACAGGCAGCCACTGAGGACCAACTTCCACCACTTTGTTTGTGCTGCACCCCCTGCTTAGCAGACCTTCCTCCACACCCACCTCCTGAAAGCATAATCATCAAGGCCCACCTCAAAATCTGCCTCTAAGTCAAAGCTTTCCTCGACATCTTTCCAACCCTCTAGCCCTCCGACCACTTCCTCCCCCTGCCTCCCCACCCCACCCCCATCACCACCAACCCAACAGTATTGTGTGGTGGCTTTGGAACCAAATAAGCGCGGGTTTGCAATGATTCTCTCACCTAATCACTCCGTGCATTTGGAACCTTTGGAATATTGACTTAAGAGTTCTGAGCCTCGGCTTCTTCAACTGGAGGATGAAATCCACCAACCTTCTCAAGGGTGTTGTTTGGCAGATTACGTGAGATCACACATAAAATGAATACGAGCAGGTCTTTGGCCTCTAGGTGCTTGTATTAAGTGGTGAGAACCATAACATGAGATAATATCACTCTCATAAAAGGGACACAGAATGCTTCAGCAGTACAGAGAAAAAAGAGGTTTTGTCATCTGGGAATGATCTGGGAAAGTAAATGGAAAGAAGGCATTAACCCTCTTGAGGAAGGGGTAAAAGTCCACTGGGTAAAGCTGGGAGCCGAAGATGAACAAGGGTAAGTCAGGCTGTGTCCAGAGAAGAGAAAATAGCAGGCTCTTGCAGAGCTATATTTTTTTTAAAATAGATTTATTAACAATACTGAAGTTAAGATATAACAAAATAGGGTGCCAGAGTGGCTCAGTTGGTTAAGCATTGGGCTTTTGATCTCAGCTCAGGTCTTGCTCTCAGGGTCTTAGTTTCGGGTTCCATGTTGGGCTGTATACTGGGTGTGGAGCCTATAAATAAAATAAATAAATTAATAAATAAATAAATAAATAAATAAATAAATAAAGTTGGTGTTTTAGTTTCAGAGCTTCAGATATCAAAGCTTTCTGAGCATAGACTGATAGCATTAGAATTATCTTTAGGAATATCAATTTGGTGACTGTAGGCTGCAGTTTAGAAGAAATCCATTGGCCAGTTGAGTAGACAATGCAATCACCCATATTGAAAAGAACAGCCTTAAATCTGGAGCCAATAAAGCTGACCTAAATTGTGACTTGATTGGATGGAAGACAGGGAACAGACATGACAAAGAGGATTTATTCTTGGTGAATTGGAGTATGGTGGGGCCATTAAAGAAAAAAGAAACACTCAGAGGACCACTTTTGACCTGCTTAGATGGAGATACCAGGAAGAAAGACCATCCCATAGGAATTAGAAGCAAGAGAATGAATGTTAAGAAGAAAATTGTCACCCTAGATCAAACTTAAGGGTACATTCATAAAATGAGATAGTGAAAACTGTGTGGGTGGATGAGATGCCCAAAGACAGCATAGGGAGAAAAGAAAACCAAGGACAGAAGCTTACGTGATATCAAAGTTTAGGGAGTAGAAACATGAAACAAGATCAGGATAGAACAGTCTCATATCTAAATGTGATATTTTCTTTTCATCTGCAATATTCTCTAAGGTCCCCTTCATTTAAATTACCATCATTTTTCAAGATTTAACCAAATTCTTACACAAAACAATTATTAATAAGCTTGAATTTACCGAGCATGTGCCAGATGCCATTCACTGTATTAAAAACTCTGTACATATTATCTCTTGCCCATAAGCATATGATGCAGGTACATCAATGATACCCATTTTACAGATGAGGAATTAAGATTCAGTAAGGCTTAATAGTCATTAAGGCCAAGGCTTAACAGGTAATAAACAAACCTGGATTGTCCGACTCCACAAATGAAACTTTAACTTCCTTGTTGTACTGTCATTAAGTCATCTCCAGGATATTTGGAGTGAAAGCCAAACATCTTAATTTTTGAAGCTCCGGAGCACCCCATTGGAGAACCTTGCCATATATTGTAATAATTAATAGCAAATCTGGCCCTCGTGTTGACAACATGGCTTTGCCTCTTAGGTCTTAGTTACCTCTTCTTCAGAATGGAGATAGCATTTCCCTAGCAGCGTCAGTATAAAGGTCACATACATGAAGCACTAGTATAGTGTTTACATGTTTTACTATTACAGTTATTATTGCTGTTGGGGGTGGTACACACTCCCTTTGAGCTCCAGCCTCTCCCTGAATTTATTCCAAATTTCCCTCTGTAAGTCCAAGTTCCCTGGCATCACTTACCCAGGGTGTTCTTGATTTGAGGTAGTGGCCCAGCCCAAGAAAGCAGCATCTCAGAGGGGACTTGCTGGTGATGGAATGTCCCGGAGGGTTGAACACCTGAGGAAAGAAGACCTGAGGAGATAAGCCATATAGCTGATCCATGAGATAGGTCTGAGCCCCTGTTCTTTCCTCATAACAACGCCAATGCCTTGATTTCTGCTGTGGGGGGAGGTGAGCTGAGTGACGGACAGCATGCTAACAATTTAGCTTCAAGACACTGGGTCATGCCAGCAGATATTTCCCCCACACCAGCTAGTTCCTGGTCTTCCCCCATCCAGAGCTGGTGCATCTGCTTTGCTCATATTTGGGGCCTATTCCCAAGCAAGAGGCTAAATCCCCTGAAGCACCCCCTCTACCAAGACCTTCCCTTGGATTTTACAGTCACCTACTCCTGCCAAACCTCACTACCGTGCTCCACTTCCAGGAGGGGAAAGCATATGGACCACTATTTGTTGCCAAAACCGATCAGAGAACAAAACTCAGTTCTCATAAAAATTGCACAGTACCTGCTTGCCTCTCTTTGCTGACAATAAAAATGAAGCTCATGCTCAGGAAACTATCTTTCTCGAAGGAAATATTTTTCATTCAGATCCAACTCCTAACTCAGTCATTTCTCACTTGTTCAAACACCCTGATCACCGGAGGAAAGGACTATAAATAACCGAAATGATAATTTTCTTAAGGATTGTGTTTTATACACAGTAAAATCCAGATCTTTCCATTGAAACCCATTGATAATTTTAGAACTTTCCTTGCAGAGGTGGGAAAGAATCCACATTATTTTTTAAATTTTAATTACTCACTGAATGAAATCTAAAAGTATTTAATTATTAGATTTGTGCCTCGAGATAAGTTCAATGGTAATTACAGGATGTCTTTTTTTTTTTATTCTAATTCCAAATAATTAAATCCCAAACACGTTGAACCATTATGATTATAATTAGAATAAAGGTGTCTTCTATTTGAAACCAAAGTTTGGCTTTTTGTTTAACCTTTTTGCACCTCATCAAAGGGGGATGCTTTGGAAAGAAATCCATCTCCATCTCTCTAATGCTACTTTAAAACAAAATTAAAAAAAAAAAAACATAATTGTCTACAGAAATGCTTTTCCATTACAATAGCGGCACAGAGAAAGCAAGCCCCAAGCTCTCAGCTTGCCCGGAGGCTCAAAGGTGTACTGACTTCTCATTTCCCTTTTGTCATCCTCGGACACAGGGAGCACCCAGAAACCGGGCAAGAAGATGAAGCAGATACAGCGAGATCATCAAGTCCATGGGGTGGGGTGGGGGAAGGATCTGTGAAGTACTCCTCCCCGCCCTCCAGTTTGTCGATCAGTTTTGGGGTCACTTTTCTGAGCTCACCTTCAGTTAAAGGTGAACGAAGGGCCATTTGGGGGATTGAGTAGACACCTCGCAGGGAGGTGTCTGCAGACTAGGAAATACAAAGCAAGATGCACAGAATGAGATCTAAGGAAGATCTAAGATCTAATGAGATCTAAGGATCTAAGGAAGCCTTGGAAGGTATCGAACGGGGGACCAGGCAAGAGTCACGGAGAACAAATGCACCTGTCCTTCCCCTGGGTTGATGGGGCTGCCGAGGAACCCTGGTTAGGGTGGCTCAAACACTCCACAAATGGAGCTTAGGGTCCTGTGCACGTCTCCACCCCGTCGTGCTCTGGGATTTGGGAAGTGGGAAGGTGATGGTTTGTGGTTTCCAGGAGGAGGTGCAGGGTGGGGGTTCAGGAAGGAGAGGAGACGCGTGTCTTTAAAAAGTAAATAAACCCAGCGCAGATGTCCTCTCCTGGCTGGTAGGCAGAGAGGACGGCCCTTGCTCATTGGGGAGCATCTGGAGGCCAGGGGGGTAAGAGCCTGCAAGGAGGGGAAGCAAAAAAAAAAGCTATAAAGAGAAGGCCAGAGAGCAATCATAATACTTAGAAAAATGTCACATTAAAACCTCCGGCTGCCGGCGGCTGGAGGGAAAAAGAGTTCCAGACAATAGCTGAGGGAACAAGTCGAATCTTGTGTTCATTCCTGTGGTTAAGACAAGTCTGTACGACCACACAGAAAATTCCATTCGCCTCCGACCTTAACTCCCTGCTTCCCCGAGCTGCAGACACTCTTCTGTTGGAAGGCCCCTTGAGAGGACCCAGGGCATCTCTCCCACCCGGACCTTGCTCTCATCTTGCACCCTCGCATCGTGCAGATCACCTGCTCTCCTCTCAGGGGCCTCTTACTCCATTGACTCAAGCCTAAGGAATGAAGCAGGATTGGGGAAAAGGACACATTCTCTCACCACCCTCCCTGCTGCCCACCCCCCACCCCAGTGGCATTCATTTTAAACCTTGAGACCCATGGATGTCCCACGAACTTATTCACCAATTGAATAAATGTTTGTTGAATGCCTGCTAGGCCTCAGGCTCCAGACTAGACATTTGGGGAGGACAACCAAGGTCAAGGTATGGCTAAGAACATCCAAGGCAGGGGGCATGAGAAATATGAGCATCCGTGTGCTGCTAATCGTGTGTCCGACTCGGTGACTCTTGTACCTTGCAAACGTGGGGCATCACATTCTCCTTTCCTTCTTTGGGGTTTTCGTGGGTCCAGCTGACAAGTGTCCTGCCTGCTGGAGTCGGTCCTGCCAAGTATCCCTCTTCCTCACCAGTAACCCCAACATCTGCTCCTTTTCTTCCCCCGCCCCCCAAGACAAGCCTAGGTCTGCTTGCTCCAGGAACTGTCCCATTGGAAGAGGAAGGTTATCAATAATAGTCTTGGGTCTAAGGGGCTGAGAGGAAAAAGTTCTCAATTCAGGGAAGTCTCTTTCAATTCAGGGAAGTCTGAGGACCCACTCAGAGAGGAATAGGATGTGGGATCCAACTTGTCCCCAAGCGAAAAGTGTAGCAAGTGATCTAATGCTCCAGGAAGGGGGCAAGGTTGGTAGACTGGGGTACCTAATGGAGATTATACCTTCTTTCTAGTCAAACTGGGAAAGATCTGTCGCTTGGCATATTTTCTGCTGCCCAGCGCCTCCAGGGAGCTTGTGATAGTGGTATGCTTACAATTTAAATAACCATTTCTCCCAAGGGGGGGAGAAAAAAAGCCCTGTTTTCTAGCTTTTGCCAATCTCCATGGTGTAAACACTCGCACAGTGGCTGAGTTTAAGGTACCAATATAAGGAGTTGAGAGGCAATGCCCACAAGCAGCTCTTGCTCGTTGATACAAACTAACACCAGACCACTAGAAGCTTCCAGTCTAACACACATCTACAGATAAACACAGGACATAGTGACAGAGTCTCCTGATCAATTGGCATATTGGCATCAGCAGGAACAGCTTTAAGCAAGCCCCAGAGGGGAGTATGATTTAGGGGTAGCAGGAAAAATGACCACGCAGCCACTGGGCAATAGAAAACAGTACCTACATTTCTCCTTTTGGTCCCTTGGAAACATAGAAAACCAGGGGATGTCAGAGCCAGCAAAGACCGTGCCAATAATCAAGACCAATCCCCTCATCCAGGCCCTTCCAGAAGAGGAACTAAATCATGCAGGCACGGAATGATCTAGACAGCCTCTGCTTGGGACATACTTCCGTTGACAGGTCAGGTCTCCCTTCCATGACACTGGAGTATTGAGCAGAAATTTAAGAAACTAGGTCATTAAAAAAAAAGAAAAAGAATTAGAAATCTCTGGGGCCTTCTGAGCACACATAGAGGCCAAGTGACTGCCTCTACAGCTGGTGGAAAGTGGATGAAGGTGCCACCAGCAAGGAACCACAGACTCTGTTCAAATTTGTTACTCAGAGACTTGTCCCAGACACAAGATTTTTGCAGCACAGAAATGAACCCCCATGTCTGCCAGGCTCTGTCTGCCTTGGCTTTTGAATCAGAGGTGAGGAATATGCTCTATCTAGGAAGGCCGGAAAAAAAAATTCCCACATGAAGAACCCCAGCAATAATTTTCTGGGCTACATCTCTTGGGCAAACGTAATGGGACGGCAAAGTCTTTGGTGCTGAGGGAGCTCCAGCTCCTTTCTGCCGATAATTCATGATCCCTGAGACAATTATGAGCAATGAAAAGGCGTAAGTCAAAGGAACATCAAGTAAAGCTAGATTTAGGAAAATAACACATTACTTTTAAATATCCATATATATTTAATCTGTGTTTAATAATGCAAAGAATACATTAGTCAAGGCTTAGGCAGATTCCACGTTGACGTTAGCTGCAGAACAGCCTGGCCTTCTGAAGTTTCGCAGCCTTGGTGCCATAGGAATGAAAACTTCTGGAGGAATGGAGCATGTCATTGCAAACCTGGGGCCTGCAGAAATGCTAACGGAGGCATTGCAGAGGTCACCACAAAGTCAGGTTTGCTGCAAAAAAATAGAACTCAGGGTGAGCCTAAGAAATCCAAAGCTCCAGTCTCTAGACTGACTGACTGCATTAGCCACCCTCTGCAAGGCAGGGCAGGGAGCAGGAGGTCACTTCATGGGGGGGAGGGGGGGAGGGGAGTGGGCAGAGGGACCAGGATTGCTGTTGCCATTGTTATTTTATACTAGGTCTCCTCTCCTGTCCTCGGGCTTTAATTCTAGACTACCAGATGGGGAATGGCTGCCTGGGTCCCAGGGGAAAATCAGAACATGTCCCCAGTGGGCAATTCCCTGGGCTCCAAGGCCTTGCTGCCATCTGGAGGGGTGAATCAGGTGAGTGTACTCAAGGATGAAGGGGGAATCGCAAGCATGGCCAGCCTTTAGTGTAATCATGCTTCTCCAACAGCTGGAAAGGGAACCAGTGGGGACACCATGCAGTATATGCCAAGTGGCATCTAGGACCTGAAGACAAGAGGCTGGACTGTCAAGAAGTAGGAGAAATCCTCATGCTTTGGTTGACCATCACGCAATTTAACAATCACCAAGGCCCAAGTACTTTGTGTTTATTGCACTTTGGACAACTCCTCCCCTAGACCCAAGAGTCTCTCTCTAGGCCCACAGTTCACTCACCATCTCAACCGAGGCAGTCTCAAGAACAAAGCTACAGCAAGAAGGTATCTCAGAGACTATCTAACCCAATCTTCACAGATAAGAAGACTGAAGCCCAGAGAGGCAATGCGGATCATCCAAGCTTACCCAAGCAGTAACAGGATAGCGAGGAGGGAAGCCCAAGTCTCTGACTCCACGGAAAACACTGCCCCCCTGTTAAGCCCTGTTTCTAGTTCTGATGGTCTGTACTGAAGGAAGGCAAACATGCATTAAATGCCAGGCACTCTACTAAGAGCCTGAATATATATTATCTCCAAAAGAGTAAGCACTAGCCTACCTCAATTAAGGTTTACAGTCAGATAGGAAACTTGGCTCTCGTTCTGGCTCTGCCATTTTTCAACTGTATGGTGGTTAGATCAGTCATGGCACTTCCCTAGGTATCCTTCTGCCTCTGGCACCTCGTGTGACCATCCCCGTAGCTTGTAGAACCTCCAAATGTCATTAACCAAATTGCAAAATGAGTTCTAGTCTAGTCCAGAGCACAAAGGAAGCGATGAGGAAAAAAGAAATCAATCGAGCCCGGGAAGTGAATGAATGTGCCTCTCACAAATGCCTGGGGGAAGCAGCATTGTGATCGGGTTCAGATATGACCCAACCTATACTCTTGAGTAAGCCCTGGAACACCCTGATATCCCCCCTGCCTTGTACTCGGGAACTACCCATCCCAACTCCATTCCCTGTGAAGTCATTCCACCAGTAGAAACAGTCCAAGCTTTTTCCCAGCAAAAAGACGGTGGGTGGGGGATGCAAGGACCACCTCCCTAGATTTTGTTGTTTCAACCTTCTTTCCAAGAACTGAGCCCCTAAAGATTTCAATTATCTGAAATTTCCTCATCCCACACGGGACTCCTCCCTTGGAGGGAAAGCCAAATTACCTCTCAGTGTCTCTTCAGGTTAAGCACGACGTTGAGGAGCATGCTCATTCTAGCAGTGGGCACTTGGAAATAACATGAGCACTGACTCACCAGTCTTTCTGAGCCAGGTATTTTGAATTTGCTCAGGGCAGGAAAATGGCCAGGGGGCTGGGCTGGGGAGGGAAGGGGAGGACCCACGCAGATGATGGCTAACAACTATCCAACTCTGTTCCAAAAAGGCGAGTACAGGGGAGACTCTCAGAACATATGCTTCTGCTCTTGTTGTTTCCCTGCCAGGAGTCTCCTAAATCATCATGAAATGGCTGCTTTCTGCCTGTCTCGATCATGTATTATGGGGCATTAATAAATAATGGGAGGTTGTAGGACCAAAAGGCGGGAAAACCCAAAGGGAAGGTGATGGAGAGGCATAATTTAACAAGTAAATGAAAGAAGCTATTAAATCATAGTTAAATTATGCTGGCACTGGCAAAAAAAAAAAAAAATGGGGGGTGTGTGTTGGAGATTTCTCGCTGCAAAATGCTTTCGATAAAATATTGAAATTTCTCTCCTGGCTGACAGAGGCATCTCCCGATCACAAGGATAGAAGTCTGTGGCCTGTCTGTGGCTCCCATTAGATACTGAGCTCGGGCATGGGCCCGGAAGAGGGAGAGTTTCTAGATGTTTCTCAGTCCATATTTTTCCTAGGATGGGTCCACAGGCACCACTTGATACCCCGTCTGGGACCCATTTCTTGCTGGTGGCCTCAGTAGCCAGGTCACTAGTCTTATGCCTATTCTCCATTGGCTCCTTTTGGCATATTTTGGGGTTCCCACCTTAGAGGAGGGGAAATACCGAGTTGTGACTTAAAAATAACTCTTGTTATGGGCAGCTTTATACTTTCTCAAGTACCGTCATAGCCGTGAACACTTTGACATTTACTATAATTCTGTTAGGTAGGAGGTCAACTCTTCCTGTGGGGAAGTCATATTTTGTTCTTATTTGTGTGCTCAAAACCCAGAGAAGTGTGCATTTAATACATACCGAACTGGATGCAGCATGCTTGGAGAGGTGAGGGAACGAATGAACTCCCGTCTTGTAGCTGCGAGGCTCAGAGAGGTTAAGTGACTTGCCCAAGACTGAACTAGACAGTGTGGGAGTTGTAACCAGCAGCAAGGCTTTCCGAATCTCAACCTGTGCTCTTTCAACACAACATGTTGTCTCTCTTCAAGGTCACACAGTAAACTAGATCAAAGCCAGTCTACGGGACCCCTGTAAATTCACACAAGCAAAAGGCAGACTCGATTTTCTCTATTGGGATTGTGTTTTCAACCGGGGTATAGACTGTTGTTGAGCATCTGAAGGACTTTGGGAGTCTCTGTATCTAAAGGAAGTTTCTAGAATCCTCCGGCAGGAGATCCACACAGAAGCCAGAACACTTCACAGTAAGTCTGTCCCTTTCCTTGTTTCCAGGGATGTGTGCTATGGTCTTGGCAGAAAAACTTACTGCCATCCAACTTCTCAAATATGCTTGGGCCCCAAGCCCCAGTGGGAGAAGCATGTGTATCGACATGCCAGGGGAATAAAGTCACAGCAGAGTAGATTTGTTTGGACAGGCGGGCTTAGTGGTCTGACAGGGTGTGCAAGCTCTCCACGCTACCCTGCATTCTAAGATAGAGCTACTTGGCAAACATATCAGAAAGCTACGGGATAAATCTATGTGGGGTCCCTGAATGGTCAGGAGTACAGAGGTTTGTGCAAACATCTTTCAAGACAGCAAAGGGACCTCTGAACCCCTTTTCAGACAGTGGCAGCTCAACCAAACTGTGAATGCTTAGGATCGTTAGACCAGGAGAGGAGATGGGAAGTTCACTTCAGCAGCCGGCGCTCACTAGCAGGATGAGACTCTGAGGTGGGCTTTGGAATCAGAGAGAACCGGACTCGACCACTTACAACTTGCTACCTATGCAACTGTAAGCAAGGTAGCTAAATTCTTTGAGCCTCAGTTTCTTCCTCTTTTGAACGGGAATATTTGAACCTGCTGAATCAATCATATCGGATTCAGCTACAAGTGACAGACACACTAAAACCCCAAGTGACTTACACAAGTTGTGAAAGGGAAAAAATAATAATCATTTGGTTGCAGGCAGGTTTTGACTAGTAGGGTGGTTCCGCAAAACCTCAGGAATCCAGGCTCCTTCCATCAAGCTGCTTTCCCTTTCCGGAACACAGTGCTGAGATCACATGGGTCAAGATGGTTTTGCAGGTTCCAGAGACTTTGTCCAAAGTCCAGCCACCATGCGTAAGGGGAATGCACTAGGCCTCTTTTAAGGACATTTCTTAGAAGTTCTACATAACCCTTCCTCCCATAGTCTGCTGACCAGAACTGAGTCAGCTGGCCACATCTGTGCACAAAAGGGAGCTGAGAAATTTCGTTTTTATTCCCAGTGTCTGTGTGCCCAGCTGAAACTCAGAGGTTCTGTTTTTTATTAGAAGGGGGGATGAATATTGGGGGACAATCAGTATAGTCTCTCATGTCTCATTTACAGAATAAAATGAGGTGATGGTTGTAAATCATCTACTTTAGGTCCTAGCGCATAGGTAGTGCTTGGGAAATGCTCATGACTGTTATGCTTAGGGTTGATATACCTCTACCCAGGAACAGATTTCTGTGGAAAATCTTGACAATGCCTGACACTTGACTTTATCCCTGAGACACCATGAAATCCTGCCAGGTTTCTTACTGAGTTGAAAGTGAAGGTCCCAATGAAGTTGAATAGTGAGCTTGGAGAGGACTCAGGAAGAGAAATAAGGGTGAGTAAAGCATTACTAAATGGGACCCATGAGGGCGAGAGTATGAAAACTGTGAAGATTTCAACTAGAAAGCAAGTGACTTCCAGGTTGCCATACCTGTTTTGTCCATCATGGTAGCCAAACCGTTTTCCATCACCAACTGCAAGAGCAAACGAACAAGGAACAAAGCAAAAGCGGGATGATATCTGGGGTTCTCATGTATGTAGGTTTTCGTGCAGGGGATGAGATGGAGGTAGAGAGTGTATTGTCAATTTAAAGAAGATTTTTATTGGCACTTTATGGATAGCCTATGAGTATTGCTTGAATAGAAGAAGAAATGGTAATCTTGCTGGAGGAATATGGATATGAAGACTACATCAGTCAGGGTTCTCCAGAGAAATATAATCAATAGGATATACATATAGGAAACACACACACAAAGAAAGAGAGAGAGATGTATTTATGGTAAGGAATTGCGGAGGCTGGCAGGTCCAAAATCTGCAGGGTAGGTCTGCAGGCCGGAGATCCAGGGAAGAGTTGATGCTGTGGTTTGAGTCCAAAGGCCATCTGCCACTGCCTGGAGAATTCTCTCTTCCTCAGAATAGGTCAGTATTTTTCTTAAAATACTCAGCTGATGAGATGAGACCCAGCTACACACGACAAGATCAGCCCTTGACATTTATGAGCTCCAAGCTATTAGAGTCATGAAGGACCCTTCAGCACACATCCAAATCCTGAGCACAGTTCAGGATGACGCCTCTAAAAGCTGGGTATGATCTTGCCTTGCTCAGCTCAGAAGACTCCAGAGGCTTCATGGCCAGACAACTTCAGCACTGGCATCTCTTACCCTCACATCACGGCCCTAACTTTCCTTTCTGGCTTTATCTACCACTCTGCCCCTGCCCATGTCCAGCACTCCAGCCAAACCTTCCTAGACTGGCTGCCTGAATCTTTTCAATGTTTGCCTGCCTCTGTGTTTCCCTTGTGATGCGTCCTCAGCCTTGGAATTCTTCGTCCCAGCCCTCAGTCTATCACAGAACTCTTCAAATGCAGTCTCAGGCTGCCTTCACCAAGAAGCCCTTTCTTTTTCATTCTAATTTGCAAGAAGAATGATTTTTTTTTTGTAAAAATATTTCTTCATGCCAGCAGAGTACAAAGTAAAAGATTTCTCTGTGCCATACCTCCCATCGCCACTACCAGGAACCTGTCTGGTGCCAGGTGTGAGAGTTGTGATGAGTTTGGTGAACACGTAAAGCTCTCCTACCCCCAATTAGATAAGTGGAGAAGATCTTGCCAGCCTCTAAAGTGCCCTGGCACCTGCTCTCCCTCTTCTGATACTTTATCTTGTTCTGCATTGTGTCATATGTGAACTTATCTTTATTGATCTCCACACTTGTCTTTCTTCACTTAAATGTAATTTAGGTGAGGGTCATCTATAGGTATATTAACCTATATTTCCCTACCACAGAGATTAAAACTATTGCTTCCCTATTTGGTTTAATTCATCAAATGTCTATGTGCACTTCTCCCGGGCCTTATTCAGCTAGGGACCGAGGAGGAAACAAACAAACAAACAAACAAAGAAAAGCCACACAAGCCAGGCTTTAAGAAACCTGCAGTTTAAGTGACTTCTCTCTCCCACCAAAAAAACAAATCAAAAAATGTTCGCTGAGAATTGTTACTGTCCACTCAGATACTAACTACACAGAAGCAATAGATCCCAGCTCTGTGGAGGTGATACTCATTTGATCTGAAATTGCTTACCTGAAAGTATTTAAGAGGACTTAACAAAGCAGTCATTAAATCTGAACAAATGGCAGTGACTTCAAAATAGGGAAGGGGGCAGGGAATGAGAAGACGAATCGGTGGGGAGGGGGTTAACATTGCAAAGCTCTCTAGAGGAGTGTGACTGGAGCTGGTAGTTGGAGCACCTGGGATGTTATTTATGATGCATTGAAGGCTGTCAACAGCATTCTTCTGGAGAATTCCGCCTGCAAGGGGGAAGTCATTAAAAGAGGAGGCCTTGCTGCCACACCGGAATGGATAGAGCCTTCCAGCTTCTAGTTTAATCCCTCTGACTCTGGAGATGAATTTCTTTTTCTGTTGATCTTCCCTGATCCACAGTCATCGACCCTTATTTATATTTTCAGCCAGTGTAGCATATATAGTGAAGAGGCTCTGGTACCAGAAAGACCAGGGTTCAAAGGCCAACACTGACAGATCCTCATGGGGGGACAGCTAGAGCAACTGAGAACCCACATTTCTTCATCTGCAAAATGGGAATAACAGCATCTAATACATCGGGCTTTTGTGAGGGTGAAATTTAATTGCATTTGTGAAATGATCTAGTGCAAATGATTGGAGGCAAAACACATGCTCGATGAACAGGAGCTATTTTTGTTGTTTGGCCCATAACCTCTCACTAGAGCATGATCATTTTCAAGAGAGGGAGAGTCCATCTTCTGCTCCTCTGTGTTCCAGAGCTTAGCCAGGTACCCATACACTAAGAGCATTCATTAAATTCTGCCCAGTTTCCTACCCGGGCTTGAAGAACTGGGCTCCCGGAGGAGATGCAAATACACAAGCTTCCACACCAGCCGTGAAGCCAGCAAGGGGGGTGGTGGGCAAAAAGTATGCCATGCAGATCTACAAGATGGTTTAAAAGCCCAGATAAGGATGAAAATAGGGTATCAGTACAAGCCAGAGTGTGAATGCCCACAGGACGTTTCCCATTAGGCTATGCGGGAGCTTGAAATGCCTTGTCCAAGACTTAGCTTTTTTCAGGTTTTGTTTTGTTTTTGTTTTTGTTTTTTCAAGACAAGGTTAAATATGTAAAGAGAGAGTTTACATTTTGTTCTGCGGAAAGAAGATATTTTTGTGAAATATGACATCTTGTGCAAGAGGCCAAAGCTATAGCTCATGAGAAAACATGGCTTTGAGGCAATGATCTGAAATTTTGAGAGAACAAATCTCAAATCCATGTACTGATCCCAAGGAAAGCAAAATGCCCCCAAAGAAGAGATGAATATGGATGATTTGTTCCACTTTCCTTGGGCCTCATGAACACATATTTTCTTACCGAATCTCACTCTATGTACTGTACACAAGATCAAACTTGGAGTAGATGAGATCAATATTGAAGCTCTGTCTGAGATTTCATCTCTTTAATACCCTTCTCATTTCCTTTAGTGGTAGAAATAGAGCTAATCTCTGTCTTTCAAATAGTTGGTTTGTATTTTTTGATTGGGGAGAATTAAATTGAATTAGATGGGTATGGGTTGGTTTTTAGAACCATTAAGTCTGGCATAATGGACATACCTAGAGAAAACATTTACATAAGAAAAATCAAAGCTGGACTCTTTTTTATCCAGTGCTCTGACCTCTATTGGAGCTCTGACAAGCGGAATTTAGCTGAATATTTCTTAAGATGGTACATATAACAGAAAATGCATCCATCCCCTAAGATACCTATATAAATCAACATTTCCTTTGCTAAAAGGAAAAAAACTACCGAAAAAAAAGAGAGAGAGTGTGTGAAACAGAGAGAGAGAGAGAGATCTTTTCAAATATTTATGGGCATATTTTCCATTTGGGTCCTTATTTGAATTTTACTCTCATTTAGAATACAATTCTGACAACTCCATCACTTATGCCAGCCCTGGCAATATTCCATGAAAAAACACCAATATAACACAAAATCTAGATGCGAAGAGGATTATGATGTCATATTAAAAGAAGGGAAAGGAGCATTAAAATCAGAGACCTATCTGAAATGATCAGAAATGAAATTCTCTTTAGGATAAAATGGTCTTCCAGCAATGCAGCCATTTAAAATAAGATTAAAGTGATATTTTATAAGAACGAAAGCAGAATGCAAACTGTCTTTCCCTGAATGAACTTAAATTTGCATACAATGAAGGGTAAATGAAAAAGAGAGCATTTTTTAGACTATTAGACTCAAGCTTCTCCACTCTGTTCAGCGATTTCTCCACACAGGCTCCTGCATCACTGACATTCAGGGTCCCTGGTAGTGATGCAAACTCTAGGGCCCCATCACATCAGACTCAGAATGTGTAAGAGGGAGAGGGGTCGTCTACATTTTGAACAAGCCCCCAGGTAATTCTAAAACCCACTGGTGTTGGAGAACCTCTGGTTTGGCAAGTCTCCAGAAAGTACGGGTGGACCAGGACAGAATTCCGAACATGCTTTATATCCCAAAACTGTTCCTTCAACAGTCCTGAGTTTGAACCCTTCTCATCTCTATCCAATCAAGTGACATTAAACCAGTCCCTTAATCTCTTTAGGCCTCAGTCTCCTCATTGGTAAATAGGAAAATGTGTTTCAAAGGTTACCTTGAGCACTGGGGAGGTGAGAGTCTTCTATAAAAGCACTGCATCATAAAAGTCATTCCTTATTACCGTTATTACTACTATATGGCCAAGAGTCTGATCATAAAAGATCATTCTGCCTAACTAGCGGCATTGCCACTGCTAAGAGAAGGCATATAAAGACCATAAACTAAGGAGGCCAGAAAATAACTAGCTGGTAAAGCTCTGTGTGATCATCAAATGCTTGTCTAGAGTAAATATGAGTCAGTTGGCTGGCATATCCTGGGATGCAAAAATATTGATGGGAACGACAAAGGAGGATTGCGTCGGGACGCAGCCACGGTGATGTGCGCATGACCAGAGGATGGGGAGCATGTGGTTTTGCTTCTCAGAAGCGTCTGGACCATGGGGATTACAGACAGGTGACTGTCTTCGTGGAAGATCTGGGGACTGAAGTCAGAGAGGAAAAAGGCAGTTTCCAGAGACTCGTGTCCGAGATAAAGCGTGTCTGGATGGAGGAGGGTGAGGCAGAAATGGCATTTAGAAATCACAGCAAGGAAACAAGGAGGCAGCCTGAGATTAAAGTTGATTTCCAACTCTGCAGCAAATCATCAGAATGCCAAAACGGATGGAATTTTAAGATATTCCCCTGATTATGAAGGATGCCAGTTTAGCTACTGAAAACCAGAGGCCTGCCCTCCTGGTAGGTTTGCTGCACCTGTGGTTGGGGAAGGGAGGAGGGAGGGGAAGGGGGAAGGAGGGAGCTGTGCTTCTGGAATGGGAACTGGTACAGCAGGATCAAAAGCATCTGCATTCCAAAGAGGCAGAGCTCTGGCTTTTCTTTGTGTCAAACTCTTGGAGTTAGTTAAACTTCGGAGGGTCCCTTCTCTTGAAGCTCAGATAAATTGATGGTCTTCCTGGAAGTTCTAGGCTGTGCCCAGCTTTTACTCATTCTGTTCCCTTGTCTGGAAATGCCCTTCCTTGCCCCTGTCTCTGACCTTTGAAGGCGTAATTACTCCAAGTGTGGTAAAGACTGAGTCAAAGTATCAACTCATCCACCACCACCACCACCATCCCTTCATTATATCCATCCCTCCCTTCTCTCGGACCTATGCCTATGGGCCCATGTTGAGGAGATTCCGTGAGGTCAAAGACTACATCTAATTCACTACGTGTCTCTCTAGATGCCTTCTTCCGTATGGTAAGGATGCTCAACACACATACATGAATAATACCACTTCATCCTCTACCTTTACTGGGCTTTGGGATGTTGTTCACCCTGAACTGATAAAACTCCATCCAGCAGACCCAACAGAGCCATGGGATTCTCTGTTGATTACAGGGAGGATTTAAAAAAAGCTGCTTCCATGTCAGCAAGCCAGAGGATCACAGTAAAGGGCTGCCTTTAACCAAAACCCCGTGTAAGGAGAGATCATGTATTATTGAAGGCTAAGGCCCTGGGACCCCAGTCTGCCCTTTCTCTGCCATCAGACCTGCCCTTCCTCACACGGTTGCATATGGCCAGGGTGCCTCAGCTCAGCGCATGTTGTGAGATCTGACGTCTCCATAGAACTCTCTCTATTGGTTGCCTGGCTCCCTACTGATTAAAGCCATAGCACAGACCAAATCAAGGAGACTAAAGATGTCAAGTCTCTGAACGTGGCTCCTTTGGACTCCTGGAGGAAGCAGCCAGGTGGAACTCCAGTTCATATGCTGGAGTTTTTAGCTCGGCCTTGGTTTTGAACATCCTAGTGAGCAAGTCCATATTAATAGGACATTCTCAAGCAGGGAAATGCAACTCCAGCTTCTGTTCTCAAAGGGCTCAAAGACTGTCTGCCCTGGAAAGGAATTTAAGATCACGCGATCCGACATCCTTATTTCAGGAAGAAACTGAAGTCAGACTGGAGAAGGGACTTCCCCGAAGGTACATGTTCCTGGCAAAAGTGGGGTCACAGGGGTATAGGTTTTCAACCTCTCCTGCAAGGCCTTCTACTCTAAGGAAAGCGACACTTCAGTTTCCCTTAATAAAGCATCCCAGATCTTCATAGTCCTCCCAGCCTGAGTACAACTTCCCACTTGGTTTACAAAGGGGTCAAGAAAATCCCCTCAGGGAGAATGCAGAGAAGGGACAGCTCACTTGAACGAGCTAAACTTGGCCTGCTGAGGTGCTGTACCTTCTCTGCTTCTTCTGCACACAGCATCCCCCACTGCATGCCACCCTCCCCCCATCACCCACCGCCCGCCTGTCTTCACACAGCACCTTCTCAGGCAGCATTTCTCTGGTCTCCGTCTCTAAATCGACACTGTCATCTGCTGTCATCTCTCTCGGGTTTTCAGTCTCCATGGTAATTATCATGACCTGAGATTATGGTGTTTATTTATTTATTTTGTTTATTGTTTGTCTTCTCATCCCAGAATGCAATCCTCAAAAGGTTAGAGACCTTCTTTGTCCTGTTCTCTTTGGCATCCTCAGCACCTAGAAGACTCCCTATTTTGTTTTTGTTTTTTGTTTTTGTTTTTGTTTTTTGTTTTTTAAGACTCCCTATTTTGTAAGTGACTGAATGAATGAACGGAAGAGCAGATGAACTCTGGCCGTCCCTGACCAGAAAACAGAAGTAGTGTGCACCCAGAGGGGAGGGAGGAAAGGATCTTTGATACCAGCTGGTGAAGTCTAGAATGTTCACACTTAATGGCCACATTCTCTTAGTTAACTACAAGTCAAGAGGAGAGAGAAGATAATGTTGAGCTGACTGTTTGGAGCAAATTGTCTGATTTATTCAAAGAGCTGGTGTGGCATTTTAATGCAGCGGTGATACACCATCATTGGCACTACACACATGCACGTAGGGAATGTGGGTGCCCACATATGCTCACTCACACCCTCCTATTTCCTCCTATTAGATACCCCAAGAAAAACTCTCAAACTAAAAATGTCATAATGTTGACAAATTGCTCAAGGGAATCTACCTCTCCATGGAATCAAAGACAGAAGAGAGGCTGGTCTATTGGGAAAAATAAAACAAAGTCCAGAAATAATTATATTTGTCAGTTTTCGCTGGAAATACTTATTTAGCCCAGGAACTAGCAAAGGAGTCTTGAAAAAACAGACTTTTTGACAGCATTTATCTGTTTTTTCATACAGATATAGCCCCTCTGCTTTAGAGGTACATCCAATACTAAGATGTGAACATCTTACAACTTAAAAAAAAAAAAGGAAAAATTTGTTTTTTAATAAAGAAATGCCCACAGTGCAATTTGTTTCTCATTAAGTGGTGTACTTGTCCAACCATAGCAGGGAATTTAGAAGGAAACAAATTCAAACTCCAGTTCAATTTACTTTTTCCTGTTTAGCTGCAAGCTCAGTAGGTGATCTTATAAGTTGACAGGGGTAACATTGCACCTATTAGCACTCGTCAACCAAAAGTAGATTGTTCGGGTTTCAATAAATGTTTTTTTGAATTGGTTTGGGTTGGTGAGAAAATAAATTAAGTCAGAAACTCTTTGAGGCAAATCACATATTGAAATGAGCAGTTTGATGCACAACTCCCCATCCCCCCCTCCTCAAGAAAAAAAGGAAGAAAGCATAAGCCCTGCTTTTCTAAGCTGTGAGAATTTCTACTCGTGTTACATCTGTGAACACTTCATAAGGCAATGTCTACGGTTTGATTTTTATAGCCCGTGTTTGATTGGAGTTTGCATGACATCTGGGGCTGTATTTTTAGAGAAATTTTGAAGCTAGTGATTTCCAGTGTTTAATCACCAGAGTATTTATTTTCTACTATAGCGTAATTGTCCATGGCTCCACATTTATCTTTTACGGGAGCAGTGCAAAATGAAAATCAGAGTGAATTAGCAACTTGCTCTTGTATCTGTCAAGGCTCAATGGCTCTTACCTGCTCTAGAGGCTAAAAGCCAATGTGCTGACCTCACCATGTTGGAAAAATTGAACACATGGCTGTTGTCAAGGACAAGACACTGTCAGTCACAAGAACAAAGGGAGCAGAAAAGGCTAATGAGGGAAGAGGCTACACACCCCAGACAGGTACACGGCACCCCGCCCCCTCTGCTCAAAACCTGGGGTCAGGGTGGTGGCCCTGCACAAGAGAAGCCTGCGCAGAAACCGTGTGCACCCCCTTTCCACCTAGAAGGAAAGCACCACAAACCAGCAGCCTGCTCCTCCAGTGAGGGAGTGAATAAACACTTGCTTTTCCTTTCCAGTCTAACAGCCTGGTGTGCACACAAGTAAGAACCACAACGAAGGCCGCTCACCTGCGCACTCGCCAGGGCTTCTCCTACCCAGCATTATGGTGTTTGGGGGGCCGATTTCTTTTGTTCGGTTGGTTGGGTGTTATTGTTGACCTCTTTTCTTCTGCTTTCGATTAAGCTACCGCAAGTCAAGAGATAGTGGCCCCCTAGACCAAAATCTAAGAAGTGATTTGCCCAGGATCATGCAGTAGGTTAGGGAAAGAGCCAATCTTTGCAAGATTCCTTCACATAAACCAAAACAGGTAAGGTGGGGTGAAGGAGAGAGAGGGCACGGAGAGGGCTGACATTTATAAGAGCTGCATGTAAAGGGAAGGTTTTAAGAGAGAATTGATGGATGGGGTTTCAGCAGCCCAGCCGTCCCCTCCCACTTCTGGCTTCTACTCCCCCACCCCGCCCTGAACCCCCCTGTACACTGAGTTCCGTCTGGGCAAGTCCTGAGCTTCTGGAATGTGTCTTCGCCTTCCTTATCTGGGAGCTAATCACTAAATAGCAGGTGGCGGAGATTCGGTTTTTCATCTCTCTTGTTCTCTCCTCTCTTTCGCTCATTTCCTCCGGGCTGTGAATTTCTGAATCCCAAGCAGGAAACCTCCCTGATGTGTTCCCACCTGGAACATCACTCTCCTTTTCTTTGTTTGGAGAGGACAGAAAGATGCAGGGAGAAGCAAGAGAAGAGGCTGCTTTAACTGAAGAGGGGAAGAAAGACGTCAGTATTTAAGTAATAACCCACACACTCTCTGACGACGGATGCACACACATTTTTTGGAAATCCAAGCGTTCCTTCTTTCAACTCCTAGATTTCCCTACTCATCTCCCCTCCAGCCTTGTCAGTCTTACAAGACAAAGGGTGTTTACTGGGTGTCACTTCAGTTATCAACACTCGGCGCAAATAGGTTGACAGAGGAAATAGGCAAAGTACCCTTGCAAGCCTGTTTGGGGTTGAAATAACAACTAGAGGATCTAGAGGCTCACAGAGATCAGCTTACCTTTTGCTCCTACAAATGTTAGAAACTGGCTCTTGAAAGAAGCCGTCATCAATGTCCCTGTCTCAGCGGGTATTGGGAAGTTCCAGGCCTTCTAAGCTGCGCACTCTGTCCTCTTCATGGATCTATCATTTAGGGAGGGAGTTCGAGAGGTCAACTGGGGCTGGCTCCCACTTTTAGCTATCATGTGCCTCTAAACCCAGAGGCCAGTGTTTGTGGTCTACTGAACATTAGGCTCCCTGTGGGGGAAAATGGAACAAAATAGGGGATGTAAATCTAAATCCATGATGTCCAGTCTGTGGGCTCCCATTGATGGGGGCACCGTATTTGCATGAATCAGTACCTGCAGACGGACTAAAGAGGATGACTCACGTACATATACTCTGACACTTCTTTTTTTAAGAAAGATTTTATTTATTTATTTGAGAGAAAAAGCAAGAGAGCACAAGCAACAGGAGTAGCAGAGGGAGAGGGAGAAGCAGGTGCTACGGAGCCCTACAGGACCCCGGGACCCTGGGATCATGACCTGAGCTGAAGGCAGACGCTTAACCCACTGAGCCACCCAGGCATCCCTACTCTGACACTTCTAGTGTATTAATTTATTCATTCTACAAATAAGGCACAGAGGGTGCCTACTTTGTGCCAGGAACCAGACTGCATGCAGAGTATATAATAGATAGTAAACAAGTCAGACCAACTCTGTCCTCGTAGTGCTTCCAAGTCCAGTGGTGAAGACAGGCACAGAGAGTCACAGAAATGCAGGGTGACAGCAGGAAGTCAGCTTCAGGATCGCATATAGAAAAGACTGTGGACATTGCTGCTAGAAACATCGGGGTGCAGGTGTCCTCGTGTTTCACTGCATCTGTATCTTTGGGGTAAATCCCCAACAGTGCAATTGCTGGGTCGTAGGGCAGATCTATTTTTAACTCTTCGAGGAACCTCCACACAGTTTTCCAGAGTGGCTGCACCAGCTCACATTCCCACCAACACTGTAAGAGGGTTCCCCTTTCTCCATATCCTCTCTAACATTTGTGGTTTCCTGCCTTGTTAATTTGCCCCATTCTCACTGGTGTGAGGTGGGATCTCATTGTGGTTTTGATTTGTATTTCCCTGATGGCAAGTGATGCAGAGCATTTTCTCATGTGCATGTTGGCCATGTCTATGTCTTCCTCTGTGAGATTTCTCTTCATGCCTTTTGCCCATTTCATGATTGGATTGTTTGTTTCTTTGGTGTTGAGTTTAATAAGTTCTTAATAGATCTTGGACACTAGCCCTTTATCTGATACGTCATTTGCAAATATCTTCTCCCATTCTGTAGGTTGTCTTTTAGTTTTGTTGACTGTATCCTTTGCTGTGCAAAAGCTTCTTATCTTGATGAAGTCCCAATAGTTCATTTATGCTTTTGTTTCTTTTGCCTTCGTGGATGTATCTTGCAAGAAGTTACTGTGGCCGAGTTCAAAAAGGGTGTTGCCTGTGTTCTTCTCTAGGATTTTGATGGTTTATGTATACAATGGAATATTACTCAGCCATTAGAAATGACAAATACCCACCATTTGCTTCGACGTGGATGGAACTGGAGGGTATTACGCTGAGTGAAATAAGTCAGTCGGAGAAGGACAAACATTATATGGTCTCATTCATTTGGGGAATATAAATAATAGTGAAAGGGAATAGAGGGGAAAGGAGAAGAAATGGGTGGGAAATATCAGAAAGGGAGACGGAACATGGAAGACTCCTAACTCTGGGAAATGAACTTAGGGGTGGTGGAAGGGGAGGAGGGCGGGGGATGGGGGTGACTGCGTGGCGGGCACTGAGGGGGGCACTTGACGGGATGAGCACTGGGTGTTGTTCTGTATGTTGGCAAATTGAACACCAATAAAAAAATAAATTTATTATTAAAAAAAAAACAAGAAAAGACTGTGATTACCAGCCTTCAAATTCCTTCAAAGGTGATAGCCTCTACTATTAAGCATTTGCTCCACCCATGCATTTCTCAAATGTAAGTATCTTTATCTGCAGGTCTATAAATTTTTTGAGATTAAAATGTGCTCCCCATCCTGAAAGCGGTTGGACACCGCTGACCTAAATCATCCCCAAGAGATGCCTTTTCTATCCCAGATGAATGAATTAATCGCAAGAAGGGATATTCCGCCAATATTCCGACAACTCCCAGCTGGACCATTCTTTCTTAGATTTGAGCTTATGTTGCTTCATGGAAAAGTGAATTTCAGAGCTCTCTGTACCCCGTCATCCAGGAATGCCACCTCTCTGGGGAACCCCGGAGAATCAAGAAAGAACATACTCATTTGGTCATAGATTCCAGCTCCCCCGAGGACAGAGAGCAACCCCACCTCCACGCTTGACTTGGGTGAGGTTGGAGGCAAGGGCTTTGTGGTTGATTCTGGTATGCTGTAGAAGAGCCGACCTGGAGCCACGGGACGTGACTTGTTGCTCTATTAGACACGCTAGATAATCTCCTGAAACAAAGAATAAAGCAATGATTCGATGGGAGGATTTTCCTGTCAAGAATTATGATTGCAAAAATAACCCAGAAAATATAGCTTTATTTGAACAGGGCCAGGCAAGATAATAGACCGGAAGACCTGTTAAATGTGAGGTCCCGTTTAAATCAAAATGATCCACCAAATCTCAGCTCCCAGTGGGGTCTCTGTTTGTGCATTCAAGAGTAGAAATACGATAGGAACAAACACTTTTAGCGTCAATTCTGTCTTAGACAATTGTGATGGGCAAAGAGCAAGGAAATGTGGCCTTTCAAGTGGCTTCTCTTAGTAAAGAAAAGGTAACTAAACAGCAATGCCTCATCTAAAAGATAATTAAAGAGTATTTGAGGCTTCGTGACATGGCACAGCAGCAAGATTGCAGGGGTAGGGGGGTGCTGGGGGAGGGTGAGGGGGGACTGCGCAAGCCAACCTGTGCAAGAAGCACTAAGCTTGAGTTCTGTGTCTAATCTGAGTCTTTAAACCTTTGGCGAGTCACTCCCTTCTTAGGTTCAACTCAGTTTCCTGACCCATCAAATGCCAAAGTTTACTCCCAGCTCCTGGCGCTAGGATTCCAGGCCCCACACCAAAAGGAGCTTCATAGAAAGGTCACCCTAACCCATCAGCCACCGTGGTGCTTCCTGTGAACTTCTCACAGCAGGACAGGAACTCCGCCTATCTGCATGAGGCCTGCCTTGCAGGAGAAGGTATTCTCTGACTGAACCCAAAAGTCTGTATCCTCAGGTCCTCGCCCCATGAGAAAGGATATCAAAAAGCCACGTGGTGAGGATGATCTGGGGTCAGCCTGTGGAAATAGGATCTGTCCAAGCAGGGGCTGGAAATATAAATGCATGTATCGTAGGTCTCCCTCCCTTACCTCCCCCCCACTCCTACCGTGGCTATCCCCCCTAAAAAAAAAAAAAGAAAGAAAGAAAGAAAGAAAGAATAGGAAAGTAAAAGAGAGATAAAGAAGACAGAAAGACAGAAGAACAAGAAAGAAGAAAGAGAAAGAGACAGACAAGAAGAAAAGAAGAGAAAGAAGAAAGAAAAGAATAAAAGAAGAAAGAAAGACAAGAAGCAAACGAAAAGAAAGAAAGAAACAGCACGATCTTTGGCACACTTAGAACATTGCCCATCTTTTCAAGCCCTTGTCTTTTCTTTCACTGAGGTAATATCTTACCTGCTGCCCAACTGGACCTGTCGGTGCATTGTATGCAACTGTTGCTTCATTCTGACTCATCACAGCTCGGCTTTGTGGCACTGAACCCAGGAGCCACTGTTCCCTGGTGATCTTTGGCCTACTTCTAAGACGCTGCAGGGCAGTCAGGAAGCTTGGAGCGGTTTGCACTGACTTTCCCTCGGTGAAGTCAAAAGCCTTGGGCACAGCTACCTCCTGGTCCCCTTTAAGCCCTGCTGAGAAGCCACAATGGAGAAGTGCCAGGAACCCGTCCTACATCCTGTTAATGCCATAGGAAGGGACTTCCAAAAGTAAAAACTGGACATCCAAGCCCCCAGAAGGCAACGCGCTTGCCATGACCTCCAGAATCAACTAGTTCGGGAAGTCAGGCACAGTGGAAGAGTGCTTGCATTTCGAGATCAGATAAACCCCAGTTGGACCAAACTGGGGGTGCAACACAGTGCAACACAGAACTGGTCATGGTTCCACATGCTCTGCTGTTTTTTTTAATTCCATCCTTGATTGTCCTACCTCCTCTTTCTGGAATTCTCTACCCCATCCCATGGCCTCTCTTCACTGAAGTAACTCCTGCTTATCCTACTCAGTTCAAACATCACCTCCTTCAGGAAGCCCTCCCTGACCCACCCCAGCTGCATTAGATGCCCCTCTTGGTGCTTAGCCTAATGCTCAATGTATGGCTCTGTCATTGCATTTACCGTATTATTGGGTAATTGCTGTCTTCTTCTCCTGCCCCGAATTTCTTGTTGGCCAGAACCAACACATTTTAGTCATCCTTTTTTCTCCAGTGCTTAATGCATCACCTAGTATGTTCATTAAGTGAATAAATAATCTGTCTCATTCACTTATTAGCAGTGTGTTCTGGGCAATTGAGTTCACTTCTCTGAACCTCTGTTTTTTCATCTGTAGATTGGAAGTAAGAATCCACCTCTCGTTGAGATGTTGTTCAGATTAGAAGTAGCGTATAGAAAAGTCTACTGCATTGGGGATGCCCACGCATGGCAAATTCCTGTGCACGGAGCTGTGGATCTGCACGGGGTATGAAAAAGAAAGAAAAAGAAGCAAGCTCATTTATGTGCAATGAAGACTCCTGCTGTCAGCATGCAGTCCTTTCTCCCTGGAGATACCATCCCAGCCAATAGCTCTCTCACTGCAGGAAGCCTGGAAGTCTCTTTCTTTGTTTGTTGTTGTTGATTTTTCGTTTTCTTTTTCTGTAAATGAGAAACACATAGCAGATTGTTCCTAAAAGTTTTCTCGGGACTGCAGGTCTCTAGCTGGGTTGACTGATTAGCAGAGTTACTCTTGTCATTTCTCCCATTGACATAAGGCCCTACAAGTCTAGACACCCTTTCCCCCATTCGCACATCTATCCTAAATAGGTCCTTTCAAGTGAGGTCAGGCTTACCCAGAGAGCTTCTGGTGATTTATCCACACACTTCAGGAAGGAAAAGAAGAAGCAGCTTCTGGTGATTTATCCACACACTTTGGGAGGGAAAAGAAAAAGCAGCAGGGATCTGAGCCCCTAGAAACTTGACAAGTAGCCTGGCATTTGGAGGGTTTGCTCAACGTGACCAGAAAAGTTTCCAAGCAATGGAGATTATAAAGGGCAGATTTTCAGAAGCCAGGTAATCCTGTGGTGTCAAGTGCTGGCCGCAGCCTGTAATATCATGCCACAGGACCATCACTACCCATTCCCAGTCCCTCCAAGACATACGTGCACAGCGGCACCCCCCCCACTCACATGGGCGCGTGCACGCACGCGCGCGCGCACACACACATGCTATACAACCTCCCTTCTGGGAATATGCAAGGCCCTCCATTGCTCAAATCCCCACCCATCCTCTGGTGAGTCAGGCTGAATCAGATCCCTTGAGTTATCCACAGCATATGCAAATCAGGGTTCATTTATTCATCAATCTTTATTAAGCAAGTTCCCAGTGCCGGCTCTGTGCTAGGTACTGCAGGCCAATGCCTTCTGGAACTGCAGGCCAAGCCACTCCATAGGGGAGAAACAATTGTGGTCAGAAAGTATGGTAAGGCGAGGGCTTGGCATGAAGGTATGGCCTGAGGAGAGATCTGTGCTGAGCCAGGCACAGATCATTGGTGTTGAATTCATTCTGCAAGGACATGCAAGAGGGTGCCAGACTACTCCTGGGGACCTGCGACACAGCCATCAAAGCAGGGGCTGGGTGCAGTGGTAAGATAGCAGGGCAGGGCCACGGATCGGAGGAAGAGTAAATCGGAGGGCTTCCCACAGAATTTCTACCACTTTTAAACTCAACTAAGGCCAAAGAACCAAGAAACACTTAAGCCACTTCCCCATGGTTGCCTCCAAAGCATCCTAGGATCCAAGAAGTAAAGAGAAAGGGGCTCCTTACAGAGAAAGTGACTGAGTGACACGAGGCCTAGCTTGGATCTGGCAACATAGGCTACTCTGGAGGGTTTTAAACATGTTAGCAAATGCACACAATCATCCCTGGGATACCCCTTCCCTTGAATCTGGGCAGGTTTCTGACTTGCTTGCAATCAGTTGAATGTGTCAGAAGTGATGTTCTGTGACTTCCAAAGCTACAGGGCAAAAGGCCTGGCAGTTCCTTTTTCCCTGGAGCACTTACAGTCAGAGCCCTGGACTCTGAGCCACACATCAGACAGGCCACCTCGCTGTAAGGCAGCTCAAGCCTGTGGAGTGGCCACGTGTGGGTGTCCTGGCTGCCAACCCACTGAGATCCCAGCCCACAACGAGTGCCACCTGCCAGACCTGTGAATGGATGAGATTCCTGATGACCCCAGCCCCATGCTTCCCCAACTGAGGGCCCAGATATTGTGAAGGAGAGATAAGCAGTCCCTGCCATCTCCTGTTTGAACCCCTGGCCCACAAAGTCTGTGAGCAGAACGAGACAGTTTTGTCTTACGCATCTGAGTTTGGGTGATGTGTAGTGAGTGGCAGGGCCTCAGTGATCCAATGATCCCAGAGGTGAGGCTGAATGGTGTTTGGAGAAGGAGAGGGGGACGCACAAATAGAGGATGACCCTGTGGGACAATGGGAGAAGGACAATGTTCTGAATGATGCTGTTTATACTCTGTTTCCTTTTGTGAAGTGAGAAAGGAACCGAGGGCAACCCCATTTCACATGGGATGACTGGTCTTGCCTCTGTTGGCCCAGCCTTGCAGTGAGTGCTGGGCACTCACGCCATGGTGGCATGGCCTGCCCCTACTGCCTCTCTGGTCTAGGACAGGGGCTTCCTGCCCCTCAGAGGGCCTCCTCTGGTGAGAAGCCAATCAATGGGACGTCAGTGCTATGACGGATATGATTTGAAAACCTGCAGTCAAGAATTCATCATCAGCCAGAGAGGGAGGTCACTTCCGATGACTTAGATCTAAGCAGGAGCTTCTGCTTTTTGTCCCTGACTGTCTCCCAGGGGTGCTTCAGGAGGTGATGAGGATTATGTCTCCCCAAAGGTGTCCCAGAAATCATCCAGTTATCTCTGAGATGGTTTGTAGTCATCTATTAGAAACCCCTCCAATAGCCTTGCTTTAGGAGGAAAGGGAGGAGGTCCTCAGTGGACCAGGTTAGGGGTCTGGGAGCTGGCCCAGCAAGAGGACGACAGATTGGGGAGCATCCAGGACCTATGGAGTCCATGAGGACCATCTGGCCCCTCCACATTCAGTGGGGAACCCAAATCTGCAGGGTCCACCTACTGACCTCTGTTTGGATTTTCTGAGCAGCTCCATCTTCCAAGGATCCACGTGTATTGTCAGAAGGGCTTTTCAGTTTGCTCTTATCTCAATTTCCTCCTTTAACTTAATGGGTGACTGAGACCTGAAGCTGTAGACTCTGAACTAGAAGGGACCTTAGAAATCACCTCGGGCAATCCCCAGGAAGGGAAAGTGACTTGTCCATGGTCACACAGCAAGGATTCATAAGGGTCAGAACTGGAACTAAAACTAGGGCCCCTGGCTCCCAAACCAAGGCTCTTCACACAGTGCCATCAGACCACCCAGATGGCCTTCTCCCTAGAGAGCATGAATTCAGAGAATAGAGCTCAGCCAAACTCCTGCGTATCAAAGGTCCCATCTGCAAAACCCCACTCCTTCTCTCTCTCCTCCCTACGCTAATCCTAGCCCCCAAAACCTCTAGAATATTTTGGAGTAAGCAGAAAGACGATCTGCCAAGGCAGTGTTCTACTCCTTAGGCATCCTTAGAATCAAAGCTCCTGGTCATTCTAGGAATTAAGATTTTCCCACCTACCCTTTCTCCCCACCTGCCTCTGACCTCATGTCTGCTTTTTTCATTTCTTTGGCCACATGAAGCATGTCACATGGCCACACTTCTGTATAGATCATTTCCTATAAATGCAAACAACACTATATCTGAACATACGAATAAAACTTAATTTTGGCCATGTGCTTGTTTTGTTTGTTTTGTTATGTTTTTTTTTCAATAAACCACATCCCTTGAACACATTTTCAAACCAAGTAAATACCACGAAAAGAACATGATTATTTGCCGACAATGGAAAAATCACTTAGACATAAATGTTGTAATAGGAGGGCAGCCTGACTTATACTTGTTTGTGTGTCTATTTTTCCCACAGGAACTGGCTTCTAAAGAGTTCACATCAGGTCTTTTGCAATTCTGCATCCCTTACAACCTCACATATCTATGTTTGTTAAATTATCTCTCTATAACTCTCTATAACTCTATAACTCTATCAATGTTTGTTAAATTGAATTTTGTTTAATTTAGTGAGCGCTCGCTATGTGATAGGCAGAGTGCCAGATGTTTTCACAGCTTTTTAAAAAGTGACTCCCATGACTATCCTGTATCAGGTATTTACTGCCACTGTAAGATGTTTTACAAACCACCCTAAAAGTCTAGTAGTTTAAAGCAAGACTGTCTTATCTTGCGTGGGTCTCCACGTTGGTCAGCCAATGCTGCTGATCTAGCCTGGGCTCCACCCATCTCAGGGAAGCACATTCATGCACCTGTGGTTCCCTGGAGGGCAGCTGGGGGAAGCTGATCTAAGATGACATAAGCCTGGGTGACAAGAATGATTGGGGCCTCTCCCCACATGAATTTTCACTCTCCAGCGGGCTTCCCCAACCTTACGTTCGGGGTGGACATAGTAGGATTCCAAGAGGGCAGAAGCTTGCAAGTGCTTTAGAGCTCTAGGCTCAGCACGGACATGCACTCATTTGACCACACTTTGTTGGTTAAAGCGAGTCACAAGGCAGCCCAGACGCAAGGGCTGAAGAAATCAATTCTCCCTCTTGAGGGAAGAACCAACAAAGTCCCATTGCAACGCATTGAAGGATTACGCTCATTTTCACAGTCAATCCCCACCACGTAAGTCCAATTTTAAGATGAAGAAAGAAAATGGATGGAGTTTAAAGATTTATTTAAAATGTTATACAATTGCATTGTGGCGAGGGTTGCACAACTCTATAAATTTACTAAAAATCATTGAACTGTATACTTTCGATGGCTGGCTTTTATGGTATGTAAATTTTCCTCAGTAAAGCTGTTTAAAAAAAGCTGAAAAAAATTAAATCTGTTGAAGATCATTCAACTCATAATCCAAATCTGCATTTAAACTCAGGTATTCTAGTATGAAATTCAGCAGTCTTTCCAGTGAACTATATTTATCAGACATAAAGTATCTGATTTTCAGAATCAGAGGGTCTAAGGGTGAAAGAGATCTTCTACAGATTATTTTGTTCGTCCCTCTTTCTTCAAGCAGTCGAATGTGTAAGCCTTCTGGTGCAGGTGCAGACTTCTCTTCTTAGGCTGAAAAATAGAAACAGCACTACGAGAAACCTGAGCCAGGTGGAAAAAAACAGGTCTCGTCTTCTCAAATGCTTTTAGGATCCAGGATGATCGGTACTGATAAAGAACTCGGACCCATTGTTTTTGGAACCAGAAGCTGCAGATGGTTCTTTCCATTTTAGCTCCTCTCATCTTACACTGACCATATCCTTTTGCCAGAGTACCTAGTGGGCTTAGATTCTGGTATCAAGAGCAAGAGCATTTATCTTCTTATTTTATTACCCAGTGTCCAAATCGAAGTGTCCTCCTTGGAGCTGAAAGTGGTTGCAGTCAAATTAAAGCTCACCTAAGGAACTTCTTTTGGGATTGAAAACCTCCAACAGGAAGACACTGGGAATAACGACAGTTTGTAAATGGTGGGTTTGTATAATCGGGGTCGTTCTCTTGTGCGCATGAAGGGATCCATTAGAATAACAAACAAATGGGAAGTGCCATGGTTTCCTCTTCTAGGTTGGTCTTGTTTCTGGAGGGGAAAAAGTGAAATCCTGAGGAGATGCATCCCAGCTCACCATCAACAGCTTTGAAGAGCAAATTGAGTAGCTCTCATCAATCATGCACAGACGGCATCAAAAGCTGCCAGAGGAGAATCATTCACCCGATGTCAGGCCTAGTCAGGCAAATGTTATCAAACGCTCCTGCTCGATATCATAAAGCAGCATCACCCAGAGAAAAGTACATAAAGAAATCGGATCATGTGAAGAAGAGAGGCAAGTAAGGCAGAGAATAGGATGGAGTGGCAACGAGGGGAGGAGGGAAGAGAAAGAGAGGAAGCAAGAGGGAGAGGATGGGAAGCAGGAGGATAGATAAATAGACAGCAAGAGATAGCCAGCAAAAGCTGGAGCAGACAGCAAGCCCTGGGGAAACAGGAGAAAAACCAATCAATGGCTAAAGAGAGGCTAAACAGAAAGGAAAGCTTTATAGGGGCGAAGGCCATGCTGGCGGCCATCTGGCCTGAGGACTCGCAGGCCACAGAGACTTCAATTGGAAGTGAGAACAGTTCCCTTTCTGCATCTGGAGGAGCACCATCGAATCTCCGTAAAAGGCACTGAATGGAAAGCAAAGCAAAAATACACACTCCCTCCTCCTTCTTCTCCAGCTCCCCAGATTATCCCTCACCTACCATGAAGGGCTATTTGATCATCCTGGCCGGCTTTACTCAGGCTCTGAAAATCAGAGGGAACAGTCATTAGGAAGCCAGCCCGATGTCCACCTAAGCCTCCCACTGGAGTGATTTCATCTTTTATTACAACAAAGCTAAGGCAGTCATGTATCAGCTCAGGCTGTAAATCTGCCTTCTTCATAGATCAAGTTCGATTTTCCAACTAATTGGAGGGAAACAAATCCACTTCTGGGTCGAACCAAGCAAATTTCCCCTTTCTTGCGAAGCACCTGGCTCTGTCTTAATCAAGAGGTAAGGAGCCGGGTGCCTGTGTGTTCTAATGTGAAGCTTTGGGGAGCCCAGTGTCAGTGAGGTGTCGGCAGGTCTGAGAGAGGGGAGTCCGTGCAACATGGGAACAATATGAGGAGTGGGGAGATGGAGGGGCTTTCTCCAAAGCAAACTTTGCTCTTTATACCTTTTCACCACATAAAGAGATACTGGAAATAGCGATGCATTGAGAAACAGGGCCCTGAGACAGCCTGGCTCCTGGCACCCTACACACATTTGCTAAACTAAAGCAAAGATACTGGGAACCGTTTGAGAGTGGTTCCCAACACTTAACTGCAGGGCTTACATAGGAGCTGAGAGACTAAGTGATAAAATGTACGAGCCAGCCACTGACATGCATCATTACATATAATCCTCACAACGACCCTACGAGAGAAACATCTGTCTTATTACTATTCCCGTTTTACGGATGAGGAAACAGATGCCAGAGAGGTCAAATGATGGGCCCCAAGTCATAGAGTGAGAGCTCGGAGCTAAGCCTCACCCAGGGCTGGTCTTCCACAGCCACCATGGGTTGAGCAGCGTGATGGAAGGGCAGCGTGTCTCCTGTCCACCTGGAGCACTGCACGGGATGGAGAGGAAGGGGACAGGTCAGAGCCTCAGTCCAGTTGGGCAGGGGCAGGGCTCTGAGTAAGATGCTAATGATTCGTGTCATAAAGAAGATGCCAAATTTACCATATGAAATTTTTCTGAGCTTGGGGAAAATGGTGCAGCCATAAGCCAAGACAGAAGGCAGCATTATTATGGGCAGCAACAAGTTTAGGGAGCTCTCTAAACTCTTCTATTTCCCTTTATGAAAGCAAAAGACCAGAAAATTATCCATAATTACAGAGCCATCAGCAGCGAATTGCGACATCTCTTGCATGGGCCAAGGTGGCAAAGGACTCCTCAGCATTCATCAGTGTCCTAAATTCCTCCTCCCCGCCCCTGCTTGGCCTTGGCCACCCCGGCTCTAGGCAGCCCACCCCCCACAGCAGTGGGGGCTGGAGCACAGGCTGTGGGGGCAGACAGACCTGTGTTCAGATCTTGTCTCTTGATCCCTTACTACCTGAGTGACTTCAGACACTTGGCTCGGTGCCCGGGAGCCACTTGCCTCATCCGTAAAATGGGACACTACAAGTTGCCTTAGACCCAAGTGACGTTGGGATAAAACAAAAAGATGAATGATGAATGTATGAGGTCGAGAACAATATCTAGCATATAATAAGCACTCTTTCCCCAAAGCTATCATTATTGTATTTTTTTCCATCCCCTTCATCTTCCTTATTTGAAGCTAAAAGAGGAAGAGGCAAACCAAGTGCAATTGCTTACATAAAAGCCAGATAGAGCCTGGCTATTCCACCGGAGGCAATAATTACAAAGCTGCTTCGGAGCACAGAGAGTTCCAAGAACAGAATACACATTTGGAACGAGTTCATTAAAAAATTGCTTACTCATAAAAGCTGCTATCGTTAGAGCCTGACAAATGGAAGACACAGCGCCGATAAATAAGAGGCTGGCGGTAAACAAGCCGACTACACCAAGAGGTCGCTTGATTTCTCTCTTCCCATCCGTCAACCGTTTCCTAACCTTTTATGGGGTTATAATAACAAGTTCAGGTAGGTTTTATGTGCCTGTTTACTCTGAGTTTTCCCCCCAACTCCAAATAGAGGGAAGAAGTTTCCAGATGTCTCTGCCAGGACCCGGAATGGAAGGGGAATGAGGCGGCCCTGCTCCCAGGGCTCTGGCCCAGGGTGGGCTGCAGGCTCCCCCCACCCCTCGGCCCTTCTAGAGACCTGGAGCCCTGGGCACCCCCGCTCCAGCACCCCCTCAGCAGGCCACTCCAAGAAGAATTGTCTCCCCACCAGCCTGTACCCCACTGCCTTGCTCCAGCCCAAGCAGGTCACCCCCCGTGGTGCTGGAGGGAGTCCCAGCTGGGAAGTCAGGAGATCGGGGTGGTAGCGCAGCGCAGCCACTTGGGAGCCAGATATTGTCACCGAACTGCTGCGAGCTTCGGGTTTTGTGCTCTGTAAAATGGGGGTGACACCGACCCCCTCTCAGCATTTCTGGGAAGCTTAGAGAAGGTTACACCCGAGAACTTTTGCTTGGAGAGTCTGGCACGTGTGGCCACTGCTGCAGTCAGCCAATCACGGTGATTAAGCGCCCCCCAATCCAGGCTGTGTCCTGTGAACTTGAGGGGAAAGGGCAGTGGGAAGTGAGGGGAGGACCCCCAACTATCTGCCCTCAGAGATTTGAGTCACAAAGAGGTAGAGACCACTGAGACTTCAAATTGCTTTTGAAGAGTTTCTAAGTGCAAATACGACCAAAGGAAATGGGACAAAGAAAGCTGGGTCCTGTCACCCCTCCCCTGCACCACCCCCCAGCCTACTCCATCCCTGCCAGGCTGGACTACACCTTGTGCCCTTGCCCAAGAAGACCAGCAACATCAGAAAGGAAGCAGCACAGTGCTTTTAACAGGGCCTCGGGCCAAATAAACTTGCCAGCATTTACCAGAAACCATGGCAAATCGTAAATTCTTATGTAATGAAAGCCAGTAATTTCCACGCGCTCCTTTCTCACCCAAACCCCACCTCCCTGACTACTGTTTTTCTGGAGGTTAAAACAAAAAGGACGTGTCACTTAGTTACACAAATCAACAGCCAGTTCAAGCTTTGAAACCTTTATTTATTTTGTAAAAAGGGGACTAAATACTAAGTGATACCTTTCGGGAGCCAAATAGCTTCCAAAACAAAGTTTCCAGAATCCCAGGCTGGCTTTCCGTGTGTGGGTGCTTGGAGACAGGAAATGGCTGGCTTGGGTTCCAGTATGCAAAAGCTAGGCTTTGAGGATCCGCTGTATTATTCTAGAAATCTTTATCAAATCCCCGTTATGTGCAAAGCACTGTGCTAGGCCCTAGGGTATAAAGACACGTCCTACACGTGCTTATTTCTTGCTCAACAGAATCACCTGGGGTGGCAGGGATGGTATATAATGCAGAGGCCTGGGTCCCACCATTAGATAATCAAATTTAATTGAAATGGGATAAGGCCCAGACCTGTCATTTCTTTTTTTTTTTTTTTCCACAGGTGAATCTCATGCTCAGTCAGGGTGGACAATGAACGCACAACGAACAATGCAGGTGGGGTGGGTATAGGAGTCCGGGCTGGAAAGGAGCAGGGCCAGTCCTGGCAAGCTTGATTCATTCCCTCCACAAAGAGCTACAGACCAAGGACTGTGTTAGGTGCTGGGAATACAAACGAGCCTAAGACCTGGCTCCCGTTATCAAGAAGTGGGCAGAGTAATGAGACAAGTACAATTATTCCGTGTGTAGGTTCTGGGATGAACTTGAGCACACAGGCAGCTCCTGGCTCACTCTGACAAGCCAGAAAAGACTTCTCAGAAGAGAGGATGCCCAAACCACATCCTGACAGAAGAGAAAGAGCTAAGCAAACATAGGGACAGATAGAGCAAGCATTCTACCCTCCCAAAAGCCCAGAGGCTAGAGAGAGCTCCTTGAGTTCTGGGAAGTGCTGCAGGTGTACAGAGCCACCAAGCTGACAGTGGAGGGCCGGCTGCTCAGTGGGGCAGGATCAGAGCATGATGGGCTTCCTCCCATCCCAGGCCACTTGGCCACTTGGCCACTGCTCCTTTGTCTCAATCCTCAGCGGAAAGCTCGGGACCCGACACATGATCAACATGTAATAACTATTTTTTGGACAAATGAATAGAAGGCAGAAAACAGAGCTCTGGGGCAAAACACTTAAGAGCTGAAGAAGAGAACCTGCAAAGAGAAGGTGTAGTCAGAGGGACAGGAGAAAATGAGATTAGTGGAGATTAGTGGTCCAGAAACCCAGGGAGGACAGAACTTCCAGAAGCAGGGAGCCAGTGTCAAAGGCTGGAAAGAACCCAAGGGAACACAAACAAAAAGCCAGCTGTTGGGGAGCGACAAGGTGGTCATGGCAGTTGACCTGAGGGCCACTGCACCCTGGTGCTAAACAAGAAGCACGGTGGTGGCAAACTCAGGGCAGAGGGGATGGCTAAGGGAAGGAAGGGACTGTCCAAGCAGACTCATCTGTCACGAGGCTGACCCACAAAAGGGCACATGAGAGGTGAGAAGGTGGTGAGAGAGGTCAATGAGCCTAAAAGAGGGTTTGATTTTTTTTTTTCTTCTCGAGATGAGTTTTTGTAACATGTTCAACTGGAAGTTCCTGTAAAAAAAGGTCAGACACGTAGGACAATGTGCCAGAATGAAAAGAGCAGACCTGCCAGTACTGTATGACTCCAGGACCGTTCTGTAACCTCTCTGAGAGCCCCAGTTCTCAGCAATAAAACAAAGGACAATAACGCTCAAATTGAATGGATATTGTAATAAGTAACTCAAATATGCCTAGTGCATGATTGGCTCCTGTAGGTTTTTATGGTAGTTGTGGGTTTTTTTTTAAACTTTTGATTGAAAAAGGAGGCCAGGGATCCCTGGGTGGCGCAGCGGTTTGGCGCCTGTCTTTGGCCCAGGGCGCGATCCTGGAGACCCAGGATCGAATCCCACGTCGGGCTCCCGGTGCATGGAGCCTGCTTCTCCCTCTGCCTATGTCTCTGCCTCTCTCTCTCCCTCTCCGTGTGACTATCATAAATAAATAAAAATTTAAAAAAAAAAAAAAAAAAAAAAAAAAAAAAAAAAAAAAAGAAAAAGGAGGCCCACTTGAAAGTTGGTGGGGGATGGGGTGCCTGGGTGGCTCAGTAGGTTAAGCATCTGCCTTCAGCTCAGGTCATGATCCCAGGGTCCTGGGACTGAGCCCCACATGGTGTGGGGTGGGGGAGGAGTGGGAGGGGAGGTCCCTGCTCAGTGGGGAGTCTATTTCTCATTCTGCCCCTCCCCCTGCTCGTTTTCTCTCTCTCAAATAAATAAAATATTTTTTAAAAGTTGGTGGGGGAGAGACTTGTGTTCTCTCTCTTCTCTTAGGAATTCAGTCCATAAACATCGTACCTACAGTTCATTTTCTTCAATCAAGTAAGGACCCTGTTCCCTGCCTCATAAAGCTGGGGCTTTTAGATTTACTAAGAACATAACAGTAGAAGACACTTGCAAAAGTTGGAAGTGTCGCTGATGTGATATGATTACTATCCAGGCGATACAAAACAGAGAACCTTGAGAGGAGTGACCAATATTTCCTTAGAGTCAGGTTGAATCATGGGTTCATCCTTAAAAGCTATGAGACCTTTGGGAAGCTGAACAGAGTTTCTGCATCTTGATTTCTAAAAGTACCAAAAAATTTTTTAAGTGTATGAGGTTCTCTGAATATAGTGAATGTCAATAAATGTTACTCTCTTCTCTGATCTGGACATTTTAAAAACAGTATTATCTTCCATCTACATAGAGTAATAAGAGTGGGATTTGGCTTGGTTACAAAGGAAAGATAAGGTGCAGATTTAAGTATGTGCAATGATCATTAGAAAGCTAAGGAAGTAAAAGCAGGCTATTTTTAAACCAGGCTAGTCTGGGGAACCTTCGTGACAATTTTTTAGCTTTAATAACAGGCCACATATTTAACAGAAGTCTTGATTCAGTCAACTCTTGTGCCAAACTAGCACCTTGATCAGAAAATAAAGATCGGTCTCTCTTGGGGCACCTGAGTGGCTCATTTCCTTAAGCATCTGCCTTTAGCTCAGGTCATGATCCCCGGGGTCCTGGGATGGAGCCCTCAATGTTGCACTGTACTCCCTGCTCAGCGGGGCCTCTACTTCCCCCTCTCCTCTTACCCCTTCCCTTCCCCCTGCTCATTCTCTTCCTCTCTCAAATAAATAAATAAAACCTTTAAAAATAAATAAATAATAATTTTTAAAAATAAAAACCAAAAAAAAAAAAAGTTCAGGCCCTCGGACTCGATTCTAAGCTCCTTGAGGGGACAAAAACAGGCCTTACTTACAATTTCCCTCCAGCTCTAGGTTCAGTGCCCGCTGAATCCTTAGGAGGTACTCTACAGTGGAGCTGGGGAGACCAGGGCTCCAATCACTGTAGCATTCTACGAAGGTGCCGTGGACAAAGCAATGCACCCTGCTTAAGCAAGTGTCCTCATCTGTAAAATGGGGATGATTCAAGGCAAAAGTTGGAGGAAGGAACAGAGGGAGGGTCTGTAAGGAGCTGGGCTGGTGACCATCAGCACATCATGGGAGCTCTGCTTGTTGATAAGGCTAGAACCACCCAGCGTCCCATACAAGGGAGCCCAGTGAAATCAGGGTGCGGACAGAGGAAGTAGAAAATGAGCAGTCAGATCTTACAGCTAAAAAAAAGAGAGAGAGAAAAGAAAGTTCAAGTGAATTTTTTCTCTATTTCACTAAAATAATATGCTCCAAGCCTGAAACCTTTTTCCTCCTGTCTACTGCCCAAAACTCATTTCTCCAACAGAGATCTAAGCTACCATAAATCCCAGCAGGGGTCAAAATGGCTGACACAATTTTAACTACAAGAGAGCACAGCATAAATGGCATCATTATTATCCCCAAGGGCTGCTCTCTGCCTTTTCGAGGGGACAAAAGAAAAAGTCATATTTTTTAACAGGGAAATATACAGTATTTCAGAATTTTTGAGGGACAGATTCAAGAACTCAGAAGCTCAAAGGCTGTTAAAAGAAAATATGACCAGACTTAAAGGGAACAATCTTTCTGCTTTTTTAAAGACTCCTTACTGTTGTTCTACCCAAAAAACCTAGAGATACTGTTTTTAAATAAAGTCTAAATAATGTCCTATGATTGCATGGTCCTCTCTGTTCCTCTGTGCTTTATAACCAGATCTCTTCTAGTAGCAGGCACTCACTCCTTCACTGGGTCCACATGCTTTCTCCTGGGGAGCTTACCGTGCAGTGTGATTCGGGACACTAACTACCCAGAGCTACCTCAGGCTTCATGAGTTAAGGGCACAGTCACCAGACAAAGGCCACAAGTTCAGGGGTCCTCGGGAACCTGCACTTGTGAGCAGCTGGCCAAAACGCAGGGGTTCCCATAGCTCCCTCAGGCTCACTAATTCAGAATGATTCACAGAACTCAGGAAAGTGCCGTACTTACATGAGAGTTTTGTCATAAAGGATATAAATCCCCAGGCTGGCCAAACAAACATACATGGGACAAAACCAGGGAGGGTCCTGAATGTGACACTTTTGTGTCCTCTCCCAGTGGAATCAGGATGCACCACCCTCCTGGCACATGGATGCATTCACCAACCCAGAAGCTCAAGCAAGCTTCAGTGTCAGAGTTCTCATTGGGGTTTCATTATTCAGGCATCATTAATTGAATCATTGGCTACGTGGTTAAATTCTTTTCCCTCTATTCCCGTAGACTGGGCCACAGTCACATAGTTCAAAGCTCCAATACTCTAATCATATAATGAGTCTTTCCGGTATGGCCATCCCCCATGATGAAACTATCTAGGGGCTCATTATGAGTCATTTCATTATCATAAATTCAAATGAGGTCCCAAAGGCCCACCATGAATAACAAAGACATTCCCATCTTTTTGGAAATACCAACAGTTTAGAAGCTCTACCCCCACGAACCCAGGACAAAGACAAGAAAAATACTTTATTGTACAACACAAGGGAAGGTTCTAAAAAACTTAGAAGTTAGAAGGTTCTAACTTCTAAAAAAGTCACTACTAATGCTCTAGATCCAATGATTGTTTACCTGTTGACACTTTTAACAATTAAAAAGTTCCTTGCTGGCATTTCAATCTCAACTTCTGGCACCATCATGCCTGGCCAACCTCATTTCCAATATTCCCTATCACAAAGTCTGCACCCAACCCCTCCTGCTGTGCCTCAATTTCTCCCAGAGAAGTCATGGAATGTTGAGATAACCTCAGCAGCATGGATGAATGAGACCAGAAGAGGACCTGAGACAGAACCCACTCTGATATTTAAGAATAGGCAGAGGAAGAGCAGCCTATAGAAGAGCCTGAAGAGGTAGTGGGGGGGAATTTAGCTGCTGCACTGCTGCATGTGGTCCCAGAGACCCAGGAAACAAGCTTCAACACGCAGAGAAGGACCAACTACGTAGTGTCAGCTACGATGGGGAGGTCAGAAGAATAATGGCTAAACATTTCCAATAGATTCAGCAGTAAAAACAGTCATCGCTGACCTTGCTGAGAGCAATTTCAGTAGAGTAATAAGGGCAGAAGCCAGATTAAAGTGGGTAGAATAGAGAAGGGAGAGGAAAGAAGTAGAGCAGCAGATATATATGTCTCTTTAAACAGAAAGCAGTCCCTGCAAGGTGCCATGGGACCTGACAGGAGCTGGATCTTCAGGATGGAAGATGTAAATGTGTTCAGGTGTTGATAGGGAGAGGCCAAAACGGAAATGGATGGGGTGGACTGTAGAGGGAAGAGAGAGGGAGCATCTATCAAGCCAGGCTACCAAGACCTGGGAAGAAGAGCTCCAGAGGACAAGTGGAAGGATCTGCCCAGATGGGGATGCTCCTCTTCCATGACAGTGGGAGTCAAGGAGGGAGGCACGGAGGTAACTGTCACACTAATTTATAGGTTTGGGGACAGTTAAGTGGCAGAAAGGGAAGTGTTCCCATCATTGGCTTCTTCTACTTTCTCTGTGAAGTAGGAAGCAATGCCATATGTTTAACCTATGAAAGTCAAACATCTGAGCGAAGGAGGCACGAAAAAAGCTAGCGGAGGAACTAGACAGAGAACGGGCTAAGGTACCATGCAACCATCACAGGGCTCCAGTGTTGATCCAGGAGCATCCCAGACCTGCGAAGCTGCAGTGAAATTCATCCGTAGATATGGGTTTCTCTACAACAGGAAGCAAAACTGGTAACAAAGGCTGACAGTTCATCAGAGCCAGGGTTAGGGTTTCACCAACCGTGTAGAAAAGGAAGCCAATGGCACAACAAGATTGGCTGGACAGAGGCTGAAATAACATGAAGCTGGACAGGGGGTGAGGGAAAGGGCTTATAGTTATGAAGAAGGCAACTAAAGGGAGACCCAGGGCCTGAGAGTCCCCAGTTTGAGAGATACAGATAGTGTAGACTATGGAGTGAAAGCAGAAAGATCAAAGAGATTAGGATACGACTTAGAAGATGGCCAGGTCCAGGGTGGAGCCATGCATGTGTGGGGCTCAACCGGAGAAGAAGTGAAGGTCACGGTCCATGAGAAGCCCCAGAATGAGGAAGTCAGAGCGGTGCTGAGGCACCCTCATGACCCCTGAGCTAACCCAACATGAGGCAAGGGGTTCAGATGCAGGAAAAGACTGCGAGCCACATGCCACTACATTTAGTGAAAGGGAGGAGGATGAAGAGATTGTTACATGATGATCAAGAAATACAGCAGAGACATCACAAATGAGAGGTGTAAGGGCCAAATCAGACCAAGAGCCAGGCTCTCTCTGGCTGGTTGGGGTTTTTTTTTTTGCCTATTTGTTTTATGATAAATGACTTCCCCACCATTTAAATATCAGGAGAGTGCATCTAAAACTCTGTATTCTTTGGACGCCTGGTTGGCTCAGCAGTTAAGCATCTGCCTTTGGCTTAGGGCATGACCCCAAGGTCCCAGGATCAAGCCCTGCATGGAGCCCACTTCTCCCTCTGCCTCTCTGTGTGTGTGTGCCTCATGAATAAATAAATTAAACACACACACACACACACACTGGATTCTTTGGAAGGCTGCTCCTAAGAACTATCAACATCTAGCAATGTGGGGCTCATTTCCCTCCACCATGATCTCCAGAGCAGAGGAGGCAATTGTGACCTTTGAGACCTTTGAGACCAGTTGTGACCTTGCTGTCTCTGGTTCACCTGAGCCCCCTTCGGTGCTCACCCAGGGCCTGGCAGGCCCTTGCAGGCATTTCATTAGTGATCTCTAGGAGAGGGCAGGAAATGCCATTGAGCATGAGCCTTAAGTGGGCAGAAGGGTTTCCATGAGTCATTCTGGGGAGTCAGAGTAGGGAGCAGAGCCAATGCCAGCTGCTGACCCTGAGTAATGGGAGAGCACGCAGCTCCCCTTGAGAAGGGGAGAGGCGGGTTCAAACAAGAAGATGGAGGGAGTGGTCAGTGAGAAGTCAGAGATAATGACTGAATCTCTTGCTCATGGAAACTCCAGAGAACAGACATAAATTTTGTGGTAGGAGCAGGGCCAGGGAGAAGAAGCACAGGGCAATGGTAAAGGACAAGGGGAAGCAAGTGCCTGGAAGTCCCTTGGGCAAACGGATATTTGAGATGTGAGGCATCTCATGTTAAACCTCAAAATTTTCTGATTAATACTCTTGGGAGCAACTTGGTAGTCGGGGGGTGACGTCACCGAGCTGGACCCTGGGTTCCCGAGGCAGAGGGACTGCCAGGACAGCTCAGGAACCCCTAAGAAACACTCTGAGCCTGAATCACAGAAAGCAAAATTAGACTGAACTTCTCACCTTCTTTATCCTCCACTCGGGCCCACTGATCCCAGGATCTCGGTAGGAAGAGCCTCAGCCTGGCACCTGCCCGTTATCCAAGGTAAGAACCCTCCCGACATCCTTCCCAAACAACATCACCCTTAGTGACCGTGGGGGTGGCGCAGAGCCCCGACAACCAGGGCACGAAGGAAGCGGTGAGAGCACAAGCCAAACACGCGCTGTGTCTACTTCAAGATTTCACCAGAACTTGGCTAAAGGTCCCGGAAAAAGGCATGCAACTCTTCTCTTTCCTCATCCCTCACCACATGAGCTCCCGTCTCCATCCCAGTAACCTCCCAGGAATACATCTCAGCCAAAATCGTATGTCTTAAATGGACTTCACTGAGCAGGCCGAGAAACCTGCCCACCCTGTTAGAGGACCATGTCCGGGGAGGAATCATAGTCTGGTGTTTAGACACCCAACTCGTAAACCTCAGGCACACCAGCTCGTCAGCACGGCGAAGAAGGCCTACGTATGAAACCAGATTAGAGAAAGCATACGTGTTTCAACCTGCTTTTGCTCAAGGAGCCTGTCAATGGAAGAAAGCATGGTGGCTTACCCTCTGACAATAGGCAGGGGAGTCATCAAAAGCCTCCCTTCTCTTTGCAAAGCAGCAGAGCCTCTTCCCCTGCTGTTGGCTCATCTTACAAAGAGCTGCTCGCCCATCCCTTCCTGGACTCGGTCCAGCCCTCCTCCTGACAGGGCCTGGCAGGTGTCAGGACCCCATGGACCCAGGGGCCCTGGGAGCTTCCTGCAAACTCTGGTGCGGCACCGCGGGGCATTGGGGGACATGGCATGTAACTCAAGAACCAACCGCGGAGACAAGGCTGGTCCTTTATGTCCCTCGCTCTCCAACAGCGTAGAGCATCCCAGCCCCTCTCTAAGGCCTTGCTATTAAATCTTAAACAAACTCCGATTTGATCTTTGATCTTGGAATAGCTTTCCACTTGGATTTCTGGTGGTAGATTTCCTCTCCTTTTGCCTTCCTGCTGTTCTCTCCTCATCAGAAAGAAAGAAAAACAAAGAAAGAAAGAAAGAAAGAAAGAAAGAAAGAAAGAAAGAAGAAAGAAAGAAAAAGAAAAAGAAAAAGAAAAGAAAGAAAGAAAGAAACAGAAAGAAAGCAAGAAAGAGAAAGAAAGAAGAAAAGAAAGAAAGAAAGAAAAAAGAAAACGAAAAAGAAAGAAAGAAAAGAAGAAAAGAAAGAAAGAAGAAAGAAAAGAAGAAAGAAAGAAAGAAAGAAAGAAAGAAAAAGAAAGAAAAGAAGAAAAGAAAGAAAGAAAACAAGAAAGCAAGCAAGCAATAAAAGGAATTAGAGAAGAACTCACAGCTTCTCACCTGTCTCGCTTCAGTCTAAACAAGAAAATGTCTTATTAAAAATAAAAAAAAAAGTGGGGGTGGGCTGGCAGGAGAAAGGTGATATTTAATTTTTATTGGGGAGAACGAATCATTGCTGGAGAATGCCTGTGGCTAAATGAGACCATCCAAGCCGAGAGCAGAGCAGCGAACCGCGTGCACAAATATGAAGTAATATCTTTCTACTCGGAGGGAAACTGACACTCAATTTCAGAAGCTTCTGGCAGGCGGCTCTGAGTTGGAGAAATCACAGTCCCCTCCTTGGAACCATTTACACTGCTTCTACTCTCTGCAGTGAAAGCTTAAAAATGCAAATGAAATGGGGCCATTTAAAGAAAAATATCCCTGCTAAACTGTGCTCTGGGAAAAAAAAAAAAAAAAAGCCTATAGCTCAGAGGGCAATCTTAAAGTCAATGAAACTCGGCCGCGCTGGATGATGCTTCATTCTGATGGATTAATATGTGCTGTGCTTCCCTCCTATGAGTTTAGAAGTATTAAAGAAAAGGGTAAATCACCCTGTTTAGGAGATTAATTTCTTTTCTGAGGGAAAAAAAATGTCTGTTTTTGCTGTCACTTCTGGTCTGGTGAAAAGTAAAAACCAGAGCTTATTCTAAATGTTTGCTGCCGAACATTACCAAGGGTAGGGAGCTGGGGGGAGAAAATCCCAACCCTGAAGAGGTCAAGTCCTGCTCCATCTCTCCGGGGCAAAATCACGCTTTATATTATACAGGAAGCCATCGTCAATGTAGTTCTGGAGGGAAACTGATAATTGTGCCACATTTATGGGACACTACATGTCAGGGACAGAGCTTAGCACTTCCCATGACTTCTGACCTCTCCCCATGCTGGCACAGGCAGTAGGTCTTACCACTCTACCATTTCACAGGTGAGGGTAACAAAATTTAGGAGATCAACTTAAAAAAAAAAAAAAAAAAAAAAAGGAGATCAACTAACCTGCTCCAGGTTGCTGGAAAGTGGCTGAGCTCTGAGCTAGACCGAGTTTAAGTTCAGGCTGTCAGCGCTGGAGCCAAAAGCTACAATGCTGTGTGGCCAACATCCTCTCAAAGCCACTTCAATTTCATTTCAATTCTATTCAGGAAGCCTCACCACACCGTAACATTGACACCATTCAGTAAATTATATCTCGCTCTGAAATGTCTTTCTTTGAAAGACTGCACTTTGAAACACAAGGTCCGTCAGGATTTGATGAGCAGGGGCTATCAACCTAGATCTGAGGGACCAGGTGGGAATGGGCCAGCCAACCAAAGGATATGTAGCACTTCCTGCCCTTCGTGTGCTTAGGATCATCTCTATTAAAGCCATTTTATTCAAAAGAAAAACCTAACATTGATTTGGAGCCGACATTCTTCTTAAGGCAACTCGACTACATTTGCCCACTTTATGGCAAGATCTAGAGCCAGGCTGCCAACATCACCACCTTCTCTAGTTCTCAGGTAAAAAGTGCAATCTGAATCTGACAAGTACTGCTGACCCTTGAACAACATGGGGTTAGGGGCACTTTGCCCCCCCACCCCTCAACACAATCGAAAATCTGCATAGAACTTCTGATCCCCCCAAAAGCATTGCTTAACAGCCTACTGTTGACCAGATACCTTACCAATAACAAAAAATAATTGGTTAACACAGATTTTGCATGTTACCGGTATTATATGCTGTCATGGTATCATAATAAGTAGGCTAGAGAAAAGATTAATGTTATTAAGAAAATCAAAGGAAAGAAAAGACATTTAGAGTACTTTACTATAAAAAAATATATTACAGGGGGGAAAAAATAGCGACGGTTTGTAAATTAAGGACTATCATTAAAAAAGCAAGTTGGCATTATCTTGAACATTTAGCAATGTGTATCCTACAACACAAATTTCTACCCCCAGGTACATTCGCTAGAGAAATTCTCTGTACCTGAGGACCAGAGGTCATGCCCCATGAATGTTCCTCAGCTGCAGCGTCTGTACAAACCAAAAGCTGGAAACCATCCAAACGTCCCAACAGTAGAAACAATAAATAAATTGTGGCATATATACACGAGGGAACACTTCTGATCTATTGAAAATGAATTAATTACACTTTCAATGCATGTATCAATGCCAATGAATCTTGTAAACCTAATGAGCTAAAGAGAGAAGTAACAAATGAAAACATATTATATGATATACAGGCCTTTCACAAACAGGCAAACCGAACTATGTTGTTTAGGGATGCATGATAGATCATAAGGCTATTTCTGAAAAGGCAAGGAAGCGGTCATCACTGAAAATCCGGAGACGGGTCATTTCAGGGAGGAAGGAAGGGATCTTGATGGGAAAAGGTGCAAGGCAGGAGTGAGGAGCTTCTAACGTAATGGCCATGTTTCAATATTAGACCCAGATGGGGGCTAAATGGGTATGTATTTTTTAATATTCATTAGACCATATATATCGCAACCCGTATTGTCATGAAACATGGTCTTATGTTTGTATGATATATGGTATATGAATACACTCTTGCGTAGATGATACGCTATCAAGAAAGGATGCTGCCTGCTCAGTCCGTAGCATGGAGGAAGCCTCCGTTTTCATGCAATTATAGAAGTTTTGAAGTCACTGACACAGTCTCCTCTAATCCTTGAAATTCCCCTCCAGACGTGCCACCATAAGGCTGTCCAGCTCCTGCTTGGATACCTATAGTTATGGGAAACTCAGGACCTCTATGGCAGCTCATTTCTTCTGTGGGTTTTTTTTTTTTTAAGTTTGATTCTGGAGGCAATGGAAGTCCCGGATTTATTAATTTTTTTAGCTGCAGTAGGACGTCAATGGTATAAAATATCGCCCTCTTCACGGTTTTTAAGTGGACCGTCCTGTGGCAACTAAGTACATTACAGTGTTCTGCAACCATCACCACCACCCATCTCCAGAACTTTTTCATCTTTCCAAACTGAAATTCTGTCCCCGCTAAATGACAACTCCTTATTTCTTGGCAACCACCATTGTACTGTCCGTCTCTATGAAATTTGACAGCTCTAGGAACCTCACATAGGTGGAATCCTACAGTACTGATCCGTTCATGACCGGCTTATTTCCCTAAGCCTGATGTCCTCAAGGTTCATCCATGTTATAGCATGTGTCAGAATCTCTTCCTTTTTAAGGCTAATTTTCCAGTGTATGTATATATCCATTTTGTTTGTCAATTCATCCATCTGTAGACGGACACTTGAGTCGCCTCTACCTACTAGCCATGTGACTATTGATCACGAGTGTAAGCCCCATTTCTTCTTGACTATTACTGAGTTTTTCCTTATACTCAACTAAAAACCTGTCTCCTTGTAACTTCTGCCTGTTGTCTTCACTGTATTGCCTTAAGTTCTTGCAAGGCAAATCCTCCGCCTTTTCCTCACAAGGACACCTCAAGTATTAGAAGACGACCTTGACATTTTAGTACCTCTACTTTAGTCCAGATATTACAAGGTCTTTGTTATTTCAATCATTCCTCATATGATGTATTCTCCAGTCTTCCATCAACCAACAGGCTTCTTTAGATACAGTTCAGATTTCATTAACTTTTATGAAAACCACATCCTGCTACATTTTCATCTTCTGCTTATCGTCCAATAGAAAGTTCTTCCCCTGGAAAGCCCTCTTTCTTTCAGTATTAACATCTGCAAAACCAGGTCTCCTGATTTCAATGCCTGTGTGATTGATTTTTTGAGTTTCAATGCAACAGATTAACATTTTAGATGTGTTTAAATCTTCATCTTCTTGAATTTGGTCCAGACTTCCAGTCTACTGAGATCACTTTTAACGTTATTCCATATGACCTCTTTGTCATACAAAGAAATTGAAAATCCTATTTGTTACTGTGTCCCTTCGGAGTATTGATGCAGTAGTGATAGAACACAACATGGTTAAGGTGAAGGTAAATTTCACTGACCTCTCCTTCCAGATTATCATTTATTAACATTCTTTAACTGCATTAATTCAAGAACAGGAAGCCCACTGAACTACAACATCGCTTAATACACCTATGGAGTTTTATCCACTAAGATATCACAAAAGACTTTGTCGAACATGTTGCAGAAATCAAGACATGCTAGGTTTGTGGACCTTCCCAGATTTGCCAATGTGGTTGATCCATAATAGGTCCATTTATGGCAGCAGTATCCATGCTGGCTGCCAGACATCACTTCAATCTTTTCTAAGCATGCCTAAAGCATGAGTCTCACATACTGCTGAAGAGTTTTATCAGATCTGATGTCAAGTTTTCTTGGAGTTGGCTTCTAAAACTTCCTTTTTGCTCTCTCTGAAAATTAGAAGACTATTTTCCTATTTCCTGTATTCTGGAAAACTTTCCATTCTTCATGATTGCTGAAAATAAGAGTTTTGTGATTTTCATCTGCCAGTGTATTGAATACATGGGGATGTAAGCTCCTGGACTTGGACACCGTGAACTGATCAAAATGACTGCATATTAATATCTCTTACCCACTCCTAATGCACATATTCCAACTTTTCTCATTTGACTTCTCTCTTCCTGATGAAGAGTGAATTTAAACCCCCATTGATCTTCATCTTCTCTAGTTTATCCATTACCTTCACAATTTCCTCAAAGCAACTGGCTTCATCTGTTCTTGGTCATTTTAATTTTCACTGTTCTTCTTGCACTATTAAGCCCTTCCGTTGGTTGGGAAAACAAGACTTGCAGTCCCCACAAATAGACAAGGAGGAAAAAATAGATATCCAGGTACCAAGATGCACAGGCTTTGATTGGTTCTCTCACTGTATGGTGGAGAAGGTCTCTTCACACCAGCTGTGCAACTACTATTAAATTGGCATAAGAGGACAACAGAAAAAAAAACTGGATTATTTCAAAGACATGTAAATCAGACCCACTCACTGCCAGCTTATTAACCTGGGGAATATCAGGCCTCGATGTTTTTATAATTCAAATGATGAGCTGGACTCCATCTCCTAAACATGGGCACAATTGCCCCCTCTGGACGGGGAGGAAATTCTCAGCTGTGTGAAAACTACACCAAAACATGTGGTGCGGAGGAAGCATGTAGAATGCTTAGCATCCATCATTTCAGAACAGTAAACTCAATTGCGTCCTCAGTCACTGTGACATTCTAGAACAGCCATATGCATTTCCAAGTGCCCCTGGTTGAGACCCACTGACAGAGGATCTTTAAAGTCCCTTTTAGCTTTGAATTTCTGGGTCTATAATTCTTTGCAGGACAGAAGCTTTGAAGTTTTAAATCATTAATAACTCTATGTTAAGTTTTAGTCAATAACATATTACATTATTGAAAGTCATTTTCGGATGAATAGAAGTCTGCTTTTTTTTTCGGCAGGCACACAAAATTTTTCTCCATTTTTTTAAAATTAGCAGGAGTAACTAATTACAAATCTAGACATTCAGAAAAACTAGTACACAATTAATCACTTCAGCCAATCGGGCTGAAAAACACTAGATGAATAAAAATGTTGACAAATTCTTATCACAGTTCACAATATAGGAAAGCACGTTGCTAAATCTATATGTCCTTTCCCTTTGTTTTAAAGGAGTGGAAGCTAAACGAGTCTCTTATTCTCAACTGTACCTGGAAATTCTCCTGCAGATCAAAGGAATTTCCCCAAATCCAGGAGAATTATCATCCTGCTCAGAACTGTATATTTGCCTTGTCTCTGAGCAAATAATTTGGTTCATTAACACTCCGCCTTCCAAAGAGGCTTATTCTTTATCCTTCCCCTTCCCAGTACCTTCCTGTCCCCACCTCCCTCACACACACACCCAGTCCCTTCCTCACCCCCATCACCACCACCACTGGCATGGCGTACACCACCACCCAAGGAGAGCAGAGGCCATGGCCGACTGGCTTCCCCTCTGCAGAAATTGGCACAACTACTCCTAGTGCAATGCAGGGTGTCTGCAGCCAAACAAGCGCAGAGAGAAGTGTTTTCCCTCACAGCAGAAGGCTAACCCTCCTACAAAGATACCTGGCCCCTTCCAAGTCTTCGGAGGTAGCCCAGACAGAGAGACAGGGTTGTGAAACTGAGGACGCCTCTTTTCTTTGCTTTTTCCCCCCCCTTTTCTTGGTAAGAGAGTAAAAATGGGGACCAAGTGATTTTAAAACAATGCATTCTCTCTGGCTTCCTTTCCCTTCCCATCAGCTCAAGGATCTAGCATCAGCAAAACATGTCATGTCATGTCCTGGTCTGGAGACAAAGAGAGGAGAGAATTCAAGCACTTTGCAATGGGTGAGGCTTTGAGGCTCTTCATTTTTCCCATTGCTCTTTTCTTCCTGGTTTGGGGGCAGGGAGAAAGAGTGCAAAAGCTTCAGGGGCTGCACAGATAAGAGATGGGACAAGGGAAGTATGTCCCTAGCTACTCAGAAGACATTGGAAGTTGGGCCCAAACCTCAAATTCATTTTTAGTTTTGTGCTGATTATTCAGCAGAGACAGCCAGCCAGGGGCAGCTCTTCTCCCAGCAGATGGATTCAGATCACCAGCCTGGATGGGCACCAGACTTTGGACAAAGGCTGTGGAATCCCTATGGCTTCTGCCACATAAAGAAGAAATATGATTCGTTATACTTCCTTGATGACAAAGCCAGTGAAGACGGGCTTACACTGTAGCTGTTGGGATCTAGGTTAGATAAGGAAGTCACTGGCAAGGAGCCCTGAAGCAAAGGAATGTTATGAAGACTTCCAGCCAGAGCTCTTAACATCTGAAGAGCTTCTCATCTCTCTCCTAGGTCTGGTGTGGTCTCTCCAAGAGGTGGTCATTGGTAATAGCTTCGTTTGTCTTTCCTTCCTTTCTCCATTTCTCCCTTTAGCAAACTCACCTTCAACATCTATCATGTCCCTGTGCTTGGAACTCGCAAGAGGGAAAGCGAAACCTTCTCATTTTGCTCCTAATCCAGGTAATTGAGATTTGTGGTCTGCACCCATCTAGTAGCTATGGGGATGGACCAAAAGTGGTGGGTTTCAAGACCTGTTAAGGGTCTTGAACCTGATGGGATTTGCAGACGAAGAGGTTGTGGAGAGTAAAGGATAGAAAAGAATCAAAGGTGACTCCTAAATTGCTGGCATGAGTAACTGGGTGAAAGTTGATACCATTTACAAAAACAAAACAAAACAAAACAAAACAGCGGGGGACTATTTAGGGAGGGGGACACAGGTTTGAGGGACAAGGTTGGGGGAAATCTGATTAATCCAATTTTAGACAGTGGAGTTTGAATTGCATGAGAGATATCCAAGTGGGGATGTTCAACAGAAAGTTGGGCAAATGGGCCTTAGACTTAGAACAAAGACTGAATTTCAGAGGCACGCACTCAGGGAATTTGTTAAGTGGGAAGAAAGGAAGTGTTGGTGAAGATCCGTATATCTTTCCAGCCCCCAAAGAGATAAGAAGCGCCACATGAATATCCCCTGGTGCTTTGGGAATTGATCACCGGCCTAGATTTCAAAGAAAGATGCTTAATTAATGAACACTCCATGAAATCACAAAAGGCAGCCTTGGTTGGGCCCAGGGGATCAGCACCTTTCAGCAACAGGCAAACGAACGGCCTTGAGCAGAGGCAGCCGCACAAAGCCTCTCTTTCCATTTTACCAGGCCAAGCCAGTGATGGCGGGAACTTGCAAGCGTCATAAGAGCATATGGTAAAGAAGGCTTTACAAGCAACATCCCCTGGGCTCCACTTAATGGCACCACCAAAACCAGCTTCCCCAGAATGATTTCACAAGGTAGGGAGTTAGCATCAGAGTCAATACTTTTTAAATTGATTTGTTGAAGGGAAGTTGACCTGGCTCCATCCCAAGAGCTTTGATATCTCCCCGTCTCTCTTGGCCTTGCCTCCACTCGCACAGCAGCACCACCAGAAGCAAAGAGGTTCTTCCCACGTCCAGCACGGAGTTCCCCACAGCATGTTTCCTACAGGTAGAGAACTTTGGTGGGTGCTGTTGGAAAAAACGCCATTAGTAAAGGAGGTGGAATGAAATGGCAGGGGCAGAGCTGAGCAAGAGGAAGAAAGAAGGGTGGGGTGTTCCCCACCACCACCACCACCCCCCCCACCACATGGCAGTGTTAGGGTGTGGCTGAGGCTGCCCGCCAAGCTGTAAACCTACTTCAGTTCCAGCTGCTTAGATGTCACACCAAGTCCCCCCTCCCCTTGGGGGCTAAATGTGTTTATTCTTGGCTGAGGAAGATTTCAGTTTTTCAAAAAGGAGAGAGGAAATGAGAAATCAGAAGAAAATCCTTAAGATCTTGTTATTAAATGGCACTTAAATTTTTCTGTCAATATAAAAAGCACCAGAAACAGAGATGTTCCCGCAACATCCGACGGCAAAAATAGGCTTCTAGGTTACCAGGAAGTTTTTCTACAGAAGAGGCCATTAAAACATTAACTAATAAAAGAAAAATAGCAAATCTCTTTGCAGGATTTCATTCAAGACCTATCTCTTCCCAACTTCTGGCCAAATTAAAATACATGTATATAAAATCTTCAAAAAAAAAAAATTACACCAGAAAGGAGCCCCCTGGCCTGACTGGTGACAGGGGCATGGTAAGAGTCCCATCATTTTTCTTCTCTTTCTTTTCATTTTGCATTTTTAATAAAGTTTTTACTTTTCATTTAAAAATAAGGTTTGTTTGGGTTTTTTAAAGATTTTATTTATTTATTTATTTATTTATTTATTTATTTATGAGAATCACAGAAAGAGAGAGAGAGAGAATGGCAGAGACAACAGGCAGAGGGAGAAGCAGGCTCATGCAGGGAGCCCAATGTGGGACTCGATCCTAGGACCCCAGGATCACGACCTGAGCCAAAGGCAGACGCTCAACCACTGAGCCACCCAGGTGCCTTAAAAATAGTTTTAGATTGACTTTTCCTTTCTTTTCAATTTCCTACAATACTGTATCATCAAGTCCTGACTTTGAAAAACGCAGGAGTTGAGGGGGGAAAAGTTGAGGGCTGACATGAGAAACCAGCCGTCAGCCTCCCAAGGGTATCAGTGGCCTCCGCGACAGCATTGTTGGTAGGGCCAGAGGAAGCCAAACTCTGGATATTTGCACAAATCAGAAGTGCCATAAAAATATCCCTCATTTTTAGCACTCCACAATTGAGAGAAAGAGCTTCCACGTGCTTTAGTTCATTCTGCCAGCCATGTGACGGTGACCATGCTGTGTTACACACAGGCCCAGAGAGGCAGAGAGACCCAAGGGAATGACTCTCAAAAGGCTGGAGCTATGACTGAAATAGAGGTGTTCTAAATCCAAGCCCATTTGTCATACCCCCGGTACTGAAGAGGGATTAGGGGTCCTGCTCAACAGGGCAAAAGACAGATATTAAGAAGCAGAAATGCCTGTTACAGTCATGCTAAGCCAGCATCTGCAATGAGCACTTCCAAACTGGCCACATGAATCCTTCTTCAAAATGCTGTGCCTCCAGCATGACCCGACACACAGTGTGCAGGCCAAGTGGTAGCCCTCTCCTGCCTCCTCAGCTAAGCCTGAAAACAAGCCTTGCGGTTTCCCATGGCTGGTTCCCCATCCTGGGGATGACTAATGCACTGCGGCAAGAAAGAGCTATGGCCCACACCTCCAACCCCAGGCGACCAGGCCCACGTACTTCAGCAAAAGAGGTGATGTATCTCCCGTTGGGTCCTCACATCACCTAGCTCTCCAGGCCACAGAACGCTGATACAGAGCAGTGCTTCTCAAGCTTGACAAATCACCTGGGGATCTTGTTAATCTGGGGACGCAGATTCTGCTTCAGTAGGTCTCAAGAGGGGGCCTGAAATGTTGCCTTTCTAACGAGCTCCCTGGTGCTCACTCACTGCTGGCCCCAGGACCTTTGAGTAGCAAGGAAGGGCTGGAGACTGTCAGAGCTAAAACAGTTAATAAAGATGATTCTTCGCAGTTCTTTTCACACTGGGTTCCTGGGAAGCTGGGATAAGGTATTTCACAGGATAATTTCAAAAGCCGAGAGGAAACCAAGAACCCCTCCGCACCCCTGCTTCAACCAGAATGGCCCTGCTCTTCCATTCCGGAAATTGAAATGCTTCATTATATCTCATTTGATAAAAGAGTTCCTTCGTTTTATAAAAGTTTGAAAGCAGGCAGCCCGGGTGGCTCGGGGGTTTAAGCGCCTGCCTTCGGCCCAGGGCGTGATCCTGGGGACCCGGGATCGAGTCCCACGTCGGGCTCCCTGCGTGGAGCCTGCTTCTCCCTCTGCCTGTGTCTCTGCCTCTCTTTCTCTCTGTGTCTCTCGTGAATAAATAAATAAAATCTTTTTGAAAATAAAAGAATAAAAATTTGAAAGCTACTGCGTTAGTACAACTGCCTCAACTTACAGAAAAGGAAGCTGAGAGTGGGTGAGTCATACAAGATGACACAGCTAGTTGGTGGCCAAGCCAAATCGGAGCCTTGGCCTCTTCTTCTCCACCCTAATGTCGCTCTCTTTGGGCATTCAAAAATGCCATGATTCAGTGGTTTCTCTTTCTTTTGGGTTTACCAAAGTAAACCCACCAGAATCCCACAATGCCCAGGAAAGTGGATGTCCTGCCTCTCCCTACCAACGGTTGGCTGTTCAGAGTTGCCCTGCCATCTACACCTGACAAGTCAGGGCAGCCAGTGGAGGAGGGAAGAAGCTTACCTGAGCAAGGTAAAAGTCAGGAGCGTTCCCAGAGGCAAGAGGAGGGTTAGCCATGGAATCGTTCCACAGATGGGCAGGCATGTGCTTGCAAGACCTCAGAATTCCTTGTCTCCTAGGAGGGGCCCTGACTGACTCACCAGGGCACTTACAGACAGCTTACTTCAAGCTGATTTGCAGCAGGCATGCTAGGGCAGCTGCAGGGCCCCAGCCAAAGAAGAAGGCTTGTCACAGGCAGGAGCTGGGGGAGGTGTGTGGGGGCGGGGTGGGGACACCCGTCTCCAGTGAAGAGCATGTCTAGTACAAAGCCTGTGACCATGAAAGTTCAGACTCCCTGAGGCCAGTAAGGCTGGGGCCGGTGGGTGATACAAGAAGGCCAGAAGCCCTGGTCCCTGGCTCCAGGAACCCCACAATCTGGAGGGGTTGTGGGGCGGTAAATGGTATATGCGAAACAATTAGAGAACAATACAAAACAGCATGTAATTAAAAGCTAGACTGAAGGATTCAGAAGGTAACAGCCAAAGCAGGTCAGTGCAAGAGATCACCACCGCAGGCGGGAGCATCTGGGGGGGAGAAAAATGTGGTAAAGACCACACAGCAGCACAGAGGATGGGTAGAGCAAGACCAGGGGGGAGAACGAAGTCATCAGTGGTGATCCATGTGGTCAGAAGAATCAGTGGCTGCTATAAACAGCACGTGGAAGGGTGCAAGGTGCATTAAGATCTTCAGGGCAGCAAGGGAGGGCGTGGCTGACTTGAAACCAGACTCCTCTTAGCAGAACCACCACTGATCCAACCCAGGCCAGCCCGATTTCAATCTTGCCTCCACCTTTCCAACAGAACTTTTCTCATTTCTGAAGCTCTAGGGCAACTCCGAGAGCTCTGCCGGGATATAGGCAACGGAAGAAACTCTGCAATGCCACCTCAGGGTGGTCCTGAGCCGAGGTCAAGATCTCACATCCAGAAAAAAAAAATCAATATCTGTGCCTTATTTCTGGCTCCAGCTGAAGCCTCTCTATCCAAAGACTTGGATACACCCAGAGAATAAGATCAGGTCAACCCCAGGAAGGACACCTACCCCAGAGATTCGGAGAGACTAAATGCTTTGTTGGAAACCGCTCAGTTGGTTATGAAAGGGAAATCCGTCACCATTTCTCTTCTGTACACTCCCATCTTTGGTCTGACCTGAACGGAAGAGCCAGTCTGCTTAAAATCTCAGCCCCGACGCACGCACAGTCTTCACACATCTACATTTCTAGGTAGGTACGTTTGGGTGAAACCCACTGCCCAAGGAGGCACTGTCCAGTCTATAAAGCTAAGTAAGAATGGAATTGCAAGGCCTTCTACTTCCCGTTTCACCATCCCCCTGCCCCACCTCATGGTACCATCTCCTGACCCCGGCACTGTGTTCAGCCCAAACTCAGCGGCCTGGCATCCTTCCAGCTCATTGGGGTCCCCAAGGGTTGTAAAAGAACAAACCAGAGAATCTGTTTCCTTGTCCCCAGCCTCTCTCTGACCCATCGAGCCCAGTAACTTCCCTCCTGTCCCACAGCAACTTGACTAGGGTCCTTCTCAAACTCTCTTCCACAGCCTTCTGAAGGTTAATAGTCTTCTGTTAGTAGTCACCTAAGACTGATAGAGCCGGAAGGAGCCTCAGAGTCCATCCTCTCAGGCCATCTTTCAACAATTGAGAAAAACAAAGATCCACAGATGTGAAGTGACCTGTCCAGGGTCACACACAGCCTTGGGAGTGGGTGTGGGCTGGAATTCTGGTCGTCTCTCTCCCAGACCGTGGGGAGTCTGAATCAGCTTATGAGAAGATGGCAAGGTTGCCCAAGACCTCCCTTGGCCCCCACCGAGCCCTTGAGCCATCTGCAAGTGAAGACACATGTCTGATGACTACATGGTACATAAAAGATCCTGGTGGTGGGAAGGAGATGAGGCTGGATCAGCTATTTGATATTATTTTATTTTGCTTTAAAGAGCCAGCCAGAGGTGATGATGGTGCCGACCTAGATGTCACACCTTTCCTGCACTGTCACCTCAGAAAGGATGGCAAGGCCTACCCGAAGGTGAGTCTGTGCAAACCGCCTCGTCAAAGAGCGACATGGTAAGCAGAGCTTATTAACACCCTGGCGATATCTCGCAACAATTGTGTGATTAATTCAGGTCACTCCCTCGATGCTTCTTTGCAGACATTCAAACCACTCATTGTCCGCAAAACCGTTTTGTCAAGCCCCAAGCAACAGAATCCCACGCTCGCTGCATCTTCAGTCTCCTGGAAAGAATCTGTGTGGGGCTGGCAGGCTGTCCTGAGTGAAATGAGCACTGGGCTGAGAGCCCAGGACACCTGGGTTTATTTGTTATTCACTGAGTTACCTGGAGCAGATAGGTTTACCTCTCTTGCAGTTCACCTGTGTGAGAAGGTTAAGGTGGAGGCAGAGAAGGAAACAAAAGAAACTCCCCAGCTACCTGTCGTTGACTGATACCAACATCCTCTCTCTGCGTCCCGTCAGGGCGGAATGAGAACATGGGAAACTAGTGGTTATTGAATCCCCACCTTGTGCCAACAAGGGTTGTGCTGGGAGCTCACACCAGCCTGTGACATGGTGCCATGTGCGTCCCAGATGTGGAGAGCGGGATCAGAAACGTAGAGTTGGCATCCAGAGTAACACAGTTAGAGAACAAGGGAGCTAGGATTTATAGAAGTTTCTGGAATTCGGAAGGCCTTCCTTTTAACACTGTATCACACTGCCCTTCAAAAAAAGATCAGCTCTTATTACAGAGAGACTGGGGGTGGTGTTGAGAGACGGAGGCTCAAAGATCCAAAAAAGACAAAGGCCAGTTAGTGAAGACGGGTAAGTGGGTGAGTGACGATGGCCAGAAGGTAAAATGGTTGCCTTCTTTAAAGGGCCCTGAGATTTCAGGCCCAAAAAAAGTGTTCTGATGCAGGACCTCAGGCCCTGGATTGACAGATTTTTTTTTTCTTCCTTTTGAGGGAAAGCTGAAATCCAGAATTTTATGTGAAACTGTCTGATTTCAATCTGTTCCCCTCAACTCAAAAACATCTAAACATCTTGCAAGCTGAATAACAAGAAGCCCAAGCCCAGATTTAACCCACAACCCGCGGTTTGCAAAGTCTGGGTATTTAGAATAATCTCCTAACCAAAGAGTGAGAGGGACTGGAACACTTCATGTTGGGGCCCTAGGAAAGCCTCATCTCTGGATTTCCTTTTTATTTTATTTTTTTAAGATTTTATGTATTTATTCATGAGAGACACAGAGAGAGAGAAGCAGAGACACAGGCAGAGGGAGAAGTAGGCTCCATGCTGGGAGCCCGATGCGGGACTCGATTCCAGGATCCTGGGATCACGCCCCGGGCCGAAGGCAGGCGCTCAACTGCTGAGCCACCCAGGCGTCCCTCTGGAGTTCCTTTTTTAGAGACAGTGAACTTTCTGGAATGTTCCAAGCTGGGATACAAGGGTACTGTGATTCAACCAACCCTTTTAAATGACCAGAACTCACAGCAGCAATTCCTTTCTCTCTTGTGGAGTTTGGGGCAGCCATATACGCATGCCCCTAAAGCCAGTAAGAGTACCCATTTTTTTTCTAATAAGCAACAAATTATTTGAGGGGACTTGGTTGAAAACTCGTTCTAGCCCTATAGTTAAATTCAATTAGACAGTAATTATAGGGAGTCTGCACACATCAGAGCTTAGCTGGAAGAGAAGAGGAGCGCCACAGTTTCTTCAAAATGTTGGCCTAAGGTAAACCTATAATTTTACCTGCTGTCGTTCTGGCGGAACCTTCATGGGAAAGCAGACATTCTGAGCTTTGGATTTTCCATCAGAGGACAACCCAGTGAATGCCTCCTCGCCACTGTGTGGCGTTGGCTCTCTTGTGGTTCAGAAAAGACATGAGCAGGTCTCTTACCTCCCTTCAAACTGGCTGGAAAATAGGGTGGGCTCGTATTTCCAAGCCCAGATAGAATGAGGCATCAGGCCTGTGGAAAAAAGAGGAAATTCTCATTGCTGTATCCTTACCACTCCCTACAGTTTTTTTTTTTTTTTTTTTTTTTCCTCAAGGTGTGGGAAAGAGGACACCCAGATGCATGCATACAGACACACATGAGAGACTACAAGGAAATCCTTCAGGAATGTCTCTCATTTTTGTTGTTGGTTTTGGGGGGGGGGGGCAGTGTGTTTTTTTTTTATTTAAATTCCATTTGCCAACATATAGTATAACATCCAGTGCTCATCCCATCATGTGTCCCCCCTTAATGACAATCCTTAAAAAGAGCTTATTTCCTTGTAGACTTTGCATTTTCACATGGGGCTCCTGGCTCTCCAATTTGAGGGAAACTGTGAATTGGTGTTGTTGCTGGCTACAAAGCCAACAAGAGGCAGGAGAGCTTTGCTAAAGCTTGGAAGGTTTGATGTGTGTGCCATTAGAACTGCAATTTATTTATTTATTTATTTATTTATTTATTTATTTATTTTAGAACTGCAAATCTTGTTAAATAGTCTTCCTCGGCCAGAAGTCCACAGGCTTGTCCCTTTCAATAGCCTTTACACAAACTCAAGGCTTTGCTCTGAAGGGAACATCTAGGCGAGTGCCTAGTGAGGGGGATGTATTCTCAGGGGCTTTCCAGGGGCTGGGTTGATCTTGTGGAAGGTAATATCATGCTATAGCTCCTCCCTGATCCCCATCTCATTTTCATTACAAAATCCATTATTGAAAGGAAAGGAAGTTCTAGTCAACTCATCAAGCAGGCATTTAACCCTGACACTGTGGGGCACTGTGCTAGGTTCTTGGTCCGGGAGAGAAAAATGACCCCACTAGGGAAACATAAGGGAAGAGGCAGCAAGAGCCCCAGGCCCAGGCCCACGGAGTCAGAAAAGACCTTTTCTCAAATCTAAATTTTCACACTTACTGGTTCTATTACGTCTTCTGAGTTACTTAACCTCAGTTTCCCGTATCTGTGAAAGTCTATGCCCTGAGGATGCCAGGAGCAAAACCATGAGGACAAACCCTGGTATAATTATTGTAAGAGAGGCTATCGGGACATGTGGGATGGCATCTGGCCCTGCCTACAGGAGGACGCCCCAGCCCTGCGGCGGTGGGGGGCCGGCACCCACTTGCCCACCGCAGTAGGAAGAGGTGCCACGGAGAGGTCCACATGGAGGGGTCTGGGAATTCTCGAGATCAGGGAACTTTAGACACTTTGGGAAGGAGATGCTGCTTCAAGATCAAGTATATTCAGAATTCAGAAGAACATTCTGGGCGGAGGGAGGAGGGTAACCGAAAGCACAAGAGTACAGAACCCTATAGATGACATCCAGAGACAGAAAGCAGCCGGGTGACACAGGAGTTTGGGTTGCAGGACCAGACCCAGGCCCCTCCAGGGTCCTCAGCATCCCTGCTCCAACGCGCGGAGTGTCCCGGGCAGCTGGCCCTAGGGAAGCAGCACGCAGCACCACGGAAGGCAGAAAAGTGGGGTCGGGCCTGTGCTGGTAAATGCCTAACCGCTGCCTCTCAAGAGGCCCCTGATTTCTGGCGCAGGGTTAAGTCCTCCCGCTGCGGCTGATTCCCCAAAAAAAAACCAACGTGTTCAGCAACCAGATGGCAAACTATTTTCTGGAATTTTAATACTCGGCTCTCATAAGCCGGGGTGGCAGCCAGCTGCAAAACATCTCTGGGTTGGCTTGAGGAACACGGGGGACGTGCCCCGCATCAAACACTGAACCCGGACACTGGATGCACCTCGCAACCCCCAAGTCCATAAAACTCTGCGTTTTAACATTTTTGAATCTTAGCTGTGATAAGCCTTCATGATGACTGCAAACCTCTTCAGAGTTCTGGGGAGACCGTTCCCACGCGTTACCTAGGCATTACCCCTGTGCCCATCTTACAGACGAGGAAGCAGAGCGGCAGAGGCCAAGTGATCACGCTGCATAACTAGCCTTAACGGAGTCTGGGCTCAAACCTACCTCTGCTCCCTTCCCACCCCTACCCCCCATCCCCCCGCCCCATGGGCTGTGTCACCTGACCCCCAGTGTCTTTCAGTTCAGTGAGAACAGGAGTCCCTTCCCTTCCTCCCCCCATCCTGAGTTTCAAGCAGTGCCCAACCGACTTAGGCTATCATGTGTCCCAGCCTTCGGAATGAATCCCAGGGTTTAGGCTCAAGGCCGGGTCCTCTTCTTCCCCAGCTTCCCCTCATGCCATCCCCCACCCCAGTAACACAAACCCCAAACACCTTCGCACCGCTTCCCTCCTGATCTGCCGAGAGACGACAATCTCATCACCCAGGAGCAATTTGCTTCAGCCCTGCCGCATGTTCCTGCTTATTAAATTGTAGGATTATCCCATTCCCCTGCAGTGAAGGCTCCTGGCCTGTTTTATTGCTGTAGTGCTCAGAACTGCTGCACTCAGCAGCAGAGCTTGCTTCCCCAGGACTCGGGCAAGATGGATGAGCTGGCACCTGCTAGCACCTTCTGAGAGCCCAGCCTGTGCCCCGCGCCCCCCAAATGAGCCCCCAGATGAAAGTCTGGTTTCTCGTCGTTTCGTCCCATTTCTAATTGTTTTGTTTAAGTGTGTCAGGTCCGAGAAGAGACACCCAGACTGGGATCACTTCCCCATCCAACAGCTCGGTATGTGCAAACGCACCTTCAAGGAGAAGTTCTGCGACTACCTGCCTCCCCCCCTTCTTTTTCAGCCATTCTGCCCACCTGACCGCCCTTCTGCGACTCCTGGGAAGCCAGCCTGGAACAGGCTTGCATCCTCGTTAGCCGTCGCACCGCGTCCGCATGCACGCGCACACGTGCACACATGCAGGCGTACATGCACACCCTAGCCCGCACCGCATCCGCATGCACGCGCACACGTGCACACATGCAGGCGCACATGCACACCCTAGCCCTCCCGGGCCCTGAGCTAAGCAGCCCGGTGGCCTCGAGCCTGCTTGTCTCACTTTACCAGCTCACCAGTCGGTGTCTCCCCGACTGCCAACCGTCCCTCTTTATTTAGCAAATTCGAACTGGCATCTCATGAAACAGAGAAAACACGACGACAAGGCAGCCAGCAGAGATTGCCAACCGCGATTACCTGCGCAGGGCCATCCTGCAGAGATGCTCATGAAACAGTCTGGCTTACGTTTTTTTTTGTTTGTTTGTTTCCTCCCAGGCAGAGTGGGCTCCTTCAATCGCCTCCCCTGCGTCACTCTAGGCCCCCCAGGTGGTACATCTGCCTCTGTCCAATGACCCACCCGTTTTATCTTTTACTTAGGAAAAAGACAACCAGTCCATCCCTGCTTGGGGCCCTCTGGCCCCCAAGAATCCCCACAACAAATCCCCTCTTTTCTCCAGTTGGCCTATTTCCTCTTGAATTTCCGAGCTCAGCCGGTGGCACCTCCTCCATGAAGCCTCCCTGATCTACTGGGCAGGGATAGAGACTCCTCTCTGACTCCACAAGGCTAGTGCAGGGGCTCCCAGCCTTGCCCCTCCGTGTCACCAGGCTGTCTCCCTCACTGCACCCAAAGTCTTTGTGCTCAGGGACCGAGTCTTAGCCACCCACTTATTCCCAGCACCTGGTGGAGTGAGTGTCTGCACATAGTAAGTGCATGACATTGAGGGAAGCTATGACTTAACAATGACACCCATCTCTCCTCTGCACTGTCCACACCCTCGAATTCTCCTAAAGGGGGAACCATGAGTTAAAGACAGAAGAGGCAAGTGCTCTGAAATCTCCTCCCTCTTACTGTTTAATAACTTGGACTGTTCCAACTTATCAAAGCCTCTTCAATTAAGAATGCTCCTCTCTTCCAAAAAAAAAAAAAAAAAACCCTAAACAAAACAAAAAAAGAATCCTCCTCCCACTCCTCTGCTTCCTCTGCTTTTCTAAAGGAGTGTTCAGATGTTAATGTCGAAAACTAAAATTTCTGGCACCTGGGTGGCTCAGCAGTTGAACATCTGCCTTCGGCTCAGGTTGTGATCCCGGAGTCCCAAGATCGAGTCCCACATCAGTCCCAAGATCGAGTCCCACATCAGGCTCCCCGCAGGGACCCTGCTTCTCCCTCTGCCTGTGTCTCGGTCTCTCTCTGTGTCTCTTATGAATAAACAAATAAGATCTTAAAAAAAAGAAGAAAAGAAAAAGAACATTTGCAACAACCATTCCCCGAGGAAATGGAAGTTCCCCAAACCCTGAAGGCCTCCAGGCAAGTTGCAGAGATTGTTTGGAGCAGATAATAGTGGGAAATGTCCAGAGTGGCTGAGCTAAAGACAAGAGGGCTTCCCTAAGATGTGTCTTGGGGTTTTATCATTTGAGGGGATAAATTAGGCCTTGAGAGAGAGGGCCTGGAAGAAGAGACCATCCTTAGCCTCCAGAGAATACGCCCACCTCAGGAATGGGGCCTCTAGCCCAAGCCCAAGAAAGGAAGAGCAAGGTGATGAGCTCTCAGATCCCATGGAGCAGGAAAAGCTCTGGTTGCAGCTGCTGGTTCTGATCAATCCTTGAGGAAACAGTGAAACGAAGGCGGGGGGTTAGACCCAGACCCAAGCCTCGGTAGCAAAGGGCCACACTCCGCCACGCAGGCCCCGCTTCATTTGCACCCACTCGACAAACACTGAGCACCTATCACGCGCCAGGAGCTCCTAAGCATAAAGCATATAGGACTTTCCTTTCTTTTAAGAATGTCACGGTCTCTTGAGAGAGAAAGACAAGAAATCAGTAAGTATAGGATGATGTGTGATGGAGGTGTGCGCAGATCACAGGACGCCCCGTGCAGAGCGGGGGTGCTGGGGAAGCGCCCCGTGTGCGGAGACCTGGCTAGGCAAGACCAAACCCTTAAACCGCCGGCTGCACAGCCCTGCACCAGGCTCTGGTCAATTAAAGAGAGAAGGATGAAATGGGAGGGAAGGTGGGGTCAAGATGGGAGGAAGAGACCTCGGCTTGATTTATGGACTCGGGTTGAGGCTTTGCTCCCACCTGTTCAGACAGGTGTTCTGTACCACCTGGTGGGAGTGTATCTGCTCCTTCCACTCACCCCTTGAGGAGAGACTTCGCCCTCTCCTGGGCCCTCGATTGCCTCCAGAACCATCAGATTTCTTTTGCTGCCTGCCCGCATCCTCCCTAGTCTGTTGCTAAAAAGGCACTTCCCTGGAGAAGTGGGAACAGGGAAAGAGATTGCCCCTAATTCTACCCTTTGGGGCCACTAAGAGCCAATATGAGCCTCCCCTACGTGGCAACCTTCATATCATTGAAAATGGCTCTCACATCTCCCCCCGCATCCCCCAGGCATCACTTCTTTAGAATAAAAACCCCATTTCTTGATCTTTCCCCAGAGTGACATATGATCAAAGCTACTCAAGCATTTTTTTTCTCACTTTGAGATTTGTCTTGGCCCTTCTTAAGGTGGGAAACCCGTAACTGAATGCAATGAACCAGGTGTGATCTGATCAGCCCAGAGTAGAAGAGGAATCTCACCTTCCTTATTTCCTGTCTCATATTTCTAATAACACAACCAAGATGGAATTTGCTCTTTTGGGCAACTATCTCACGTTCGTGGGGTTTCTTAAAGTGTATCATAAGTTCAACCTAGGTTGGGTTTGTTTGGTTTTGTTGTTTTTGTTTGTTTGTTTCCTATTTCTGCTGCTGCTAAACCACATCGTACCCGTCCTACCTTTGTACAGTTACTTTTTGGACCAAAGTACTGAACCTAGACAGTGATGAAAGAATCAACATGCAAGCTGGCTGACTTGGGGCCCTAACTAGAAACCTCCTGGGGCGAGGTCCTCCTGGCTCTTCAAAACATGGTGCAAAGCTAGAAGCAAATGACCAGTGGGAAGCTGGTGATGAAGGCTCCACACACACTCCAGGCCATGGGTGCTGAGGTCCCCACCAGGTTTCTGGGGACAAGCCATCTCCTTGGGTCACACTAACTTTCCTGTCTCACGCCAAAGAGATCAGCACATTCCAAATGTTGTGCCATGTCGGGGCGTGGGGGGGTCTTGGAAGCCTCTCCTCAACCCCCTCTCCAGTTGAGAGAATGACGATGGATTCCACAGACCTTTACGAAGGACATCAGGCCTGGCGTGGAGGCAGAGCCGCCCAGTTAGAGGAGCTCACAACCAGAATTCAGTCCAGGGGGACTGATGGGTAACACTGAAGTTCAGCAGGTGTCGGAGCGCTCGGGGGACTTTGCAATACCTTCCTTATTTCCTCAAAAGCCAAAGATGGGGCAGGAAGCTATGGGGCTGGAAGTCAAAGCAGAGGGAATGGTGGTGGGTTTTCAAGACCCAAGGATGCATGTAAGGACCAAGGATCTTCCAGCGGAGAAACCATGGCTCCGGCCTGTTGGAGGGAGCGGAGGATGGAGGAATGAGGAGGAAGGGGTGAGACACCAGTCAATCTGAAACGTGAAGCCCTACTTTAGAGAAATGAGTATGCACCCTTCTAGTGGTGAGCTCCGGCCTGGAGATTGGAGGCAGCCTGTGCTCCTGGTCTAACCACCCCTCCCTCCCAGCTCCGTTCATCTCTGCCCACAGACACCCTCAGAAGAGCCTGGCAATGCCTCTTCAAGCCTCCGCCACTAGATGTGTGGAGGAAGGGAAAGCATCTAGGTCTTTTGCCTCTTGAGCTGACTTTGGAACAAAGAACCAGACTGAGTGGCGGGGGGACAGGTGTCTTCCAGCAAAGCCACCCAAATGTGCTTCCAAACCCTTCTAGACCCACCATACAAACCAGTGTCCAGATGGTTCACAGAGCAACCTCCTGGACCTTGTTGAGTCAAGTGGAGAGGAATAACAACAATAATAGTAAATATTTATTATTATGATCTGATGATGATGATGATGATGATGATGATGATTTAGGACAGGGGAGCCCTTCCTGGCTGTGTCAACTGGGCTATAGTCTATTCCCATTTTTCAGAATGAATGGAAAGGTCAAAGATGACCCTTGGAGGGAAGAGTATAACCAGTGGGACTTGTGCTACTGTGCTCCCCTTCCCCCTCCTTTCTTCTCCTTTTGGGGCGGTCGGATTCCTCAGGCTTCCATCGCCCCACCTCGAGTCCTACCCTGGACCACAGTGAGCTTCGGATCCACAGCGTGAGGGCTCCTTCTCAGCACTTCCACTCAAGCTGGGTCCTTCCCGGCCGCCTGTCCTCCCTCATCTTTGCAGAATCAGCTCAAACGTCGCCTTCTCTCTGGGACCTTTCCCTGCATCCCGGAGACAAAACTTGGCCTTTCCCTCTTAGGGGAGCACTCACGGCGTTTTTCTCAGTGGCCTGTTGCTGATGCCTGTTCCCGTATGCATCCACCCAGTCGGGAGCTCCTAAAGGGTGTGATCTGCATCGCCTGGTCCTGACTTGATGCTTTTAGGGCGAGAGTAAATGAAGGAATGAGTGAGTGAGTGAATGAATGAAACACAGCAAGGGACAGACAAGGCCTCTAACCCGTAAGTGTGCATCTTGGCCAGGGCCTCTGCTTCCGTCTCTATGCTACTCCCTGCAGCGTGGAAGAGCTGCGGCTCCATGAGGGCACAGTGGGCCTGGCTGGCGGGACGTCTCGGGCCCTGACAGTGAGGGGGGTCTCCTATTAGGGAAGGGATCACCTGGAAAATCTCCCTCCCCCCCCCCCCAGTGGAGCTTTTTCTTTTTCCACAAAGAGTACAGGATATTCTGGACAAATGTGAGGCCCTCCGGAGGCAGGGGTGCATGGGCTGTTTGCTCCCAAGAGCCCTTCCGCGGGGGCAGATGCAGATAACATGAAATTCTTGCCCCCTCTCGGGCTGCGTGAACCCGAGACCGAGGGCGTCTCTATCCCCGGGTGCCCCGGCGGTGCCCTGACAGGTTGGGATCTGCTGATTTCTAAAGAGATTTTGAGCAGAGAGCACGCAGTTTTAGGAAGGGCCGTGGGAGGGGGGCTTGCCTCAAGATGCCCTAGATCCTGGCCTCCTGAGTCCCC